>NC_132909.1:58295962-58895962 GCF_047675955.1 Chlorocebus sabaeus | reverse complement strand
CCCGATCAAACTCTCATGTGCCACGCCCAGGTTCCCCGTCCTCAATCACCCCAGGGCCAGCTCCCAGACCAGGGACCACCCCAACAGCCAGGAGCTGCAAACAGCTGGGGGTCAAACCAGCCCATCCCAGGCACACCCAGCCCACCTACCCCGCCTGGCCCGTTCCTTCCCACCAAAGCCTCACACAGGCCCTGGCCCGACCCTTCTGCCCTCTGGCTCCTGCCTGACGCCGGTGCTGCATGGGGTGGCCCTGTGTGGGGTGGCCCTGTGTGGGGTGGCCCTGCATGGGTCGCAGTCGGGCCCCTTCTCTTGGGAACTGTAACACAAGAGCTTTTTTTTTCTTTTTTTTTTTTTTTGAGACGAAGTCTCGCTCTGTCGCCCAGGCTGGAGTGCAGTGGCCGGATCTCAGCTCACTGCAAGCTCCACCTCCCGGGTTTACACCATTCTCCTGCCTCAGCCTCCCGAGTAGCTGGGACTACAGGCGCCCGCCACCTCGCCCAGCTAGTTTTTTTTTTGTATTTTTTAGTAGAGACGGGGTTTCACCATGTTAGCCAGGATGGTCTCGATCTCCTGACCTCATGATCCGCTTGTCTCGGCCTCCCCAAGTGCTGGGATTACAGGCTTGAGCCACCACGCCCGGCACAAGAGCTTTTCAATAGCAGTCACCTCCTGCTCTCTTGGCCTCACCAAACCTGATTAAAACCAATCAGAGCGCATTTTAATACACGTACCACCTTTCTGGGTTACAGAAGTATGGAGTCTTTACTGCACTGAGGGTGACAGCACCTCTGTCAACCTGGATCTGAGACATCAGGGGAGCAAAACCACCATAGCCCCCAACACAAGCAAGAAACGAGCCTCTGGGATGGCCAGGAGAGCGGGGATGTTTGTTTTGGCAGCAGACGCCAAGCCAGGCTGACTCATATGCGCCTGGGGAAATGCATTCGCCCCAGGAGGATGGACCAGCCAGACATGGGCACACTGGGGCTGCAGGCACGGGGCCTCAAGGCAGCTACTCCCACCCCAGGCTCTTTTCCCTGCCCAAGCAGCCCTGCTGATGTCAGCGCACATAGGTGGCCAGGCCCAGCACCGCATGGGAAGGGCGCACAGTGGGAACTGCCCGCTCACGTCCCCCTCCCCGCTCCCTGGGCGCTCACCATGGGCAGGGCCGGCTCTGAGCCTTTTGTGTGCATTGACTCATCTAATCCTCAAGGGACCTTGCTTTCCAAATGAGGAAACTGAGGCACGGAGCGGCTGAGCAACCGAACCCACTCATCTCAGCTGTCCTCCTGCCAACAGCGCGATGGAACAGAGACACCGTCCACTGAGCACGGCCACCACCAGGGTCCTGACGGCCCCACCCAGTCCCATTGCCGGCTCTCACCACCGCCCCCCACGCTCCCCACAGGGGCTCCTGGGGTCTTACACGCAGTTCGGCCATGCTGGGCACCGGGGGCCCCCACGCGGCCCTTCCTGCATCTATCTTGGCTGAGGGCGGCTCTGTCCTTCCAGGGCTCAGGCTCAAACCTTGATATCAAACTCAAGCCCTCTCAGCCCCACACTCAACCCTTCAAAAGGTCCTGCTGGCTCTGCTCCCAAAATCCATCCCAGGTGGTCCACTGCTCATGTTCCCCTCTGCCCTGGTTCCCCTAGCCCAGCTCCCGCCCTCACCCCATCTGTCCTCCCCACAGCAGCCACCAGGGGGTGCCTGTGAGCTCCTGAGTCAGGGCCCAACCCTCCTCTGCCCTCAGCCCTCCATGGCTCCCACCTCCCTCAGGGTAAAAGCCCAAGTCCTCCCTGTAGCCCACAAGGCCCTGCACACCCTGCCCCGTCCCCTCCCTACCCTCCCCTCCTCACTGTTCCTCTAAAACACCAGGCGTGGTCCTGCCCCAGGGCCTTTACACAGTGCCTCTGCTGGAGGGCTCCCCCCACACTTCCACGACCCCCTGGCTTCCCCTGGACCTCTGTTCAAGCATTACCCCCGAGTCCCCGGCCTTGAGGGCACCTCCTCTGCCGCTCTCTCCCCTCCTCTGCTCAGCTGTTCTCCCCGGCACTTGTCTCGTCCACTACGTTGCGTGTTTTGCTTTTCTTTGCTGTCTGCACATCCTGGCCCCACTCCCAGAGTTCCTTCGGGGACCTGGCCCTCTTGTTTCCCTGGCCCCCAGCACCCGGCCAAAGCACACATAGGAGAGCACATGTTGGCGATATCCGAACCGCACCCCACTCCCCCAAACCGTCATCAGCAGCCCCACCTGAGTGGAGGACAGCGGCCAGGCAGGGTGCTGGGGTCCTCTCTTCACTCAGTCAGAGGCCCGGTCCCCTGGCACCCCCACGTCAGCTCAGGCACCTGGGGGCCCTCATGCTCAACTCCAGCCCCTCCCAAGCTGGCCTCTCAGCGTGGCGGGGAGGCAGGTGCAGGGGCTCCGAGCTAATCCCCTCAGGCTGTAATCCCCACGATCACTGGCACCACCGCGGGCCCCTGTCCAGCTGGCGCCTGCCGGCAAATCCTTACAGGGTCTTGCCCGGCCTGGTCCTGTGTAAAGGGACACGCTGCCCAGGCCAGGTGGCAGGCAGCAGGAAGCAGGGAGGCCTAGGCCCCGCTCCTCGTTCACGGCCCCACCCTGTGTGGACTCTCCAGCCCTCCTGGAGCCTCGGTTTCCCCATCTGTAAAGAAAGACCCAGGTCACGCAGCTTCCCAGGGGCTGGGCCCTCACCCATCCCTGTCCTGCCAGGTACTCAGGACACCTGCAGCTCTCGTTCCAAAAGGCAAAGAAGGGGCCACTGTTGGGGCCATGCCTGTAATCCCAGCACTTTGGGAGGCGGAGGCAGGAGGGCTGCTTGGGACAGACCCTTGGACCCTGGACAACATAGTGAGACCTCATCTCTACAAAAAAAGTTTTAAAATTTTAAAACAAAGGGAAGTCACTTGCTCAGAGGCACACGGGTCTCCGTGGCCAAGGCAGGCTCAGCTCAGTCCACACCAGGCTCTGGGACCACCCCGCCCAGACTCCTGGAGGCTCCACCTGCTTTGGGGGTCCCCACTGCCTGCTCACCCCACATCGGCACACACCTGCCACAGAGCCTGGGTTCCCAGTCCTGCTCTGTCCCACAGTCCTGCTCTGTCCTCAGTCCTCCCCACCCCGGCCCCCAGCTCCAAGGCTTGGGCCAATATCCTTCCGGGCCCCACATCTCCCTCACCAGCTCTCACCTCCCCATGCCCTGTCCAGGCACCGGTGCCACTCACCTGGACACCTGCCCCAACCCCACAGAGCACGGCTGCCCACAGACCATCCCCCACCAGGCGCCAGGGCTGTGAATGGGTGCTCGCCGCCCCACTCAGACGCCAGTGCCGCCCGCTGTCCTCACGTTCGACCCCACGCGACCCTCTCGCATCGCACTGACTTCACTTCTGCAGCTCAAGTGGGTGCAGCACGTTCCCACCCCACGGCTCGGCGCGGCTGTGCCACCACCTACGTCGCTTGAGCCGCAGCCCATCCTTGTTCAGCTCGTGGCGACAGTCACCTGCCTCCAAGTCCTCGGCTGCCACAAGCCTGGCCACTCGACCTCCCAGGTACCCTCCCCACACTCACCACCGCCCAACGCAGCCTGGCTCTGGGCTGGGCAAACATCTTCCATGAAGGAGCGGGCAGTGTTTTTGGCTTTGCGGAACACGCAGTCCCAAGCGCGACCACTCAGCTCCCAGCTCTGCCGCTGCAGCATGCAGGCCACCAAGGCCGGCAAGGGAACAAATGGTGTGGCCGTTGCCAATAAAACTTTGTTGATAAGAACTGGCATGGACAGATTCGGGTGGGGTCTCATGTGGCCACTTGTTGCCATCCACAGCCTGACGCCCAGCAACTGAGGGCTCCAAAGGGTCAGCAAGGGAGTCCCTTTGGCACCAAAAGACCGGGCACCCTGAGCCCCACCCGGCCCACATGAGGTGTTCAACAAAGGTCTGGAGCCCATGTGAGGACCTGCAGGAATGGACCCCATGCTTTCGCGAGCCCTGACTCCCACGGTGGACCCCAGCACCCAGGTGAGCTCGCTTGGCACCTGGCCCCCCCAGAAGCAGCACACGAAGGGGACTCCTCCTCCAACAGCAACCTGGGAGGGAGGGGGCATCCTAGCTCTCTCGCAGGGCCGGCTGCCTGCACCGTGCCTTCTAAGGGCTTTACCCCCCAAATCTCCATGCAGCCCAGGAGAAAAGCAGCCATCACGCCCACTTTACAGACAGGGACACCGAGGCCACACGTCCCCAGCTGGCATGCAGTGGCGCTGGGTGTGAACCCAGGAGGGCCAGCTCCCGATGCCTCTCCACCGGGGCACCCAGGCTGCGGCGGTCACAGTGCCTGACCTGCATCCTGGGAGGAGGCCAGGGCGGGACACAATGAGGAACTTTCCGTCCCCAGCATCCTCAGCCTCCGCCTGGGCCCTGCTGACTTGCAACGAGAGACACCACAATCCCACTGACTTTTTTGTTGTTGTTGTTGTTGAGATACAATTTTGCTGTTACTCAAGCGTGCAGTGGCACGATCACAGCTCATTGCAGCCTCGGCCTCCCAGGCTCAGGTGATCCTCCTGCCTCAGCCTCCTGAGTAGCTGGAACTACAGGTGCATGCAATTACGTCTAGTTACTTCTTTTAATTTTTTTTAGTAGAGACGGGTCTTGCTATGTTGCCCCAGGCTGGTCTCAAACTCCTGAGGTCAAGTGATCCTCCTGCCTCAGCCTCCCAAAATGCTGGCATTACGGGTGTAAGCCACCGTGCCAGGCCCCCCTGACCTTTTATGTAGACCACCACAGCTACAGGGGAGGCCCTGGTGGTGGTGCTGACTCCCTGCTCGGCCCTGTGACCACACCACACTGTGCTCCAGGCACACGGGGCCTCTGCTGGGGCCATGCCCTCTTCCTGCCCACCACCCACAGGTCTCCCTCAGATGCCACCTTCTTGGCAAGACCTTCCCAGTCACCCCATTCTACCCTGCCCTTCCTCCCTGGCACTGCTGCCCTCGTGCACCTGATGTTCACCAGGCTCTGCCCTGTGCTGAGCTCTTCCGGGTGCAGGGGATGCCGCAGGAGCGGCACAGACAGTCTTGGCCCTGGCGGAGCTCTCGCTCAGGAGGAGATGGTCAGAAAACACGTCAGCAGAGCCATATGTTTCAGGTGGTGACAAGTGCTATGGTGACACAAACAAGGAAGAGGAACCGGGAGGGCAGGGGACGGAGGAGGGGAGGCCGCTGTGTAGTGACAGCAGGGCAGGGAGGCCTCAGGGAGAGGAGATGCTCCCTCAAAACCTGGAGAGTGCTAAGGGAGTGAAGGACACAGAAAGGAGGAGGGGCATTCCAGGCAGGGGGCGAGGACAGCAGTGCAAAGGCCCTGGGGCAGGACCACGCCCCGCGTGCTGGAAGAACAGCAAGGGGCCCATGGGCCTGCATCAGAGTGCGGAGGGGAGGGCAAAGGCCCGGCGCAGGCTGTGCAGGGCGTGATGGGCTTCAAGGAGGACTGTGTCTTTGACCCTGAGGGAGGTGGGAGCTATGGAGGGCTGCCAGCAGAGGAGGGGTGGGACTTGGGCTGCTGGTTTTTAATGGGGTCCTCCTGGAATGTGGGACAGGGAGCAGAGGAAGAGCAGGAGTGCTGGGCCTGGCTCAGGGGGAGAAGGAGGACTGAGATGGACGGAGGAGGACCGAGCTGGACTGGGGAAGACCAGGCTGGACTGGGGAGGGTCGAACTGGACCCGGGAAGACCAAGCTAGACTCGGGGGAGGCAGAGGACAGGGAAGGAGTCAGTGGGTTCTGGGCCGGTTCTGAAGGTGAAGCTGACATCATTTGCCGCCAGATCAGCCGTGGGAGTGGGGCGGGGCAGGGATGGAGCTGAGCGTTCTGGGGCATCACAGAGAGAGGACAGCCTGGAAGAGGCTCAGACCAAACCCCACCACAGGCCATCGGCCCCCACAGCGGGCACAGCCGCATCCCAAAACCTGGCCTTCCCGAGACGGCCCCCACGTGCCCCACAGCTATGGCCCATGGAGACGCCATTCAGGCCACGTCTCAGGAGCCAGAAGCCAGGAGCCCGGGCAATTAGAGGAACCAGATTTTAAACACCAGCAAGACATTGCTTTGCCTCCCATCGGATCGGCCGAAATCGCCAAGGACGACGACATTGGGCGCTGGCAGTGCCATGGGAAGCGGGCAGCCTCCCTCAGCCCGTCGGACAAGGCTCCCGCTGTAGCTGAGCTTTCTGGAAGGTGTCACCATCGCTTCTAACAGCAAGAGTTGACTCCAGAAACCACCGGCACGGGCCTCAGCAGGGGCCTGGAGGCACTGACGATGGAGAGGCCCAAAGGGGGCGGCCAACCGGCACGACAGTCACCAAACATGAGTGCCAACTCATCCCAGGCTCAGCCAGCCCCCGGCAGACACGGTCATCACCCCATTTTACAGACAGGACACTGAAGCCCAGGGAAGTGACGGCCACACAGCAACTGAGGCGTGGAGCTGGGAGGGGTACCCTGGTGGGAACAACTCCAGGGGCTCCCCCTTAACCACTGCCTGGCACTCGCCCTCTCTACAAACCGATACCAACATAGGGTGGGGAGACTCCAGATGACCACAGATAAAAAGCAAGCAGTTCACAGAGTCATAAACGTGTGGCATTTCTCACCAGGGCCATCCTCTCCCCAGGGGACACTGAACAACGTCTGGGTCACTTGTGGCTGTCACAACTGGGAGGTACTCCTGGCGTACAGTGGACAGAAGCCAGGGGCGCTGCTCAGCCCCCCTCATTTCCTGGCTCAACATACCTCCGCCAAGGCAGAGAAGCCCCAGTGAGGCATGAAACCATCTTGGTGAAGAACAAGCAGGCCCCTTTAAGTGCTCAGGTCTCCGTGGCCCAGCCAGGCACAACCTAAACTCACCAGCACTGACACAGAAGAGATAGCGTTGGAGGAATGAGGCAACTCTGAATTTTAAAATTTCAGAGGCAATATATGGCCAGCTGGGGTCCGATTTCTGTGGATTTCAGGGATGGGCAGAGATGCCGGACCCTGACCTTCCAGCTGTCCCCTCCCCGCCCATGCTCAGCCCCAGCCATGGCTCCTGGAGCTGGCAACTTTATCTGTCCCCAGTGCTCCCAGAGCCCCCGATAAGATGAATGGTCACAGTGCGGTTTTCTCGTGGTCAGCGAGTCCTGGGTTACTTTGTCTCTGACCAGCTGGGGTCAGAGGGCTGACAGCGGAAGTTGGGGGGCCCGAGAAAGGAACCCGGGCTGGGGCCTGCTGCCCTGCCTGGGTTCCTCCACCATGTCTCGTGTTAGCCAGGCCAGGACACTGGCTGCCCGCAAAGAAAGGGGCGAGGCCACTGGCTCTGGGGAAGGAACCGGGTCATCCACCAAGCAGTTCCAGATGGCCGCCAGGAGGGAAGCCACGAGTGTCTTTCAAGGCTGGGGGCGGTGGGGGGGGGACTTGATAACTTCCACACTCTCTCTCTCTCCAGACATCTCCCCCAACTCCCAGGCAGCACGCATCGCCCGCCCGCCCGCTTGCCCGCCTGCCAACCAAGGAAGCTTCGGGAGGCCCGGGGGGAGAAGGAGGACGGATGCCCGTGTGGGTGTCTACAGAGACGTTGCTGCTGCCGGCTGCCTGGGAGGAGCAGAGGATTTTGTGAATCCGGAAACTTCCGATTTGGGAGCTTGTGACCTCGACAGAGAAGGAACCGTTCCGTTCCTCTGGGCTCTGCACACCGTCCCCACAGAAGGGCAGGCCCAGCTGCCCGCACCTACCCGGCTGGAGGGCCAGGAAGCAGCCAAAAGGGGCATGAGACAACCGCGCCCCCCGCCCAGCCCGCAGCCCCACCAATGTGTCCCGGGGGAAGGCTCGGGGAGAGGGAGAGGACTAACCCTGTGTGCACAGCCGGGGCGGTGGAGGCATCTTGAAATGTCACCCTTTTCCTCCCTCATTGTAGCAGGGAGGTAAACTGACGCCCAGGAAGGTGAGGAAAGGTCGCGCACCCGGACCCAGGTCTGGGGACTTACAGAAAGGGAGGTGACATCACGAGGTGGACACGCACGGCCTCAGAGACCCCCGCCTTCTCCACCCAAGCAGCCGCCACTCACACGCCGGGCAGCCCCGGGGAGTGGATCCGAGCAGAGGCCGGCAGAACGGGGGTCCCCAGCGGCGCCCACGCAGAGTCGCCCCCGGCCCTGGAGCGGTGGGAGGTGGCACCCCTCAGACCTCCCACTTCCCGGCGCGGCCCCAGCCCGTCCTCCCCGGGGCTCCAGGAGGCTGCCCCGCCCCAGGCTACCGGAACCAGCGGGGACCCCGCAGCGACCGTGCAGCCCCAGTCCCGGCCCCACAGCCCCGCGACCCTCAGCGCTCGGACGAGCCCAGCGGGCCGCAGCCCCCAGAGGCCGGGCCGTTACCTGCCGCCGCCCCGCTCTCCGCCGCCCACGCCGCCTCCGAGGGCACAGCCCCCGCCTCGGCGCTCTCCGCCTCGTCCGGTACCTCCAGCTCCATGGCCGCGTGCGGACGGCGGCGGGGGCGCCCGAGGGGTACCCGAGCTGCAACCGCCGCCGCCGAACAACAAGCGCCGCCGGCCAAGGGAGGGCGCGCCGGGCCGGCGCGGGGCGGACGGGGCGGGGCCTGCGTGCGTGCGACGCCGCGGACGGCGCGCAGCCAATGGGGACTCGGGGGCGGGGCCGGCGTGCAAGCCGCGGCCAGGAGCGCCTCGAGTGCCCCCTCGCGCCCAGGGGTGGGAGGACAGCGCCAGGCTCGCCATTCCATCGTGTTAGGTAAGAAAGATTGACAGGCACGATAAGCATCAATAACATTGCTGTGCACAACACATATCAATGACATGGAACTACACAACACATCCCAATAATATGGATCTATACGTCACATGCCAATAATATGGATGTACACAGCACATGCCAATAACATGGATCTAAACAGCACGTGCCAGTAACAGGGAACTGCGCAGCACATGACAGTAGCATGGATCTCGCAGGGCGCGGTGGCTCGCGCCTGTAATTCCAGCACTTTGGGAGGCCGAGGAGGCGGATCACCTGAGGTCAGGAGTTCGAGACCATCCTGACCAACATGGTGAAATCCTGTCTCTGCTAAAAATACAAAAAATAGCTGGGCGCGGTGGCGCACACCAGTAATCCCAGCTACTCGGGAGGCTGAGGCAAGAGAATCGCTTGAACCTAGGAGGTGGAGGTTGCAGTGAGCCAAGGTCGCGCGGTTGAACTCCAGCCTGGGCCACAGAGTGAGACTCTGTCTCAAAAACAAAAAACACATGAACCTGCACAGCACATGCCAATAACATGGAGTTACCCAATACATGCCAATAACATGGATATACACAATACATGCCAACAACATGGATATACACATCACATGCCAATAACATGGATATACACAGCACTTGCCAATAACATGCATATACATAATATATGCTAATAACATGGATATACACAATACATGCCAATAACATGAATCTATACTAGATCATTAACATGGATCTACATAAAACATACAAATGGCATTGCTATATGCAATACATGCCAATAACATTGCTACACACGATGAATACCGATAACATTGATCTACACAATACATGTGACTAACATTGATCTACACAATACACATTATTAACAGTGATATACACACTACATGCCAAAAACATTGATATGTACAAAATATGCCAATAACAGTGATATACACAGTACATGTAAATAACAATGATCTACACATGGCCGGGCGTGGTGGCTCAAGCCTGCACTTTGGGAGGCTGAGGCAGGCAGATCACAAGGTCAGGAGATCGAGACCATCCTGGTGAAACCCCGGTCAAACCCCGTCTCTACCAAAAATACAAAAAATTAGCCGGGCGTAGTGGCGGGCGCCTGTAGTCCCAGCTACTCGGGAGGCTGAGGCAGGAGAATCACGTGAACCCGGGAGGCGGAGGTTGCAGTGAGCCCAGATGGTACCACTGTACTCCAGCCTGGGCAACAGAGCAAGACTGTCTCCAAAAAAGAAACAGATGGTGAAAATGGGCCGGGTGTGGTGGCTCACGCCTGTAATCCCAGCACTTTAGGAGGCCGAGGTGGGCGGATCACGTAAGGTCAAGAGTTCAGGACCAGCCTGGCCAACGTTGTGAAACCCTGTCTCTACTAAAAATACCAAAAAAATAGCCGGGTGTGGTGGCACATGCCTATAATCCCAGCTACTCGGGAGGCTAAGGCAGGAGAATCACTTGAACCCGAGAGGCGGAGGTTGCAGCGAGCCGACATGGCACCACTGCACTCCAGCCTGGGCCACAGAGCAAGACAAAAAAAAAAAAGAAATGGTGAAAATGGTGAATTGTATGTTATGTGTATTTTACTACCATTTTTTGTTTTTTTCTTATTTGAGATGCAGTCTTGCTCTGTCACCCAGGCTGGAGTGCAGTGGCACGATCTCGGCTCACTGTAGCCTCTGCCTCCCAGGTTCAAGCAATCCTCCCACCTCAGCCTCCCAAGTAGCTGGGACCACAGGTGTGTGCTACCATACCTGGCAAATGTTTGTAATTGTAGTAGAAACAGGATTTCTACTAAAATTGGCCAGGCTGGTCTCAAACTCCTGACCTCAGGTGATCCACCCACCTTGGCCTCCCAAAGTGTGAGGATTACAGGCATGAACCACCACACCTGGTCTCCACCATTTTAAGGCTCTAGGAAGAGTTATTTGGACACAGGTCGTCAACAGAGCCCCTGATTCATCCAGAATCTGTCTTGAAAAAAAGATTTAGACCACTGGTTCTCAAGGTATGGTCCCTGGGCCAGTCACATTAGCCTCACCTGGGAGCTTGTTAGAAATGCCGTTTCCGAGACCAGGTGCGGTGGTTCATGCCCGTAATCCCAGTGCTTTGGGATTGAGGCTGAGGCAGGAGGATCACTTGAGCCCAGGAGTTCAAGACCAGCCTGGGCAACATAGCAAGACCAGATCTCTACAAAACAAATTAAAAATTAGCCTGGCTTGGCCAGATGCAGTGGCTCATGCCTGTAATCCCAGCACTTTGGGAGGCCGAGGCAGGCGGATTGCCTGAGGTCAGGAGTTCGAGACCAGCCTGACCGTCATGGAGAAACTCTGTTTCTACTAAAAATACAAAAATTAGTTGGGCGTGGTGGCGCATGCCTGTAATCCCAGCTACTTGGGAGGCTGAGGTGGGAGGATCACTTGAGCCCAGAAGTTCGAAGCTGCAGTGAGCTATGATCACACCACTATAGTCTAGCCTAGGCAACAGAGCAAGACCCAGTCTCAAAACAAACAATGAAAAGGGAAAGAGGCCGGGCGCGGTGGCTCAAGCCTGTAATCCCAGCACTTTGGGAGGCCGAGACGGGCGGATCACAAGGTCAGGAGATCGAGACCATCCTGGCGAACACGGTGAAACCCCGTCTCTACTAAAAAATACAAAAAAACTAGCCGGGTGAAGTGGCGGGCGCCTGTAGTCCCAGCTACTTGGGAGGCTGAGGCAGGAGAATGGCGTAAACCCGGGAGGCGGAGCTTGCAGTGAGCTGAGATCCGGCCACTGCACTCCAGCCTGGGCGACAGAGCCAGACTCCATCTCAAAAAAAAAAAAAAAAAAAAAAAAAAAAAAGAAAAAGAAAAGGGAAAGAAATGCAGGTTCCCAGGCCCCTACTCAGACTTCACACACCAGAAACTGAGCAGAGTTGGCGGGGGGCACAATCTGGGTGTTCATGAATCCCTGCTTCCAGGCAATTCAGATGCCAGATAAAGTTTGGGGGAGGGGCCAGGCGCAGTGATTCATGCCTGTCATTCCAGCACTTTGGGAGGCCGACGTGGGTGAATCACTTGAGGTCAGGAGTTTGAGACCAGCCTGGCCAACATGGTGAAAACCCATCTCTACTAAACATACAAAAATTGGCTGGGTGTGGTGGTGGGCGTCTGTAGTCCCAACTACTTGGGAGGCTGAGACAGGAGAATCGCTTGAACCCGGGAGGCAGAGGTTGCAGTGAGCCGAGATAGCCCCATTACACTTCAGTCTGAGTGACAGAGCGAGACTCCGTCTCAAAACAAAGAAAAGGAAAAGAAATGCAGGTTTCCAGGCCCCAACAGACTTCGCATACCAGAAACTGGGCGGGGTGGTGGGGGGGGGGCACAATCTGGGTGTTCATGACTTCCCCCTTCCAAGCAATTTGGATGCCAGATAAAGCGGAGGAAGGGCTGGAGGTTAGATCATTGATGAAGATAATGAAGAGGAAATACATATTTTTTTAAAAATGCTAAAACTGGGAGGCCGAGACGGGCAGATCACGAGGTCAGGAGATCGAGACCATCCTGGCTAACACGGTGAAACCCCGTCTCTACTAAAAAATACAAAAACTAGCCGGGCGAGGTGGCGGGTGCCTGTAGTCCCAGCTACTCGGGAGGCTGAGGCAGGAGAATGGCGTAAACCCGAGAGGTGGAGTTTGCAGTGAGCTGAGACCCGGCCACTGCACTCCAGCCTGGGCGACAGAGCGAGACTCCATCTCAAAAAAAAAAAAAAAAAAAAAAAAATGCTAAAACTGGCTGAAGAGTCATAACTTAGAGATGCGGAAGTCAACATTAAAACAAGCAGTTAAAAGCAGCCTGTTTGCCGGGCACGGTGGGTCACGCCTGTAATCCCAGCACTTTGCGAGGCTGAGGAGGGCAGATCACCTGAGGTCAGGAGTTCCAGACCAGCCTGGCCAACATGGTGAAACCCCCGTCTCTACTAAAAACACAAAAATTAGCTGGGCGTGTTGGTGGACGCCTGTAATCCCTAACTACTCGGGAGGTTGAGACAGGAGAATCGCTTGAACCTGGGAGGTGGAGGTTGCAATGAGCCGAGATTGTGCCACTTCCAGTCTGGGTGACAGAGCAAAACTACATCTCAAAATAACAACAACAACAACAACAACAACAACAACAAAGCAGCCTCTTGTGGGGGAAATTGCAGGGAGGCGACATCACACGTATAATTTTCTGAGCAAATCTAGATGACTCAGCTCTTAAAAATGCACACTGTAGGCAGGATGCGGTGGCTCACGCCTGTAATCCCAGCACTTTGGGAGGCCAAGGCGGGTGGATCACGAGGTCAAGAGATCGAGATCATCCTGGTTAACACGGTGAAACCCCGTCTCTACTGAAAAAATACAAAAAATTAGCCCGGTGTGGTGGCGGGCGCCTGTAGTCCCAGCTACTCGGGAGGCTGAGGCAGGAGAATGGCGTGAACCGGGAGGTGGAGCTTGCACCAAGAGAGATCGCACCACTGCACTTCAGCCTGGGCAACAGTGCAAGACTCCGTTTAAAAAAAAAAATGCACACTGTATAACTTTACTCTTATTATTATTATTATTATTGAGAAGGAGTCTTGCTCTGTCGCCCAGGCTAGAGTGCAGTGTGGTGTGATCTCAGCTCACTGCAACCTCCGCCTCCCGGGTTCAAGCGATTCTCCTGCCTCAACCTCCCTAGTAGCTGGGATTACAGATGCACACCACCATGCCCGGCTAATTTTTGTATTTTTAGTGGAGATCGGGTTTCACTGTATTGACCAGGCTGTTCTTGAACTCCTGACCTCAGGTGTTCCGCCTGCCTTGGCCTTCCAAAGTCCTGGGATTACAGGGGTGAACCACTGCACCCGGCCGCATGTGTAACTTTAATGCAAGATAAAAACTTTGAAAAAAAGTCCAGGCGCGGTGGCTCATGCCTGTAATCCCAGCACCACTGCACTCCAGCCCGGGCGACAGACTTTGTCTCAAAAAACAAAAACAAACAAACAAAAAACTTTAAAAAAAAAAAAAAAAACAACTAGGGCCAGGATGGGTGGCAGGAGGGGAGAGGCAAGGGACAGCGAGGAGGGGCTGGGGTCCGGGAGAGCCACCAGCCTTCTGTGCCTTCCCCGCATCCCCCACACCCCTGCTCCGCCGTTCCCATTACGCAGAGTGGAAAACCGAGGCTGCCGGGCGGGGGCCGGTTGCGTGGTTTCTGGCGCCCCCTGGTGGCCATAGTGGCTACTGCCGTCAGCAGGAGGTACTGCAGGCCGGAGGGACCGCAGTCCATTCACTCCAAAAACATATATTGAGCACCTACTGTGTACCAGGCACTGTGCTAGGCCATAGGAAACGCCAGGGATGAGCACGACAAAATCCATGACCTCTGTAAGGTGTCATTCTAATTTATTTATTCATTTATTTTTGAGCCGGGGTCTTGCTCTGTTCCCCAGGCTGGAGTGCTGGGTTGCAATCTCGGCTCACTGCAACCTCTGCTTCCTGGGCTCCAGCGATTCTCCTGCTTCAACATCCCAAGTAGCTGGAACTACAGGCGCCCGCCACCATGCCCAGCTAATTTTTGTATTTTTAGTGGAGATGGGGTTTCACTGTGTTGACCAGGCTGGTCTGGAACTCCTGACCTCAGGTGTTCTGCCTGCCTTGGCCTTCCAAAGTCCTGGGATTACAGGAGTGAACCACTGCACCCGGCCGCATGTGTAACTTTAATGCAAGATTAAAACTTTGAAAAGAAGGCCAGGCGCGGTGGCTCATGCCTGTAATCCCAGCACCACCGCACTCCAGCCCGGGCGACAGACTCTGTCTCAAAAAACAAAAAACAAACAAACAAAAAACTTAAAAAAAAAAAAAAACTAGGGCCGGGATGGGGTGGCAGGAGGGGAGAGGCAAGGGACAGCGAGGAGGGGCTGGGGTCCGGGAGAGCCACCAGCCTTCTGTGCCTTCCCCGCATCCCCCACACCCCTGCTCCGCCGTTCCCATTACGCAGAGTGGAAAACCGAGGCTGCCGGGCGGGGGCCGGTTGCGTGGTTTCTGGCGCCCCCTGGTGGCCATAGTGGCTACTGCCGTCAGCAGGAGGTACTGCAGGCTGGAGGGACCATAGTCCATTCATGCCAAAAACATATATTGAGCACCTACTGTGTACCAGGCACTGTGCTAGGCCATAGGAAACGCCAGGGATGAGCACGACAAAATCCATGACCTCTGTAAGGTGTCATTCTAATTTATTTATTTGTTGATTTTTGAGCCAGGGTCTTGCCCTGTTCCCCAGGCTGGAGTGCTGGGTTGCAATCTCGGCTCACTGCAACCTCTGCTTCCTGGGCTCCAGCGATTCTCCTGCCTCAACATCCCAAGTAGCTGGAACTACAGGCGCCCGCCACCACGCCCAGCTAATTTTTGTATTTTTAGTAGAGACGGGGTTTCCCCATGTTGGCCAGGCTGGTCTCGAACTCCTGACCTCAGGTGATCCGCCCGCCTCAGCCTCCTAAAGTGCTGGGATTACAGGCGTGAGCCACTGCGCCCAGACTTAATTGCTTTAGTTTTAATTTTAATGTACTGGTAAAGATGGGGGCGGGTCTCACTATGTTGCCCAGACTGGTCTCGAATTCCTGGCCTCAAGTGATCCTGCCACCTTGGCCTCCAACGCCCTGAGATTATAGTTGCGAGCCATCATGCCCAACCTTTCCTGTATTATTTTATTTTATTTTAGATAAGCTCTTGCTCTGTTACCCAGGCTGGAGTGCAGTGCCACAATTATACCTCTCTGCAGCCTCAACCTCCCAGGTTCAATCGATCCTCCCGCCTCAGCCTCCTGAGTAACTGGGACCACAGGTGTGCACCACTACATCTGACTAATTTTTTTAAAAGTTTTCTTGGCCAGGCGCGGTGGCTCAAGCCTGTAATCCCAGCACTTTGGGAGGCCGAGGCGGGCGGATCACTTGAGGTCAGGAGTTTGAGATCAGCCTGGCCAACATGGGAAAACTCCTTCTCTACTAAAAATAAAAATACAAAATTTAGCCGAGCGTGGTTGTGGGTGCCTGTAATCCCAGCTACTCGGGAGGCTGAGACAGGAGAATCACTTGAACTCAGGAGGTGGAGGTTGCAGTGAGCTGAGATTGCACCACTGCACTCCAACCTGGGTGATAGAGGGAGACTCCATCTCAAAACAAACAACAAACAAAAGATGTATAAAAATTTTTCTAGAGATGGGTTTCACCGTGTTACCCAGGCTGGTCTCAAATTCCTGGGCTCAAGTGATCCTCCCACCTCAGCCTCCCAAAGTGCTGGGATTACAGGTGCGAGCCACCACACCTGACCCTTCCTTGTTTTTTAGATGAGGACAGCGAGAAGCCCCTGTGATTTGCCCAGAGCCATACAGTGGGGAAGTGGGAGAAGCTTCTCTATGTAGGAATCCAGTCACTTCGTAGTAGAGAGGCAGACGTTGCACGCAGATCTGCGGTGGGTAAGGGAGTAGGACCTGATGGGCCAGCGTGCCTGGCGGGAGGCTCAGCACACACAGAGGCTGGGCAGCTCCAGATGCAAGAAGCAGGAGGGAGGGGGACTCAGGGGGTGCGGTCCATTCATGCCTGAATGTAGCCAATGAGGGTTTCCTAAGCACCTACTATGTGTGGACGCTTGATGCCAGGGCCTCGGCGGTGAGGGTGCAGGCAGGAGCAAGCTCACCTCTGGGCAAGCAGGGGTTAAGGCCAGCTGCTCCCACGTGAGGGCACCTTGCGACAGAGGCTCACACCCAGCCCGCCTGCTGGCCCGCCCCCTCACCCTGGTCCGTCTCCCTGTGTCTGTGGTCGTTGGTTCCACTGGCAGGGGACCTGCCTCCTTGTTGCCACCACAAGAGAGGAAAAGTTGGTCAAACAGGTGGGGAGGCCAGAGCTACAAGCCTCGGGTTCCCTCCCCACCACCCGTGCCAGGCGGGCACCCAGGCCCTGGCACCTGCCGCCTGCCCAGAGGCCACCCAGCCTCCTAGACAGGTAAGCCCCCCGCCCCACTCTGCTTTTCCACCCAGGATGCATTGTCTGAGCTGGCCTTCCCCAGCTGAGGGTCCTGGGACTCCTCTCCAACCTCCCCCGCCGCGAGCTGTCTCCCCTGCTCCTCGGAAAGCAGGAAACTGACACTCCTGCGTGGGCATCTGACATAGTTTCGTAGGGATTATCTGACCGGCAGTTACTGCACCTGGCGGCCTGCCCAGGACACTGAGCTAGAGACTTAAAAGGGTCATTGTTATCTAGGTGGTGCAGGGAGGTGGCGAAGGGGCACAGGTTGGTCTCTGATCCCCCAAACTGAGGAGGGGAGGGGATAGCAGTCCGGACAGAGCCTGGGTTTACCTCCTGCAGCCTGAGGCCAGGAGGTGACAGGTGGGAAAGGCTGGGACCTCACCCATCCCTGAGCCTCCTGGAACTTCTTAAAAGGCTCCCAAGTTTTCAAACAACTGCATCTCCGTCCCCCAACCCCTCACCTTGTTCTCACCGCTGGAACCTCTGGGAGATTTGCAGGGAGGGGCTGGGGTCGGCTTTCTTCTGTTAATCTTTTTTTTTGAGACGGAGTTTCGCTCTTTTTGCCCAGGCTGGAGTGCAGTGGCGCGATCTCGGCTCACTGCAACCTCTGCCTCAGCCTCCTGAGTAGCTGGGATTACAGGCGCCCACCACCACGCCCAGCTAATTTTTGTATTTTTAATAGAGACGGGGTTTCACCATGTTGGCCAGTCTGGTCTTGAACTCCTGACCTCAGGTGATCCACCTGCCTCGGCCTCCCAAAGTGCTGGGATTACAGGCGTGAGCCGCTGCACCCGGCCGCCTTTTGCTAATCTTTACGCCTCTGAGCGAAATCTCTGCGGGATTGGGCAGGCGGGAAGGAGGAAGGAGCTCTCAGAGTCAGAGAGGGGAGGGGTCGGCGGCAAAAGTGTTTTTCTGGGTCATTTGCTCCCAAACGGGAGAACCAAGGGAGCTTCCTGGTGAGCCAAGTGTCCGATTTTTGCACCTCAAATCTCTTTCTCCAGCACCAAGAGGGTGCCCCGGGGCTGAGGAGGCGTGGATGATCGCATGGTGGGGGACAGAGCAACCCAGCATTGGGGTCACCTTGTGGCTGTGTGGCCGCAGAGCTCCCAGGGAGCAGGCTTGCTTGAGATTGGGGAGTCTGTAGGGGTGGGCGACACGGATCCCACCTTGCCTGGGTTTTGAGAGCAAACCTGTGGACTCAGGTAGATCTGGCTTCCTTCCACTCCTCCCTTCTCTCCGGGCCTCTGTTTCCTGCTGTAAAATGCAGACATTGAGGGCCGGGCGCAGTGGCTCACACCTGTCATCCCAGCACTTTGGGAGGCCGAGGCGAATGGATCACGAGGTCAGGAGTTTGAGACCAGCCCGGCCAATATAGTGGAACCCTGTCTCTACTAAAAATACAAAAATGAGCCAGGTGTGGTCATGGGTGCTTGTGATCCCAGCTACTTGGGAGGCTGAAGCAGGAGAATCTCGAACCCGGGAGGTGGAGGTTGCAGTGAGCCGAGATCGTATCACTACACTCCAGCCTGGGCAAGAGTGAGACTCTGTCTCAAAAAAAAAAAAAAAAAAAAAAAAAAAGGCAGGATATTGAGTCACCAAGTCACAGGGCTGTTGAGTGCCGGACATAATAGAGCAGGTAACAGATTCTCGGTCATTCTGGGGTCAAGATGAGCTGTCCTGTTCCCAATCGGAGTCCTGTGGTCTCATCAGCTTCGTGGTTTGTAGAGGATGAACCCTGGCTCAGAGAAGGACAGCCGCTTACCCCGGGCTGCACAGCCAAGTAGAAATGTCAGGCAGGCAAGAGTCAAGACGCAGAGGATGGGGACGGGGGGGAGGCCGGTGCTCTGGAGGCCGGCCCTGCCCCCAGCGGATGCCTCAGGCTCAGCATCTGGAGAAAGGCCTGCCCCCTGGCTTGGTGCTTCCTCGTGGCCCTGAGTCCTGGGGAAAGTCCAGGGCAGGATTATGGGTGCTTGTTCTTCCTCTTTAGGGCTGGCCGGATGCCAGGGGAGCTGTGTTTGCTCAGGGTGGAGCCTGACACCCTTTGGAATGGGTTGAGGTTAGCGGAAGCCTAGGCTGGGGGGAGGGGTCACCAAGGGAGGGAACGGGCATTTATGGAGCACTTACTGTATGCGCGAGTATGGGGTCACCAGGCCTTGGAGATTCAGCAGTGAGCAAGGCAGACCATGCTTCCTGCTCTCGTGGGGCGTATGTTTTGGTGGGGAAAGACAGACATGGAACAAGACACACAATAGTTGAGCCAATGGCTGCACAGGTGATAACATGCGTGAGAGGTGCTTTGTAATTTATTTCATTTTACTTTTCTTGAGATGGAGTCTTGCTCTGTTGCTCAGGCTGGAGCTCAGTGGCATGATCTCTGCTCACTGCAACCTCCACCTCCTGGGTTCAAGTGATTCTCCTGCCTCAGCCTCCCGAGTAGCTGGGATTATAAGCACCCACCACCAGGCCAGCTAATTTTTGTATATTTAATAGAGACAGGGTTTCCCCATATTGGCCAGGCTGGTCTCGAACTCCTGATCTCAGGTGATGCGCCTGCCTCAGCCTCCCAAAATGCTGGGATTATAGTCATGAGCCACCGCGTTCAGCCAAAATGAAGAAAGAGCTTTAAATGCTGGTCTGAAGACATTTGGCTTTATGATATTAAAGGATATTTTTTCCCAAAATAATAAAATCTTAACTCTCATACAAGTACAAAATGAGGCCAGATGCGGTGGCTCACACCTGTAATCCCAGCACTTTGGGAGGCCAAGGCGGGTGGATCACCTGGAGGTCAGGAGTTTGAGACCAGCCTGGCCAACATGGTGAAACCCCATCTCTACTAAAAATACAAAAATTAGCCGGGTGTGTTGGAGGGCGTCTATAATTCCAGCTACTTGGGAGGCTGAGGCAGGAGAATCGCTTGAACCCGGGAGGCAGAGGTTGCAGTGAGCCGAGATCGCACCGCTGCACTCCCGCCCCAGCGACAAAGTGAGACTCCATCTCAAAAATGTCATTCCGTGCCCAGAATGACAGCACCTTAGTGTAGACGGTTTCCAGGGGGCAGGGAGCCCCCTCTAGCCCTGAGACACTGTAATTCACCTTTGATTTTCCTATAGGGGGCCCGAGTGGAGTTAGAAGCATGGAGAGGCAGCCCAGGGGATCCTTAGTGGTGGATGCTTAAGCCTTTGAGCCTTCCCCGAAATACTGCTCAGGGTCAAAACCGGGATCCCCATTTTACAGATGAGGAAACTGAGGCAGGGGCTGGAATTCACGGGGGCTCTGCTCTTCTCTCTCTGCTGTGGAACCTCCTTCTAGAGCTCAGCCGTCCTCTCTTTTGGGGTAAATGGCATCTTTGGCATGGCTTGGTGGCTGCCGCCTGGAATCCCAACATTTTGGGAGGCTGAGGTGGGAGGATCACATGAGCCCAGCAGTTCAAGACAGGCCCAGGCATCATAGTGAGATCCTGTCTCTACAAAATATACAAAAATCTGCTGGGCGGCGTGGCGTGGACCTGTGGTCCCAGCTACTCAGGAGGCTGGAGTGGGAGGATCACTTGAGCCCAGGAAAGTGGAGGCCGCAGTGAGCTATGATTGCACCACTGCACTCCAGCCTAGGTAGCAGAGCAAGACCGTCTCAAAAAAAAGAAAACAAGTCCCCCGTTGAACCCCCTGAGCTGCATTCCATACTGCAAGCTTCTAGTAGGTTCCACACTCCCCTCCTACTTCAAAGTGCCCCCCATGAGGTCCTCCAGCCTCCCAAGGACGCCAAACCCCGAGACATTCTTCAGCCCTCCTGTGCATTAGGGCTGAGCCGGCCACACCTAGAATCTGTCCTTCCTCAAAGGTCATTCGACTCTTGGCAACCCACAGACCGGCGCGTCTCCTCGCACCTGGCTGCCCTCCGTCTTTGCTCTCTGTCTCTGCTCCTGCCCCGTCCTCTCCACACAGCTTCCTTAAAACCTCCCAAGGTCCCCCAAAACCCATCACCCCAGTCTCGTCGTGAGGGAAGCAGCTGGTCCCCAGTGTCCCCACAATGAGAGATATTCTGCAAAAGACCTGCCCAGCACAGACTAACAGGTCACAGAACAGGAAAGACAGAATCGGTCACAACCCAGCGGTGTCTAAGGAGACGTGACAGCCAAACGCCAGGTGGGATCCTGGATGGGGCCCTGGGGCGGCGAAGGGCCTGCGGAGAGACGTGAAATAAATTGGCCTAAAATTATTTCAAAATAAATAAATAAAATGTTAATTAAAAAATAGGCTGTGCGCGATGGCTCATGACTGTAATCCCAGCACTTTGGGAGGCCAAGGCAGGAATATTTTCTTGAGACCAGCCTGGGCAACAAAGTGAAACTCCAAAGTCTCCATGAAAAACACGAAAATTAGCTGGCCGTGGTGGCATGCGCCTGTAATCCCAAATCCTATCTACTCGGGAGGCTAAGGTGGGAGGATTGGTTGAGCCCAGGAGGTCGAGGCTGCAGGGAGTCATAATCGTGCCACTGCAATCTCAGCACTTGTGAGGGCTGAGGCAGGAGGATCACTTGAGCCCAGGGGTTCAAGACCGTCAGGGGCAACAGACAGCAACCCTGTCTCAAATAAAAGAATAGAATGGAGGATGGGTGTGGTGACTCAGGTCTGTAATCCCAGCACTTTAGGAGGCCGAGGCGGGCGGATCACCTGAGGTCAGGAGTTCGAGACCAGCCTGGCCAATATGGTGAAACCCCATCTCTACTAAAAATACAAAAATTAGCTGGGCACGGTGGTGGGCGCCTGTGATTCCAGCTACTTGGGAGGCTGAGGGTGGAGAATCGCTTGAACTCGGGAGGCGGAGGTTGTAGTGACTGGAGATCACAGCATTGCACTCCAGCCTGGGTAACGAGCACGAAACTCCATCTCAAAAAACAAACAAACAAAAAACAAAAAACAAAGCAAAACAAAAGAATGGAATGGAACGGAATGGAACGGAACGGAACAGAACAGAACAGAACAGAATAGAATACTCAACAGGAATAAGAAAAAAAAAGAATAGGCTGGGTGCGGTGGCTCATCATAGCACGGTGGCTCATGCCTGTAATCCCAACACTTAGGGACTTTGGGAGGCCGAGGCGGGCGGATCACGAGGTCAGTAGATCGAGACTATTCTGGCCAACATGGTGAAACCTTGTCTCTACTAAAAATATAAAAATTAGCCAGGCATGGTGGCGGGCACCTGCAATCCCAGCTACTCAGGAGGCTGAGGCAGGAGAATCGTTTGAACCCAGGAGGCGGAGGTTGCAGTGAGCTAAGATCACACCATTGCACTCCAGCCTGGCGACCGAGTGAGACTCTGTCTCAAAATAAATAAATAAATAAATAAAAGAATAAACACCTTGCTGGCTTTTCGCTGGGTCTGGGGCTTCCCCCTCTGCACTGACTTCCCCCTGACCTCCCCAGGAGCGTCTCTGTCCAGCCTGACCATATCCACTACCGCCCCCATCTCCCTCCCACCCCTTCCACCTTGTCCCATCACAGAGGCTTCACCTGCCCCTTCCAGAGGCACAGGCACCCACACCTGGGAGTGGTCTCTCTTCACCTCCCACATCCTGTCTGTCCCCAGTGGGAGAGGCTCTGCTTGCAGATGTTTTCAGAATCTGCCCACGTTTCACCCTCCTCCGTCCCCACCTGATCCCGTTCCAGTATCGCCCACCTGGGCCAGTTCAGTTCCCACCGCCCTGGTCCCTGGCTCCCACCCTTGTCCCCAACTATCTGTCCTTCCTGTAGCAGCCACCAGAGAGCGCCTGTGAGGACCTGAGTCAAGGCCCCTCTCTCCCCTGCCCACAGCCCTCCATGGCTCCCACCTGCCTTGGGGTCAAAGCCCAAGTTCTCCCTGTAGCCCACAAGACCCCGCCCCGTCATCTCATCTCCCTGCCCTTCCTTTCTTCCTCTCTCCTCCTCACTCTGTCCCAGCCACACAGGCCTCCTCACTCTCCCTGTTCCTCCAATGTGCCAGGCATGGTCCTGCCCCAGGACCTTTTCACGGGCTGTGCCCTGGAACACCATCCCCCGACCTCTGCCATAGCTCCTTGCTCGCCTCCTGCAGATCCCTGCCTGGATTCCCCTCACCTCGGTCACTCCCCCACTCTTTTTTCTTTTTTGCCTGGAGTACAGTAGCACAATCACAGCTCACAGCAGCCTCAACCTTCTGGGCTCAAGCGATCCTCCCACCTCAGCCTCCTGAGTAGCTAAGACTACAGGCATAGGCCACCTGTATGCCCAGCTATTTTTTTTTGGGGGGGGGGGCAGATCTTGCTCTATCACCCAGGCTGGAGTGCAGTGGCGCAATCTCGGCTCACTGCAACCTCTGCCTCCTGGGTTCAAGCGATTCTCCTGCCTCAGCCTCCCGGGTGGCTGACGTCTAGCTAATTTTGTTATTATTATTATTTTTTTTTAGAGATGGAATCTTGCTACATTGCCCAGGCTGGTCTTGAACCCCTGGGTTCAAGTGATCCTCCTGCCTCAGGCTCCCCAAGTGCTGAGATTACAGGCATGAGCCACTGCACCTGGCTGGTCACTTGTCTTAAAGCTCAGTCCTCCTCTCCAGCACCAGCTCCTGAGGGAAGCCCTCCCTGAGCCCTCGGCCTGGGTAAAGTCTCCCTGTACCGCTCCCTCCCTCCCTGGAGGGCAGTGGTGCAATCACAGCTCACTGCAGCCTCGACTTCCTGGGCCCAAGCCATCCTCCCGTTTCAGCCTCCTGAGTAGGTGGGACTGCTGGATGCTGTCAGAACCTAGATTGTACATTTTTTTTTTTTTTTGAGACGGGGTCTCACTCTGTTGCCCAGGCCGGAGTGCAGTGGTGCAATCTTGGCTCACTGCAACCTCTGCCTCCCAGGTTCAAGCGATTCTCCTGCCTCAGCCTCCCGAGTAGCTGGGATTACAGGTGCCTGTCACCACGCCCAGCTAATTTCTGTATTTTTAGTAGAGACGGGGTTTTGCCCTGTTGGCCAGGCTGGTCTCGAACTATTGACCTCAAGTGATCCACCCATCTTGGCCTCTCAAAGTGAGGAATTACAGGTGTGAGTCACCACGCTCTGCCTGTTTTTTTTGTTTTATTTTTTTGTTTTTTTGTTTTGAGACGGAGTCTTGTCTCACTTTGTCGCCCAGGCTGGAGTGCAGTGGTGTGATCTCACCTCACTGCAAGCTCCGCCTCCCGGGTTCACGCCATTCTCCTGCCTCAGCCTCCCGAGTAGCTGGGACTACAGGCGCCCGCCACCACACCCAGCTAATTTTTTGTATTTTTAGTAGAGACGGGATTTCACTGTGTTATCCAGGATGGTCTCGATCCCCTGACCTCGTGATCCGCCTGCCTTGGCCTCCCAAAGTGCTGGGATTACAGGCGTGAGCCACCGCGCCCGGGCAGTCCAGTGATTTTTAAATAGCCATGTATTTGTTTTAACGAGTCATGGGAAAAACACGTCATTCCCTACCGGCCGGCACACGTCAAGATTCGTTGCTGCCATTGCTCAGAGGAGTCTCTGGTTAGGTCTGGCAAAATCGGACAGGGGTTCTGCAGGGGACTGGAGCTGGTAGAAAATCCTGCATTTGGGCAGATCACCTGAGGTCAGGAGTTCGAGACCAGCCTGACCAACATTGTGAAACCCCGTCTCTACTGAAAATACAAAAATTAGCCGGGCGTGGTGGCGCACTCCTGTAGTCCCAGCTACTAGGGAGGCTGAGGCAGGAGAATTACTTAAACCTGGGAGGCAGAGGTTGCAGTCAGCCAAGGTCGCACCACTGCACTCCAGCCCGGTCCACAGAGCGAGACCCTGTCCCCATAAAAAAAGAAGGAAAAAAAAACAAAACGAAAGAAAAGAAAATCCTACATTTGTGTTCTACAGGCTTTCTGACCTCAGCATCTTCAAAATAAGAGTCTTGGCCAGGAATGGTGGCTCACGCTTGTAGTCCTAGCACTTTGGGAGGCCAAGGTGGGAGGATCTCTTGAGGCCAGGAGAGACCAGCCTGAGTAACACAGTGAGACTTCAATCTCTAAACACACACACACACACGCACACACACACACACATTTTTTTTTTTTTTTTTGAGATGGAGTCTCGCCCTGTTGCCCAGGAGCAATCTCGCCTCACGGCAAGCTCTGCCTCCCGGGTTCACGCCATTCTCCTGCCTCAGGGTCCCGAGTAGCTGGGACTACAGGTGCCCGCCACCACGCCCGGCTAATTTTTGTACTTTTATTAGAGACGGAGTTTCACTGGGTTTACCAGGATGGTCTCAAACTCCTGACCTTGTGATCCGCCCACCTCGACCTCCCTAAGTGCTGGGATTATAGGCGTGAGCCACCGCGCCCAGCCCTTTTTTTTTTTTTTAATTAGCCAGGCTTGGTGGCAATTGCCTGTACTCCCAGCTACTTGGGAAGCTAAGGTGGGAGGATTGCTTGAGCCCAGGAGGTGGAGGCTGCAGTGAGTCATGGTCACACCCCTGCACGATCATTCCTGGGCAACATAGTGAGACCCCATCTCCACATCCACAACAAATTTTTAAAATATCTGAGGCAGGGTGCAGTGGCTCACACCTATAATCCCAGCACATTGGGAGGCCAAGGCAGGAGGGTCACTTGAGTCACGAGTTCGAGGCCAGCCTGGCCCACATGGCAAAACCCATCTCTACAAAAATACAAAAAATTAGCCAGGCGTGGTGGCGGGCACCTGTAATCCCAGCTACTCAGGAGGCTGAGGCAGGAGAATCACTTGACCCCAGGAGGCGGAGGTTGCAGTGAGCTGAGATTGCGCCACTGCACTCCAGCCTGGGTGACGGAGCAAGACTATGTTTCAACATATATATATTAGCTACGGCTGGGCACAGTGGCTCAAGCCTGTAATCCCAGCACTTTGGATGGCCAAGGTGGCCGAATCACTTGAGGTCAGGAGTTTGAGACCAGCCTGGCCAACATGGTGAAACTCTGTCTCTACTAAAAATATAAAAGTTACCTGGGCGTGGTGGCACCCGCCAGTACTCCCAGGTACTCTGAAGGCCGGGTCAGGAGAATTGCTTGAACCTGGGAGGCAGAGGTTGCAGTGAGCCGAGATCATAGCACTGTCTCCAACCTGGGCCACAGGGTGAGACTCTGTCTCAAAAAAAGAAAAAAAAAAAAAAAAAAATATATATATATATATATGTATATATACACACACACACGTATATATATATACACACACGTGTGTGTATATATATATGAGCTGGGTGTGGTGGCGGGCACCTCTAGGCCCACCTACTCAGGAGGCTGAAGTGGGAGGATCACTTGAGCACAGGAAGTTGAGGTTGCAGTGAGCCATGATCTTGCCCTTGCACTCCAGCCTGGGTGACAGAGCTAGACGCTGTCTCAAAAATAAATAAATAAATAAGCGGGTTAAACTCCTAGCAATGAATGGGGCTCCTGGGCCATGTTTACTGGCATATGCCTGGATTCAGCCACAGTTACACCTGACATTCGTGTGCCCACTTTGCAGCTGAGAAAACTGAGGCCAGATGGTGAGCTGACCTGCGGGATTTGGCTGCAGCTCTGTTTGTCCCTGCATCTCGAACTCCAACCTGGTGCCTCTTACCGGAGGGGGACCCTTGGTAATGTCTTGAGACATTTGGGTGTTCAAAACCAGGCCGAGGCCGGGCGCAGTGGCTCACACCTGTAATCCCAGCACTTCGGGAGGCTGAGGCAGGCAGATCACGAGGTCAGAAGATCGAGACCATCCTGGCTGACATGGTGAAACCCTGTCTGTCTCTACTAAAAATACAAAAAATTAGCTGGATGTGGTGGCGGGTGCCTGTAATCCCAGCTACTTGGGAGGCTGAGGCGGGAGAATCATTTGAACCAAGGAGGTGGAGCTTGCAGTGAGCCGAGATTACACCAGTGCACTCCAGCCTGGGCGACAGAGCAAGACTCCCTCTCAAAAAAATTAAAAAAAAAATTGCTGGACCTTATTCATCTAAAATCCTTTTTTTGCGCCACCTGCTGGTGGCCGGATGTCACACAGGGAAGGGCTGAGCTGCCTGTAGGTACACAGTAGGTGTTCAGCAAGCCTTAGTTTTGGTTAATGGTGTTTCTACATTGGCTCAGCATGGGGTCTTGGAAACAGTCTGGTGCTCCAGGAACCCATGCTGTGCAACCTTCACTGAGACTAGGACCCCTTCTGAACCTTCATCTATAAAATATGTGTGTGTGGCTGGGAGCGGTGGCTCATGCCCGTAATCCTAACACTTTGGGAGGCCCAGGTGGGCGAAGATCCAGACCAGCCTGGCCAACATGGGGAAACCCCGTCTCTACTGAAAATACAAACATTAGCTGGCCATGGTGGCAGGTGCCTGTAATCCCAGCTACTCGGGAGGCTGAGGCAGGAGAATCACTTGACCCTGGGAGGCAGAGGTTGCAGTGAGCCGAGATCGCGCCACTGCACTCCAGCCTGGACAACAGAGCAAGACACTGTCTCAAAAATAAAATAAAATGAAGTATATGTGTGGGATTCCCTGATAAAAATAATAGCCAACACTTAGTGGAAACTTTCTAAGAATACTGTGTGCATTTACTCACGTAATGCTTGGAGTCAGGTGCTATTATTTCATTTACAGATGGGGAAAATGAGGCACAGAGTGGTTTGCAGAAGGACACATCGCTGGGATGGGGCAGATATTACATTTATGTCCTATTCTAGGCCCCTTTTATTTATTCATTTATTTATTTTTTTGAGACGGAGTCTCGCTCTGTCACCCAGGCTGGAGTTCAATGGCGTGATCTCGATTTCGGCTCACTGCAAGCTCCACCTCCCGGGTTCATGCCATTCTCCTGCCTCAGCCTCCCGAGTAGCTGAGACTACAGGTGCCTGCCACCACCCCCAGTTAATTTTTTGTATTTTTAGTAGAGACGAGGTTTCACCATGTTAACCAAGATGGTCTCGATCTCCTAACCTCGTGATCTGCCCGCCTCGGCCTCCCAAAGTGCTGGGATTACAGTATTTATTTATTTTCATTTCAATTTTTTTTTTTTTTTTTTTTTTGAGACAGAATCTCGCTCTGTCACCAGGCTAGAGTGCAGTGGTGCCATCTCGGCTCACTGCAAGCCCCGCCTCACAGGTTCACGCCATTCTCCTGCCTCAGCCTCCCGAGTAGCTGGGACTACAGGCTCCCGTCACCACTCCCGGTTAATTTTTTGTATTTTTCATAGAGATGGGGTTTCACATTGTTAGCCAGGATGGTCTCGATCTCCTGACCTCGTGATCTGCCCACTTTGGCCTCTCAAAGTGCTGGGATTATGGGCGTGAGCCACCACTCCTGGCCTTTACAGGCTCAAGTTTTAATCAAAGCTTGTCTATAAGATTACTTTATTCCTGCATCTTCTCCATTGTTTCTTCCTTGTATTTGCCCTTTTCCTTTCCTACCTGGTGAGATTTGGCTTTCCGTTCAAGGATCTTCTTGTCGCCTTTGTCCAGTTTTAGCCTAGTGATAACCACCTAGGTCAATGCCTACGTGGACAGTTGTGCCGTTAGCCTTTTCCTGCTGCACCCGTTCGATGTAGATAGCATATTTCTTCCTGTAAACCTGGACTACTGTGCCAATTTACTGACCTTTATAGTGTCCTCGCACAACCTGAACTTCATTATCCTTTCCAGTGGGCAGGGATCGCAGGTGGTACTTGTGTCTCAGCTCTTTGGAAAGAGGGGAAGACATAGAATCTTCCTGTGAAGGTGGGAAGGTGCATTGAAATGCCTTTTGTGATTCTTGCTTCGCTGGGAAGTCACAAAGGGATTGAACTTCATTTTGGTCGCTCCTGCTTCAGTGATGGCTGCAAAAGTGAAGAGAACTACACACTCCTTTTTGTTTATTTATTTTATTTTATTTTATTTTTTTGAGACGGAGTCTCACTCTGTCGCCCAGGCTGGAGTGCAGTGGCGCGATCTCCACTCACTGCAAGCTCCGCCTCCCGGGTCCACGTCATTCTCCTGCCTCAGCCTCCCGAGCAGCTGGGACTACAGTCGCCCGGCTACCATGGGCGGCTAATTTTTGTATTTTTTTAGTAGAGACGGGGTTTCATCGTATTAGCCAGGATGGTCTTGGTCTCCTGACCTTGTGATCCGCCCGTCTTGGCCTCCCAAAGTGCTGGGATTACAGGCATGAGCCACAGCGCCCAGCCTCCTTTTCGTTTTTTACAGAGATTGGGTCTTGCTATATTGCCCAGGCTGGTCTCCAACTCCTGGCATCAAGTGATCCTCCCACCTGACTCTTCAAAATGCTGGAATTACAGGAGTGAGCCATTGTGCCTGGCCTCTAGGCTCCTTTTAATCCTCCTGACAACTCTGTGATGTAGGGCCTATTATTTTCCCCAATTACAGATGTGGAAACTGAGGAACAGAGAGGGGCAGTAACTTGCCTGAGGTCACACAGCAAATAGGTGAGAGCTGGTTTTAGAACCCTCCCAGCTCTGAAGCTCCAAGTGGGTCCCCACAAGAGGCTTTGGTAATGCTTTACTGGGGCCCTTGGAGACCTTTGAGGGAGACCCTCAAGGGGCTGACTATAGCTGACTCGGGTCTCTGGGCTAGTGTTTCGGGTAGAATTGCAGTGAAGGAGGTGAGATGTCATCTTAGTGGGCCCTCTGAGATGTTGATATTGTTGGCCTTGTTTACTTAGCAAACTTTTTTTTTTTTTTTTTTTGAGACTGAGTCTTGCTCTGTCACCCAGGCTGGAGTGCAGTGGTGCGATCTCGGCTCACTGCAAGCTCTCCCTCCCGGGTTCATGCCATTCTTCTGCCTCAGCCTCCCAAGTAGCTGGGACTACAGGTGCCCGCCACCATGCCTGGCTAATTTTTTTTTTTGCATTTTTAGTAGAGACGGGGTTTCACAGTTTTTGCCAGGATGGTCTCGATCTCCTGACCTCGTAATCTGCCCATCTTGGCCTCCCAAAGTGCTGGGATGACAGGCGTGAGCCACTGCGCCCTGCCTACTTAGCAAACTCTTAACCAACCTTCAAATCCCCAGCTGCGATGCCCCCTCCTCCAGGAAGCCTTTCTTTTACCCGCTAGAGTTTTCTCTATGCTCTTCACCCCTAACCACAACCTGGGGTTCCTCTCCCTGCCCTGCCCTGACTGGATAAGGCTGGGAAGGGGTGTTTATGTGTAGGTTTACCCCTTTAACCTTGGGGCGGGGCCCAGGCACAGCTGGGCTCAGGTTTTTTTTTTTAATAGTAAGGAATGTGTGGGTGCAGCCATGACCAGCCCCGCCCACCCAGGTGACTTGAAGTTTTCCTACATTGGTCCAGTCCCTCCTAGGTCTAACCTTAAGAATCCCGGAATCCCAGGCGCCTGAGGGGGGAGGCTGGGCTGGGCTGGGTGAGAAGGAAAGGACCTTTACTCCCTCCCAGAGCCTGAAGAATTTCCTCGTGCCCTGCTCCCCTGCCCCTTTCTTTCTTTGTTTCTTTCTTTTTCTTTTTCTTTTTCTTTTCTTTTCTTTTTTTTTTTTTGAGACAGGGTCTTGCTCTGCTGTGTCACCCAGACTGGAGTGCAGTGGTGTGATCTCAGCTCACAGTAACCTGCGCCTCCCGGGTTCAAGCTATTCTCTTTCCTCAGTCTCCCGAGTAGCTGAGGCATGCGCCACTACGACCAGCTAATTTTTGTATTTTTAGTAGAGACGGGGGTTTCAACATGTTGGTCAGGCTGGTCTCGAACTCCTGACCTCGTGATCCGCTCACCTCGGCCTCCCAAAAAATTCCGGGATTACAGGCAGGAGACACCGTGCCCGGTCCCGCCCTGCCCCTTTCTTTCCTGGGTGTGAAGACAGAGCCCGGAGGCCAGGACCGCAGGAAAGAGGCACGCAGCCGCTGTTGCATCTTCAGAGCGTCCACGCCCCTGGCCTCTGGGGCCTCAGGTTCCCCTCTGGGGAATGGGGCAAACCTTCCGGAGATAAGATGACCCAGGGACCAGCCCAATGCTGAGGAGGTCTCCGGCCCTCGACAAGCTTCTAATCCGAGAGGCCTCCCAGATGCACCTCAAAATGTGCCCATTTCGCGGACGGAAACACCGTCCAAATAGTAGGCTCCGTTCCAGGAGCGGGGGTTATTCCTGCCGGGTCTTGCTGGCAGCCTTGTCGGGCCGCGATCTGGTCGCGGCCGCCGGCCCCAGCTCGGCTGCGTGGATAACCCGGCCTGGAGTTTCCGCCTCAGGACCTGGCTCCTATGATGGGAGCGGGGAGAGAAATCTCCGCGGCGTCCAGGGGGCGTGTCTGGGCAGGGGCGGGGCTGGCCTGGGACCTGGAGGAGGAAGAGGGGGCAGGTGGAGCCGGGAGCTGTGGAGCTGGAGGGAGGAGGACAAGAGCCGCCAGGCCCTCAGCGGCTGTGACCCTCCCCAGCCTCCTTCCCCAGCCCGGGGTGGGGGCCGATTGACTGTTTCCAGGTCCCGCCTCGGGTAGGGGGGCTGGAGAGCCCCCAGGTGGACCATGGCGGTGAGATTCCAGGCGAGTAACCCTCCGAGGGCGGCGGGGGGAGAGGTTCGGGCTGGGGTGGTCGGGGGAAGCAGGGTTTGAGTCGGACCCAGGACAGCAAAACACCTTCTACCTACATAACAGGCAGGGAAACTGAGTCCCAGAGGGATGAAGTGGCTAGCTGGAGGTTGCACTTCGAGATGCTTCCGCGCCCCCCATCCCTGCCTCCAAAGACCATCTCTGCTGGAGCCTCCTCTGCCCCAGGACCGGCCTCCTTTAATCCCACAGAGCTGGGTTCAAATCCCGAATTTTCTGTCCATTATGCTGTGTGTAACGTGGGGCCAGTGAGTGAATCCTCTCTTTACCTCATCTGATAAATGGGTGATCAGCATTTTAAACAGAGGGAAAATGTGTTTGAAGAGCTTGGCGCCTCGTAGGTGGGCTGGAGAGATGTTCATCCCCCTTTGCTGGCGGTGTGCAGCCGGCTGAGCTTGGGCGCCCATGGTGGCACGGTCGGCAGTGACTTCATTTGTGGGCTGGGGTGGCTTTGGTGAACATTCACCTCCTACAAGGCTGCAGGAGGGAGCACCAGCATTTATTGGGTGCCCACTGTGTACAGAGCCCTTAACAGGCATTACCAGGCAGAGGCAGGGGTGGGGTGAGCAAGCCGGCTGGGGTGTGCCGTGGTGTGGGCGGGGTGGAGGGGCGATCCTTGTCTCCGGAGGGATTTCACCCTCCAGGCATGGAGCCTGGACTGGCTCCTTCACACCCACCAGCCAGGGCAGACTGGGGTTGCAGTGGTATGTGGCCAGACCCAGGCCACTTGGCCCCAAGCTTCAGGACCCGGCACTTCTGGTTTCCACTGACTTCCTCCTGGCCTCCAGGTACAGCTCTCAGAATCCCCTCCCCAGTCGGTGTATTTGTTGGCTGAAACCTCCCCCTCTGCCATTGTTCCTGGAAGTGGGGTGGGGAGGGGGAGAAGGGACGGTGGCCTGGGAGCCCTGTGCCCCGGGGGCGTGTGACTTGGTACCGCCGTCCCCTCTGGGCGGGCCTCTTGTTCGGCGTTTGTGTCCAGCCCTGGGCGGGGGGCAGGGACAAAGACCCAAGCCCCACCCTCTCGGAGCTCACCTGGACAGGGGCAGGGCCGGGAACTCAGGACGCACCTGTTGAGCACCTGCCACAGTGTGTTTTATTCAACCATTCACTCGTTCCTCAAACTCTTCCCTGGGGGACCTGGTTTTATGGGGTCCCAGGGGCCCATCCCTGCCCATCGGGAGCCCTCAGACTGAGCGGGAAGGTGTAGGGTGGAGAAATGCACTCTGACATCCCACACCCCAATCATCACAGTTGGGCCAGACGGAAGGATGTATGATATGCGTACGGAGGAAGAGACTGGGGCTGTGAAGGATGAATAGGAGTTTGCCAGGGAGTCCAGCACCAGCACCCAAGGCCTGGAAAGGAGGCTGATGGCCGATCACCTGGGCCTTAAGTAGCCAGAGAGACAGACATGCCTCCTTTCACAGACGAAGAGAAAAGACCAGAACCGTACCAACTGATGGTTAAAGGGAATAAAGATGAGTTTTAGATGCCTTGAATAAAAAATCATAAAACAGGCCGGACGCGGGGGCTCATGCCTGTCATCCCAGCACTTTGGGAGGCTGAGGCGGGCGGATCACCTGAGGTCAGGAGTTTGAGACCAGTCTGACCAACATGGGGAAACCCCGTCTCTACTAAAAATAGAAAAATTAGCCGGGCGTGGTGGTAGGTGCCTGTAATTCTAGCTACTTGGGAGGCTGAGGCACGAGAATCGCTGGAAACCGGGAGGTGGAGGTTGCAGTGAGCCGAGATTGCACCATTGCACTCCAGTCTGGGCGACAGAGTGACACTCTGTCTCAAAATAATAATAATAATAATAATAATAATAATAATAAAACAGGCAGGAGTGATTGAGGATCAGAGAAGACTGGTTAGTTAGGTGGTCAGGGAGGACTTCCTGAGGAGGTGGCATTTGAGCCTAGACTTCAGTGGCTGGGGCCAGCCAGGCAGGAATCCCATGAAACATGTCCCAGATTCAGGGGACAGACGGGGTAAAGGTTGGAGGTGAACTAAGATGAGGTGGGCTGTGAGGTTAGGCTTAATCCCTCGGGCGCTGTGGAGCTCTGGAGGGTTTAGGCAAAGCTTCTGGTTTCCGTGGAGACGAACCCGCACAAGCTGGGACAAGCCTGGACCACCTGGACTCCCTCACCCCCCTCCCCATCTGGGGCCCTGGTTCCCTGGGACTGTCTCTCTCTTTTTTTTGAGACAGAATCTCACTCTTTTTTTTTTTTTTTTAAGAAGGAGTCTCACTTTGTTGCCTAGGCTGGGGTGCAGTGGCATGATCTCGGCTCACTGCAAGCTCCACCTCCCGGGTTCACGCCATTTTCCTGCCTCAGTCTCCCGAGGAGCTGGGACCACAGGTGCCCGCCACCACGCCCGGCTAACTTTTCTATTTTTTGTAGAGATGGGGGTCTCACTATGTTGCTCAGGTTGGTCTCGAACTCCTGGGCTCAAGCCATCCTGTTGTCTTGGTCTCACAAAGTGCTGGGATTATAGGCAGAAGCCACTGTGCCTGGCCCTGGGGCCATTTAATGACACAAAGTATAACATCAAAGCAAGTTAAAAAAAAAAAAAAAGAAAAAGATGCAATTTTGAAAACTAAGCTCAGAAGAAAAACAGTAAATAATCAGAAAGCCACTATGGCCTGGTGGTTAAGAGCAAGAATGAAGCTGGGTGCGGTGGCTCACGCCTGTAATTCTAACACTTTGAGAGCCTGAGGAGGGAGGATCGCTTGGGCCCAGAAATTTGAGACCAGCTTGGTCAACATAGCAAAAACCCCATCTCTACAAAAAATTAAAAAAAAAAAATGCCGGGTGTGGTGGTGCATGCCTGCGGTCCCAGCTTCTCGGGAGGCTGAAGCAGGAGGATCCCTTGAGCCTGGGAGTTCAAGGCTGCAGTGAGCTGTGATTGAGCCACTCCAGCCTGGGCAACAGTGAAACCCCGTATCAAAAACCAACCAACCAACCAAAAAAGAGCCAGAGAGCATGGCAGGCTGCCAAAGTTCACCACTGTGCTGTGTGACCTCAGGCAAGTTACTGAACCTCTCTGGGCCCCTTTTAATCTCACTGCTAAAGTAGGAATAGTAACCATGCCACTTCCTAAGGTCACTCTGAGGATGAAATGAATAGGTCCACGTCAAGTGCCCGCTCGCAGCCAGCATGGATGAGGAGAGCTTTGTGAGGCCGAGGCAGGAGGATCACCTGAGGTCAGGAGTTCAAGACAGCCTGGCCAACATGGTGAAATCCTGTCTCTACTAACAGTACAAACATTAGCTGGCTGTGGTGGTGGGTGCCTATAATCCCAGCTATTCAGGAGGCTGAGTCAGAAGAATCGCTTGAACCCAGGAGGTGGAGGTTACAGTGAGCTGAGACTACGCCATTGCACTCCAGCCTGGGCGACAAGAGCAAAAAACTCCTTCTCAAAACAAACAAACCAACAAACAAAAAACTACGCAAAGGAGAAAGTCATTATTTGGCTGCCACCTCCCCAAGCCTCCTTCTGCTTGTCATGCATTGAATCTGTCCCCTTCTCTCAAACCACATCCCTGGAAGACAGGGCAGCGGTGCCATTTCACAGATGGAGAGACTGAGGCTGGGAGAGGCCCCGCCATAGCTAGCACGGGTGGGCAGACGTGCGATTTGAGTCCGGTCCTGAGTGCTGTCCTGCCTCCCTGGGAACTGCAGAGTCCCTGCCCTCTGCTCTGTTTCTCTCCCCTCCACCCTGCTTCTCACTCCTGGAGATCAGGAATGCTGGCTTCCCTGGAGACGCTGGAGCTTATAAGAAAATGGGGGGTGCCTGGGCAGAGGGAATCACACACCTGCTGTGCCAAGCCTGGAAAACCGGCTGGGGAGGAGGAGGAGTTACTTCTACAAACTCCCTCCCCCATCCCTCCACCTGTCCCCTGCCTGGGGAGCAGGGCATGGTCTGTGCTGGCAGGAGGGAAGAGAGGGTGGAGGCGTGGCCAGGTGACCTTGCACCTGCGTCTGGTGTTCTCGTCTATGCCATGGACATGAAAATAACAGAATCGGCTGGGTGCGGAAGCTCACACCTGTAATCCCAGCACTTTGGGAGGCCGAGGCAGGCGGATCACCTGAGGTCTGGAGTTCAAGATCAGCTTGGTCAACGTGGTGAGACCCCCATCTCTACTAAAACTACAAAAATTAGCTGGACGCAGTGGCGGGCGCCTGTAATCCCAGCTACTCAGGAGGCTGAGGCAGGAGAATCGCTTGAAGCTAGGAGGCGGAGGTTGCAATGAGCCGAGATCGCACCACTGCACTCCAGCCTGGGCAACAAGAGGGAAACTGTCTCAAAAAAACAACAACAAAAAAAGATAGTACATGTAAAGCGCCTGGCACAAAGGAAGTGCTTCATTAATTCACTCACTCACTCATTCATTCATTCAGCAAATCCTTCTTGAATCCCTGCTGCAACTCATGCGCTGTTCTAGGCAGGGAACTGAGGGCTCAGTTATGGACAAAGACAAAAATCTCTGCCCTCTAGAGCTGATATTCTAGACGGTGGGGGTGGATAGTGAATAGGCTTTAAAAATCGAGAGAATGTCCAAGGGTTGCAAATCCCTTTTTTAATTTTTTTCTTTTCTTTTTTGAGATGGAGCCTTGTTCTGTCACCCAGGCAGGAGTGTAACGGTGCGATCTCAGCTCACTACAGCCTCCACCTCCCAGGTTAAGCTATTCTCTTGCCTCAGCCTCCCAAGTAGCTGAGACTACAGGCACCCGCCACCATGCTTTGCTCATTTTTTTTTTTTTTTGTATTTTTAGTAGAGACAGGATTTTGCCATGTTGGCCAGGCTGATTTTGAACTCCTGACCTCAGGTGATCTGCCTGCCTTGGCCTCTCAAAGTGGTGCTGGGATTACAGGCATGAGCCACCGCACCCAGCCTGCCTTTTTTTTTTGAGATGGAGTCTTGCTCTGTCGCCCAGGCTGGAGTGCAGTGGCGCAATCTTGGCTCACTGCAACCTCCGCCTCCCGGGTTCAAGCAATTCTTCTGTCTCAGCCTCCCGAGTAGCTGGGATTACAGGCACCCACCACCACACCCAGCTAATTTTTGTATTTTTAGTAGAGATGGGGTTTCACCATGTTGCCCAGGCTGGTCTCAAACTCCTGACCTCAGGTGATCCACCTGCCTTGGCCCCCAGAGTGCTAGGATTACAGGTGTGAGGCATGGTGCCCGGCCGGGTTGAAAATTCTATGGAGGAAGATACACCAAGGAGAGAGGGAAAAGGTGGTCTGTTGTGGTCAGGAGGGGGTTACAGTTCTAAACGGGGTGGTCAGCGGTGACTTCATCAAGGGGGTCACGTTTGAGTTAAGTCCTTGAAGGAGGGTGAGGGATATGGGGAAGGCGCTCCGTGCAGAGGGCACGGCTGGTGCAAAGGCCCTGAGGCAGGACTGCGTCTGGCGTGTTGGTGTTGGAGGGACAGTGAGGAGGCCCGAGTGGCTGGAGCAGAGTGAGCTCCCTCTACCCTGCAGGCCTGGCTTGATCCTCTCCAGGGAGCTGAGCCAGACCTTCCAGAGGGAGAGGGACCAAGAACTTGCTTTCTCTCTGCACCTGCTACTGTTCAGTTCACTTCAACCAGGTCTCTCCCCCTTGGCACTGCTGACATTCACAGCCGGATTGTTCTCCAGGGTGGGGCTGTCCTGGGCACTGCAGGGTGCTGAACAGCATCCCTGGCCTCCACCCACTCCATATCAGGAGCTCCCCCAAGTCATGACAACCACACGTGTCCCCAGCCATCACCCAGTGTCCCCAGTGGGAGGCAGAATTACCCCTGTTTGAGAGCCACTGACTTAGACCCATTTTGCAGATGAAAAACTGAGTACGGGCCAGGCGCTGTAGCTCACGCCTATAATCGCAACATTTTGAGAGGCCGAGGTGGGTGGATCACCTGAGGTTGGGAGTTTGAGACCAGCCTGGCCAACATGGTGAACCCCATCTCTACTAAAAATAGAAAAATTAGCCCGGCATGGTGACGGGCACCTGTAATCCCAGCTACTCAGGAGGCTGAGGCAGGAGATTCACTTGAACTTGGGAGGCAGAGACTGCAGTGAGCAGAGATCGTGCCACTGCACCCCAGCCTGGGCAACAGAGTAAGACTCTGCCTCAAAAAAAAAAAAAAACAAAACAAGGCCGGGCACAGTGGCTCACGCCTGTAATCCCAGCACTTTGGGAGGCCGAAGTGGGTGGATCACTTGAGGCCAGGAGTTAAAGACCAGTCTGGCCAATGTGGTGAAACCCATCTCTATTAAAAATACAAAAATTAGCCGGGCGTGGTGGTGCACCCCTGTAATCCCAGCTACTTGGGAGGCTGAGGCAGGAGAATCGCTTGAACCTGGGAGGTAGAGCTTGCAGTGAGCTGAGATTGTGCCATTGCACTCCAGCTTGGGTGACAGAGTGAGACTCCGTCTCAAAAAACAAAACAAAAAACAAACAAAAAAACCTGAGGCCCTGAGAGAAGTAGTAACTTGTCACAGGCTCCAACCACAGGCCTGTCAGAGCTGGACTCCTCATCCTGGGGCTGGGGACCGCCAAGTGCTCGGATGAGCCTGTGTGGCCTCACACCTGTCTTCCCTGTTCCCCTTGACCAGGTGGCCGACATGGAGGAGCTGACCATCTGGGAACAGCACACGGCCACGCTGTCCAAGGTGAGGCCTCCCTCGCCCTGTCTGGGTGCCGGGGGGCAATGGTGGCTTAGGCCCAGTTCAATAGAGGGGAGACCCTTTACCCTTCAGGAAACAGCAGCTCTTCCTCCCCCTCATCCTCTCTCAGGACCCTCGCCGGGGCTTTGGCATTGCGATCTCTGGAGGCCGAGACCGGCCCGGTGGATCCGTGGTTGTGTCTGACGTGGTACCTGGAGGGCCGGCGGAGGGCAAGCTACAGTGAGTACCTAGGCAGCTGGGTTCTGTCAGGGGGAGGGCACGTCGAGAGGAGAAACCAGGCCGGGTGCGGTGGCTCACGCCTGTCATCCCAGCACTTTGGGAGGCTGAGGTGGGTGGATCACCTGAGGTGAGGAGTTCGACACCAGCCTGGTCAACATGGTGAAACCCTGTCTCTACTAAAATTACAAAAATCAGCCAGGAGTGGTGGCGTGTGCCTGTAATCCCAGCTACTCGGGAGGCTGAGCCGGGAGAATCGCTCGAACCTGGGAGGTGGAGGTTGCAGTGAGCCGAGATCACGCCACTGCACACCAGCCTGGGCAACAGAGCGAGACTGTGTCTCAAAAAAAAAAAAAAAAAAAGAATAAAAAAGAAAGAAAGGAAGGCGGGCCGGGTGCAGAGGCTCACGCCTGTAATCCCAGCACTTCGGGAGGCCAAGGCGGGTGGATCATGAGGTCAGGAGTTTAAGACCAGCCTGGCCAAGATGGTGAAACCCCATCTCTACTAAAAATACAAAAAATTAGCTGGGTGTGGTGGCAGGCACCTGTAATCCCAGCAACTCCAGAGGCTAAGGCAGAGAATTGCTTAAACCTGAATGGGCAGAGGTTGTAGTGAGCTGAGGTCGTGCCACTGCACTCCAGCCTGGGTGACAGAACGAGACTCTGTCAAAAAAAAAAAAAAAAAAGAGCAACGTGAAACCTTTGTAAACCAAAGCAAGGAGACTGGAAAGTGCCTGGCACCTTCTAGCTCTGTCAACACAGGGCTCGGAGTTGGCAGTAGGACAGCGTCAGAGACTTGAGCCTCACTTCCCTAAGGTACTTCTGGGTTCTTCACAGCAGTTCCTGGGGTCATAGTGGCCCCAGGACCCTTTTGGAACATAAAGTCCTGGAAACCATCTTTTTTTTTTTTTTTTTTGGCAGGGGGGAAGGAGACCCAGTATCCTGAGTCTTTAAGAGTTTGAAGCTTCTTGGAATTGTGTTGATAAAATGGTTCTGGGCCCCAAGGGGCTGACAGGTGATATGGCTTAGCCCAGCCCAGAATCAGGGACCACCAGGTTCAGAGAGAAAGAGCTAGAGAGAAAATATGAAATACAGACAGGGAGAGAGGGAAAGAAAAGCAGGAAGTGGGGATTTGTGGTGGGGGGAGCGAGGAGCGAGATGCCAGGTGTAGTTGTAGCGTCCAGGCTGGGCATGGTGGCTCACGCCTGTAATCCCAGGACTTTGGGAGGCTGAGGCGGGTGGACCACGAGGTCAGGAGATCGAGACCATCCTGGCTAACACGGTGAAACCCCGTCTCTACGAAAAATACAAAAAATTAGCTCAGCGTGGTGGCGGGCGCCTGTAGTCCCAGCTTTTTGGGAGGCTGAGGCAGGAGAATGGTGTGAACCCGGGAACCAGAGCTTGCAGTGAACTGAGATTGCACCGCAGCACTCCAGCCTGGGCGACAGAGCAAGACTCTGTCTCAAAAAAATAAAAATAAAAATAAAATAAAATAAAATAAAAAATACAAAACTTAGCCGGGAGCGGTGGCAGGCACCTGTAGTCCCAGCTACTAGAGAGGCTGAGGCAGGAGGATCATTTGAAATGAGGAGGTGGAGGTTGCAGTGAATTGAGATCGTGCTACTGCAATCCAGCCTGGGCAACAGAGTGAGACCCTGTCTCAAAAAAAAAAAAAAAAGTTGCTTCCACTCTATGATTATAGTAGGTTCTACAATTGGCCCCATTTTACAGATGAGAAAACGGAGGCCCAGAAGGATGAATGTCTTTGTGAGCCTAGGGACGCCAATGAATTAGAACCAGGCCTTGTAGACCTGGAGGTTCCAGGGACACCCCCTCCTCAGGGAGGGCTTGTTATGAGGGTCTCCCCTGCAAAGCCTCCTCCGTAAGACCCGCCCACCTCTCTCAGGACAGGTGACCACATCGTTATGGTGAACGGGGTCTCCATGGAGAATGCCACCTCCACGTTTGTCATTCAGACACTCAAGACCTGCGCCAAGATGGCCAACATTGTGAGTAGGCAGCCCCTGGCACGGCCGGCGTCTCTGACCCCAGCCTGGGTCCTGCCGCTGTAGAGGTTGTAAGCTTCAGAGAGCAACGAGTCGTCTTCTCATCTTACACTTTGGACGCTGAGGCCCAGAGAGAGACTGGTGTCCCCCAGGGTCACCTGGGGGCTGAGCAGAGCCTCCCCCAGCCCTTCCTGTAGCTGACCCCTCCTGTCCCTTCCTCTAACAGACAGTGAAACGTCCCCGGAGGATCCAGCTGCCCACCACCACCAAGGCCAGCCCCTCCGGCCCAGGGCACCGGGACTCGGACGAGGACGATGGGCCACACCGGGTGGAGGAGGTGGACCAGGGCCAGGGCTATGATGGTGACTCATCCAGTGGCTCTGGCCGCTCCTGGGACGAGCGCTCCCGCCGGCAGAGGCCTGGTCGCCGGGGCCGGGCCAGCAGCCATGGGCGTAGGAGCCCGGGTGGTGACTCTGAGGCCAACGGGCTGGCCCTGGTGTCTGGCTTTAAGCGGCTGCCGCGGCAGGACGTGCAGATGAAGCCCGTGAAGTCGGTTCTGGTAAAGAGGAGAGACAGCGAAGGTGAGGCGGGAGGTCAGGCGCGATCAGAACTGGACACAGGGCACCGTGGTCGGGTGGGTGACAGTTTCAGGCCCTCCTCCTGCCTCAGCCTTCCTAGTGACTGGGACTACAGGCACTCGCCACCATGCCTGGCTCATTTTTGTATTTTTAGAAGAGACAGGGTTTCACCATGTTGGCCAGGTTGGTTTCAAACTCCTGACCTCAGGGGATCCCCTGCCTTGGCCTCCCATAGTGCTGGTATTGCAGGCGTGAGCCACCGTGCCCGGCCTGGAGGCTACAACTACACCTGGCGTCTTCTCGCTCCTCACTCCCCCCACCACAAATCCCCGCTTTTCCCCTTTTCTGTCCCTTTCTCCCTGTCTGTATTTCATATATTCTGTCTAGCTCTTTCTCTGTGAACCTGGTGATCCCTAATTCTGGGCTGGGTTAAGCCATATCACCTGTCAGCCACTTGAGGCCCAGAACCATTTTGTCACCATGTCCTCTCCCTGATCCCTGGAACCTCTGCTTAGGCCACCTCACTTAGCAAAAGGGACTCAGCATGTGGGATGGAGTGAAGGACCCTGAGCTCGGAGGTGATCCTGGATGATGTGGGAGGCCCAATATCACCACAGCATCTTTATAAGAGGAGGCCTGACTGAGTGTGGTGGCTGATGCCTGTAATCCTAGCACTTTGGGAGGCCAAGGCAGGCGGATCACTTGAGGCCAGGAGTTTGAGACCAGCCTGACCAATATGGTGGAACCCTGTTCCTACTAAAAATACAAAAATTAGCCAGGCGCGGTGGCGTGCACCTGTAATCCCAGTTACCTGGGAGGCTGAGGAATGAGAATTGCTTGAACCCGGGAGGCGGAGGTTGCAGTGCACCGAGATTTCGCCACTGCACTCCAACCCAGGTGATAACAGTGAGACTCATTCTTTTTTTTTTTTTTTTTTTTTTTTGAGACGGAGTCTCGCCCTGTCACCCAGGCTGGAGTGCAGTGGCCGGATCTCAGCTCACTGCAAGCTCCACCTCCCAGGTTTACACCATTCTCCTGCCTCAGCCTCCCAAGTAGCTGGGACTACAGGTGCCTGCCACCTCGCCCGGCTAGTTTTTTGTATTTTTTAGTAGAGACGGGGTTTCATCGTGTTAGCCAGGATGGTCTCGATCTCCTGACCTCGTGATCCGCCCGTCTCGGCCTCCCAAAGTGCTGGGATTACAGGCTTGAGCCACCGCGCCCGGCGAGACTCATTCTTGAAAAAAATTAAAAAATAAAAAATAGGCTGGGCCTGGTGGCTCAAGCCTGTAATCCCAGCACTTTGGGAGGCCGAGACGGGCGGATCACGAGGTCAGGAGATCGAGACCATCCTGGCTAACCAGGTGAAACCCCGTCTCTACTAAAAAATAAAAAAAACTAGCCGGGCGAGGTGGCGGGCGCCTGTAGTCCCAGCTACTCAGGAGGCTGAGGCAGGAGAATGGCGTAAACCCGGGAGGTGGAGCTTGCAGTGAGCTGAGATCCGGCCACTGCACTCCAGCCTGGGTGACAGAGCGAGATTCCATCTCAAAAAAAAAAATAAAATAAAATAAAAAATAAAAATTGAAACAATTATGATGTCAGGAGCAATATAATACCCTTAGCCTGGGCGTGGCAACATCACAAGCGGCAGGTGACCTGGTGTCCCCGCCCTCTGGAGATGTCGTTGACACTTTCAGATCTCAGATCCCACAGGCGACATCGCCGTTCTCATTATGATGCCATCAAAGTGTTAGGAAGGGAGGGCCCACACCTGGACTCTGTCCTTGCAACAGGAGAATGCCCCCAGGCACCTGTCTCCAGAGTCCTGCCTCAGTTTCCCTCATCCCCCCCTTACAGAGTTCGGTGTCAAGCTGGGCAGTCAGATCTTCATCAAGCACATTACAGATTCGGGCCTGGCTGCCCGGCACCGTGGGCTGCATGAAGGAGATCTCATTCTACAGGTGAGGCCGGGCTTCTCGTCCTAAGGGCAGGGAGACCAAGGCAGGGTGGGGACGGGCAGTGCCACTGAGTCATACAGCAACGACAGCAGAGCTGGGCCCCAAACCATTTACCTTCAGTGTTGTTGCTTGTATCTCAAAGGTTGCAGATGGCCACGCATAAAACCACCTTTCTCGGCCGGGCGTGGTGGCTTACGCCTGTAATTGCAGCACTTTGGGAGGCCACGGCGGGCAGATCGTGAGGTCAGGAGATGGAGATCATCCTGGCTAACACGGGGGTCAGGAGATCAAGACAATCCTGGCTAACACGGTGAAACCCCGTCTCTACTAAAAAAAACCAAAAAAATTAGCCGGGCACAATGGCGGGCAACTGTAGTCTCAGCTACTTGGGAGTCTGAGCGCCACTGCACTCCAGCCTGGGAGACAGAGCGAGACTCCATCTCAAAAAACAAAAACAAACAAACAAAAAACCACCTTTCTCTCCAGCTACTGCTAATCCATGGCCAAATGTCGGTTTCTAGTATCCCCATGGGGTTGTCTGTTTCTTTTTTTTTTTTTTTTTTTTTTTTTGAGACGGAGTCTCGCTCTGTCGCCCAGGCTGGAGTGCAGTGGCCGGATCTCAGCTCACTGCAAGCTCCGCCTCCCAGGTTTACGCCATTCTCCTGCCTCAGCCTCCTGAGTAGCTGGGACTACAGGCGCCCGCCACCTCACCTGGCTAGTTTTTTGTATTTTTTAGTAGAGACGGGGTTTCACCGTGTTAGCCAGGATGGTCTCGATCTCCTGACCTTGTGATCCGCCCGTCTCGGCCTCCCAAAGTGCTGGGGGGGGTTGTCTGTTTCTAATACCCTGTAGCTTTGATGTGCATCATAAAATCATGTGGGCAGCTGACTCCTGGACCTACCCTAGGTGGCTGGATGCTAATGACCCAGTCACCATGTTTAGGGGAGCTGCCCTGCCCTAAAGGATGGTTTCTTTCTGGATTCTTCCCCTGAAAATCTGTTTCTAGTGACTCCTAGTGTTTGATTTCCAAACTGCTTTCAGCTGGTTATTTCCAGTGTCTTTAAAAAGTTATCTGTTTCTTTTCTATTTTTTTTGAAACAGAGTCTTGCTCTGTCACCCAGGCAGGAGTGCAGTGGCACAATCTCGGCCCACTGCAACCTCCACCTCCCAGGTTCAAGTGATTCTTCTGCCTCAGCCTCCCGAGTAGCTGGGATTACAGGTGCCCACCATCACACCCGGCTAATGTTTGTATTTTTAGTAAAGACGGGGTTTCACCATGTTGGCCAGGCTGGTCTCGAACTCCTGACCTCAGGCGATCCACCCATCTCGGCCTCCCAAGGTGTTGGGATTACAGGCGTGAGCCACCGCATCTGGCTAAGTTATCTGTTTCTAGTGACCTGAGCAACTGTGTTTCTAGCGTACTGCAGCAGATACCAGAAATAGATAACTTGGTGGGGGTACTAGAAATTTACAATCCCAGAGGCAGGCCTGGTGGCTCACGCCTATAATCCCAGCAATTTGGGAGGCCGAGGCAGGAGGATCTCTTGAGCCCAGGAATTCAAGACCAGCCTGGGCAACAGAGTGAGACCCCATCTCTACAAAAAAGAAAATTAGTGGTGCCACACACCTGTGGTCCCAGCTACTTGGAGGCTGAGGTGGGAGGATCACCTGAGCCTGGGAAATTAAGGCTACAGTGATCTTGAGCTGTGATGATGCCACTGCACTCCAGCCTGGGCGACAGAGCGAGACCCTGTCTCAAAAATAAATAAATAAATAAATACATAAATAAAATGCCAGGTGTAGTGGCTTATGCCTGTAATCCCAGTACTGTAGGAGGCTGAGATAGGAGGACTGCTTGAGCCCAGAAGTTTGAGACCAACCTGGGCAACATAGCAAGATGGCCATCTCTATTAAAAGAAAAAAAAAAGGGGGCCACGCGCCATGGCTCACGTCTGTAATCTCAGCACTTTGGGAGGCCGAGACGGGCAATCACAAGGTCAGGAGATCGAGACCATCCTGGCTAACATGGTGAAACCCCGTCTCTACTAAAAATACAAAAAACTAGCCGGGCGTGGTGGCGGGCGCCTGTAGTCCCAGCTACTCAGGAGGCTGAGGCAGGAGAATGGCATGAACCTGGGAGGCGGAGCTTGCAGTGAGCTGAGATCTGCCCGCTGCGCTCCAGCCTGGGCGACAGGGCAAGACTCCATCTCAAAAAAAAAAAAAAAAGAGTAAAAAAAAAACCAAAATAAAACTAGAAGAAACCAAAAATCCCCAGGGTTACTGAAAATAAACCTCCCGGCCGGGCGCGGTGGCTCAAGCCTGTAATCCCAGCACTTTGGGAGGCCGAGACGGGCGGATCACGAGGTCAGGAGATCGAGACCATCCTGGCTAACACGGTGAAACCCCGTCTCTACTAAAAAATACAAAAAACTAGCCGGGCGTGGTGGCGGCGCCTGTAGTCCCAGCTACTCGAGAGGCTGAGGCAGGAGAATGGCGTAAACCCGGGAGGCGGAGCTTGCAGTGAGCTGAGATCCGGCCACTGCACTCCAGCCTGGGCGATAGAGCCAGACTCCGTCTCAAAAAAAAAAAAAAAAAAAAAAAAAGAAAATAAACCTCCCAAGGGAAAATGTTAAAAGTGGGTTTTTGGGGCTACTGGAGATGACATTAAGTTCTTTCTTTCTTTTTTTTGAGATGGAGTTTTGCTCTTGTTGCCCTGGCTGGAGTGCAATGGCGCGATCACGGCCGGCCTCCCGAAGTGCTGGGATTACAGGCATGAGCCACCGCACCCAGCTGACATTAAGTTCTTTCTAGGAATTGTGTGTTTCTAATCTACCTCCAGATGACTTTTTCTTTCTTTCTTTCTTTTTTCTTTCTTTTTTGATATGGAGTGTTTCTCTGTCACCCAGGCTGGAGTGCAGTGGTGGGATCTTGGCTCACTGCAACCTCTGCCTCCCGGGTTAAAGTGATTCTCCTGTCTCAGTCTCCTGAGTAGCTGGGACCACAGGCGCCCACCACCACGCCCGGCTAATTTTTGTATTTTTAGTAGAGAGGGGGTTTCACCATGTTGGCCAGGCTGGTCTCGAACTCCTGACCTCAAGTGATCCATCTGCCTCTGCCTCCCAAAGTGCTGGGATTACAGGCGTGAGCCACCGCGCCCAGCCCTAAATGTCTGTTTCTAGTTATGTCCCAGAAGATTGTGTATTTCTAGTATCTTTGAAGTATCTGATACTCCTTCTCCTCCAATTAGAGTTGTTTATAATGTCACCCTCACATCTGTTCCTAGTATCCCCTGAGAAATTTCCACTTTTGGTAAGAAAGGAGAGTCAACCTGTTTCTCATTTTCTGCAGTGTCTCCCACCCCTGGATGTTCTAAGGAACATTTTCTGTTTCTAGAATTCGGTGATCAGTTCTTGGTGTGGTCTCCACTCACAGCAGGAATCTAATTCTAACGTTTTCCTTAGGGTGTGTCTGTTTTTAGCAACCCCTGGGGGAATTGTCTGTTTCTAGTTCCCCCACCAAGCTGTTTCTATTGTCTCCCGTCTCTCATTAACTCAATTCCTCTCTTTCATTCCTGGTCCCTTTCAGATCAATGGGGTGTCCAGCCAGAACCTGTCACTGAGTGACACCCGGCGACTGATTGAGAAGTCGGAAGGGAAGCTAAGCCTGCTGGTGCTGAGAGATCGTGGGCAGTTCCTGGTGAACATTCCGCCTGCCGTCAGTGACAGTGACAGCTCGCCGTTGGAGGGTGAGGACGCAGAGGATAGGCCCTGGGAGCGGGGTGAATGGACCGCAGGGAAGGTGGGAAGCCCCAGGCAGGGCCAAGGACGAACCAGTGAGCCTGGTCCCTAGAGGCTCAGAGAGTGACAGGAACTTGCTGAAGGCCACACAGAAAGTCAGGAGTACAGGGGGGCGATCTTGGCCCACTGCAACCTCCGCCTCCTGGGTTCAAGTGATTCTCATGCCTCCCCCTCCTGAGTAGCTGGGATTATAGGCGTGAGCCACCGTGCCCACCTCCAGAGCTGAATATTCCAACTGAGCTTCTGACTTTGGTCTAGGCCCCTTTGTTTAGAGGGGTCTTGATATGCCCCTCTGTAAAATGGGTCCAGTCCGGAAGGCGTGACCATGGTTGATGAGATGTCCTCTCCCTCTGCAGACATCTCGGACCTCACCTCGGAGCTATCGCAGGCACCACCATCCCACATCCCGCCACCACCCCGGCATGCTCAGCGGAGCCCCGAGGCCAGCCAGACCGACTCTCCCGTGTAAGTATCACCCGTCAGAATAGTCGGTGGGAGGAAGAGGCGAATGCGGGCGTAGCTTTCCAACTGGGGGTAACCTTGAGGATGCAGTCCTGTATTTCTAGCACATGCCTCCAAATACCTCCAGCCTCTACCCATTACCCAGCTCCAAAGCCGTGTCCACATTTGTAGGTGTTGGTTACAGCAGCACCCCACTTCTTAGTATCAAACTCTGCCTTAGGCTGGGAGCGGTGGCTCACGCCTGTAATCTCAGCACTTTGGGAAACCGAGGAAGGTGGATCATCTGAGGACAGGAGTTCGAGACCAGCCTGGCCCAACATGGTGAAACCCTGTCTCTACTAAAATACCAAAATTAGCCCGGCGTGGTGCCAGGTGCCTGTAATCCCAGCTGCTTGGGAGGCTGAGGCAGGAGAATCGCTTGAACCCAGGAAATGGAGTTTGCAGTGAGCCGAGATCGTGTCATTACACTCCAGCCTGGGCGACCACAGCAAAACTCCGTCTCAAAAAAAAATTTTTTTTTCCTCTATTTATTTATTTGTTTTGAGACCGAGTCATGTGAGACTGGCTAATTTTCATATTTTTGGTAGACATGGGGGCTGTGTTGCCCAGCTGTGTTGCCCAGGCTGGTCTTGAACTCCTAGGCTGAAGCATTTGGCCTGTCTCAGCCTCCCAAAGTGCTGGGATTACACGTGTGAGCCACCATGCCCAGCCCAGATAAATTAAAATTCTTTTTATTTTGTTTATTTATTTGTTTTTTTGGAGATAAGGTCTTGTTCTGTCGCCCAGGCTGGAGTGCAATGGCGTGATCTTGGCTCACTGCAACCTCTGCCTCCCGGGTTCAAGCGATTCTCCTGCCTTAACCTCCTGCGTAGCTGGGATTACAGACTCCCACCATCATGCCTGGCTAATTTTTGTATTTTTGTAGAGACGGGGTTTAACCTCATTAGCCAGGCTGGTCTTGAACTCCTGACCTCAGGTGATCCACCCGCCTCGACCTCCCAAAATGCTAGGATTACAGGTGTGAACCACCGCAACCGGCCTAAAATTCTTTTTAAAATGGCCCCTTGACATCCACTCCTGCCTCAACTCCCCATCTGTTCCCCACCAGGGAGAGCCCCCGGCTTCGGCGGGAAAGTTCAGTCGATTCCAGAACCATCTCGGAACCAGGTGAGGAAAGGGCAGGTGGGTGGTGACTCTGAGCACCCCTGTCCCTGATATTTCTTTTTTTTTTTTTTTTTTTTTTTTTTTTTTTTTTTTTTTTTTTTTTGAGACAGAGTCTCCCTCTGTCGCCCAGGCTAGGGTGTAGTGGCGCGATCTCAGCTCACTGCAACCTCAGCCCCTCCAGGGTTAAGCAATTCTCTGCCTCAGCCTCCCGAGTAGCTGGGATTACAGGTGCCCGCCACCACGCCCAGCTAATTTTTTTGTAATTTTAGTAGAGACGGGGTTTCACCATCTTGGCCAGGCTGGTCTTGAACTCCTGACCTCGTGATCCACCCGCCTTGGACTCCCAAAGTGCTGGGATTACAGGCATGAGCCACCGCGCCTGGCCAATCCCTGATATTTCTGATCCCTGACAGCAAGGCTGTGCCAGGCAGAGCTGGGGGAGGTTGGCCTGAGCCTAAGTGGTGAGACATGGTTTCCTGAGAAGGACTCGAGGTGGGTGATGGTCCTTCCAGGATGAGGACATAAAGCAAAGGTTTGGAGACTGGACCGAGCCAGTGCGCTTGGGAAAGAGACTGGCTTTCCCTTTCAGAGTTGCCCAGGGAAAGCAGCTATGACATCTACAGGGTGCCCAGCAGCCAGAGCATGGAGGATCGCGGGTATGTGCGCCAGAAGAAAACCCACCTGCTCGAAACTCCTGCATCCCAGGCTGCCTCCCTCATCAGCGCAGTCCTGCCTGCTTGTATCCCTTGTGTTGAGTGGGACAATTAAGTGGGGATTTGAGGGAAACTGAGGCCTGGAGGGGGTGGGGGCTTTCCCAAGGACAATGCTGAGCCCTCCCCCTGTCTGCTCACTCTGGTCTGACCCCACCTCTGCCTCCCCTTGCAGGTACAGCCCCGACACGCGAGTAGTCCGCTTCCTCAAGGGCAAGAGCATCGGGCTGCGGCTGGCCGGGGGCAATGACGTGGGCATCTTCGTGTCCGGGGTGCAGGCGGGCAGCCCAGCCGACGGACAGGGCATCCAGGAGGGAGATCAGATCCTGCAGGTACTCCCGGGGCAGCCGGTCAGCCCCACCGGTCATGGGCGTGTCGTGTGCTAGGTCCTGCCCTTGTTTGCTACAACCTGTGGGTCCTTCCCTTGCGTCCACCCTGGGGACTGTTGAGATCCCAGATGGGTATTTCAACATTTCAATGTCCCCTTGGCTGTGTCACGATCTGGCTGATGTCACAACCTTATCTTCCAGGTCATGACGTCATCGTCCAGTCACAACCTCCTTGTCTGTGCCTTGACCGTATCCGGGTTCATCTTTTTTGTTTGTTTGTTTTTGAGACGGAGTTTCGCTCTTGTTGCCCAGGCTGGAGTGCAGTGGTGCGATCTCGGCTCACCACAACCTCCGCCTGCCAGGTTCAAGCGATTCTTCTGCCTCACCTCCTGAGTAGCTGGGATTACAGGTGCCCACCACCACGCCCGGCTGATTTTTATATTTTTAGTAGAGACGAGTTTTCGCCATGTTGACCAGGCCGGTCTCAAACTCCTGACCTCAGGTGATCCACCTGCCTCAGCTTCCCAAGTAGTTGAGATTATAGGCATGAGCCACTGCACCTGGCTAATTTTTTTTTTTTTTTTTTGAGATGGAGTCTTGCTCTGACACCCAGGTTGGAGTGCAGTGGTGTGATCTCGGCTCACTGCAGCCTCCACCTCCCGGGTTCAAGGGATCATCCTGCCTCAGCCTCCCAAGTAGCTGGGATTACAGGCGCCCGCCACCATGCCCAGCTAATTTTTGTATTTTTAGTAGAGACGGGGTTTCACCATGTTGGCCGGGCTGGTCTTGAACTCCCGGTCAAGTGATCCACCCGCCTCAGCCTCCCAAAGTGCTGGGATTACAGGCGTGGGCCACCGTGCCCATCCTGGGTTACAATCTTGTTGTTCATGTCATATGACCTTGTCCATGTGACAACCTTGTTATCAATGTCACAGTCTCCTTGTTATCAACGTCAGGACTTTGTCTGGGCCATAACCTCATTGCCTATGTCATGACCTTGTCTGGGTCACAATCCTCTTGTTCCTGACGTGGCTGTGTTGACCGCGTCATGACCGTCTCATATGTCCTAATCGTGTGGTCAGGTCACGGATCATTCTCGTATGATCTCCATGTCCATGTACAGTCATTTTCTGTGCCACCATCCCCTGTGTCTGTGTTGTGACCTTGCCTGGGTCCTGCCTTCATGACAGTGTCATAACTACCTCCAGGATCCACAGCCCTTCCTCATCCCCCCGTCTCTGTCCTTGCCTCATCTCATCCCCAGGCTGTCTCCCCTGTCCCTTGCACAAGTTCACTCACCAAGTCGCACCCCCAGTTTGCTCTCATGACCTTGTTTGTGTCTTGACCTTGCAGTGTGAGTTGTGATTCGTGAGGGAGTCACAGCTCCCCACTTTCCATGTCCTCAGCCCACTGGCTGGGTGACAACTTGATGCCAAGTTGCCTGAGGGTCATGGTATCTTTTAGTGTATTTCTACTCAGTTTGCTTATGGGATTCTAACCTTGACATCCATGTCATGACCCTGAGAGTAGGTGTCTGTGCCCACAGGCTGTGCACATGTGTTGCTGTCCTTGTTATGTGGCTGTGTCTGTACATTGCGTCCATGTCGTGACCCCGAGAGCAGGTGGTTGTGTCTGTATATTGCGTCCATGTCGTGACCCTGAGAGCAGGTGGCTGTGTCCATTGGCTGTGTCTGTATATTGTTGTCCTTGTCATGACCCTGATGGTAGGCATCTGTGACCCACTGTGTGTCCATATATTGTTGTCCCTGTCACAACCCTGTGACTACTGTGATTATGTCTGAATTCTTTTGAGCATTTCACAGTTTCTACCGAGCTCCATGTCATGACTTCTGTTCCCATGTTTTGATACAACCCACCATGACTTGGTTATCTGAGGGCTAGCGCAGTGCCTGTGCCCCTGTTTCTGTGTCAAAACCCTTGTATCCTTATGATGCCACCAGCTGTCTATGTCACACACCACACAGCCATGAGGTGATACCCCAGTCAGAAAGCCCTCCGGAAACTGCCGGGGCCCTTGGAAGCAGCTCCAGAAGCCGTTGGGGCTGAGTTTTGCCCAGAGGAAGGTCCAGGATCTCGTGCACGGCCAGGAGGTACCGGAGCTTGGTCTATAGCTGACCCGCTTTCTGGCAGGTGAACGACGTGCCGTTCCAGAACCTGACACGGGAGGAGGCGGTGCAGTTCCTGCTGGGGCTGCCACCGGGCGAGGAGATGGAGCTGGTGACGCAGCGGAAGCAGGACAGTGAGTGCGCGTGGGTGTGGGCGTGCCTGTGCGTGTCGGGGGGAGGACCTGGCTGTGTGGCCTGGTGGCGAGCGCAGGGCTGTGGTTGAATCTGCGTCTCTGCACCCTCCATCCCTCTCCCCAGCCCCTGCAGGGAGAGTGTCCAAGTCTCCCAGGGTGGGTTCCCTCCAGCCAGGCCCACTCTCCGCGGGGGAGGGCTCAGATCAGGCAGCTCATGCGGCCTTCTGTTCTCCCCAGTTTTCTGGAAAATGGTGCAGTCCCGCGTGGGCGACTCCTTCTACATCCGCACGCACTTTGAGCTGGAGCCCAGCCCACCGTCCGGCCTGGGCTTCACCCGTGGGGACGTCTTCCACGTGCTGGATACGCTGTACCCGGGCCCTGAGCAGAGCCACACGCGGGGAGGCCACTGGCTGGCGGTGCGCATGGGTCGTGACCTGCGGGAGCAAGAGCGGGGCATCATTCCCAACCAGAGCAGGTGGGGACTGCGCACCCCTGCAGCGGGGCCCTTCTGCTTCAGCCTCAGTCTCCCCGTTAGAAATGGGCTCGATATCGGCCAGGCGCAGTGGCTCACGCCTATAATTCTAGCACTTTGGGAGGCTGAGGCGGGCAGATCACGAGGTCAGGAGATCGAGACCATCCTGGCTAACACGGTGAAACCCCGTCTCTACTAAAAATACATGAAAAAAAAAAAAAAAGCCAGGTGTGGTGACAGGCGCCTGTAGTCCCAGCTACTCGGGAGTCTGAGGCAGGAGAATGGCATGAACCCGGGAGGCGGAGCTTGCAGTGAGCCAAGATCGCGCCACTGCACTCCAGCCTGGGTGACAGAGCGAGACTCTGTCTCAAAAAAAAAAAAATACACACTTTTGATCCAAAGATACAAACAGATTGAAAGTAAAGGATGGGGCTGGGTGCGGTGGCTCACGCCTATAATCCCAGCAGTTTGGGAGGCCAAGGGGGGCAGATCACTGCAGGTCAGGAGTTTGAAACCAGTCTAGCCAACATAGTGAAACTCTGTCTCTACTAAAAATACAAAAACTAGCTAGATGTGGTGGCTTATGCCTGTAATCGCAGCTACTCGGGAGGCTGAAGCAGGAGAATCGCTTGAACCCAGGAGGCAGAGGTTGTAGTGAGCTGAGATTGTGCCACTGCACTCCAGCCTGCTCCAGCATGGACAACAGAGCAAGACTTTGTCTCAGAAAAACCCAAAATCATCATCATCATCATCATCTCATTTGCAGAGTCCCATTTGCCATACAAAGGGGCCCGTCCACAGGCTCCGAGGGCTAGGACGAGGACACCTTTGGGGCCGTGATGCTGCTGACCTCAATGCTCAGTACTGTCCCCTCTCCTCCCCAGGGCGGAGCAGCTGGCCAGCCTGGAAGCTGCCCAGAGGGCCGTGGGAATCGGGCCTGGCTCCTCCGCGGGCTCCAATGCTCGGGCCGAGTTCTGGCGGCTGCGGGGTCTTCGTCGAGGAGCCAAGAAGACCACTCAGCGGAGCCGCGAGGACCTCTCAGCTCTGACCCGACAGGGCCACTACCCGCCCTATGAACGAGTGGTGCTTCGAGAAGGTGGGGCCCGGGGCGGGAGGGGCCCTGGGGAGGCCTCACACAGAGGTCCTGGTGCACCTGTTCCCTAACATCCAGCCTCTAAAAGGCACAGTCTTGGCTGGGCGTGGTGGCTCACACCTATAATCCTAACACTTTGGGAGGCTGAGGTAGGAGGATCGCTGAGGCCAGGAATCCCAGACTAGCCTGGGCAGTAAAGCAAGACTACATCTCTACATCAAATTTATTTATTTATTTACTTTTTTATTTTTTATTTTTAGACAGAGTCTCGTTCTGTCTTAGACTGGAGTGCAATAGTGTGATCTTAGCTCACTGCAACCCCTGCCTCCCTGATTCAAGCTATTCTCCTGCCTCAGCCTCCCGAGTAACTGGAATTACAGGTGCCCATCACCATGCCCAGCTAATTTTTTGTATTTTTAGTAGAGACGGGGTTTCACCATGTTGGTCAGGCTGGTCTTGAACTCCTGATCTCATGATCCACCCGCCTCAGCCTCCCAAAGTGCTGAGATTACAAGCGTAAGCCAACGTGCCCGGCCTCTACATCAAATTTAAAAAGATAGTTGGGCATGGTGGTGCATACCTATAGTCCCAGCTACTTGGGAGGCTGAGGCAGGAAGATCGCTTGAGCCCAAGAGGTCGAGGTTGCAGTGAGCTATGATCGCACCACTGCACTCCAGCCTGGGCCGCAGATTGACACTGTCTTTAAAAAAAAAAAAAAAAAAAAGACATGTTTCTAACCACACTCTCCTTCTATCAAAAATACTTTTGCGGCTGGGTGCGGTGGCTGACACCTGTAATCTCAGTAGTTCGGGAGGCTGAGGCGGGTGGATCACCTGAGGTCAGAAGCTTGAGACCAGCCTGGCCCACATGGTGAAACCCTATCCCTACTAAAAATACAAAAAATTAGCCAGGTGTGGTGGCAGGAGCCTGTAGTCCCCTCCCGATAGTTTGGGAGGCTGAGGCAGGAGAATTGCTTGAACCTGGGAGGTGGAGGTTGTGGTGAGCCGAGATCACGCCACTGCACTCCAGCCTGAGCGACAGGAGCAAAACTCCATCTCAAAAAAAACAAAAATACAAAAAAACCCCCAAACTTTTGGGTTATTTTAGGGGATAGAAAGAGAGAGGAAGGGGATTCTTTCCCTAAAAATCTGTTTGTGTCAGCCGGACATGGTGGCTCACACCTGTAATCCTAGCACTTTGGGAGGCTGAGGCGGGTGGATCACGAGGTCGGGAGTTGAGACCATCCTGGCTAACATGGTGAAATCCCATCTCTACTAAAAATACAAAAAATTAGCAGAGCGTGGTGGTGGGCGCCTGTAGTCCCAGCTACTAGGGAGGCTGAGGCAGAAGAATGGCATGAACCTGGGAGGCGGAGTTTGCAATGAGCCGAGATTGTGCCACTGCACTCCAGCCTGGGTGACGGAGCGAGACTCCATCTCAAAAAAATAAGTAAATAGGCTGGACGCAGTGGCTCACTGTAATCCCAGCACTTTGGGAGGCCAAGGCGGGCGGATCATGAGGTCAGGAGTTCGAGATCAGCCTGACCAACGTTGTGAAACCCTGTCTCTACTAAAAATACAAAAATTAGCTAGGCAAGGTGGCATGTACCTGTAATCCTAGCTACTCAGGAGGCTGAGGCAGGAGAATCGTGTGAACCTGGGAGGCAGAGGTTGCAGTGAGCCAAGATCGCGCCACTGCACTCCAGCCTGGGTGACAGACCTAGACTCTGTCTCAAAAAAAAAAAAAAAGTAAATAAAATGAAAGAAAGGGAAAAGGAGAAGGATTAAATTGCAAAGATCCTGGGCTGCCACTTTTCTCCCCTCAGGATGCTCTGAGACTGTTTCTTCAGTGGTAAAACGGTGTATCTGGTAGGCCAGGTGTCAACATACTTTTCCTGCAAAGGATCACACAGTTAACTATTTTAGGCTTTGTGGGCTAGTCTCTGGCAGAACTACTCAGCTCTGCTCAAAGGTAGCCATAGACAGGACATAAAGAAATGGCTGTCACTGTGTTTTGATAAACCTTTATTTACAAACACATGCTGTGGGCCAGATGTGGCCCTCAGGTTGTAGTCTCCTGACCTATGAGTTAGCTAGGTTCAACTGCTAAAAGAGACCCTACAGCCAGGGAGAAAGGAAATGAAGGCTGGAGAGGGGCTTCATTTGCACACATCAATTCTGCTTGTGTTCCATTGGCCAGTATTTGGTCACATGGCCATCCTAGCTGCAAGGGATACTGGGAGATGTAGTCTTTGGCTGGGCAGCTATGGTCCTAGCTAAATAGGCTGTTTACTATAAGGAAGTGGAGGGATTTGTACAACACACTAGCTGTCTTTAACCGCAAATGCGACCCTGATTCTTTCACTGTGTCTCTGCCCCTCAGCCAGTTTCAAGCGGCCGGTGGTGATCCTGGGACCTGTGGCTGACATTGCTATGCAGAAGTTGACTGCTGAGATGCCTGACCAGTTTGAAATCGCAGGTGAGACTCCAGATCCCCTGGAAACCTCGCTGATGAATCATTTCACGACTGGTTTTTTGTGGGGGATGGGTGGAGAGTCAGAATAATGACGGCAAATAAGAAGCAGATGGGCCACCAGTGCCCCCTCCAATACCCAAGCCAGATAGCCTCAATCCATCTTGGCACCGTTTGTCTGGATAGAACCTCCACATCCTTCTTTTTTTTTTGAGACGGAGTCTGGCTCTGTGGCCCAGGCTGGAGAGCAGTGGCATGATCTCGGCTCACTGCAAGCTCCGCCACCCGGGTTCACGCCATTCTCCTGCCTCAGCCTCCTGAGTAGCTGGGACTACGGGCGCCCGCCACCATGCCTGGCTAATTTTGTGTATTTTTTAGTAGAGACAAGGTTTCACCATGTTAGCCAGGATGGTCTCGATCTCCTGACCTTGTGATCCGCTCACCTCGGCCTCCCAAAGTGCTGGGATTACAGGCGTGAGCCACTGCACCCGGCCTACGTCCTTCTTAACACAGTTCACCAGGTAGCCATTGCCAATTGAGGCAAAGTGCCACCTATTATTTGTTTAAGAGAAGTTTATTGATCTTCTGAGACAGCAGTGAACAGGGCAGGCAAGGTCCCTGGAGAAGACTCCAAATTAACAAGTATAGAAACAACCGGCACGGTGGCTTACGCCTGTAATCCCAGCAGTTTGGGAGGCCGAGGCGGGTGGATCACGAGGTCAAGACATTGAGACCATCCTGGCTAACATGGTGAAAACCCATCTCTCCTAAAAATACAAAAATTGGCTAGGTGTGGCGGCAGGCGCCCATAGTCCCAGATACTTGGGAGGCTGGGGCAGGAGAATTGCTTGAACCCATGAGGCAGAGCTTGCAGTGAGCCAAGATCATGCCACTGCACTCCAGCCTGGCAACGGAGTGAGACTTCATCTCAAAAAAAAAAAAAAAAAGAAAAGAAAAGAAAAAGAAACAAGATAGACTAGGAGGCTGGGCGCAGTGGTCAGGAATTCAAGACCTGCCTGGCCAACACGGTGAAATCCCGTCTCTATTAAAAACACAAAAAATTAGCTGGATGTGGTGGCACATGCCTGTAATCCCAGCTACTCAGGAAGCTGAGGCAGGAGAACCCGGGAGGCGGAGGGTGCAGTGAGCAGAGATCACACCACTGCACTCCAGCCTGGGTGACAGAGGGAGACTCTGTCTCAAAACAAAACACAAAAAATAGTTAAGATTGCAAATTTTGGCTGGGTGTGGTGGCTCACATTCAACTCAGCACTTTGGGAGGCCAAGGTATGAGAATGACTTGAGCCTAGGAGTTTGAGACCAGCCTGGGCAACATAGCGAAATCACGTTTCTATAAAAGAAAAAAGATTTTTTTTTTTTTTGAGGCGGAGTCTCACGCTGTCGCCCAGGCTGGAGTGCAGTGGTCGGATCTCGGCTCCCGGGTTTACGCCATTCTCCTGCCTCAGCCTCCTGAGTAGCTGGGACTACAGGCGCCCACCACCTCGCCTGGCTAGTTTTTTGTATTTTTTAGTAGAGACGGGGGTTCACCGTGTTAGCCAGGATGGTCTCGATCTCCTGACCTCGTGATCCGCCCGTCTCGGCCTCCCAAAGTGCTGGGATTACAGGCTTGAGCCACCGCGCCCGGCCGAAAAAAGATTTTTTTAATTAAAAAAAGATGAAAATTTTCCTTTTTTTTTTTTTTTTTTTGAGTTGGAGTCTTGCTCTGTTGCCCAGGCTGGAGTGCAGTGGCAGTATCTTGGCTTACTGCAACCTCCGCTCCTAGGTTCAAGTGATCCCCCTGCCTCAGCCCCCCTAGTAGCTGGGATTACAGGCACGTGCCACCATGCCTGGATAATTTTTGTATTTTTAGTAGAGACGGGGTTTTGCTGTTTGGCCAGGCTGGTCTCGAACTTTTGACCTCAGATGATCCACCCGCCTTGGCCTCCCAAAGTGGTGGGATTACAGGCTTGAGCCACTATACCCAGCCAATTTTACGTCTTTAACCAAAACGGAAAGGGGGGATGAGGTCATGTCTCCCTCCTTGAACCCCTCCATGCCAGGCTGTGTCTCCTTCCTGAAACTTTGCACAATCCAGGAGGGCTTCCTGGAGGAAGCAGTGCTCCTCACAGATCCTAGAAGACAGATAGGGGCAAGAGTGGAGCTTCCTGTGGGGTTGTAGCCTGAGCAGAGCCCTGGAGTTGGGACTGAGTTTGGGAGAGCCAGGGGTTGCAGCTCAGGCTCAGCATCTGGCCTCTGACTCTGCGACCCTGAGCAAGTAGCCTTTTGTCTCTGAGCCTCAGTTTCCCCACCTGCCACATGGGCCAGTACCAGCCACCCACTCCTCAGGAGGACGTGAGGGCTTGAGGTCAGGAGGGGATGTGAGTGCAGTGCCTGGCACTTGGCCAACAGGAGTTGCTGCTGCTGTTAGGATTTATCTCCAGGGCAATGGGGAGCCATGGTGGCTTCTTGAGCAGGGGAGGGGCAGGTAGGTGTGAATTTGAGCGGCCAGGGGCTGCCCTCCTGAAGCTGTTGGTCCTGTCTCCCCTCCACAGAGACTGTGTCCAGGACGGACAGCCCCTCCAAGATCATCAAACTGGACACTGTGCGGCTGATTGCAGAAAAAGTAAGCCGGGTCCTGCTACGGGTCCCAGTTCATGGATGGGGGAAACCGAGGCCTGGGCGTCCAGCTGAATGTTCTGACCTGTTCTCAGCCCACACCCCACAAGTGCAGTCTCCCATGGAGCCCCTTTCGGAGGCTTTGTGAGGCAGGAGGCCCGAGAGAGACAAGGGCTTCCCAGAGTCGAACAGCACTCAGCCCTGGGCACAGGCAGAGAGACAAGTTGGGGCTTTGATGCCCAAGATACTGTCGCCTGGGCTATTATCACTCCCAACCCCACCATGCTAGTCTGTGGATGTGAGAGGCTAGGGTCCACTCTGACCTCAGACTCTTCATCTTTCCATCTTTCTATCTGCCAAGATGCTGTGACCTGGGCTATTAACCACCCTCATCCCTAACATGCTAGCCTGTGGATGTGAGAGGCTGGGGTCCACTCTGACCTCAGACTCTTCATCTTTCCATCTTTCTCTCTGTCTGCCAAGATGCTGTGGCCTGAGCTATTACCACCACCATCCCCAACATGCTAGCCTGTGGATGTGAGAAGCTGGGGTCCACTCTGACCTCAGACTCCTCATCTTTCCATCTTTGTCTGTTTACCCTGCTGCAATCCCCCTCTCCCCAACCTCCGCGGGCCTGGCCCAGGACAAGCACGCGCTCCTGGATGTGACCCCCTCCGCCATCGAGCGCCTCAACTATGTGCAGTACTACCCCATTGTGGTCTTCTTCATGCCCGAGAGCCGGCCGGCCCTCAAGGCGCTGCGCCAGTGGCTGGCGCCTGCCTCCCGCCGCAGCACCCGCCGCCTCTACGCACAAGCCCAGAAGCTGCGGAAACACAGCAGCCACCTCTTCACAGGTGTGGGGCTGGGTGTCCCAGGGTAGGCGGGTGGGCCCCAGCCTGAGTCTCCCACGCATACTAATGGCTCCTCCCTGCAGCCACCATCCCTCTGAATGGCATGAGTGACACCTGGTACCAGGAGCTCAAGGCCATCATTCGAGAGCAGCAGACGCGGCCCATCTGGACAGCGGAAGATCAGGTACTGCCGTGGTGAGGGTGGGTCGGGGACAGGGGGGCCCCACAGACCCTGTGCAGGCCCAGCTGGGGTTTGGGGCCTCTGTCGGGAGTTAGGTTTTGCTCAGGGGTCAGGATTCTGGCCAGAGTCAAGATGGGACCTGAGACAAGGGTGTTGGACTGGAACTTGGATGAGATGAGATTGGAGGAGCTGATTTTTTTTGTTGTTGTTTGATTTGAGATGGAGTCTCATTATGTCACCCAGGCTGGAGTGCAGTGGTGTGGTCTCGGCTTGCTGCAACCTCTGCCTCCTGGGTTCAAGTGATTCTTCTGCCTCAGCATCCCGAGTAGCTGGGACTACAGACAAGCGCCACCACGCCCAGCTAATTTTTGTATTTTTAGCAGAGACGAGGTTTCACCATGTTGGCCAGGCTGGTCTCGAACTCCTGACCTCAGGTGATCCACCCGCCTCAGCCTCCCAAAGTGCTGGGATGACAGGCCTGAATCACTGCTCCCAGCCTGGAGGAGCTGTTTTGAGAGAGAGACGAGTCTTCTCTTGGTGCTGGAGTCAAGGTTTAGGGCTCAGCTGGGATTTGGGGGCTGAGCCTCTCAGGTGAAGGGTCAATGAATACAATTAATCCTGGAGTCAATAGTGAAGCCTCCACTGAGGCTAGAGGCTCCAGGATCCTCGTCTCGATTTGGGACTGGAGTTTGAAGGTGGGGGGTGTCGTGGGTGGCGGCTGGGGTCCTGGCCGGGGCCAGCCGCAGCATCCACACCCACCCCACAGCTGGAAGGCTCCTTGGAGGACAACCTAGACCTCCCCCACCGCGGCCTGGCCGACAGCTCCGCTGACCTCAGCTGCGACAGCCGTGTTAACAGCGACTACGAGACGGACGGCGAGGGCGGCGCGTACACGGACGGCGAGGGCTACACGGACGGCGAGGGGGGGCCCTACACAGATGTGGATGATGAGCCCCTGGCTCCAGCCCTGGCCCGGTCCTCGGAGCCCGTGCAGGCAGATGAGCCTCAGAGCCCAAGGGATCGTGGGAGAATCTCGGCTCATCAGGGGGCCCAGGTGCGTGGGGCATGGGGGGCAGTCCTGGGAAAGGTCTCTGGCGGGGACGCTGGCACAGAGCACACACGCACTGGGGAGCCTGTTTTCTACCAGGACGCCAACAAACCGCTTCCCTGGTCAGATCGGTTTCCAGGACTCAGACCTGGGGTAGCTAAGAGCCACGTGGCACTGAGCAACTTGCAGCCATTTTTTTTTTTCTTTTTTTTTGAGACGGAGTTTCGCTTTTGTTGCCCAGGCTGGAGTGCGATGGCGCCAACTCAGCTCACCGCAACCTCCGCCTCCCGGGTTCAAGGGATTCTCATGCCTCGGCCTCCTGAGTAGCTGGGATTACAGGCATGCACCACCACGCCTGGCTAATTTTGTATTTTTAGTAGAGACAGGGTTTCTCCATGTTGGTCAGGTTGGTCTCAAACTTCCAACCTCAGGTGATCCGCCCGCCTCAGCCCCCCAAAGTGCTGGAATTACAGGCGTGAACCACTGCACCCGGCCTAATTTTTTTTTTTTAGTTAGAGTTTCACTCTGTCGCCCAGGCTGGAGTGCAATGGCATGATCTCGGCTCATGCCAGCCTCGGCCTCCTGTGTTCAAGCAATTCTCCTGCCTCAGACTCCCAGGTAGCTGGGATTACAGGCGAGCACCACCATGCCCAGCTATTTTTTTTTTTTTCTTAAGGTATTCTTAATAGAGACAGGGTTTCACCATGTTGGCCAGGCTGGTCTCCAATTCCTGACCTCAGGTGATCCACCTGGGCCTCTCAGAGTGTTGGGATTACAGGCGTGAGCCACCGCACCTGGCCTCCAGCCAACATTTTAACCTCTCTCTGCACCTGTTTCCTCATCTAGGACACAGGGTGGATGGTATCAGACTTGGTGGCACAGGGCAGTGGCGAGTACTCAACGTACTCAGCCCAAGTCTTGGCACATAGTAGTTGCGTGTTTTTTTGAACTTGCCCTAACTTACCTAATTTATATATTTTATTTTTTCAATTTTAGACATAGGGTCTTGCCCTGCTGCCCAGGCTGGAGTGCAGTGGTGCAATCATAGTTCATTGCAGCCTCCAATTCCTGAGTTTAAGGGATCCTCTCACCTCAGCCTCCCGAGTAGCTGGGACCACAGGCATGCACCATCACCCATGCCCAGCTAATTTTTTTCACTTTTTGCAGAGATGTGGTCTTGCTATGTTGCCCAGGCTGGTCTCTAACTCCTGGGCTCAAGTGATCCTCCTGCCTTGGCATCCCAAAGTGCTGGGATTACAGGCATGAACCACGGCACCCAGCTGTAGTTGGGTGTTTTAACAAAGGTGTATGTAGCTCTTAGTGTATATGCCTCAGCATGTTCTTCCACACCCTCTCTGGGTCAATGTAAAAATCTATGAATCGATGACATCTCTGATTAGAATGATTTTCCTAGGGTTGTGCAGTACCCAACCTGTTCAACTGTCCATGGCGGCCGCATATGGAGCAGCCACTATACTAAGTCCTTTACATACATGAACTCATGGCAGTGGCCCTATGAGGACCTGCACAGATGAGAAACCCAATTCCCCTTTTGCTGACAGGCTAGGAAGTCTCAGCTAAGGCCTTCCCCTATCCCAGCCTGTTTTCTCATTTATATTTGGGGATGACCTGCAGACTTGTCATGGGCTTAGCAATTGGGCAGCATGGCCCCAGCCAACGTGGGGGATGGGATGGAGGTGGTTATTGATCTCGACTTACCATGCTCTGGGGGGAATTCTGAAGCTCCTCTCTCCCTCTCCTCCAAGGCGGACAGCAGCCATCCCCAGGGTCAGTGGCGACAGGACAGTGTGCGGTAAGAACCACAGATTCCAGACTGGGGGTGCCCCTCAACCCTTCCCTTGGGACTCAGACTCTGGGGTTAATAAAGAGATCTATATCCAAGCTATGCCTTCATGTGCCCCTAGCCTAGTTGGGAAGACAGAGCCTGCCAAAGCCTCTCTAAGCCCCATATAATCATGGCCAAGGGAGTAGGAATCCACTTCCTGGGAGAGCTAGGAAGGCTTCTTGAAGGGCAGGACATTGAAGCTGGGGCTTTGAGGGATGCATAGGAGTTTGTTAACAAGGCCCTACCCATGAATGCCCAGATGTGCTTATCTCTGCCCACACCCACTGTGCCTAGCACAGTCAGCCTCAGTTTACAGTGGGAAAGCTCACACGCTCCCCACCCACAGCATCTATTCTATTTCCTGATCCCCAGAACCTATGAACGGGAAGCCCTGAAGAAAAAGTTTACACGAGTCCGCAATGCGGAGTCCTCCGATGAAGAAGGCTACGACTGGGGTCCGGCCACTGACCTGTGACCTCTCCCAGGCTGCCAGCTGGTCCGTCCTCCCTCCCTGGGACTGGGACTCAGTTTCCCATACAGAACCCACAACCCCACCTCCCTCCACCTGGTCTTTAATAAACAGAGTATTTTCACAGCACCGGCTTCTAGTGGCTTCTGGGAAGGACAAGGTGGTGAGAGGGCCAAGCCCCGGGCTCACCTTCCTCGGTCTCGTAGACCCTGATCCGAGACGTTGCCGCTTGCATAAGCTTTTACTGTTTTTATATTAGGAAATCATACAGGACCAAGAACCGCTGGGGTCCTGGCCAGCCAAGGCAGGCCCAGGATGGGGCTCCAGGGCCATGGAGGCGAAGGCACAGTGGCAGGCGAGGGACATGGTGGTCACAGGTACACGGGCTGCTCCTGGCCTGTAAGGAGGCGGTATGTGGCGGCTGGCATCGTCTTGATATGTACCTGGGGAGTGGAGGCAGAATGGGGTTCAGGGCAGGCCTGGGCTTGTGGTGGACGTGGGGGCGCCCCCGGCCACCACCCACCACCTGCACACCTCGCCGTAGGCCTCAGTGAGCAGCTCGATGATGCGGGCGTGTGGCGTGGCCACCACGCTCTGTCCATTGATCTCAATGATGCGGTGACCCACACGGATGCCCCCGCGCTCGGCGATGCCGCCGCGGAGAAGGCTGCAGATCTGGGGGAGGAAAGGGGGGGATGGGAAAGAGGTGGGGGCTGCTCAGGGGCCATGCTCAGGGCCGCCCTACCCCCCACCGCGGGCCAGGGGCCGGGGCCTCACGATGCCGTCCTCCACGCAGAAGCCCAGCTGCTCGCGAGTGTGGGGCCGGTGGATGATGGCGGTGGTGACGGGCGGGCAGTGGACGATGCTGAGTGTCACCGATGTCTGCGACTTCGTCTCCTGCAGGGCGGGGGTCGTTGGCCTCACTCAGCTGCCGGACAGCCTGGCAGGCTGTGGCCCCCTCTGGGCCTCAGTTTACCCTCTCATAAACCAGAGACCTGGAGTCCAGGGGCTCAATTCTGGAAGACCCCTCAGATGTGGTGGAGAACAGACTCGGGCCCGGTGGGCTTGGGGTCGAAGCTGTGTGACCCGAGCCATATCGCTTCCTTATGGCCAAAAGCCAAGCCGACAGCCGGGCTCTCCAGGCAGGCTGCAAACGTCTGTAAGAGGCTGCACGGACTGTGGCCTCATCCCTCTGACCGGGGCAGGTCCCTCCCTATCTCTGGGCCTCAGTTTCCCCATCTGAACAACAAAGGTTAAGACTCAAAAACATGGCCAGGGCCGGGCGCGGTGGCTCAAGCCTGTAATCCCAGCACTTTGGGAGGCCGAGACGGGCGGATCACGAGGTCAGGAGATCGAGACCATCCTGGCTAACACGGTGAAACCCCGTCTCTACTAAAAAAAAAAATACAAAAAAACTAGCCGGGCGAGATGGCGGGCGCCTGTAGTCCCAGCTACTCGGGAGGCTGAGGCAGGAGAATGGCGTAAACCCGGGAGGCGGAGCTTGCAGTGAGCTGAGATCCGGCCACTGCACTCCAGCCTGAGTGACAGAGCGAGACTCCGTCTCAAAAAAAAAAAAAAAAAAAAAAAAAAAAAAAAAAAAACATGGCCAGGCGCAGTGGCTCACGCCTGTAATCCCAGCACTGTGGGATTAGGCAGGTGGGTCACTTAAGGGCAGGAGTTCAAGACCAGCCTGGCCAACATAGTGAGACCCCATCTCTACAAAAAGTAAAACAATTATCTTGGCGTGGTGGTGCACACCTGTGGTCCCAGCTACTTGGGAGGCTGAGGCAGGAGAATTGCTTGAGCCCAGGAGGTCAAGGCTGCAGTGAGCCACAGGTGCACCACTGCACCCCAGCCTGGGCAAGAGAGTAAGACCTTGTCTCAAACAAACAAACCCCCTTAGAAATCAGCTGTCTCTTGTTAGAGAGCGAGCCGCCCAGCCCTGGCGCTGGGCCACCCGCATTTCCATCCTGGCTCTGGTTCTAGGGAGGTGCCCTGGACAAGCGGCCTCCCTTCTCCAGGCCTCAGTTTCCCCAAGGGCACACGAGTGAGCAGGACTTAAAAGTTACACTTTGTCCCTCTCAACTGGCCTGGAGAGACCTGGCCAGGGAAGAGACCTCTCTGGGACTCAGTTCCCCTTCCTGGGAGTGTGGGGGCCCCGCCACCCTAGGAAACTCACGCGGATGGCGGCCTGGCACGCGGCCAGAGGCAGCCCCACCAGGCTGGTCCCATTGATGGCGGTCAGGCGGTCCCCGATGCTGAGGGCTCCCGAGCGCTCAGCGGGCCCCCCGTGCAGCAGGTTGGCAATGACGGCTGTGGGCAGCAGGGAGCCCCAGCCCGACTCCACCAGGGCCACGCCCAGGCCCTCCCCTCGCCGCTTCTCGAGGAGCACCTGGGACAGAGAGGGGGTGCGGAGGCTGCTTGGCAAGGCCTGGTGCAGGTGCACGGGGCGGCAGGGGCCAGGCGGGGGCTGCCCAGCGCCTCACTCACCTCCCGGCAGTTGTCGCTGTTGGAGAAGTGGTCCAGGTCCCCGTTGTGGAGGTGGCCGGTGCCTGGGCTCGGCTGCACGCCCACCTGGCCGGGGTCGATGCCGCTTTCCCGCAGGAACTGGCTGTAGGCGGCGGCGAAGGCCTGGCCGATGGCCTGGGCGATGAGCTGGGCCTGTGGGGACGGGCGGCGCGTCCCTGGGGTGTCCCACCCACCTCCTCCAGGTCCCCGAAGTCCCCAGGGTCCTCAGAGCTGAGCCCTCCTGTCCCCACCTGGGGTGAGAGTCCCAGGACACAGCCGCCTGCCCTGGGGCTTTGGGGGAGGTGGAGAGACAGCTGTATCTTGGAGCATCTACAGCGAGAAGGAAGGGTTAGGGGCAGCCCTGGGCTGGGGCGACGATGAGGGGGGCAGCTCCCTGAGCGTGGGCTGTGGGAAAAGCTACCAGAGACCCAGCCAGGGGGCCTGATGGGTGGCAGGGACAGCCCAGGAGTGGGCGAGGTTTCAGGGAGACAGCTGAGGGTCTTGGAGGCTTATGGGAGGATGGGCGCGGTCGCTCACGCCTGTAATCCCAGCACTTTGGGAGGCCGAGGTGGGTGGATCACTCGAGCCCAGGAGTTTGAGACTCTATGTTCACCTGGGCAACAGAGCGAGACCCTGTCTCTATCAAAAATCCAAAAATTAGCCAGGCATGGTGACACCCTGTGGTCCCAGCTACTAGGGGGGCTGAAGTGGGAGGATCGCTTGAGTCTGGTGGGGAGCAGAGGCTGCAGTGAACTACGATCGTGCCACTGCACTCCGGCCTGGGTGACAGGGAGACCCTGTCCCAAAAAAAGAAATAAAAAAATAAGCTACAGGAGGGAGGCTAAACGCGTGGCCCAGCAAGGCGGGTAACAGTTGCCGTGAGGAGGGCCTCAGGAGGGTGGCCTCACGCCCTGGCTGCTCACGTCCTCCGCGTGGAACACGTGGCAGAGCATCTTGTACAGGCGACGGCCGTGGTCCTGGGGGGCCGGCCTCCGCGCCAGCCGCCGCCGCGCCATCAGCACCAGCACGCAGCCGATGTCGGCTATGTAGGAGATAGTATGCAGGGCGTGGTCCATCATGGCCTCCTGGGGGCGGGAGAGGCAGCTTGGGTGGGCTGGGGGGCCTTGCCAGGCTCGATCACCCCACCCGCATCCCTGGGGCCAGGTCCCTGCCCCGTACCTGGGAGTCCGATGTCAAGACCTTGATCCTCTTGGTGGAGACGAACAGGTCCACCTCCGTCATGGGCTGGGTCTCCCCGTCGGGGGCCTGTGGGGGTGGCGTGGGAGGTGGAGGCCCCCACAGACCCAGCCCGCAGCCCACCCGCCTGCCCACCCGCCCCCGGCCGCCCCCTCACCTTGACGCGGTCCATGGCCTCTCGGGCCTGGGCCATGCGTGTGCTGGTGGGCGGGTTCCGTTCTGATACCAGCTGGGTGGAACCCAGGTACCTGGCCCCAAATATGACACCATCCAGGAGGTCTTCATGGTCACAGGGACCGGGCACTGAGGGCGACAGCGGAGAGGGTCGGCCCTCAGGGGCCCACTCCCACGGGCTCTGCCCCAGGGCTGTGCTCTCCGAGATGGTCGGAAGACACAGTGTTCCAGCTGGCGGCTCAGCACTCTCCAGCCAGGAAGCACAGCCCACTGTTCTAGAACCATCCAAGCAGCCTGGCCCTCACAGCTCTAGAACCTTCTGTCCATCCCTCAAGGACTCGCAGGCGGGAAAGCCAGTGAGTCCAGGCCATGGCTGGATTCAAAGCCAGATCTAGCACCCACAGATACCTTCACCCTGTGTCCCCAGAATTCCAGGATCGGGCCAGAATCAGACAATCCCACTTCTACATTTTTTTTTTTTTGAGACGGAGTCTCGCTCTGTCGCCCAGGCTGGAGTGCAGTGGCGCAATCTCGGCTCACTGCAAGCGCCGCCTCCCGGGATCACGCCATTCTCCTGCCTCAGCCTCCCGAGTAGCTGGGACTACAGGCGCCCGCCACTGCGCCCGGCTAATTTTTTCTGTTTTTAGTAGAGACGGGGTTTCACCATGGTCTCGATCTCCTGACCTTGTGATCCGCCCACCTCCGCCTCCCAAAGTGCTGGGATTACAGGCGTGAGCCACCGCGCCCGGCCCACTTCTACATTTTTTGAGACACAGTCTCGCTGTCGCCCAGGCTGGAGCTCAGTAGTGTGATCTCAGCTCACTGCAACTTCCGCCTCCCAGGTTCAAATGATTCTCCTGCCTCAGCCTCATGAGTAGCTGGGATTACAGGCGCCCGCCACCATGCCTGGCTAATTTTTGTATTTTTAGTAGAGACGAGGTTTCGCCATGTTGGCCAGGCTGGTCTCAAACTCCTGACCTCAAGTGATCCGCCCGCCTTGGCCTCCTAAAGTGCTGGGATGATAGGCGTGAGCCACCGCGCCCCACCCCCCACTCCTATTTCTAAACCTCCACAACATTCTAGAACCACAGTGGACCTCTGCTTCTTGGTTCTGGAGTTCCCTCAATCAATCTAGAACTGGCCAGCATTGCCCACTGTTCTAGAACTGTCTCCAGGCAGCCCAGGATAGCAGTCAGCTCTGTGCCTGGGTTGTAGAACTGCCCAGAATAGAGAGAGAACTGGCTGCCTGTGTAAAAAATTCCCATACTGTCCAGAACCCCAGTTGGTTCTGACCCTTGAGTCCAGAACTCTCTGACAGGTCTTATAACAATTGTCAGGAGTTCTAGAAACTTATTATCCCTCTAGAATCAGACTTCTCCGTGATTCCGGAACATCGTAATCACAACGGCGTCAGGCAGCTCTCCCTGTGGTTCTAGAATCTCCTTCAGTAGTTCACACCTTTGGCTACACCAGTGATTCTAAGAATTACCTGACCAGTCGAGGAACAAACAATTCTGTTCCAGGAGAAGTCCAGAACAGTTCTAGAATACTCCCAACCCAGCCCAGAACTACATAAAGCTTTACTCCTGGCCGGGCGCGGTAGCTCGTGCCTGTCATCCCAGCACTTTGGGAGGCCGAGACAGGTGGATCACCTGAGGTCAGGAGTTCGAGACCAGCCTGGCCAACATGACGAAACCCTGTCTCTACTAAAAATACAAAAATTAGCTGGGCGTGGTGGCGCACACCGGTAATCCCGGCTACTTGAAAGCTGCGGCGGGAGAATCACTTGAACCCAGGAGGTGGAGGTTGCAGTGAGCCGAGAGAGATTGCGCCATTGCACTCCAGCCTGGGCGACAGGGCAAGATTCCGTCTCCAAAAACAAAAAGGGGGGAAAAGGAAGCTTGACTCCTGTGGTTCTAGAATTCCCTGAGCTACCTAAAGCCAGACAGCTCTGCCGGTGGCTCTAGAATATTCTAAGTAGTAACTACTGCTCTTTGGTTTAGAACCACAGATGTAGGGCCCAGTTCTGGACACCCCTCAGTGAAATTCATCCTCCGCCACAGTCGGTTCTGCCCACTGTCATGATTTCATGATCTAAACATTCTGGAACAAGACCTCCACTCTGGGGTTCTACAGATGCACCATTCAGTGTGTAGCACCAGGCACATGTATCTGTCACAGACCTGAAATGTGGCTCGTCTACAGAGAGACGTAAAAAGAAAATATACACTAGATATTGAAGATTAGCATGCAGAAAAGTAATTTAAGGCCAGGCGTGGTGGTTCGCGCCCGTAATCCCAACACTTTGGGAGGCCAAGGCGGGCGGATCACCTGAGGTCAGGAGTTTGAGACCAGCCTGGCCAACATGGTGAAACCCTGTCTCTACTAAAAATACCAAAGTTAGCCAGGCATGGTGGCGGGTGCCTATAATCCCAGCTACTTGGGAGGCTGAGGAAGGAGAATCACTTAAACCCGGGAGGCAGAGGTTGCAGTGAGCCGAGATCACGCCACTGCACTCCAGCCTGGGCAACAGGGTGAGACTGTGTCTCAAAAAAAAAAAAAAAAAGTACTTTAAAAATATTGATTATATGTGGAAATAATATTTTAAATATGTTAATTAAAATGTTATTAAAGTTAATTTCTTAGCCAGATATGGTGGCATACGCCTATAGTCCCAGCTACTCAGGAGGCTGAGGCAAAAGAATCGCTTGAACCTGGGAGACGGAGGCTGCGGTGAGCTGAGATTGAGCCACTGCACTCCAACCTGGGTGACACAGCAAGACTCCATCTCAGTTAAAAAAAAAAAAAAAGTTATTTCACCTGTTTTTAATTTTTTAATGTGGATAACTATAAAATTTTAAATCATATATGGCTCACATTATATTTCTATTGTACTTCCATCTAGAACTTTCTGATTACACTATAATTGGACAGCTCTGCCCAGGGTTCTAGAACACCAGATAACTATTCCCTCCATGGTTCTGGAATTTTCCAGTCTTGAGTAGAAGCAGATGGCTCTGTTCACCACTTCTAAGCATATTCTCATCAGCCCAGACTCCTTGAACCTAGAAACGCAGACAAAACGCCAAGCCCGGGAACTCCCAAGGCGTCGCAGCTCTGCTCATGATTCTAGAACCTTCTTAGAGCTATAGGTTCAAACCAGTTCTTCTCTCTACAACCACAGAACTGCCTTTTTTTTTTTTTTTTTTTTTTGAGACATGGTCTCCCTGTGTCACCCAGGCTGGAGTGCAGAGGTACAATCTTGGCTCACTGCAGCCTCAAGTGATCATCCCACCTCAGCCTCCCAAGTAGCTGGGATTACAGACCCATGTCACGCGCCCAGCTAATTTTGGGGGGTGGATTTTATTTCTGTAGAGACAGGGTTTTGCTGCGTTGCCCAGGCTGGTCTTCAACTCCTGGGCTCAAGCGATCCTCCCACATCAGCCTCCCAAATAGCTGGGATTACAGACCCATGCCATATGCCCAGCTAATTTTTTGGGGGATTTTATTTTTGTAGAGACAGAGTGTTGCTGTGTTGCCCAGGCTGGTCTCGAACTCCTGGGCTCAATCGATCCTCCCATTCTGGCCTCCCAAAGTGTTGGGATTACAGATGTGAGCCACCCTTCCTGGCCAGAACTTACTATCTGACCTATATTCTTAGGAAAGTCTAGAACACAGGTTGGGCGCGGTGGCTCACACCTGTAATCCCAGCATTTTGGGAAGCCGAGGCAGGTGGATCACAAGGTCAGGAGTTCGAGACCAGAATGACCGAGATGGTGAAACCCCATCTCTACTAAAAATACAAAAATTAGCTGGGCATGGTGGTGGACACCTGTAATCTCAGCTACTCAGGAGGCTGAAGTAGGAGAATCACTTGAACTCGGGCGGAAGAGGCTGCAGTGAGCCGGGAGTGTGTCACTGAAAAAAAGTCTAGAACATTCCAGAGGGCCAGAAATTGTTCTTCCCATGCTTTTAGGGCAGCGATTGGCAAACATTTTCTGTAAAGGGCCAAAGAGTAAATATTTTCAGCCCTGTAGGTCACAAGGTCTCTGCTGCAGCTACTCAGCTCTGCCATTCTAACAGCAGAGCAGCCATGGACAACACATGAATGACCAAGCATGATGTGTACCAATAAAACTTTACTTATGTGCACTGAAATTTGTTACTATTATTTTTTGAGACGGAGTCTCACGCTATTGCTCAGGCTGTAGTGCAATGCCTACATGCCCGGCTTATGCACACTAAAATTTGAATTGCATTTTTTTATTTTTGAGACAAGGTCTCGCTCTGTTGCTTTGGCTGCGTAGTGCATTGGCATGATCTCAGCTCACCGTAGTCTCAACTTCCTGGGCTCAAGAACTTTTTCACCTCAGCCTCCTGAGTAGCTGGGACTACAGGTATGCACTGCCACACCTGGCTAATTTTAACCATGTTTTGTAGAGATGGGGTCTTGCTATGTTGCCCCGGCTGGTCTCCAACTCCTGGGCTCGAGCAATCCTCCTGCCTCAGCTTCCCAAAGAGCTGGGATTACAGGCGTGAGCCACCATATCCAGCCTAGTATATCATTTTCACGTGAAGAAATAGTATTCTTCGGCCAGGTGCAGTGGCTCACACTTGTAATCCCAGCACTTTGGGAGGCCAAGGCAGCCGAATCACTTGAGGTTCAGAGTTTGAGACCAGCCTGGCCAACACAATGAAACCCCATCTCTACTAAAAACACACAAATTAGCTGGGCATGGTGGCAGGTGCCTGTAATCCCAGCTACTCGGGAGGCTGAGGCAGAAAAATTGCTTGAACACAGGAGGTGGAGGTTGCAGTGAGCCAGGATCACACCACTGCACTCCAGCCTGGGCGACAGACTCTGACTCAAAAAAAAAAAAAAAAAGAAATAGTATTCTTCTTTCAATTAAAAATGCAAAGGCCACCCGGGCACGGTGGCTCACGCCTGTAATCCCAGCACTCTGGGAGGCCAAGGCAGGCAGATCGCTTGAGCTCAGGAGTTTGAAACCAGCTTGGGCAACATGGTGAAACCCCATTTCGACCCAAATAAATACAAAATAAAATTAGCTGGGAATGGTGGCATGCACCTGTAGTCTCAGCTATTTGGGAAACTGCAGTGGGAGGATCGCTTGAATCTGGGAGATGGAGGTTGCAGTGAGCTGAGATCAAGCCACTGCACTCCAGCTTGGAAAACAGAAGCCATCAAAAAAAAGTTAAAAGAAAAACACACCAAAACCATCTTTAACTAAAGACCTATGTGAGGCCGGGGGCGGTGGCTCAAGCCTGTAATCCCAGCACTTTGGGAGGCCGAGATGGGCGGATCACAAGGTCAGGAGATCGAGACCATCCTGGCTAACCTGGTGAAACCCTGTCTCTACTAAAAAATACAAAAAACTAGCCGGGCGAGGTGGCGGGCGCCTGTAGTCCCAGCTCCTCGGGAGGCTGAGGCAGGAGAATGGCGTAAACCCGGGAGGCGGAGCTTGCAGTGAGCTGAGATCCGGCCACTGCACTCCAGCCTACGCAAGACTCCGTCTCAAAAAAAAAATAAACAAAACAAACAAACAAACAAAAAAGACCTATGTGAGCAGGCAGTGAGCTGGGTCTGGCCCAATGATGATGATTTGCCAAGCCCGGCTCCAAAGCTGCCCCACAGCCCCCTTCTCACTCTACCCCGTTCTCAAGACTGGCTCTCCTCTCCCTGGCCAGCCGGGATCTGCTCAAAACCACCCTCAGAGCCTCCTGAGGACCTCATCCTTCCTGGCAAACTGTTGCCAGACTTTGGAAGCCTGATTCTGGCTGTCTAGGGGCCTTAGTGCCTGAGGCTAGGGTGGGCGGGACACTCACCCTCCTGGGGGGCAGGGTAGGAAGCCAGGGTCTCGGGGCTCTGGAAGAAGACAGAGGAGGGGCAGGACTGAGTCCCCCTGCTTGGTTGGTTCCAGGCAGTCCAGGACACCTGGAGGGTGGGGCGGGCACTACCTGGGCACCAGCGGGTGGCTCTTCAGGTGTGACTAGAGGCACCGTCTCCAGCCAGGGTTCCGGGGAACTGCTTGAGCTCCTGCTGCCCCCCTGCTCAGCAGAGGCCCCCTCCACCCATTCTGGGGAGTCAGAATCCTCATCTGGGTCCTCAGGGGGCTGCAACAGTCGGGGGGCAGGCTCTAGAGGCTCTTCAGGACCAGGCTGGGAAGGCGAGCATTCCTCGCAGTGCAAGAGGCTCAGCAGGTCATCCCGGCCAGCTTCGGCAGACAGGAGCCCGTGGGCATCGGCGATCTCCTGGGAGGCCAGGCCGTGGCCTGTGGCAATGTGTAGGGGACAGGGGGTTCCATCTGGGGATGGGCCCACCAGATCACCCGGCAGAGCTTCAAACTGCTGCACCAGCTCCTGAATGCTTGACTCATCAAGTTCCATCCGACTCAGGCTGCCGGGGCCTCCTGGCACAGGGTCCCACTGCCTGTGAGGGGTGAGGTCCTCAGAGGGCACAAGCATGTCCCTGGGCTCCTCCAAGTCCATGGCTGGAAGCCCCGAAGGGGATCGGGAAATTGTAGGGAAGTCCATGCCTGGACTCCAGGCTTAGGCTGGCATCTTCAAGCAGCTGAAAGACACAGAGTCAGCGCTGAGGTTTCGCCTGGGTACAGTGGTTCATGCCTGTAATCTCAGCACTTTGAGAGGCCAAGAACGGCTGACTGAACCCAGGAGTTCAAGATCAGCCTGGGCAACAGAGCAAGACCCTACCACTACAAAAAATACAAAAAAATTAAGGCCGGGCACAGTGGCTCATGCCTGTAATCCCAGCACTTTGGGAGGCCAAGGAGGATGGATCACAAAGAGTTAGAGACCAGCCTGACCAACATGGTGAAATTCCGTCTCTACTAAAAATACAAAAAATTAGCCGGGTGTGGTGGCGGGCACCTGTAATCCCAGCTACTCAAGAGGCTGAGACAGGAGAATTGCTTGAACCCGGGAGGTGAAGGTTGCAGTGAGCTGAGATCGCGCCATTGCACTCCAGGCTGGGCGACAGAGCAAGACTCTGTCTCAAAAAAAAAAAAAAAAAAAAAAAAAAAAAAATTAGCTAGGGGTGGTGGTGTATGCCCGTAGTCCCAGCTACTTGAGAGGCTGAGGTGGGAGGATCACTTGAGCCAGGGGAGGCAGAGGCTGCAGTGAGCCTTGATTGTGCCACTGCACTCCAGTCTGGGCGACAGAGTGAGGCCCTGTCTTAAAAAAAAAAAAAAAAAAAAAAACAAAAAACACCCAAAACCATAAAACCTGAGGTTTCCTGGGTGCCTATCCGGTGCTAGGCTCTAGCGGATACTGTTCACACAGGGTACGTAATTTAATCCCCGACAACCCTTACAAGGAGTTAGGATTCCCATTTTACAGATGAAGAAACTGAGGCGCAGAATGGGGAGGTGTGAAGCAGTGGCTTCCCGAGCCCCTGTATGTGTCATCCCAGACCTCTCCCAACTAATGACGTCTGTTCACTCCAGCCCTGGTTCTTCCAAGTCCTCCTCCCTCGAGACGCGGAACCCAGAATGGAGACTCAGACCTCACACCCTGACTCTACAGACTCGTCAGAAGCAGGTCCCCAAGACCCCAGACCCAAGACCTCAGTCCCATGACCTTAACCCCCAATACCTCCATCCAGAACTTTAGACCCAGGACCCTGGACTTAATACCAGAGAGTCAAGACGCCATAAGGCAGACCCGAGTCTCCAAATCTCCAATGTTACCCCAAGAACGACTCTAGACTGAGACCCCGAGTTCAGGACCCAGCCCCAAGCCCAGACTCCAGTCCGCCCTCAGACCGAAGACCTCAAGCGCCGACTCAGACCCCACTCTGCACCTCGAGGACACTCACTTCCCAAATCGAGGCCGCCTCAGCCCCGCGCAGCCTCCAGGACCCCGCACCCCCAGTACGACCCCGACATAGCCCAAACCGCGCCCCCAGAAGACGCACCTCGGAGATTCCCGGTCCCAGCGCTGGCTCCTCCATCGGCACAGCGCCCTGGCCCACTGAGCATGCGCAGCCTCGCGAGGCCTGCTGGGAAATGTAGTTCTGTCAGCCAGCCACGCCATGAGGGGGCGCTGGGACTCCTGTAGGTGTTGGAGCCGGGGTTCGAATCCCATGCTTCTCTGCCCGCAGACAGCCCGGGCTGGCCCCAGGACCTGTTTCTTCCCCTGCAAAATAGGGTTAATAATCACTGCCTGGCTCCGGGGGCCGTGTTCATTATTCCAAAGGATGGCAGATGGGGAGAAGAGGGGTTGGGAAATATTAAAGAAGTGTGAGAGGTGGTTTCCTTGGCACCTTGAGGCACCGGAAGCGACATGGTAACCCTGTTGAAGACGGACTTCCGGTTTGGCTCACAGTAGGGAGACAGGTTGGTGCACCCTGGATTTGCGGTCGGCCTGCGAACTTTACTTCCCTGAGTCTCAGTTTCCTCACTAATAAGCTGGGGAAAAAAATAGTACCTACCTCCTAATTGTGAGGATTAAATTAGATCGAGTGGGTTAAGGATTTAGCAGTAGGGCTGGAAAAGAATATATAAAATACATATTATTAATTTGAATTTTATATATAATACATACTATGTGTTATATATATATAGTATATAATAATGTTAAAAATGATGTTATAAAAATTAACAGTGATTAGACTCCAGGCCTACTGGGGTATATTAGACTCATTGTTAATCTCTTTAAAGCTTTGAATAATTACTCATTGGATGGAATTGGGAACATATAAAGTGTGATATCTTTAGTAAATGTTATGTAATTGAAGAAGGGCAAGAAGAAGTCAATGAAATAACCCTCGAACGCCTCCTTCTACGGTAATACGTATGACTACAAGTCTAAAGAACTCACCATAGAGTATGAGAACTTGGGAGACTACATTTCCCAGACACCTCCACGGGGCCTACAACTGCGGAGCACCCCTTGGACCACTGACGTCTTCCGGAAACGTGCACGTGCAAGCTGCCCGCAATACGTCATGGCGACCAGACGCCTTTTAGGGGCTGCCCGGACATGGGCCGGCTGGGGGACCCGGGAGCTCCTAGACCCCGCCTCTCCTAGAAGGCTCCTGGTCCGGGATTATGCTAAGAAACCAGGTGAGCTGAGTTAACAGGAACCAAATAGGGGCGGTGGGTACGCTGAGGAATTGGCAGTGCGCAGGCGCTGGTTGGGGAGGCGGTGGTAGAACTAATGCGCAAACGCAGAGAGGCGGATGCCAGGCTGTAGGCGCAGGCGCAGTTTGAGGGACCCAGCGCCGCTTTGAGTTCCGGCGTCCGGCTTGGAGATAACCTTAGCGATTGGACGCAGGGCGCAGGCGCCAGCTGGGGAGCGGCCTGGGAGGAGGGTGTGGGTTACGTGGAGCCCACGCGTTTCACTGCGCAGGAGCGGGTTGGAAGGGATTTGCCGGGAGTCTGGGGAGGTCATGAACTTGGGTTCCAGTCCTGTTTCTCTGCCTGCCTCCAAATCGCAGGGTGATCTTGGCCAAGCCGTTACCAAAAATTCAAAGAAACTATGGAGCCTATTTAAATCTTAGCCACTTCAGCAAGAACAAACCAAGGTTATTAAGGTTTAGCTGGATACAGCCTTGCCTGATCTCCTTTGTTGAAAGGGGAAAATTGGCAAATGTTCGGCCTTAAAGACAGACACATAGCAGACGATATAACTTGAATGACGGTCATTCCAAGCATCGGTGTTACTTAATGATATGTCTAAATCCCACTTAAAGTGATTTTGAAGCCAGGCATGGTGGCTCACATCTTTATTCCCAGCACTTTGGGAGGCCAAGGAGACATGATCGATCGCTTGAACCCAGGAGTACGAGACCAGCCTGGGCCACATAGCAGGACCCTGTTTGTATAAAAAATAAAAAAGTGCCTGGCATGGTAGCTCACGCCTGTAATCCCAGCACTTTGAGAGGCTGAGGCAGGTGCATCACTTGAGGTCAGGAGTTCGAGACCAGCCTGGCCAACACGGTGAAACCCCGTCTCTACTAAAAGTACAAAAAATTAGCCGGACGTGGCGGCTCGTGCCTGTAATCCCAGCTACTCGGGAGGCTGAGACAGGAGAATCGCTTAAACCCGGGAGGCGGAGGTTGCTGTGAGCCAAGATCGCGCCACTGCACTCCAGCCTGGGTGACACAGTGACACTCCGTCTCAAAAATAAATTTAAAAAAATAAAAATAAGTGGGGTATGGTGGCTCACACCTGTGATCTCAGCTACTGGGGAGGCAGAGGCAGGAGGATCGCTTGAGCCTGGGAGTTTGAGGCTGCAGTGAATCATGATTGTGCCCCTGCACTCCAACCTGGGCTGCCTTTATTTTTAAATTTTTTTAGACTTTTTGTTTTTTGAGATGGAGTCTTGCTGTTACCCAGGCTGGAGTGCAGTGATGTGATCTCGGCTCACTGTAAGCTCCGCCTCCCGGGTTCAAGCGATTGTCCTACCTCAGCCTCCCGAGTAGCTGGGATCACAGGCATGCGCCACTATGCCCAGCTAATTTTTTTTTTTTTTTTTTTTTAGTAGAGATGGGGTTTCACCATGTTGGCCAGGCTAGTCTTAAACTCACCTGACCTCAAGTGATCTGCCCACCTCGGCCTCCCATAGTGCTGAGATTACAGGCGTGAGCCACTATGCCTGGCCGAGACCCTGTCTTTAAAAAAAAGTTTTGAGTGGCCGAACGTGGTGGTTCACGCCTGTAATCCCAGCACTTTGGGAGGCCGAGGTGGGCAGATCACGAGGTCGGGAGATCGAGACCATCCTGGCTAACACGGTGAAACCCCGTCTCTACTAAAAATACAGAAAAATTAGTCGGGCGTGGTGGCGGCGCCTGTAGTCCCAGCTACTCGGGAAGCTGAGGCAGGAGAATGGCGTGAACCCGGGAGGCAGAGCTTGCAGTGAGCCGAGATCATGCCATTGCACTCCAGCATAGGCAACAGAGTGAGACTCCATCTCAAAAAAAAAAAAAAAGTTTTTAGTGTAGCAGAGTCCAGTGAGGGGCTGAGGCCACCTGAGACAGGGGGCTCTGTAAGGGAAGTTTGGCTTCCAGGGGAGCGACTGGGCTGAAATGACTCTCCCTCTCCTCCCCCCAGTTATGAAGGGGGGCAAATCCGGAAAAGGTGCAGTGCCCAGTGAGGCCCTCAAGGACCCCGACGTATGCACAGACCCTGTCCGGCTCACCACATACGCCATGGGCGTCAACATCTACAAGGAAGGGCAGGATGTACCCCTGAAACCGGATGCTGAGTACCCTGAATGGTGAGTGGACCAGGCTGTGTCATCGTGCACTGACTATTCCTTCCTCCGCCCCAGGAGGACCCCTTCTGGGAGAGGCAGATCCCTACTCCAGCCGGAGCCTAACAGTCATACCTACCCATCCTTCAGGGCAGGGGCTTCAGGGCTCTGCGTCTGGGTGGTCTCATCTGTAACGGGGTGATGGGACCCATCCCTCCCTCCAAGGGCTGTGAGGAATTCATGAGATTAGAACGCCTGTCAAGTACCTAAAACGATGCTCTTTCTTCTTAAGCAAATACTTAAAAAGTTTTTTTTTCAGGCTGGGCTCAGTGGCTCACGCCCATAATCCCAGCACTTTGGGAGGCCGAGGTGGTTGGATCACTTGAGGTCAGGAATTCGAGACCAGCCTGGCCAACATGGTGAAACCCTGTCTCTACTAAAAGTATAAAATTGGCCGGGCGCAGTGGCTCACGCCTGTAATCCCAGCACTCTGGGAGGCCGAGGCGGGCAGATCACCAGGTCAGGAGACCGAGACCATCCTTGCTAACACAGTGAAACCCTGTCTCTACTAAAAAAAGTACAAAAAGTTAGCCGGGAGTGGTGGCGGGCGCCTGTAGTCCCAGCTACTTGGGAGACTGAGGCAGAACGGCGTGAACCTGGGAGGCGGAACTTGCAGTGAGCCCAGATCGCACCACTGCACTCCAGCCTGGGCGACAGAGCGAAACTCTGTCTCTCTATACATATATTTTATGTATTTTACATATGTAATATATAATATATATATATATAAATTAGCTGGGTGTGGTGGCTCATGCCTGCAGTCCCAGTTACTTGGGAGGCTGAGGCACGAGAATTGCTTGAGCCTGAGAGGCGGACGTTGCAGTGAGCCAAGGTCACACCACTGCACTCCAGCCTGGGCGACAGAGTGAGATTTGGTCTCCAAAAAAAAAAAAAAAAGTTTTTTTCTTTGAGATGGAGTCTCACTCTGTCACCCAGTCTGGAATGCAGTCACGCGATCTCAGCTCACTGCAAACTCTGCCTCCTGGGTTCAGATGATTCTCCTGCCTCAGCCTTCAGAGTAGCTGGGACTACAGGCATGTGCCCCCATGCCTGGCTAATTTTTTTTTTTTTTTTTGAGACAGAGTTTTACTCCCGTTGCCCTGGCTGGAGTGCAGTGGCATGATCTCAGCTCACTGCAACCTCTGCCTCCCAGGTTCAGACGATTCTCCTGCCTCAGCCTGCCGAGTAGCTGGGATTACAGGTGCCCGCCACCACACCCAGCTAATTTTTGTATTCTTAGTAGAGACGGGGTTTCACCATGTTCTCCAGGCTAGTCTCGAACTCCTAACCTCGTGATCCGCCCACCCTGGCCTCCCAAAGTGCTGGGACTACAGGTGTGCGCCACCGCGCCCGGCCTGCAAATACTTATTGACCACTGACTGCATGCCAGGCCCTTGCTCTAGGCTTCAGGGTACAGAAGGGCTCAAAATAGACACAAGTCACCACCGGCAGAACTAGCTGGGGAGGCAGACGGGAAGCAGGAAGTCAGGCAGCTGTGGTGGTGACACTTCCGGGAAGGGGGCAGGAGAATGAGTGACAGAGCAGGGACATTTGGCTGCTCTGGTCTGAGGTTTGGGGGACACAGAAGCCAAGACGTGAGTGGGTGGAAGGGGTTTTTCAGGCAATGGACACAGCCTGTGTAAAGGCCCCAGGGCAGGACCACACCTAGTGTGCTGGAGGAACAGCAGGGAGGCGTGTGTGGCTGGAGCAGAGTGAGGAGGGGGAGAGAGGGAGGAGGCGGGGACAGGGCCTGTGGGCTGCGGGAAGGGTTCTGCTGTGGCCCCAAGCTGATCTGCAGCCTGGGGAGGGTCAGGAAGTCTGAGCAAGTGGGGACAGGTGGCCTGGTGTGGACAGTGCTGGGAGGCAGGAGAGGGCTTGGCATGTGCCAGCCTCAGAGGTTGTGCCATTGGGGTGCAGTTGGCTCCATTGCTGCACAGCCAGGGACCCTCCCAGCCCTGGATCCGGGAGGGACCACCCCGAGATCATGCAGCCAACCAGTGGGCTTGGGACCCAGCCCAGTGGCCGCCTCTGCCCGAGGTGCCCAGGACACCAGGTGGCCCAGGGGGTCGCCGTGTAGCTCTGATTCCTGCCTGCGCCCTCGTCAGGCTGTTCGAGATGAACTTGGGCCCCCCAAAGACCCTGGAGGAGCTGGATCCTGAGACCCGGGAGTACTGGCGGCTGCTGCGGAAACAGAACATCTGGCGCCACAACCGGCTGAGCAAGAACAAGAAGTTGTAGCGTGGTGGGTCCGGCCTCCCCGACCCCAGCCCCCGAGGGCTTGCCGCGTAGCGTGGTGGGTCTGGCCTCCCCGACCCCAGCCCCCGAGGGCTTGCCGCGTAGCGTGCCGACGCCCACACTGAGGACTTGCTGATTTCCCAGAGGACGCCGGCTTTTGTGAGACAAGAGGCCTGGGTTTCCATGTGACCCCACAGTGGGGCTGGACTAGGGCCCTGGAGGCCAATAAAGACCTTTCTGGGTAGACCCTGGTACCCCTTGGTATTGTCTGGCGTCGGTCTGGCGGGAAGTGGGCCCCTCAGACCCCAGGGATCCCGGCCTCCACGCCAGCCAGTGGCGGGCCGTCTGCAGGTCCCCTGTGCCTCTGGACCCTTGGTGGGCTTCTCTTCCCAACTCCTGGAGTTCCTGACGCCGCCCACGAGGCCCGAGCCCCAGATCTCAAGCTGCTGGCTGAGGGGGTTGTCCTAGCTAAGCTGCTCTTGGTTGCAAGGGACTCAAACCTAACTCAAGCCGTCAGAGTCAGAAAAGAGGCTTTATGAGCTTCAAGAACAGAGATGTCTGGGCGGGGGTAGCGGTGTGGCTGCAGGTGTGGCTGGATCCAGGTGCTTCCATATTCAGACCCAAGGCCCTCTCCATCTCAGGGTCCTTGGATCCCCCAGGGGCTCGCACTCATGGGCAGGGTAGCCCCAGGGCTCCTGGCTGATGTCCCCACCAGCACAGCAAGTAGAATCAGAGGGGAGGGACTGCCCCTTCCTTCCTGCCACAGTCACACAGCGTGGTCCTCGATGGCCTATCCCTGGAGCCCAGGGGCTTGGGCCTGCCTTCTCCACCCCCAAGTGCTCTGTCCACTCCACTGGAGCCCAGGTCTCAGCCTCCGCCCCCAGTCCACCCTCTGGAGTCTGCTTTCAGCACCCTGACCCTGACCCACAGCCCGAGTGAGGACTGGCCTCCCTGCAGCCCAACTCCTGCCCTGCCTAGCTGTGATGAGGAGCAATGGGGCGGGATCCCGAGGGCTGGAGCCCACCAGATTGGAGGAGGCTGGGGGCGACACCTAGTTAGGGAGTGATGGGGCCTCTTGGTGGGGGTAGATCACCTCATAGACCCCATGTCCTGCAGAACCCCCAAGGGTCATGCCCTCAGCCCCACCCTTGCCACAGCAGCCCCACCCATTCCTAGGTGGGCACCCTAGGGGCTTTGGGCTGGGCTCACCCACCCTCTGGCTTCCTCTGTCCACAAGCTGGATGGGCGGGGCGAGGACCTGAGGCTAATTCTTCCCGTCCCAGGGAAACCCTAACCTTCATCCTCTTAGGGGACTCTGGAGTGGAGCGGATTACCACACACCTGCTGTCCCCGGTGGCCTCCCTGGGCAGGCGGGGGTGTGGGCACGCCTTCTCTTGCGCTCACAGCAAGTGGTGCCAGCCCTGTTCCCACCCTCCTGTTATTCCCCAAGGTTCTCAGGGTAAAAATCAAAGTTATAACAGCCACTGCCCTGCCTGGCCTCCCCGTCACCTCCCTCCTCCCCCTCCTCACTGTACTCCAGCCACACGGGCCTCCTCGCTATTCCTCCAGTGCACCAGGTGTGGCCCTGCCCCAGGGCCTTTGCACGGCCTATGCCTCTGCCCAGCCCCCTCCTCCCCTAGACCACCTCCCTCCCGCCCCGGTCTCCACCTTCACGCCAGCCTCCCCTCCTCCAGAACTCCCTATACAATTGCAGCCCCTGCCACACTCCCCATCTGCCTTTCCTGGTTGTTTTTTCTCCCTATCGCTTATCACTGTCTGAAGTCTTATGCTTTAGGTTTGTTTTTTATTTATTTGTTTTGAGTCGGGGTCTGGCTCTGTTGCACAGGCTGGAATGCAGTGGTGCGATCACAGCTCCCTGCAGCCTCGACCTTCTGGGCTCAAGCCATCCTCCTGCCTCAGCTTCTCGGGTCGCTGGGATGACAAGTGTGCACCACTACACCTGGCACGTTTTAAAAATGTCTGTGGAGACTGGGTCTTGCTATGTCACCCAGGCTGGTCTCAAGCAATCCTCCCACCTCAGCATCCCAAAGCACTGGGAGTACAGACATGAGCCACCACACCTGGCCTGGTTTAGGTTAAAAAGAAAAAAAAAACCTTTCTTGTGCTTACTGCCGTGTCCCCAGTGCCTGGTGCACAGTGACAGTGGCTGGGCGTTGGGCCACAGGACTTGTGTGTGAGGTGCCGCCTGGAGGTGGGGTGCCCCGGTGACCTGGGAGTGATCTGGGGAGCCCAGGCTGGAGACGAGGAGGGTAGCTACTGCAGCTCCTGCCCTGGTGCCGCACTTCTGTCTCAGGGGGTGGCCCTGGCCAAGACTCTCCCATCCCATGGCTCAGGGCCCCTCCTGCTGCACTGGGCCAACCATGCTTGCCAGTCACAGCGGGTTCTCGGCCCTGAGACAGCCTCCTTGCTCAGAGCTCTTGGGCAATGCAACTGGGTTGGACAGAGCAGATGCCGGCCGTGCCTCTGCAGGGCTGGGGGACATGCACGGGGGCTGGGGGACATGCACGGGGCCTGGGGTCTGTGGGGACGCGAGGAACAGGGGCTGACGACGACACAGCCAGCACCAGCCCGCCTCCACACAAGGTTCCACCCTCCCTCCAGAACCGCTGCCATGCCTCAGATGGGGGGGCCGTGATGGGCCTGAAAGGCAGCTTCACCCACTCCTAGCCGTGCGACCTTGGGGACCTGGCTTCCTGCCTGAGCCCCCGTTTCCCTCTCTGTAGAATGGGCTGACGGCTGTGCCCAAGGTCCAGGGCGCAACAGAGAGGGGAGCGCTCACGTGGTGGGTGTACCGTGAAAGGAGACCAGGCTCGCGGGAGTTGCCATTATTGTCATTTCGGGGGGACCGGGAGCCTGGAGAGCGGGCAGCTCTGCTGATGGGGAGTGGGAGTGGCAGAGAGATGTACACTCATCTTACACAGTCAGCGGCCCCGCCACTCACAGCCTCACAGCCCGGGAACCTCAGAGGCCCCCATACCCCATTAACACACGGGAGACTGAGGCCCCAGGAGGGGAGGAGGGTCCCCGTCCCCGGCCTAGGAATACTTGGGTCACCTCCTGCCTGACACTGGGGGCCGGTCCGCTGCCAGCAGGATGGGTGGCGATGGGGTGGGGGACAGGATGGGGGTGGGGGACCCAGCAGCCTATCTCTGGTCCCGCTCCCCAGTGGTGGTGGCCTGGCCTGACCACGGTTGCTCCGTGACTTCAGCCTAGGCCAAGGCGTGGTGGCTGTCACCAGGGCACGTCTCCAGCTCTCAGGCTGAACCGAGGAGGGGGCCCAGGAGGGCAGCAGGCTCAGGCCGGCGGCCAGGCCCTGTCCAGAGCCTGTGCGTGTTCCTTGGCCAGCAGCCTCAGGGACGCCTCCTCCAGGGCGAAGCCATCTGTGAAGGTGGGAGCAAAGGCATGAGGCCCGAAGGACGCTTGCAGCCCCGGGCCCGGGCCCAGGAGGCGGGGGAGGCCTGGCACGGCCGGCGGTCCAGGGCCCAACCAGGGCTCCAGGGGCAGCGACATGGCCGGGGGGCGGGCGAAGGGCAGCGCTGGGGCCTCGGGAAGTCTCGGGGCTGCCACGGCACCCGAGCCTGACTCCAGCCGCTCCTGGCGGCGCCACTTGGCCCGGCGGTTCTGGAACCACACCTGGAGGGTGTGAGAGGGAATGGGGGGATGCTGTGAGCTCAGCTGCTCCCCGCCACTCCTTGGAGGTCCTCTGCACACCCCAGCCCTGGGGGTTCCGCCTCCCGGCTGACCCAACTCACACCTGCTGCTTTGCTGTTTCATCCCAAGAAGATGAGGATCTCCGAAGCATTCCCTAAGCCCAGGCTCCCCTCCAACTCCTCAATCCCCTCTTTGGTCTCCCTTGTCCCTTATCATTCAAGGTCTTCAAAAGCATCGTTACCCGCACCATTCTCTGCCTCCTCCTTCACCCACTTCACACCTGGCTCAAGGGAAACGCCTTCAACTTAACCCCTCCACGTCTTTGCACACACTGTTCAGGATGCCTAGAAAAATGCCCCTTTTCCTTCCCAGCTGGCACACTCCTACTCAAATATCAAAACCTCAGCTCCCACACCCCCTCCTCCAGGAAGCCTTCCTAGCTTCTCTTCTGCTCATGCGCTGGGAGGGTCAGGATCTTGCTTCGCCTCCCTCCACAGGCTGTGAGAGGTGTGTGTGTTGGGGGTGCCCTCACCTGCACGCGCACCTCAGGTAGGTGCACCTTGGCCGCCAGCTCCTCACGGCTGTAGACATCCGGGTAGTGGGAGGCCTCGAACGCCCGCTCCAACTGGTGCAGCTGGTAGGTGGTGAAGGTGGTGCGGTTCCTCCGGTGCTTCTTCTTGGGGGCCTCCTCGCCCGGCCCCAGACTCCCACCCTCGGCCGCCGGTCCCTCGCCCGGGCTCAGGAACATGGCTCCCACCTGGTGAGACGGCAGCGGGACAGATGGCGGGGAGACGGCCGGGGGGGCTACCGGCAGGGACAGGGCAGGGGAGCCCCAGGCTTGCCTCCCGGCTCCGGGGAGATCTGTTCCCTCCACTGGGGCCAGCATGCGCTCTGCATCCCCGGGCTGTCCTCCTCGGGCTTGTGGGGGTCTCCTGCTGGGCCTCTGTCTGTTCTTCCTTCTCTGTGTGTCACGGTCCCTGTTTTCTCTTCCCCTCTCTGTGGCTGTCACGGCCTGTGTGTGTGGCGGGGGGGGGGGGGTCAAGGATGCCCCCCCAAGGAAGGCAGGATCCCTTCTCACACCCTAAGCCCTCCACCCTGGGGGGGATCTCTGCCCCCACCACCTCCCACGCAGGCCCACCAGTGCCCGCCCCGCACTCACCGCCCACGGCAGCCCCTCTGTCAATCTCCACAGGGCACCTGCCCCAGCGGGCCCGGCGCTGCGTCTGCTGTGGCCTAACCCTGCCAGACCTGAGCCGGGTCGGGGTTGGGTGGGGGAGGATTAGCTCAAGGTGATTAATTGAGGCGGCACCTCCCACTTGGTCCCCGGGCTGTCCTGAGCCAGGAGGGAGGGCAGGGTGGGCGGAGGGCTGCAGCTCTAAGTGGAGGCTGGGGGGATAGTCTGCCGGGCTCCACCGCCCCTCACCATAAGATGCCACGGGGGCTCTTCCTCCCTGGGCCTCAGTTTCCCTGGCTGTAAAACTGCCACACTAGGACCTACCCTGGGGGGGATTTCAGCTTCTCAGAGAAATTGGCATACAGGGGGCACTTAATGAATGCCCATTGTTAATACTTTTATCTGCTGGGGGCAGAAAAAGGTGTCTTAGGACTCAGATGTCAGAGGGGGTTGGGGAAGCTGAGGTCCCAGAGGTGAAGGCACTGCAGTTGGCTCTTCTGGACACAAAGGGCAGGGGTCCTTTTAACTGGGTCTTGAGGTATGAATAGGAGTTCACCATTCACAGCCAGGCATGGTGGCTCACGCCTGTAACCCCAGCACTTTGGGGAGGCTGAGGCGGGTGGACCACCTGAGGTCAAGAGCCAAGATCGCGCCACTGCACTCCAGCCTGGGCTGCAGTGAAACTCCGTCTCAAAAAGAAAAAGAAGTTCACCATTCATTCGTTCAATAAGCACTTATTGAGCACTTACTGTGTACCAGGTACCGCTCACAGGAGTAGTGACCAAAACAGACAGAAGACGGGGCTGACTTTCTAGTGGGGCAAACAGACAACCAGTGACTGTGTTAAAATGCAGAGCATGGCCAGTGGCCATGAGCCTGGGGAGAAAACCCATGGGGAGGGGCCTGTGGTGGCAAGGTGGGTTCCTATTTTATTTTGTTTTTTTTGTTTGTTTTTTATTTTTTGAGACAGAGTCTCGCTCTGTCACCCAGGCTGGAGTGTAGCAGCGTGATCTCAGATCTCAGCTCACTGCAACCTCCGCCTCCCGGGTTCAAGCGATTCTCCTGCCTCAGCCTCCTGAGTAGCTGGGATTACAGGCACCCACCACCACGCCCAGCTAATTTTTGTATTTTTTAGTGAGGACAGGGTTTCACCATGTTGGCCAGGCTGGTCTCGAAATCCTGACCTCGTGATCTGCCCGCCTTGGCCTCCCAAAGTGCTGGGATTACAGATGTGAGCCACCGCACCTGGCCTATTTTTGTTTTTTTGAGACTGGGTCTCCCTCTATTGCCCAGGCTGGAGTGCAGTGGCGCAATCTTTGCTCACTGCAACCTCTGCCTCCCAGGTTCAAGCGATTCTTTTGCCTCAGCCTCCCGAGTAGCTGGGATTGCAGGCACCTGCCACCACGCCCAGGTAATTTTTTTTTTTTTTTTTTGAGACAGAGTCTCGCTCTGTTGCCCAGGCTGGAGTGCAGTGGCACGATCTCGGCTCACTGCAAGCTCCACCTCCCGGGTTCACGCCATTCTCCTGCCTCAGCCTCCCGAGTAGCTGGGACTACAGGTGCCCGCCACCGCGTCCGGCTAATTTTTTTTTTTTTGTATTTTTAGTAGAGACGGGGTTTCACCATGTTAGCCAGGATGGTCTCTATCTCCTGACCTTGTGATCCGCCCGCCTCGGCCTCCCAAAGTGCTGGGATTACAAGCGTGAGCGACCGCGCCTGGCCCACACTGGCATTTTATACAAACATCAATGATGAGCAGCTGAGAAACCAAGGGCAGGTGCCTGGCAGGCGAGGCTAAAGGGCCTGGTCAGGCCAAGGGCTGGGGGGATGGGGAGGACAGAAGGGAGGGGGTAGCGATTCCAGAGGAAGGAAGTTGCAGAGGGGCAGGGTGTGGGTGTGGAGGTGCAAGGGCGATGTCGAGGCGCATTCTGGACTGTGAGGTGGGACTGTTTCATAGGCGGAGGCCTGAGAGGTGGGGTGGGCTCCAGGGAAAGCTCCAGAGACCAGTGCCCCCCAAGTCCAAGGAGCCAGGGGGCTCAGGCAGGGGAGTGCCCTGGACACGGAAAGAGGGTACTCCAGGGGCAGTGGGAAGGGGAGATGAGGGGAGGCTTGATTTAGTGACACGGAGGACATGGGGGAGGTGACTGCGGTGGAGTGAGGGGAGGCCCAGGCCTGCGGATGGGCGAAGGGGCGGGTGCAAAGCGAAGTAGAGAGAGATCCTTCCGGAATGTTGGCATGTTGGCTTTGAAGGGAGAGAGACACACAAAGAGAGACAGAGGAAGGCGCGACACACACACATACCAGAAACCAGGTGCCCAGGCCCCAGAGGAGTCCGGGTCAGAACCCAGGGGGCAGGTGGTTTCGAACCTGGATCCGGGTGTAGCTCCCCCATCCCAGGGGCCAAGTTCAGGTGGGCAAGGTGCGGAGGGACACAGGGGTTCAAGCCCGGGCCAGAGGGGCAGCTGCAGCTTCTGAGGCTCCAGGTGCCTCCCCCGGCCTCAGCTGCCCATTGGCAAGGTGGGCCCACCAGGCTCTGCGTCCAGGGCGGAGCCAGGCCTGTTGCCCATCGAGGCACAGGGCTGCGGGGTGGGGAGAGAGAATTGCCCTGATTGCTTCATCACTTTAGAGCACTAACGAGCTGCTTCAGATCTCAGACCCCAATTAACTAATTGACCAGTGTGGGTTAAGAGGCCGCAGGAAGGATCGTGGCGTGAGGCGCCGGGCGGGGGGAGGTTTGGGCGACTTAGCTGGACAGGCAAAAGCTGCAGACGCTGTGTCAGCTTAGAGGGCTGGATTAGGAGTGTGGGCCGGGCGGGCAGGGCCCAGGGGACAGGTGGCCCCCCGCAGCGGATTAGGCAGGGGCCAGGCCCCTCCAGCCTCTACCTTTCAATTATCCCCCAGAAAGAACCACCGACCTGCTTCCGGTGCTGGTGGAGAAAGTGAGGCCCGAGGGTGTGCAGGGCTTTAATGGGGCTGCATAGGAGGTCAGCACGACCTTGGGACATTTCCATGTCTCAGCTTGACCGGGATGGGAGGGTGGCCCGGGAGTCCTGGAGTGGGGGCCGTGCCCAGCCTGGCCAGAGACTCCTCTCTGTGTATCCTCAAGGCTGGCTCCATGGGAGACTCAAATGAGAGCAGGTGTTGGACTGTCCCAGCAATAATGGGGCACCAGCTATATGCCTGCCTTCTAGGTGCCCCTCCCTTCACTGCTGTGGGCCTTGGGGCCCTCCTGCCCCTCTAGGAAAAGGTGCCCGTTGACTGGAGGAGGCTGCTGAGGCCCAGAGAGGGAAAAAGCTTTCCCAGTAGGGGCCGCCTCGCCCGTTTGCCCGGGACTTTCCCGATTTTAGCGCTAAAGTCGCATACCCTGGAACAGCTTTCAGCCCTGAGCAAACCAGGGCTGTCACCCCAGGGCCAGCGTCACACAGCTGGGGGGCGAGTCAGGATTGAACCTGCATGTGCAAAGTGGATCCCGACCCACTGTGCCAGAGTGGGCAGGAGGGCCAGTGTTTCCCGGCCATTCTGTCCCCCAGAGTCACAGGGTCAGCCTGCTAGGTCCCTGGACATTTGGACTGCCTCTGTCCAAGGACAGTGTCATCTGAGAGCTGTCACTGCAGAAGCTGCAGTGATACTCAGTACCCAGAGGGCCAGCACAGTAGGCCGGAGACAGAGGCCGGGGCGCCCGTGCTGCACAGCTCCCAGGCCAGCTTCTGGGACAACTTGTGGAAGGTTGCCCGGCAGGTGGGCTCTGCCTCCCAGCTGCTGCTCTGAGGACGTACACGGGGCCTGGACAGCCCTTGGGGGCTCCACGTGGTACCCCTTCTCCATGGCCTCTGACACCTCCTTCAGTCTGGCTTTGTTAAGTGAAAAGGAGGGGTGGATGGATGTGTGAATGGATGGTGGGTGGGTAGGTGGATGGAGGGATGGATGAATGAGTGGGTGGATCAATGGAACAGTGGATGGAGAGATGGATGAATAGAGTGGATAGGTGGGTAGACTAATGGATGGGTAGATGGATGGACATGGGAATGAGTGGGGGATGGATGGGTGGGGAGATGGGTAAGTGGATGGATGCATGCATGGATGGGTGAATGGGTGGGGACAGGAGGATGGGTGGGTGGATGGATGATGGGTAGATAAATGGGTGGACAGATATGTGAGTGGATGGTAGGTGGATGGATGCATGGATGGTGGATGTGTGGGTGGATGGATGATTGGTAGATGAGTAGATGGTGAGTGGATGGATGGATGGGTGGATGGATGGATGAATAGGTAGATGGGTGGATGGATGAATGGATAGTAGGTAGATGGATGGGTGGACGGGTGAGTGAACAGGTAGATGTATGACTGGATGGACACATGGGTGGATGGATGAATAGGTGGGTGGATGGTGGATGACTGGGTGGATGGATGGATGAGTAGATGGTGGGTGGATGGATGGATGAGTGGATGGTGGGTGGGTGGGTGGATGGATGAGTGGATGGTGGGTGGGTGATGTGTGGGTGGATGGTGGATGGGTGGATGGATGGATGGTGATTGAGTGGATGTACGGATGAGTAGATGGTGGGTAGATGGATGGATGGGTGATTGGGTGGATGGATGGTGGGTGGGTGGGTGGATGGATGGATGGATGAGTAGATGGTGGGTGGATGGGTGGGTGATGAGTGAGATTTTCATGATTGGTTCAGACCATGATGAAAGAAGCAGAAGTGAGGGACATGCAGAAGTGGGAGAGGCTGGAGCAGGAAGAGGGGAACGAAACCTGGGCTGTGGACCCAGACAGGCCCAGATTCAAATCCAGGCTCTACCATATCTTCTTGTGGCAACCCAGCGTGAGCAACCTGCCCTCTCTGGGCTTCAGTGTCCGCGTCTATGAAATGGGTGTAATCTTGGCACTCACCTCCAGTGGCATTTTGGGGGTTTGACCTGAAAGTGCTCAATATGGTGGCTGCCCATGAATGGGGGAGGCAGGAGGAGGAGGGTGGCCTCCCCAGGCCATCCCTAAACAGGGCTGCTGCCACACACACAGACCTTCCTGGGGCTCCCATCATGGGGGCTCCCATAGGGACGTAGAGGGCTGGGGCCTGAGAAAGGGATGTGGTGGGAGGGGAGACTTGGACCTTGAGGGCTGTTGGCAGCCTCCCGAGATCCCATGGGTTGGGATGGGGTCCCCACCACTGAACACAGCATCCCCTGGGGGACTGCAGTGGGGGACCCATGGGTAATGGCAAGTGGGTCTCCTGCCCAGAATTCCCCGGGGAACGATGTCCCCACAGTGGCCAGCGGGCAAGTTCCAGCTGGGTGGATCCTCCATGGGCAAAGATGCGGAGGCCCCGTGTGCAGGCACATGGCTGCGGGAGGCAGGGGCTTGGGGCCGGTGGGTGCCCAAGACAAGGCCAAGGATCAGTGGGGTCCCAATTAATTGATCCCATCATGGGGGCTGCAGTGGGTTCCACAGAGGAGGGAGGTGACTGCTGGGACCGGGGCACACAGGGCATCCGGGTGGGGGGGTGGACCTCTATGGGAGGACCCAGGATGCCTGGCGCCTGGGGGTGTCCGAGAGCAGATCGCCAAAAGTGGCCTCCGGGGAAGAGGGCACGGGGACACAGAGAGAGACACAGGCGCCTACAGTCCTTGGAATCCGTCTTTATCGGGGCGATCATCCTTCGCCTTCGCAGGTCTGGGGTGTTCACGGGCCGCCCAGAGCCCCTTACGCGGGCCAGCCCCTGCTGTGGGCACCAGGAGGATGCCCTGCCGACCTGGACCCTCCTTGGGCCTGGCTGGTGTCCCCACGCCGCACTGCCCACTCTCTTGGTCCTCTGGGGCCAAGGGCCCCACCGGGTGGGGTCAGGGCTCCTGGCTTCGGGGCGAGGTGGAGCCGTCGGTATCCTGCCCTGAGACGGAGGCTGGGGCGCCCGCGCTGCGCAGCTCCCGAGCCAGCTTCTCAGCCAGCTTGCGGAAGGGTGGCCGGCGGGCAGGCTCTGCCTCCCAGCAGCTGCTCATGAGGACGTGCACGGGGCCTGGACAGCCCTCGGGGGGCTCCATGCGATACCCCTTCTCCACGGCTTCCGACACCTCCTTCAGTGACTGCGGACAGCAGGCGTGGGAAGGGGTCAGCCTCTGGACCTGCCCGGAACCCAGTGCCTCCCTGGGGCCCCCGCTCACCATTTTAGGGTATGGAGCCCGTCCGTATGAGAAGACCTCCCAGAGCAGCACCCCAAAACTCCAGACATCCGACTTGCTGGTGAACTTCTGTGGGGCCCGAGACAGGGGTGAGGAGGGACCCCTCAGGGTTTCTGCTCCAGCCTCTGCTTCCTCCAGGAAGCCCTCCTGGGTTGACCCTCACTCTCCGGTCCCCTAATTGATTCCTCCCCCAACGCCGCCCACAATCGAGTCTAGCTCAGCCTTCGTGCATGAAGGAAACCTGGTTATTCTTCACCTCAGTCCTGAGCCCATGCCTTTTTCAGAGCTGGAGAAACCGAGGCCCAGAGGGAAGCTACAAGGAACAATTATGGGCCAAGAGCTTCCTGGGGAGGCAGAGTTTCCTAGAGGCCTTTGGAGTTTCTGAGAGGCCAAGTGACACAGCCAGAGTCATACAGCAGAGCTGGGGGGACCCCAAAGCCCCAGGGGTGTGTGAAGAAGGGCTCACCCCATGTTTGAGAGCCTCGGGCGCCGTCCACTTGACGGGCAGCCGGCTCGAGTCCAGCCCTTTCCGCTCTGCTTTGGCCAGGCCAAAGTCGCTGACCTTGGCCACCAGGTCCTCGGAGACCAGGATGTTGCGGGCAGCCAGGTCGCGGTGCACCAGCTTCTTGCTCTCCAGGTACTCCATGCCCTCGGCCACGTGCCTGGGGGGAGCAGGGGGCAGTGGGGGCTCAGGTGCCAGGACGCCTGCATTCACGGCTCAGAAAGCTCTGGGTGCCTGGGCCACAAGCTCAGAAAGCCTCCCTGCCCCGTGCCTCAGTTTCCCCTTGATGGATCTTGGAATCTGCCCCCCGACAACCCCCGCGCCCCCGGCACCCTGAGAGCCCCACTTACAGGGAAAACTGCAGGAGCTGAGCGGTGTTCACGAGGGCTCGGCCTCGGGTCCGCAGAAAGTTCACCAGGTTGCCCTGTTGGGGGTGGGAGACGGCCGTGGGGGATGTTAGGGCTGCTCTGCCACGTGGGACCCCCTCCCCGCCTGGGCCCCGCCCCACCTTGCTCACGTGCTCCATGACAATGTACAGCCCCTGGTGCAGGATCACGCCCAGGAGACGCACCAGGTTCTTGTGTTGCATCTTCCTGGGGGCGGTGGGGTGGGCGTGAGGGCGGGGCTGGGACCCCCCATCCCAGGGTCCCCAGCCCCCACCCCGGGACTCACGTCATGACGGCCGTCTCATCCAGGAAGGCCTGGGCCGTCACGTCGCACTTGATATTCTTCACGGCCACCTTTTGCCCCAGGTACTCACCCTGCAGGACGGCTTGGGGGTGGGGGCGGGGAACGGGGTGAGATCGGGACCCCCAACAAACAGCGACAGAGAGACAAACGGACAGGCCCGCTCACACCGGTGCCCATGTAACACTCACACAGCTGCGGGTCCCCAGACCTTGAAACGCAGCCCCCACGCTCCCCATCCCCCCACCCTCACAAGCTCCAGACCCAAGATCAAAGAGAACTGTCTGGTCCCATCTCTTTTTTTTTTTTTGAGGCGGAGTCGGGCTCTCTTGCCCAGGCTGGAGTGCAGTGGCGGGATCTCAGCTCACTGCAAGCTCCGCCTCCCGGGTTCACGCCATTCTCCTGCCTCAGCCTCCTGAGTAGCTGGGACTACAGGCGCCCGCCACCTCGCCCAGCTAGTTTTTTGTATTTTTTAGTAGAGACGAGGTTTCACTGTGTTAGCCAGGATGGTCTCGATCTCCTGACCTTGTGATCCGCCCGTCTCGGCCTCCCAAAGTGCTGGGATTACAGGCTTGAGCCACCGCGCCCGGCCGAGAAACCCCATCTCTACTAAAAATACAAAACTAGCCAGATGTGGTGGCACATGCCTGTAGTCCCAGCTACTCGGGAGGCTGAGGCAGGAGAATCACTTGAACCCTGGAGGCAGAGATGGCAGTGAGCCAAGATCGCATCACTGCACTACAGCCCGGGCAACAGAGCGAAATTCCATCTCAAGAAAAACCACAAAAAAAACCAAAAAAAACAAAAAACAAAAACAAAGAGAGAACCATCTAAGCCAGGGGTCTGTGAACCTCCCCTCCGGGGGCCAAATCTACCCTGTCAATTCTTTTTGCAAGACCCTTGAGCTCAAAATGTTTTTTGCATTTTTATTTTTAAAATATTGATACAGGGTCTCACTCTCTCACCCAGGTGAAGTGCAGTGGCATGATCACAGCTCAGTGTAGGTTCAAATTCCTGGGCTCAAGGGATCCTCCCATCCCAGCCTCCTGAATAGCTGGGACTACAGGCATGCTCCACTGTGCCCGGCTATTTTTTTTCTGTACAGATGGGGGTCTTGCTATGTTGCCCAGGCTGGACTTGAACTCCTGAGCTCAAGGGATCCTCCTGCCTCGACCTCCCAAAGTGCTAGGATTTCAGGCATGAGACACCGCGCCTGACTGGTTTTTGTTTTTTGTTTTGTTTTGTTTTGTTTTTGAGATGGAGTCTCGCTCTGTCGCCCAGGCTGGAGTGCAGTGGCGCGATCTCGGCTCACTGCAAGCTCCGCCTCCTGGGTTCACGCCATTCTCCTGCCTCAGCCTCCCGAGTAGCTGGGACTACAGGCACCCACCACCACGCCCAGCTAATTTTTTTGTATTTTTTTTAGTAGAGATGGGGTGTCACCGTGTTAGCCAGGATGGTCTTGATTTCCTGACCTTGTGATCCACCTGCCTCGGTCTCCCAAAGTGCTGGGATTACAGGCGTGAGCCACAGCGCCCATCCGGTTTTTGCATTTTTAAATGGTTGTAAAAACAAATCAAAAGATGAGTACTGTTTCAGGACATGTGAGCATTATACAAAATTCAAATTTCTGGGCCATAGTTTTCATGGCCATGCCCATATATTTACATATTGTCTGTGGTTGCTTTCACTCCACAAGGGCAGGATTCAGCAACTGTGACAGCAGCTCCCTGACACACGAAGCAAAAAATATTATTACAGAGTCTGCTGACCCCTGATCTAAACCCCAAAGCCTTCCAGAATAATGATTTCAGGGAATGGTGTTCCAAACATTCCAAACAGAGGGACTGACCATACAAGACCCTGGCAGTGTGAAGTCACTAACATTGACTGCTTGAGTTCATTGACCCCTCATGACAGCTGCCATTACCCCGTTCCAGAGGCGGAAACTGAGGCTCAGAGGATTTGCGTGTCTTCAGTTGCACAACTAGTAGGTCGTTAAGTATGGGTTTGAATTCAGCTCTGTGACTGCAAAGCCTCAATATGCACCTCCCACCTTCCTTCAGGACCCCCAACCCGGTCCGCCACTCACCTCCAAACTCTCCCTCTCCGATCTGCGCTCCCAACGTCAAATGCTGCAGGTTCAGTAACCAGCCTGCTGTGGAGTGAAGACCCAGTCAGAGGGGTAATGGGCCCCCCAAACCCTCCCATTGGGGGTTCTACTTGGTGAGAGACTAGGTGAAGTCTCTCACAGTGCTGCAGCTGTGGATACACATTTGAATGGCTGCTGGACCTGGCAATGCCCCTAGGATGTATCAGAGACACCCCACTCCTGGTACCAATTACTGTTGTTGCAACAGAACTATCTCAGGTTGACCCGAGCAAAAACGGGCTTACAGGAGGGATAGTGGTGTGAATGGTCAAAGCTGGGGGCCTGCCTGGCTGAGCCCCTCAGATTCCACATTTGCCTTCCAGGAACTCCCTGTCAGGCTCAGGGGGCAGTGCCAGGAAACACTTCAGGTCTCAGAGATAAGAGCTGTCCTTTTCTCTTTGGCTCTCTTGTCCCTCCAAATAGCTGCTGGGCTCTTCCCTACACAGTTCTTTACCTCTGACCACTCAGAAACACACACAGAGAAAAAAAAAAAAAAAAAAAAAACACAACATGGAGACCCATAAAAGTTCCAGAATATTCCAGGGCTCTGGCCTCCCTGACCCTTCTCCCAAGCACTCCTGTGTTGTCCCCTCCACTGTCCTCTGGTTGGTTCTGCAGGCGTTCTCTTCTCCCTCCAGAAAGTGACCCCTCCAAATGCCATGGTCTTAAGGGATCACTGGTCAGGGTGATGCTAGTCTCCACCTGGGTGCCAACCCTGATGGGTACAGATTTCCCTAGGAGAGACGTATTTTCAAGGAGACAGATGTGGGGTGGGAAGAGGCATTTGCTTTTGGCCTTAAACACTGAGGATTTCACTACTCAGGGGCTGGAAAAGCATTTCAGGTGAAGGGAACAGAATACACAATGGCTCAGAGGCATGAAGGAAATGATGATCACAGTTGACCTGGGAGGGGGTGGATGTGTGGAGGAAGGGCTTTGCAGATGAGGCTGGAAAGGTGGCTCAGGCCATGCGGGCAGGTTCTGGAAGGTAGTGGAGCTGCCGGGCCTCTCTCCCTGGAGGCACGATTTCATGACAGAAAGATAACCTTGAGGCCGCACGCAAGGCCTGGGCTGGAAGGGGGACTCGCCCTCTGGGAAGGAGGCAATCTGATGGGAGGGCCTGAGGCTGAACTGTGGGGAGGGGAGGGGAGCAGATTCACCAGGTGTTGGTAACCTGGCCAAGGAGGGAATGCTGGAGGGTGGGGTGGGTGGAGGTTCAGGGCCAGGTTTCTGGCTCAGATGGTGGATGATGGCGAAGCTGGGGACCTATCAAAAAAAGGACTGATCTGTGTCTGTGGGCACCCCCAAGGCAGCCCACGTCTTCTATCCCATAGTTGGGCATGGAGACAGGCTTGGGTGATCTGGCCTCAGAGGCGCAGGGGCCCCAGGGCCCTTCCTCCCAGGCTGGGCTAACGTGGTCAGGGAAGGGGGTCTGCCCTCCTGGGCGTCCCCTACCCCTGGCCAGCTCCTCCTCGGCAGACTTGGTCCCGTGTTTCCGCTTTGGTCTCACCAGCTTGGTGCAGATAGCGCCCTTGTCCTTGCTGTAATGCTGCAGGATGTGGGGACAGCCATGAGCCCAGCCCCAGGGCGGGGAACCCCGGCATCCTGTCCCCTTCCTGGGTGGCCTCTGGGGAGGGTGGGTGGGACCAGGGAGGAGGAGAAAGGCTGGTTTCCATAGGAACAGGAAAGGAAGCAAGCCAAAAGGAGGGGGAGTCCTCTGGCTTGGTATCAACTTGGGGGGGTCCTGGGGGTCCCCAGAGGAGTCACCCTAGTCCCTGGAGGTAGAACCAGACTGACTCAGACCACCTGTAGGATGGGTGGTCCATAGGGATCAACCCCCTGCCCATTTCTGCATTAAGGAGAATCCTACTGTGAGGTCCTCCTGTCTGCCTATCAGAGATGGGATGGGGGCCTGGGGGGCCCCAGGGACTACCCCCTTCATCTCCACATTGGGGAAGCACAGAGCTCAGGGGGATCCCGGGCGATCAGCACAGAGGTAGGGATGGTGTCTGCCCCGCTGCTGGGGAAGGGATGGAAGTCAGGTGACCGGCCCCTCCATCTCTACATAGGGGAGTCTCCGGGGCAGCAGGGATGGGGGGTGCCTCTGGATGGCAGCACCTCCACCATGTCCATGAGGTTGCAGAAGAACACGGCCTCATCGATGGTGAGGTGGCCGTCGCGGTGCAGCACGCGGTAGTGGATGACGTCGCGGCCAAAGCTCACGCACAGGACGTAGTCGCCAGGATGGCGTGCGGACTCCCGCACCAGGAACAGCCCGTCCTCAGGTGGCTGCAGCTGCTGGACAGCCTCCTGGCCCGAGATCTTCCCGTGGAACCACCTGGGGTCACAAAAGGGGTGGGTTGGACCAGGCTGTGGGGGGCGGTCACCTACTGCCCCCCACTCCAGGCCCCTGTCCCGCCCACTCACGGCATGAGGCTGAGCTTGGGGTCTGTGGAGAGGGCCTCCCGCTCCCGCAGCGCCCCAGCTGCCAGCAGCCCCTCCTGCCCGCTGGTGTGGTGCTTGACGCGGTACCAGCTCTTGTTCTGCCAGGGAGGAAGCACAGGGTTGATGTGGGGGGTGTGGGGGTGGTCTTGGCAGAGCCCCCAGCCCCAAGCACCCACACCCGCTGGCCGCCTCTCACCTCGCAGGCCTCCAGAATGGTGACCACGTCGCCCTTGCGGAAGGCCAGCTCCCCTGGCTTGGGGCGGGTGTGCTCGCATTTGGTGATGCACTGGGTACCTGGAGCCCAGCGCCTCTGCAGAGGGGGCCAGAAGAGGGGCGAAGGGAGGACATCAGGGAGATGTGGGGAGCACAGGCACGGGAGGGGAAAGAGGACACGAGAGAGAAAGGCATGGAGACTGGAGAAGAGCAGAGAGGCAGAGAAAACAGAAGCAGACATCGGGGAAGGAGAGAAACGGGGTGAACAGCGCTCAAAGAGAGAAATCGTAGAGTCACAAAGAGAGGACAGGGACAGAAGGTCAGGAAGCCAAGATGACTGAGAAAGGCCAGGCAGAGCCCAGCAGAAGCGGGTAGAGGGCAGAAGCGGGTAGAGGGCAGAAGCGGGTAGAGGGCAGAGAGTACAGCCCTCCAGGAAGGGGGCTGAGGGTGTGGCTGGAGTTGAAGAAGGACCCGGGGAATAGAGGAACCAGGCTAGACACACTCACCGTTGGCATCCTGGCTGAGACAGGCGGGGGGTGCCAGGCTCGGAGGAAGCGGGGGCTCACCTGGGGAGGGGGCAGAGTCCAGGTGGGAGCTGGGCTGGGACCCAGGGTCCAGTTCCCACCACTTCTAGCCCAGGCCAGGTGGGGGCAATGGCCAGGCGGGGGCAATGGCCAGGCAGGCAGAGAGAGCCCCCGAGAGGCATCCTGGGTGGGACCCAGAGCTGGCTCCCCAAGCCCCTTTGGGGAAGTGATCTTTACCCGGGGAAGTTCTTTAGCAGAATCACAGCCATGAAATGCCCGCCAGGAAAGCAGGGAGCCTCGCCCCGCCATCGCCCCCAGAGGGAAACTGAGGCAGGGGAGAGGAGCACTGAGCAAGTGGCCACAGTCGGGGACGCTGGGAATGGCCTGCCACAGTCCGGGCGGCTGGCACGGGAGGTAGGGAGCTGGGTGCCACTGGACCGAGCCTGGTTCTTCCTCTTTTCTGGTAAGTAGGCAGGGGCAGGGTGGGGAAATAGGGATGAGTCAAGGTCATTCCCAAGATTCTCTGACCGTGGGGTGGAACTGGGGGCAGGGGTGGGTCCAGTAGCCCTGCTGGGCTCTTCCGGCCACCCGCTGAGCCTCTCTGATCCCCCCAAACCCAGGACAGATACACAAAGTCGCTCACTGCTGCAGGGGTGGGGGACCCTCCCTGCCTCCCCCATCTCCAGGACCGCTGGTGGCTGGGAAGTGGGCGGTGCTGGGGGGTGAGTCTCAGCCCCTCCAATATGCACCTCCCCTGAAATCCTCCAGTCCCACGTGTACTCACACGCATATGGATGCATGTACACGCACAGAAACACACGGGGCTCGGACACAGGTGCGCGCAGACAAGCAAATGACCACGTCCACCTGGAAACAGGTGTGCGCACACGTCCCCGCGCGTCCGCGCGCATAAGCGCTCCACACCTGGGAACGTGCGCACCTGTCCCCCGCCCCCGGCACACACACAGCCGCCCCACACTGGAACACCTGGGCGCCAGCACCGGGCCACTCGGGCACGCAGGGCGCTACGCAGGGCCGCGCACACGCTTCTCGGCCACACGCGCACAGCCCTCCACGTGGACGCGCGGGTACACACGCCCGGGGCTCGTAGCCGCGCACACTCGCACCCAGGAAACCCCCGCCGCCACCACGCCGGGTCCGATCTTCTCTGAGCACCCTCCGCCCCAGCCGCGCAACCGCCGCGCGCCCGGGTCGCGCACACTCGCGCGCACACCGGCCCTTCCTGAGCACGTCCCGGACCCACCCCGGCCCAGAACCCTCGGGGTTTCCCCCACCCCGGCCTCGGGGTCTCTCCACCTCTCCCCGCCGAGGTGCTCACCTGCTTAGGGGGCGCCCCCGGGCCGCGCCCCGCGCCCGCCCCCAGGAGGGCCTCCGCGAGCCGGCTGCGCACCCCGAGGCGGTCCCGGCTGCACAACTTGGAGCGAGTTGCTCCGTTTCCTCATTTTGGGGGCGAAGGAGGGTCGGGGAGTGGGGGGAAGCGGGAGGCGCCGCGGCCTGGGAGGCCCCCGCGGGTCCTAGCGCCGGCCGCACTGCGGTCTGCTCCGCGCGCCGCCGCCGCCGCCGGCCCCTCCCCGCCCCGCCCCCGCGGCCCCCGGCACCTCCCGCGCTCCCCGGGCGGGGTCCCGGGGCGCGCGCGGGCGCCACGCCTGGCCTTGACCCGGCCCTGTCGGGCGTGCACCCCCCACACACCCTGGGAAGCGGGGTTCTTTGAGCGTGGAATGGGCGCCGCCAGAGCGCGTGGCGGGGGCCGGGGGTGAGGGAGAGTGAGCTGCCCGTCCGGGGAGGTAAGCAAGGCACCGAGCCCGGACACCCAGAGGATCCTTCGTACTCTGCAATTCCAACTCCCTCAGTGCCGCCCATTTTAGCACCCACCGTCTCAGAGGGCTATTGGTGGTTGACAAAAAAAGAGCCTTCAAAAATGTCACTCACTCTCAATATCCTTATCATAATCATCAACATTAAGGGAAAATTGGGGTAACAGAATCGTCGGGAACTGTAATCATCCGGATGCACATTTCTTAGAGCTGCCCTCCTCAGAGGGTAAAAGGGGGGCCTGGGAGTTGGGGGGACCTGGCTCTGCCCAGAGGTAGGCGCTACGCTTTTGCAGCAGGGATTTCCTCCCCCATAGGGAGGGTGGGGGCCCCACCCACTTTCACCTCACAGAACAGTTTGATCTAATTGGTCTTGGTGGACAGGACCCTGGCCCCTAGCAATGGCTTTGTGGTTGGGATGACCAAACCGCCCAATCCGCTTTCACCCAATGCAGGCCTTTATCTTTATTTTTTATTTATTATTATTATTTTTTTGAGACGGAGTCTCGCTCTGTCGCCCAGGCTGGAGTGCAGTGGCCAGATCTCAGCTCACTGCAAGCTCCGCCTCCCGGGTATAGGCCATTCTCCTGCCTCAGCCTCCCGAGTAGCTGGGAGTACAGGTGCCCGCCACCTCGCCCGGCTAGTTTTTTGTATTTTTTTTTTAGTAGAGACGGGGTTTCACCGTGTTAGCCAGGATGGTCTCGATCTCCTGACCTCGTGATCCGCCCGTCTCGGCCTCCCAAAGTGCTGGGATTACAGGCTTGAGCCACTGCACCCAGCCATATTATATATTATTATATTATATTATATTATATTATATTATATTATATTATATATATTATATTATATTATATTATATTATATTATATTATATTTCCCAGGCCATCCAGGATGCTCTCTCATCTCACTAGCATCAATTTAATCCCATCTGCAGGCTGGGCCCAGTGGCTCACGCCTGTAATCCCAGCACTTTGGGAGGCCTAGGTGGGCAGATCACCTGAGGTCAGGAGTTCTAGACCAGCCTGGCCCACATGATGAAACCCCGTCTCTATTAAAACTACAAAAATTAGCCGGGCATGGTGGCACACACCTGCAATCCCAGCACTTTGGGAGGCCGAGATGGGTGGATCACAAGGTCAAGAGTTCAAGACCAGCCTGGCCAAGATGGTGAAACCCTGTCCATTAAAAATGCAAAAATTAGTCTGGTGTGGTGGTGGGCGCCTGTAATCCCAGCTACTTGGGAGGCCGAAGCAGAGAATTGCTTGAACCTGGGAGGTGAAGGTTGCCATGAGCTGAGATTACACCACTGCACCCCAGCCTGGGCAAAAGAGTGAGACTCTGTCTCAAACAAAAAAAAAAAATAGAAGTGGGATCTGGTTATGTTGCTCAGGCTGGTCTCAAACTCCTGCACTCAAATGATCCTCCAACCCGGGCCTCCCAAAGTGCTGGGATTCCAGGTGTGAGCCACCACACGATCTCAGCTCACTGCAACCTCTGCCTCCTGGGTTCAAGCAATTCTCCTGTCTCAGCCTCCTGAGTAGCTGGGATTACAGGCATGTGCCACTACACGCAGCTAATTTTTGTACTTTTAGTAGAAATGGGGTTTCACCTGGTCAGGCTGGTCTCAAACTCCTGACCTCAGGTGATCCACCCACCTCAGCCTCCCAGAGCGCTGGGATTATAGGCGTGAGCCATGGCGCCTGGCTTACCGGCCTCAACTTTCTTTCATGGGGTTGTAATTTACTATTAGAAGATCTTTGGGGAGGATGCCCCTGTGTCTGTGATTTTAGCAGCACCCACAGCTTCATGGATCTGGCTGTGGGATAGTCTAGGGTGTGGCTCCCCAAAAGGGCTGGGGACTCTGCAGCTGTCCTTCTGTCACGGTCACTGAGGGCCCACCGTATATGGCAAACCACCGTCACTTGCCTAAACTAGAAGTGTCAAAATACCTGCGGCGGAAAACCCAGCCACCTGATGTGCTTCTCACCAGAAGCTGCTGCTGACCACAGGTGCTTCGCCGAGGTCTGCCTTCCCTTCGTTCGTGAGGGAAATGTCCCTGCATGAGAGGGACATTTAAGACACTCTAGCACCCCATGGAGACTTTCTCCTCTTCCTCTCTCTGCAAATCAATGATATTTAGTGTCAGTCCTCCCAAGGAGCCCCAGGGCAGGAGGCCTCACTGCGGAAGAAATAATAAGAGGAACCAAAAGGGTCTTGAGCCCAGAGAAGGGCAGACTTAAGGAGCTGGTGTTGTCAAGGGCTGGCCTAGGGTGCAGGGAGCTCCCCCAGCTGGGTGGGGACATAGACCCTGAGCTGTGCCCGACTCTCGGGGATAGATTTGAGCCTGCGGTTTATCTGAATCAGAGCCACAGAAGGGGTAACTTCAGGAGGGGGTGAGCTCTCTGTCCTGGGAGGCATCCAAGAATTGGCCACTTTGCTTTTTTTTTTTTTTTGAGACGGAGACTTGCTCTGTTACCTGGGCTGGAGTGCAGTGGCGCTATCTCGACTCACTGCAACCTTCACTTCCCGGGTTTAAGCGATTCTCCTTCCTCAGCCTCCTGAGTAGCTGGGATTACAGGTGTGCACCACCACGCCCGGCTAACTTTTGTATTTTTATTTTTATTTTTATTTTTTTTGAGATGGAGTCTCACTCCCGTCACGCAGGCTGGAGTGCAGTGGCGCGATCTCGGCTCGCTGCAACTTCCGTCTCCCGGGTTCGAGTGATTCTCCTTCCTCAGCCTCCTAAGTAGTAGGGGTTACAGGTGCCCGCCACCACGCCCAGCTAATTTTTGTAGTTTTAGTAGAGTCGGGGTTTCACCGTGTTGGCCAGGTTGGTCTGGAACTCCTGACCTCAGGTGATCCCCCTGCCTCGGTCTCCCAAAGTGCTGGGATGACCGGCGTGAGCCACTGTGCCTGGTGCAAAGAATTGGCCACTTTGAATCACAAAGACTGTAGGTCTCTTTCAGGCCTCAGAGGTGGCCGCACCAGTTTCTAATGCCTGCTGCCGAGGAGCTGGGGGCCTCACCCCTCCCTTATGCCAGCCTGAGTGGGTAGACTGGACTCCCAGATTCCCCCAGTCCTGAACTCCCCACCCTCCACCTCTCATCCTTGGTGACCCCCTGTCAACTCGATTTCAGAAGTTCTCTGATCTGCAGGTCACCCTCCTGGTACAGGCTGGTGACAGAGCAGTCCCCTTTCTGGTGTCCTGGCTGCCTCCAGATTTTCACCTTTCCCTGCATAGCTAAGGGATGGAAATGTGATGGTGGCCCTCCCTCACTCTAAATCCTTCCATGGCTCCCCACTGCCTGCAGGCGAGAGCCTAAAATGCTCAGCCCAGCATCCAGGGCTCTTCATGTTTGGCCTCCAACTGATCTCCCAGGTCCCATTTTTTCTTCTCCTCTCACCAGGGAACTAATATTCTAGTGAGTCCGAACTGCAGGAGTTTCCATGCCTTTGTGCTGGCTGTTGCCTCTCCCCTGGAATGCCCTTCCCCTGGTGTCCAGCTGGCCTCTCCAAGCTCACCCTCCCATGTGCAACTCACGTGGCAGCATTTGGGGAAAGCCTTCCTCGAGGACATCCCGACACTTCCTAGAGCAAGGTCCCCCTGAAAGGGCCCCTTGCTAGAGGCACTAGTTCTCTTGTCTCACTGTGTGGTGGGTGCGAGCCTGGCCGTCTCTCCTTGGTCTTGTCTCACTGTGTGATGTGTGTGAACCCGGCCTTCTCTCCTTGGTCTTGGTGACTGAGCCCATTAGCTTGCCCGAGAAAGAGGCCAGACTGGAGGAAACACAGCCAAGAAACAGGGAGAGACACTGAATCCCAAGGGAAGGACTGGTTCCATATCCTTAGAACAAGCGATGCCTGGAATTCACGTGACACCTAGTTTTAGCAGCCAGTGTTTCTTTTTTGATTTCTTCCCGAGGGGGTTCCTGCTACTTACAAACAAAGGGATTCTTAATACTCCAAATAGTACCAGAAGTGGGGAGTTGACATTAACAGACTAATGTGGAATTGCTGAGTCAAATTAGATTGTCCTGATCCCAGCCGGGAAGAGGGAGGCCTTGAGCTGCTCTTTCCATAAGTCCATAAATCCGTCTTCCATTCCCTGAGTCAGGCGGCAGTAGGCTTCTGTCCTTTGCAGTGGAACAGCCCAGTGGACACAGTACTCTCTCCACCTCCTCCCCTTCTTCTTTCTTTTGAAACAGAGTCTTGCTCTGTTGCCCAGACTGGAGTCCAGTGGCACGATCTCGGCTCACTGCAACCTCTGCCTCCCGGGTTCAAGTGATTCTCCTGCCTCAGCCTCCCAAGTAGCTGAGATTACAGGTCCCCGCCACCATGCCTGGCTAATTTTTGTATTTTTAGTAGAGACGGGGTTTCACCGTGTTGGCCAGGCTGGTCTCGAACTCCTGACCTCAACTGATCTGCCCACCTCGGCCTCACAAAATACTGGGATTACAGGCATGAACCACCACACCCGGCCTCCACCTCCTCCCCTTCTTGACTGCTTTTCTATTTCTTTCCTATCCCAATCTCACCATTCTTCATATTCCACTCTCCTCCCATAGATCCCCCTCTGGGTATTACAATCTGCCTAACCCACTACTCTCCAAATTCCTAGAGATCACTGGGACCAGCCTTCTCATTTTAGAAGTGGAACAGCTGAGGCCAGCCATGGTGGCTCACACCTGTAATCCTAGCACTTTGGGAGGCCAAGGCAGGCAGATCACCTGAGGTCAGGAGTTCAAGACCTGCCTGGCCAACGTGGCAAAACCCCGTCTCTACTAAAAATACAAATATTAGCTGGGAGTGGTGACGGGTGCCTGTAATCCCAAGTACTCGGGAGGCTGAAGTAGGAGAATCGCTTGAATCCGGGAGGTGGAGATTGCAGTGAGCTGAGATCATACCACTATACTCCAGTCTGGCAACAGAGTGAGACTCCATCTTAAAGAAAAAAAAAAATGTGGAAAGTAGAACAGCTGAGACCCAGAGAGGCGAGACTACCTGTCCTTAGTCACACAGCTGGCCGGGGGCTAAACCTCAGGCCTGTAGACTCTCCCAATTGGATTGCAAACTTCTCTAAGGCACGGCACCATTCTTATTCTTCTCTACAAATACTGTTGGAAATCGTAGTAGGCAATGAACATAGTAGGTGATGAGTCACGTGATAGGCACTTTACATAATTTATCAATCAGGGCTGGGATTGGCTGCCTGGGATGGAGAACTCCAAATGCTAGAGGCTTGAAATGGATAGAAATGCATCATGACTGAGGCAGGCAATGCTGGACAGTGTCAGGGACCCGGGCTCCTGCATCTTGTTCAGCCTTTTTCAGCACATGAATTTCCATCTTTTTTTTTTTTTTTTTTTTTCGAGACGGAGTCTTGCTCTGTCACCCAGGCTAGAATGTAGTGACACGATCTTGGCTCACTGCAACCTCCACCTCCTGGGTTCAAGCAATCCTCCTACCTCAGCCTCCCGAGTAGGTGGGATTATAGGCACCTGCCAGCCACCATGCCTGGCTAATTTTTGTATTTTTAGTAGAGATGGGGTTTCGCCATGTTGGCCAGGCTGGTCTCGAACTCCTGACCTCAGGTGATCCACCTGCCTTGGTCTCCCAAATTGCTGGGATTACAGGCATGAGCCACCATGTGCAGCCTCACAACTGAGCTTTCTGAACCTGGAGGACAGGCCGGGGTGGGGGGGCCACTGCAGCCGGACGTGGGGACACCCGAGCCACTGTGGCCTCCGTGGAAGTCGTCCCTTGCCTAGCCAGTCCTTGACTGGAGTCTGCAGTTAGATCACACTGCCCCAATTAGCATGCCTTTAAATTTAGCTTTCTCCCCCCAGCCAGGGGACTCCGGGATTCAGAGGAGGAACGCTGGCTCTTTCGAGGAAAAACGCTGCATCACTCATTCTGCAACCACAGTCGCTGTCTGCCAGGCCATTCTCGATTCCTTGAGCGAAGGGCCTCTCGGGGCGAGCTGCTTTGGGTGCCTTTGCTGGAAAACCCTTGACCTGTCTTCCTCGTCCTTAAGATGTAGCCGGGCAGGTTGTTTTCCAGCCATGCTTGCAGGTTTCATCCGTGGAAACTGGGTCTGCGTCACATCCGGCCTTAAAAGCTTCCCGGCCGGGCGTGGTGGCTCACACCTGTAATCCCAGCACTCTGGGAGGTCGAGGCGGGTGGATCATCTGAGGTCAGGAGTTTGAGACCAGTCTGACCAACATGGTGAAACCCCGAATCTACTAAAAAAATACAAAAATTAGGCCGGGCGCGGTGGCTCACACCTGTAATCCCAGCACTTTGGGAGGCCAAGGCAGGCAGATCACGAGGTCAGGAGATCGAGACCATCCTGGCTAACACGGTGAAACCCCATCTCTACTAAAAATACAAAAAATTAGCCAGGCGAGGTGGTGGGTGCCTGTAGTCCCAGCTACTCGGGAGGCTGAGGCAGGAGAATGGCATGAACCCGGGAGGCAGAGCTTGCAGTGAGCTGAGGTCATGCCACTGAACTCCAGCCTGGGTGACAGAGCGAGACTCTGTCTCAAAAAATAAAAAATAAAATAAAATAAAAATAAAGAAATAAATAAATAAAATTTAAAAATAAAATAAAAACTCGGCCGGATGCAGTGGCTCACGCCTATAATCCCAACACTTTGGGAGGCCGAGGCAGGCAGATCATGAGATCAGGAGATCGAGACCATCTGGCTAACACGGTGAAACCCCGTCTCTACTAAAAACACAAAAAAATTAGCCAGGCATAGCGGTGGGTGCCTGTAGTCCCGGCTACCTGGGAGGCTGAGGAAGGAGAATGGTGTGAAGGGAGGCGGAGCTTGCAATGAGTGGAGATCACGCCACTGCACTCCAGCCTGGGTGACAGAGTGAAGACTCCATCTCAAAAAAAAAAAAAATACAAAAATATACAAAAATTAGCGGGGCACGGTGGCACACGCCTGTAATCCCAGCTACTTGGGAAGCTAAGGCAGGAGAATCACTTGAGCCCAGGAGGCGGAGGTTGCAGTGAGCTGAGATCAGGCCACTGAACTCCAACCTGGACAATAGAGTGAGACTCTCAAAAAGTTGAGTGGCTCCCACTAAACTCAGCGTGTCTCCCAGCACTTCGTCACCTGTGCAGTCCAGTGGCTGTCACCTCTCTGCTCCCAGCTTCTCCCTTGTCTCCCAAAAGCTCAGGCATGGGGTAGCCACAGGACCTTTGCACATGCTCTTCCCATCTCCTAGTACTATGTCCTTCCCCCAGCTCTTCTCAAGTCCAACTACTTCTCTGCACTTTCAGCTTCTCCAAGAGACCCTCCCTGGCCACCCCATAATAGCCACCCTTAGTCACTCTCTATTATCAAAGCCAGAATCCCCACCTGTTATCCTGACTCACTCTTTATTGTCAATCTCCTTCTGTCCTTGCTTCCTACGACAGATTATATGTTCCTAGTGAGGGTAACGACCAGCCCTGGCCCCGGCAACCATTTAGGTCTGGAGCCTGGCACATAAAAGACCCTTACAGAACAAATAAACAGAAGCAGATGAGAGGGTAAAGTCTGAGGAAGGAGGCCCGGCATGAAGGCTCACGCCTGCAATCCCAGCACTTTGGGAGGCTGAGGTGGGAAGATTATTTGAGCCCTAGAGTTGGAGACCAGCCTGGCCAATACAGTGAGACCCTGTCTCTACAAAAAGTAAAATAAATTAACTGGGTGTAGTGGTGCATGCCTGTAGTTCCAGCCACTTGGGAGACTGAGGCAGGAGGATCACTTGAGCCTGGGAGGTCGAGGCTGCAGTGAGCTATGACTATGCCACTGCACTCCAGCCTGGGTAGCAGAGCAAGACCCTGTCTCAAGAAAAGAGAAGAGAAGAGAGGAGGGGAGGGGAGGGAAAAGATCAAGTAAGAAGGCCGGGTGCGGTGGCTCAAGCCTGTAATCCCAGCACTTTGGGAGGCCGAGACGGGTGGATCACGAGGTCAGGAGATCGAGACCATCCTGGCTAACACGGTGAAACCCCGTCTCTACTAAAAAACACAAAAAACTAGCTGGGCGAGGTGGCGGGCGCCTGTAGTCCCAGCTACTCGGGAGACTGAGGCAGGAGAATGGCGTGAACCCGGGAGGCGGAGCTTGCAGTGAGCTGACATCCCGCCACTGCACTCTATCCTGGGCGACAGAGCGAGACTCCGTCTCAAAAAAAAAAAAAAAAAAAAAAGATCAAGTAAGAAGAACAGGAGATACACATTATTCCGGAAGACAAGCCATGTCTACTCAAGAGCCGTTCCTAAATCTCTCCTCCAGGATCCCTCTTCATCCTCCCATGACCTCATCCTCTAACTCAGGGCCCAGCAAACTGTCTCTGTCCTGCTGGCCTCTGTCCCAACTGCTCAGCTCTGCCACTGCAGGGATGCCATAGATAACACGGAAGCCAAAGACCATGGCTGATTCCAATCAAACTTTATTTATGGAGATGGAAATTTGACTTTTATATTGCTTTTTCCTTTCCTTTCTTTCTTTCCTTTCTTTCTTTCCTTTCTTTCTCCCTTCCCTTCTCCCTTCCCTTCACCCTTCCCTTCCCTTCCCTTTCTTTGACAGAGTCTCACTCTATTACCCAGACTGGAGAGCATTAACGTGATCTCAGCTCACTGCAACTTCTGCCTCCTGGGTTCAAGCGATTCTCATGTCTCAACCTCCCACGTAGCTGAGACTACAGGCACGTGCCACCACACCGGCTAATTTTTGTATTTTAGTAGAGACGGGTTTCATCATGTTGGCCAGGCTGGTCTCGAACTCCTGACCTCAGATGATCTGCCCATCTTGGCCTCCCAAAGTGCTGGGATTACAGACATGAGCCACCATGCCCGGCCTCATATTACTTTTCATATGTCATAGAACATTATGATTCTGTTTTCCTTCAACTATTTACAAATGTAAAAAAAAACAATTTTAGCTGGAGGAGTTGTGCAGATACAGAGAGCAGGTTGGACTTGGCCCTCAGGCTGTAGTTTGCTCTCCCCTGCCTTCTCACAGTCTTTATTTTCTTATAAGTAGGTGCTTTTTTTTTTTTTTTTTTTTTTTTCAGAGTCTCACTGTGTCGTCCAGGCTGGAGTGCACGGGCGTGATCTTGGCTCACTGCATCCTCTGCCTTCTGGGTTCAAGCTATTCTCCTGTCTCAGCCTCTTGAGTAGCTAGGATTATAGGCACGTGCCATCACACCCAGCTAATTTTTGTATTTTTAGTAGAGATGAGGTTTCACCATGTTGGCCAGGCTGGTCTTGAACTCCTGACCTTAAGTGATCTGCTCGTCTTGGCCTCCCAAAGTGCTGAGATTACACGCGTGAGCCACTGGCTGTATTTTTCAATCTTTTAAATTAAACCTGCTGATACTCATGGCCTGTAATAAGCTCTCAAGAAGTGTTTAGGCCGGGCGCGGTGGCTCAAGCCTGTAATCCCAGCACTTAGGGAGGCCGAGACGGGCGGATCACGAGGTCAGGAGATCGAGACCATCCTGGCTAACACGGTGAAACCCCGTCTCTACTAAAAATACAAAAAACTAGCCGGGCGAGGTGGCGGGCGCCTGTAGTCCCAGCTACTCCGGAGGCTGAGGCAGGAGAATGGCGTGAACCCGGGAGGCGGAGCTTGCAGTGAGCTGAGATCCGGCCACTGCACTCCAGCCTGGGCGACAGAGCGAGACTCCGTCTCAAAAAAAAATAAAAAATAAAAAATAAAACTCTACCACTTCTCGGCCTCTTGGCTAAGATCAAGTGTAAAAATAAAACCCAAAATATATAAATAAAGCTCCTCAACTCAGCGATGAGTCCCTCAAGGGTAAGTATATTCTTGTTGGTATGAATGGCAGCTGATATTTACAGGATGTTTTACTGTGTGCTGAAGACAAAGCAATATAATGTACCTCTCCTCAGGCTTTGCTGTTGCTGTTTTCAAGTATTCACCTCCATATTTCAAAATAATGTGTTTTACACATCCCTTGATTTATCAGTTGGATGTTGTCCATTGACTTCCTATTCCTGAAGGTCAAAATTTAGCTCTCTTAGGCATTCTGCACCCCCAATAGTTAAATCACAATTTTTGCTTAAATGAAAATTCAGTGCTTATACTATATATTAATATAAATATTATTGACAGTGGAGCAATGTATACTAAGAACATTATTTTCTGGGACCTGCTTTTTTATTTCCCTGGAGTTAGTCATCGCCTTGGTTTTATGTGTCTGTGACACTTTCTTTCCCCCATCCTCTCCACCAGAACTGACGTCTCCACTCAGGACTGGTTGCTCCTACTGCCCAGCTGTGATCCTGGCCCCTCTCTTCTTTGGCACAAGGGGATTCTTGGGATGTAGCTCCTGTTTCTTGGGCGTGGGTCTTCCTGTTTCTTGGTTTGGTCCCTTGTTTTAGGAATGGGCACCCCCTAGCGTTTCCAGAGAAAGTGTTTTCCTCCTACTCTCCTGGGTAATTAGTGGTTTGGCTGACAGTATTGTGGGTGGATAATTTTCTTTTGCCCCATGTTTTCCAGCTTCTAGTCTTGGGCAGCTGAATGATCAGAAGTTGTCCTGTTTCCTCATCCTTTGCCTGTCCCATGGCTATTCTCTCTCTTTCTCTCTCTCTGGAAGCTTGTAGAATCTTCTTGTTCCCTACATCCTGCACTTTCACAGTGGTGGGTTTGGTGTGGGTCTATTTTCAACCATTGTGCTAAGTACTTTGTGGGTTTTTCATGTGTTCTCTTCCTGGGAAACTTTCTTGAATGATATCATTGGTGATTTCTTCCACTTTGGTTTCTCTGGTGTCTTTGTGGAACACGTTATTGTAATAGGGTGGACTTCTTGGATTGATCTTCTCATTTTCTTGCCTACCTTCCTCCCATCCCCCGACTTTCTACTTTTTCTTCCAACCCTTCTACTGACATTTTAATTTTGACTATTACTTTTTTTTTTTTTTTTGAGACAGGGTCTCACTCTGTTGCTCAGGCTGGAGTGCAGTGGTGCAATCACAGCCCACTGTAGCCTTGACCTCCAGGGCTCAAGCGATCCTCCTGCCTCAGCCTCCCAAGTAGCTGGGACTACACGTGCCTGCCACCATGCTGGCTAATATTTTTTATTTTTAGTTTCACTGTGTTTCCCAGGCTGGTCTCAGACTCCTGAACTCAAGCGATCTGCCTGCCTTAACCTCCCAGAATGTTGGGATTACAGGCATGCACCACCATATCCAGTGACTATCAGAGTTTTCATTTCCAAGAGCTCTTTCTGGTTCTTTTATCATTCCTCTTTAAAAGACAAACTTGGCCGGGTGTGGTGGCTCATGGAGATCAGGAGTTTGAGACCAGCCTGGGCAACATGGTGAGACACCCTCCCCCCATCTCCAAATAATATGTAAATAAATAAAATAAGTTCACAGCCAGGTGTGGTGTCTCACGCCTGTAATCCCAGCACTTTAGGAGGCTGAGGCTGGTGGATCACCAGAGGTCAGGAGTTCGAGACCAGGCTGGTCAAAATGGTGAAACCCCATATCTACTAAATATACAAAAATTAGCCAGGTTTGGTGGTGCACACCTGTAATCCCAGCTACTCGGGAGGCTAAGGCAGGAGAATCGCTTGAACTTGGGAGGTGGAGGTTGCAGTGAGCCACGATCACATCACGGTACTGCAGCCTGGGCGACAGAGGGAGACTCCATCTCAAAAATAAAAATAATAATAAATAAATAAATACAGGCAAACTTATACTTGTTTCCTGGCTATTATATCCTCTATGATCTCTCTGAGGATAAGATGCATACAGGTTTTGTTTTTTTCTGTTCTGTGTGGTTTTTTTTTTTTTTTTGAGACGGAGTCTCGCTCTGTTGCCCAGGCTGGAGTGCAGTGGCCGGATCTCAGCTTACTGCAAGCTCTGCCTCCCGGGTTTACGCCATTCTCCTGCCTCGGCCTCCCGAGTAGCTGGGACTACAGGAGCCCACCACCGCGCCCGGCTAGTTTTTCGTATTTTTTAGTAGAGACGGGGTTTCACCGTGTTAGCCAGGATGGTCTTGATCTCCTGACCTTGTGATCCGCCCGTCTCGGCCTCCCAAAGTGCTGGGATTACAGGCATGAGCCACCGCGCCCGGCCTCTGTTCTGTGTTTTAATCAGGAACATAAGGATTTTTCTAGAACTGTTGTCTTCTGCCCTCTTTGTCTCTCCTTCAGGTTACTTTTCTTTTCTCTTTGTGGGTTTTGGTCTCTCTGTTGACTAACAATTATGACAGAGTGCTACAGAGCTGATGGAAGCCTCCTCACCACGGGGCGGCTTCACTGTGGGGTGGTTGGCAGATTGGGGGGTGGTTACTGGGCGGGAATCCCAAAACATTAGCAGCATCTGGAAGGCTTTTCTCGTAACCTGGCATCCAGCGTTCTAGAAGCCACAAGAGGGTAGGCATCTGGGGTCACTATTCTATGTATGACTTTAATGGCCTGGGTTTTGTGTTTGTTTGTTTTTGTTTTTTTGCAACGGCACGGTGTTGGTTCACTGCAATCTCTGCTTCCCAGGTTCAAGTGATTCTCCTGCCTCAGCCTCTCAAGTGGCTGGGATTACAGGCATGTGCCACCAAGCCCGGCTAAGGTTTTTTTTTTTGGTAGAGATGGAATTTCACCATGTTGATCAGGCTGGTCTTGAACTCCTGACCTCAGGTGATGCCCCTGCCTCAGCCTCCCAAAGTGCTGGGATTACAGGCGTGAGCCACCGTGCCTGGCCTGGTTTTTTTTAAAGACAGGGTCTCACTCTGTCGTGCAGGATGGAGTGCAGTGGCATGATCATAGCTCACTGCAGCCTCGACCTCCAGGGCTCAAGTGATCCTCCTGCCTCAGCCTCTCAAGCAGCTGGGACTACAGGCATGCATCGTCATATCTGGCTATTTTTTGTTTTTGTTTTTTTTTTTTTTTTAGAGATGGTGTCTTGCTGTGTTGCCCAGGCTGGTCTCAAACTCCTGGGCTCAAGTGATCCTCCTGCCTCAGTCTCCCGAAGTTCTGGGATTACAGGCATGAGCCACTGCACTTGGTCTTAATGGCCCATTTGCACAGCCCCCCATCCCTGCCCTCCATGGAACCTGGGTCCCTGTGCCTGAACCTTTCTGTGTGGCACGCATTTTAAAATGCATTTTCTTACTGAATTCTCACAGCTCCCTGCACGGTTGGTGCTACCAGTTTGTCCCCAATTTTATGGAAGCTTAAGACGGTAACATGAGCTGTCCCCGCGCTCCATAGCTGATAAGTTAAAGGACCACGCTCTGACTACAGCCCGGAGCCCAGAGTCCCCCTCACTGCGTGAAGTGACGGCTTCTGGCTCAGCCTTGGCTTCCCCAAGGAAGGCGGTGAGTGTTTGTTGATTGTCTACGGAATAAATGTCAACATCCTCAACGGGAGAAATGGAGAAACCACATGAAGGGTGGCCCAGCACACATCACAGGCCTTCAACACACAGACGGAATGAATGAGCAGCTGAAAGAACAGGAGTTGAGGCTGGGCGCGGCGGCTCACGCCTGTAATCCCAGCACTTTGGGAGGCTGAGACAGGCAGATCACCTGGGGTCAGGAGTTCGAGACCAGCCTGGGCAACACAGTGAAACCCCATCTCTACTAAAATACAAAAAAAATTAGCTGGGCGTGGTGGCAGACGCCTGTGGTCCCAGCTACTTGGGAGGCTGAGACAGGAGAATCACTTGAACCCAGGGGGCGGAGGTTGCAGTGAGCCGAGATCATACCATTGCACTTGAGCCTGGGTGACAGAGCGAGACCTTGTCTCAAAGAAAAATAAAATGTGTCTTGTAAGGTCATGAGAAGAATTAAGTTAGATCATAAGCACACAGTAAACAGGTGATGAATCAATGTCGTTATGATACCCAGTGAAGAAAAGCAGGAAGCAAGATGGTATAAATGATCCACCCATAAACAACCAGGCATTCAAGAATAGAAAGCGGGATGTCTGGGCGCAGTGGCTCAGGCCTGTAATCCCAGCATTTTGGGAGGCCGAGGCGGGTGAATCGCCTGAGGTCAAGAGTTCGAGACCAGCCTGACCAACGTGGTGAAACCCCATCTCTACTAAAAATGCAAAAATTAGCTGGGTGTGGTTGCACACGTCTGTAATCCCAGCTATTCAGGAGACAGTCCAGGAGACTCACCTGAATCCAGGAGGCAGAGGCTGTGGTGAGCCGAGATTGCACCATTGCACTCCAGCCTGGGCAACAGGAGTGAAACTCCGTCTCCAGGGGAAAAAAAAAGGAAAAGAAAGCGGAAGGGAAATGGAGTGTTCACAGTGGTTGATTGTTTTGTGATTGTTTTGTTTTCCTTCTTCCATTTTTCTGGATTGTCCAAGTTTTTCATAATGAGAAAAACCCAATTCACAGTAAAAACATTTATATGGAAAAATACATGTAACATAAAATTTGCCATCATCATTTTTTATTTTATTATTTTTATTTATTTATTTTTTTGAGACGGAGTCTTGCTCTCTCATCCAGGCTGGAGTGCAGTGGCACCATCTCAGCTCACCGCAACCTTGGTCTCTGGGTTCAAGCGATTCTCCTGCCTCAGCCTCCCGAGTAGCTGGGATCATAGGCGTGCGCCACCACACCCAGCTAATTTTTGTATTTTTAGTAGAGACGGGGTTTCAAACTCCTGACCTCAGGTGATCCGCCCGCCTCGGCCTCTCAGTGCTGCGATGGCAGGCGTGAGCCATTGCACCTGGCCGATGCTTCCTAATGCATTTCATGTGCAAAACTTGGGAGGGACCATTTTCCACCCAGGGTGGCTTCTCCACCTTAACCAGGAAAGTGGGTCTTAATCCGATCACCCGAAACATCTTCTCTGTCCCAGAAGCTAAACCAGGGAGGCATCCCGGGACAAGACGGGCACCAATCTTTTCCCAAACGTCCCCTGAGCCTGGCCAGGGAGATGCTGCCTGCAAGGCTGGGGGACTCAGGGCATCTTAGCGGCCGCCTCTCCGTCCTGTCCTGTCCCTGACCTTGCAGATGCAGGTGACAGCCTGCCCTTCCGTTTTTGTCTTTCCAGCCCGCCTGCCGGATTGGGTTCCAGCCCTGCCCACACGCCCGGTATCATCCCGCCCACACTCACCGATGTCGCCTAGCAACCCGGCTCGCCGCCAGCATCCGCAGCCGAGGTCCCCGCGCTCCAGTGCTCTGGCGGGGAGGGAGGGAGGGGTTGCCTCTCCAGCCCCCTGCAGCCCGGTGTCTTCCCGCCACCCGCCGGCCTGCTCCGGGGACCGCGGCCCGGTGGGACGAGGGCTGGGCAGGACGGGTCAGGAGCGACTGCTTTTCAGGCCCGTGGGCTCCGTAGCCCAGACGGTCCATCCATCTGCACCCAATCCTTTTGCTAACCAACTGCTTGATTTTGCTGTCGCGCCGCCTAAACTTGGTTTTTTGGAGTTGCTAGGAGGGCCGACTTAACTCTTTGTCAGCGGGGCTGGTTTTCAACCACCTGGTGGTGGGAATCCTGTTTGGCTTCCCGGGGAGCCGGGGATGGGAACGGGAACCGTGGGTGGGAGGCTTCCGAGAGCCGCCTCTCCCAGGGCGTAAGGGAGGAAGCAGGCTGCAGGTAAGGCCTGGGGTTCACAGCAGGGGATGAGGTGCCTCCCACCAGGAGCTACTGTGATCGCCAGGCCTGCCAGGGCGTGCCCCTTCCCCTGTCCCTTCCCTCTGTCCCCACAGCCTTAGCTGGAGTCTCTCTCCGGTAATGAGATGGAGACAAATTTGAGACAGAGTCTCACTGTGTTGCCCAGGCTGGAGTGCAGCGGTGCGATCTCAGCTCACCACAACTTCTGCCTCCCGGGTTCAAGAGATTCTCCTGTCTCAGCTTCCAAGTAGCTGGAATTACAGGCGCCCACCACCATGCCCAGCTAATTTTTGATATTTTTAGTAGAGACGGGGTTTCACCATGTTGGCCAGGCTGGTCTCAAACTCCTGACCTCAAGTGATCCTCCCGCCTCGGCCTCCCAGAGTGCTGGGATGACAGGCACAAGCCACTGCTCCCGGCGGACAAATGGTGTTCTCTTAACCACCAGAAAGAGACACGTCTTTTGGTGTCAGAGCGTGGCTCTAAGCACTGAGGTTGACTCAGTGTCCACCTGGCCTGCCCGAGATCTGGGAATACAGTGACGATCCAATTGGTGATAACAGGCTTCCTGACAGGCAGAGAGTTCACATTCTAAAGGGGAAGACACATACCAAATCGTTTCAAAGATGCATGGTTTAAACTCAAGGAATAGGCCAGGCGCGGTGGCTCATGCCTGTAATCCCAGCACTTTGGGAGGCTGAGGCGGGCGGATCACCTGAGGTCAGGAGTTTGAGACCAGTCTGGCCAACATAGTGAAACCCCGTCTCTACTAAAAATACAAAAAATTAGCTGGGCGTGGTGATGCAGGCCTGTAGTCCCAGCTACTTGGAAGGCTGAGGTGGGAGGATTGCTGGAACCCAGGAGGCGGAGGTTGCAGTGAGCTGAGATCGAGCTGCTGCACTCCAGCCTGGGTGACAGAGTGAGACCCTGTCTCAAAAAAAAAAAAAAAAAAAAAAAATGGAACTGGAATTGACAAGATATCCTCCTCATGGATTGGCCGGGAGCACAGAGGAGTCCAGGAGGGCTCCCTGGTGGTGGTGGCTGTCATCTTGGGCCCTGGGTAAATGGCCATGCTGCTGCCGCGATGCTGACAGAGAGAGGGGCTGTGTGTGGACGGAGTGTGTAGGAAAGAAAGTGAAGTTCCCAAGAAATTTGGAATAGAGTGGAAAGCAGGAGAGAGGGTGTGAGGTGGAAGAGGCCAGTGGCTGAGAGGCAGCCTGCCCTCCGGGGAGGCTAAACCAGCAATTCCTGTTGCTGACAGATAATCCCTACTAGAAGGGGACCCCTTGGTGGCTCCCCACCCCCTTCCTTTGGTCTAGGCGTGAAACAGCGGTCCCTCCACACCCAGCCCCTGCCACTCCCGTCCCGCCGCCCCCACCCTGCATCTGCCTCCTCCCCACTCTGCTCCCCACCTGCCCCGACAAACGCTGCCAGGGAAGTCCTGTGGGCCGGAAGCTGTCACGAAACTCTTCCACTGTGACCAGGCCTTAGCATCTGAACACCCTCCGCCTGCCTTCTGAGGGTTTGGGAACGTGGCAGGGGAAGTACTCTGTGGGCAGAGACATCTCTTCCAAACTCAGCGTAGTTACCTCCTCCTCCAGGAAGCCCTCGGGGAGCCTCCGGAGCATCTCACTGTGTGTCTCTAGGATGGGGCCAGGGGAACCCTCAAGGACCGAGGCAGAGAGCTGGGTTATGGGAGACGTTGGGACGGGTGATTCTCAGCCGGTGTGTCTGTGTTCCCAGGGGACCCTTGTGAGGGGACAGCCTGAGGATGCCCATGCCTTGGGGAGCAGCCACTGAGCAGTGCCAGCCCCTTGGGCCCCTCCCAGTCCACATTCAGGCTGCAGTTTCTGGGAGACCCCCACCCAGGACCCTGAGAAGGAGGTGAAGAGGCCAGCATTTGGGGTCACCTACATCCCGCGGGAAGGACGGCACGGCTCACACAGAAGACAAATGATTTCCTTTATTTCCCTCGCCTCCCAGTTTCCAGGTAGCTCTACAAAGACATTGAGACAGAGCCACACGCAGGCTGTCCTTCAAACACGGAGAAACAAAACCAAGCCAGTGGCTGGAGCCCACATCTGCCTAAAGGTGGACTTTCCTCATTCAATGCCACGGGGCAGCTGGCCAAAAAAAACTGACCAAGCGGGAGGTTTGAACAGGTTGGGGTGGGGGCTCAGAAGGGGGTGCCCTCACATCCATCAGTGCCAGGAGGCGCCTGCCCACCATGGCCAGCATCCATAGGATGGCGGCACCTCCCCGGGTCCCCCAGGCACGGGTCCTGGGCCCTGCTCCCACAAGGGGGTATTTGGGGACCCCCTGCCTCAGGGCCAGCCGAGGCCTACATCAGGGAGGGAGGGAGGAAGGATGAAAGCTAAACTCCAGGCCTCAGCGACACATGGCAGAACAGGTTTTCTCTGTGAAAGGCACTCAGTGGTACAGGGCTCAGGGCGGGTGGGGGTGCCCCTGGGCTCCGGGTCTGACTGTCAGGCACAGCTGCTCCTGGGGGAGGCCCAGCCAGGATCCTCATCGCCCGTCGGCTGTGTCCACCTGGCCCTGTGGCCCTCCCAACAGGGGACAAGCCTGGCTCAGGCCCTGCTGACACCCCGGCGTGGAAGTGGGCGGAAGGTCTGTTCGGAGCAGGCTGGGCTGGGGATGCAGGGATGCCGGCTGGGAGCTCCCCTGGGCTTGTCCTGCACACGTGGTAGGGCCCCAGAACAGGGCCTGATTTCAAATCCATGCCGCAGAGGCATCCAAAGCAAGTTTGTTCGTTTGTTTGTTTGTTTGAGACAGGGTCTTGCTCTGTAACCCAGGCCGGAGTTCAGTAGTGCAATCTCGACTCACTGCAGCCGCGACCTCCTGGGCTCAAGGGGTCCTACAGCCTCAGCCTCCTGAGTAGCTGGGACAACAGGCTTGGGCCACCACATCTGGCTAATTGTTTGTAAAGATGGGGTGTCACCATATCGCCCAGACTGATCTCAAACTCCTCGGCTCAAGCGATCCACCAAGCTTGGCCTCCCGAAGTGCTGGGATTGTAGGCGTGAGCCACCGCGCCCGGCCCAAAGGAGGTATTTTAAATTCACCCCTTCCTAAACAAGGTGAGTTTATAGTCAGCAAGAAACCCCCCAGTTTAGAATCTGCTTGCTATACTGCTGGCCCACCTGGCCTGGGGGACCAGGCCCTCCAGGAGGGGGTGCTGCTCCCGGGTCTGGATGGTGTCATTTCTCTAACAATTTAAGCACAAATGTTAAAAAAAATTTCTCTTAAGTGACAAGGTCTTCTGTTCCCCAGGCTGGAGTACCATGGTGCAATCATAGCTCACTGCCCTCCTGGCCTCAAGGAATCTTCCGGACTCAGCCTCCCTACTAAGTAGCTGGGACTACAGGTGCGCACCAACACTTCAGGCTAATCTGTGTGTGTGTTTTTTTTTTTTTTTTTTTTTTTTTTACTAGAGACAGGGTTTCGCCATGTTGGCCAGGCTGGTCTTGAACTCCTGACCTCAGGTGATCCGCCCACCTCGGCCTCTCAAAGTGCTGGGATTACAGGCATGAATCACTGCGCCTGGCCACCAACCACGCCAAGCTGATTTTAAAAAATATTTTGGAGAGATGGGGGTCTCACTCTGTCATCTAGGCTGGCCTTGAACTCTCAGGCTCAAGCAACTCGACCTCCCAAAGTGCTGGGATTAAAGGCATGAGCCACGGTGCCCGGCCTGAAGCACAAGTGTTTTAAAAGAAACCTACAGAGCGTTACTCAAAAGGAAACGACTGTTGTCCAGCGGCAGGGATGATGCTGCCATTGGTCAGTGGGCACACGTCCAGAAGTGCAGGGATGTGAAGGCCTGCAGGTTGGGGAGGCAGGTGGCTCACACGAGCCCCTCTCCATCCTGCCAGCCCCGCTTCTTCTCCCCTGGGCCCTCCTCGGCCTCGCCAGGTCCCCGCTGCCTCTTCCGGAAGTGGGCCCCAAGCCGGTGTCTGGGTGGCAGGAGATCCATGCCCAGGACCTTGTGGGTCTGCCGGAAGGCCAGCATTCGCAGGGCGTGCTGCGGGGCACACACAGCCCATCAGGACCCCCGCCCACCCTGCTCCCCGAGTGCTGAGGACACAGAGGGGCTGGCATCTGTAGCCACTAGCAGATGGGCCAGCCCTATCCTGTGTCCCTCAAGACACTCCCCGCACCTCTTTTTTTGGAGACAGAGTTTGCTCTGTTACCCAGGCCGGAGTACAGTGGCGCGATCTCAGCTCATTGCAACCTCTGCCTCCCGGGTTCAAGTGATTCTTCTGCCTCAGCCTCCCAAGTAGGTGGGATTACAGGCATGTGCCACCACATCTGGCTAATTTTGTATTTATAGTAGAGACAGGGTTTCACTGTGTTGGCCAGGCTGGTCTCGAACCCCTGACCTTGTGATCCGCCCGCCTTGGCCTCCCAAAGTGCTGGGAGGACAGGTGCGAGCCACCTGGCCTGGCCAACACGGCTTCTTACGACTGCTGAGCTTGGGCCACCGCAGGGCCTGAGGAATTTTCGCTTGGTGCTGGCTGACTGCAAGGACTGTCCCAGGAGGCCACCCACTCCACTGACCACCAGCTCTTTCCACCTCACTGCAGGGCCCCACATCCTGCACTGCGAGTCATTTCACGGATCCCGTTAAAAGCAAAATTCAGAAACGTCAGAGCCGCTGTGGTTTGGTTTTCGTGCTGCTGGGAGATTTTTCTTATAAACAAATTTGCAAACAAGGAAACCACAGGTGAGGGCTGGACAGGCCGAGCTGCCGGCTACAGCTGGGCTTCTAGGACCATGGTCAGCGATGTGGAGGGAGGACAGTCCCTGCCCGTGAGACTTGAGGTCTGGGCCTCGTTGCAGTGGTGGCTTTGGCTCTGAGCTGCCAGCCCCACGCCACCATGCCAGGCTGGCCCTGTCCCCATGCACGGTCCTGCCACCCACAGGCCACCCTCCTGTTCCTGTACATCTCAGTGGGAGGGAGAGAAGGTGGAACCTGGGCCATTTCAGGGAACACTGCACGGCTGCAAGCCGGAGCTGGGACCTGGGTGTCACCCCTGCCGTGGACTTGGCCCTCCTACCTGGGCGCTGGCGGTCACGTCTTCCCGCTCTTGGAGGGTCATGGGCTCGAGGGCGTCTGTCTGGTCTCTCTCGCAGGGATCCTGGAGTCCGGGCCCATCTTTGTGAGGGGGAGTGGGAACAGCAAAGAAGGCGAGAATGCCCTCGTGAAAGACGGTGACAGGGCCGGCCCTCGACACCATGGGGCCTATACTTGCAGCCTCTGACCCTCAGGCCTATGCAGGGGGCTATACTTGCAGCCTCTGACCCTCAGGCCTCTCAGCAGGTCAGGGTTTCACCCGGGCTCACGGGGGAGTCCTCCCAGCCCTTCAAAGCCCGTTGGGCTGCGGCCGGGCGCGGTGGCTCAAGCCTGTAATCCTAGCACTTTGGGAGGCCGAGACGGGCGGATCACGAGGTCAGGAGATCGAGACCATCCTGGCTAACATGGTGAAACCCCGTCTCTACTAAAAAATAGAAAAAAATTAGCCGGGCGCAGTGGCGGGCGCCTGTAGTCCCAGCTACTCGGGAGGCTGAGGTAGGAGAATGGCGTGAACCCGGGAGGCGGAGCTTGCAGTGAGCCGAGATTGCGCCACTGCACTCCAGCCTGGGCGACAGAGCGAGACTCCGTCTCAAAAAAAAAAAAAAAAAAAAAAAAAAAAAAGCCCGTTGGGCTGCCAGCACCTCCTGGGCTTTGTGTGTGTGTGTGTGTGCGCCTGTGTGCACCCATGCATATGCACATGTACGCTGATGTGTGTGTCCATGTGTGCCCATGTGTGCCCATGTGCCCGTGTGTGTCCGTCTGTGCACGTAAATGCCCATGGGTGTATGTGCATGTGTGCCCGTGTGCATGCATGTCCGTGTATGTGCATGCACTCATGTCCACGTGTGTGCCCGTGCGTGTGCGTGCCTACACGTGTGCTTTACATAATGGCTCAGGCAACGGGCCCAAAGCTTTATGCTCTCTTTTCACTTGATATCCTATGTCACTAAAAATGACTCAAAAACACCCTTTTCCGTATCTGACCGCCACCCTCTCACACGAGTGTGTCCTGCCGCGTTCTCTTCCCTCTGCTGGTGTAGAACACGCTGTGCTGGGCAACTCTGCGCCCCCTGTCATCTGAGCTCCTGGCTGTTCCCTCTGGATAATCTTTGGAGGACAGGCGCTGGGGTGGCTCTCTGCCGGGGTGGCTCTGTGCCGCCGCCGGTGGGCGTGGCCACCAGATAACATAACCGTTGTCTCCTGGGTGGAGGCTGAGCCCTCCCTTCGGGGACCTGCGTGTCTGTGCCCTGCGTGCAGGGTGGTGTCCTCCATGGCCTCGGCCCTGTCTGCCTTCCTGCTGGGAGCATGTGTGTGTCGTGGGCCGCTCTCGTGCCTGGGCTGGACACTTCCTCTGTGTCTGTGACCCCAGCCGTCTGTACCACGGCCATGGGTCCTGGTCTTTGCGATTTGCTGCCCACCTTCTGGGCCCTCTGGCCCGGCGACTGACCTGTCAGGAGCGTCCCTGTGGCCACGCACTCCAGGACTCGCCTGACCGCGTCCCCAGGGCCCAGGGGCCCCGCTGCACTGCTCACAGCCTTCTCCACCAGCAGCTCCATGGCCTGGTGGGGACAGAAGAGTGGCTGCTGTGCTTTTGGGGGGTGCTGCAGCCCCTGTCTGCCGGGAGGTCCTGGGGTCCCTGGGACAGGAGGCCCCCTCGGCTCTTTCTCTAACTCCCACCACCCACTGAACTTCCGCTGAGGAGGGCGGCCCGTGGTGTGGCTCTGCCACCTCCTGGCACGGCCACGGGCTGGTTTTTTTTTTTTTTTTTTTTTTTTTGAGAGCAGAGTCTTGCTCTGTCGCCCAGGCTGGAGTGCAGTGGCGCAGTCTCGGCTCACTGCAAGCTCCGCCTCCCGGGTTCAGGTGATTCTCCTGCCTTAGCCTCCCATATGGGCTGGTTTCTCCACCCCTCCGAGTTTCAGTTTCCCCAGTTGGTCCACAGTAACGTCACACACCAGTGTCACGCGCACTGTCGGCCGCGTGGGGCCCGCCTCAGCTGAGGGGAAGGAGCCGCCCTACCCCACCACGTCCCCCTGTGGCCAGCTCCCGAGGGCAGGAGGGGATGGGGCAATGCTGGCCTCCACAGCACTGTGTGGCCACCTCTTCAGCCACAGCCAGAAAACAGGTCTCAGGGAACACAGGTTTTCTGCACGTCGGGACAGCCGCACACTGGTCACCCAGCACGGAGCCGGCTGCTGTGAGCGCCTCCCAGGAGTGGAGAAGACGTTTCCCCTAAACGATGGGTGTGAAAGGCCGGGTGCGGTGGCTCACGCCTGTAATCCCAGCACTTTGGGAGGCTGAGGCGGGCAGATCACAAGGTCAGGAGATCGAGACCATCCTGGTGAACACGGTGAAACCCTGTCTCTACTAAAAATACAAAAAATTAGCCAGGCATTGTGGCGGGCGCCTGTAGTCCCAGCTACTCAGGAGGCTGAAGCAGGAGAATGGCGTGAACCCGGGAGGTGGAGCTTGCAGTGAGCTGAGATTGCGCCACCGCACTCCAGCCTGGGCAACAGAGCGAGACTCCGTCTCAAAAAAAAAAAAAAAAAAGTACAAAAATTAGCGGGGTGTGGCAGTGGGTGCCTGTAGTCCCAGCTACTCGGAAGGCTGAGGCAGGAGAATTGCTTGAGCCCAGGAGGCAGAGGTTGCAGTAAGCCGAGATGGCAAGACTCCGTCTCAAAAAAATGATTAAAAAAATAAAAGTAATCCCAGCACTTTGGGAGGCCGAGATGGGCGGATCACGAGGTCAGGAGATCGAGACCATCCTGACTAACACGGTGAAACCCCGTCTCTACTAAAAATACAAAAATTAGCCGGGCGCAGTGGCGGGCGCCTGTAGTCCCAGCCACACGGGAGGCTGAGGCAGGAGAATGGCGTGAACCCGGGAGGCGGAGCTTGCAGTGAGTGGAGATTGCGCCACCGCACTCCAGCCTGGGCGACAGAGCGAGACTCCGTCTCAAAAAAAAAAAAAAAAAAAAAAAAACAAAAAAAAAAATAAAAGTAAAAAAAAGACTTAATCTCTACCAAAACAAACAGCCTCTGTACCACGCTGCATTCTGGACACTGGGCAGTGGGTGGGTGTGGATGAAGGACACGGGCCCGGTGGCGGGGACCACAGGCAAGACACCACTGCAGCGCGGGATGGGAGACACCACTGCAGCGCGGGATGGGAGACGCCACTGCAGCGCGGGATGGGGGACGCCACTGCAGTGCGGGATGGGGGACACCACTGCAGCACGGGATGGGGGACACCACTGCAGCGCGAGATAAGGAGACACCACTGCAGCGCGGGATGGGAGACGCCACTGCAGCACGGGATGGGAGACGCCACTGCAGCGCGAGATAAGGAGACACCACTGCAGCGCGGGATGGGGGACGCCACTGCAGCGCGAAATGAGACACCACTGCAGCGCGGGATGGGGGACGCCACTGCAGCGCGGGATGGGGGACGCCACTGCAGCGCGGGATGGGGGACACCCGCAGGGCAGGGGAGGAGGCTGGGTGTGGCTGGCTGGCTTGTGGCTGGTGGAGAAGGCCTGGGGACTGGATAGGTTCCTGGGGTCTCTGTGGGGGGCATGGGCTTGGGGTCTGCTCCATGAACCTTGTGTGTGGGGGATTCTGCTGCTGCTTCTCCCTCCTCTTTCTACCAGGATAGGCGGGGGGTGGTGTTAGAGCCACAGGGGGTCTCCTCTCCAAAGCAGGTGGGTCTGGGCTGGGTCAGCCAGAGGCCGGTGTGCAGCCAGGATGGGGAGTCCGGCGTGCAGCCAGGATGGGGAGTCCGGCTTCCGCCCCTCTGCCTGGGCCCCTCTGCCGTGGTGCCACGAAGTCGGGCCGACACAGCACATTTCCCTGGCCGGTCCCGCATTTTCATGCGAGGTTCTGGGTTTTGAATAATGGTAGTCAAATGAGGCTGTGCAGAGGGCCGTCTCCCCCGCCCAGGGGACCTCAGGGACTCCCACGGCCTCTCTTGAGTGCTACGTCTCCCGCCGGCTCCTTCACGGGAAGGGGTCTGTCTCTCGACCTGGGCCTGTCAGGGCCACGGAGCCCCTCGGGGGTCCCAGTGGGGGGTTGGGCCGCCAGGCACTGCCTTACCCAGGCTGGCAGGGCTGCCCAGGTGGGCACACGCCGGCAGAGGTCCCTGAGGACCCTGATGACGATCACGCATGGCTGCAGGCTGCTGGCTCGAGCCTTCGGGGGAGAAGCACATGGTTCACTTTCGGGGGTTCACACGGCCACATGGTGTGGTGTCGTGAGCACGAACCCCGGGGAGGACAATGGGGAGCCCTGGCGGCCTCGAAGGTGGCAAGTGGAAGCAGAGTCCACTTCCAGATGAGTCCGGTGCCACCAGGCCGTTGAGTGGCCACGGGACGGCAGCGTCCCCACCCCCAGGACAGCACCCACTCCTTCCACGTTTCCTGACCCCATCAGCCGGGAGCCGGCGTTGGTTGTCAAGTCAGTGCTCAGCCAGGAAGCTGATGGAGGGCGTCCTGGTCTGCGCTGGGAGCCCATGAGGCTGAGGCGGCCGCACCGGCTCAGGCTGGTGCCTCTGAGACACGTTCCTCAAAGTCACCCCTCTCCCCCTGCTCCACCCCTGCCCCCCTGACCTGAAACCACCGGGCATGACGGAGGGCGGCCAGGGACTCGAGGCACTTCTCGGAGCTCAGGACATCACCTGGGTCAGCCTGGGGCTTCTCCACGCCTTCTAGAAGAAAAACCTCAAGGTGTGCGGGGAAGGTACCTTATCCCACTCTGCTGCCGATGGGGTGAGGGGCTCGGTTTGGGCCCCTCAATCCTTTCTTTTTTGAGACACAGTTTCACTCTGTCACCCAGGCTGGAGTGCAGTGGCACGATCTTGGCTCACTGCAACCTCCATTTCCTGGGTTCAAGTGATTCTCCTGCCTCAGCCTCCCAAGTAGCTGAAATTACAGGTGCCCGCCACCACATCTGGCTAATTGTTGTATTTTTAGTAGAAACGGGGTTTCACCATGTTGGCCAGGCTGGTCTTGAACTCTGGACCTCAGGTGATCCTCCCACCTCGGCCTTCCAGAGTGCTGGGATTACAGGTGTGAGCCACCATGCCCGGTCTCAATCCTTTAGGCCTTGTTTTATCCATCTGGGGAATGAGGGTTCCTCCCAGATTGTCCTGCTAAGACACAGTGAGGACCAGACAAACCGTTCCTGGAAAACCTCATCTACTGGGAAGTTCTGACCTTACCTATTGCTACTGAGGGATTTCAGTCCTGACGCTCTCGGTTAGCCGATGAGGGTGAAGATGGGAAACTATGAATTAAGCTAGATTTCTAGAAACTTCCACATGCATCATAAAAAGGGAGAAAGTGGGTCAGATTTCAACACGTCCTGTTGTTGACGACAATGGCCCCAGAGTCTGGGAGAGATGTGGGTCCCTTTTCCCTCCCGGGTTATTATTTTCCTTCAAGAATATTTTTCTCGGTTGGGCGCGGTGGCTCACACCTGTAATCCCAGCACTTTGGGAGGCCAAGGTGGGCGGATCATGAGGACAGGAGTTCAAGACCAGCCTGGTCAACATGTCGAAACCCCGTCTCTACTAAAAATACAAAGATTAGCTGGGCATGGCGGCGCACGCCTGTAATCCCAGCTCCTCGGGAGGCTGAGGCAGGAGAATTGCTTGGACTCGGGAGGTGGAAGTTGCAGTGAGCCAATATCATGCCACTGCACTCCAGCCTGTGCGACAGAGTGACACTGTATCTCAAAAAAAAAAAAAAAAAAAAAGGAAAAAGAAAAAAAGAATATTTTTCTCAACTGGAAAACGGTGGCTCATTCCTGGAATCCCAGCGCTTTGGGAGGCTGAGGCAAGAGGATTGTTTGAGCCCAGGAGTTTGAGATCAGCCTGGGCAACATGGCGAGACCCTGTCTCTACAAAAAATAAAATTAGCCGGGCATGATGGCACACACCTGTGGTCCCAGCATTGGGGAGGCTGAGGCGGGAGGACTGCTGGAGCCTGGGAGGTCGAGGCTGCAGCGAGCTATGACTGCACCACTGCACTCCAGCCTGGACCACAGTGACACACCGTCTCTTAAACACCAAAAACCAAAACAGGATATTTTTCTTATTTCATTACACACAACACTGTGGGAGGCCCTGGTTCATTTAGGTCAGGGGATGGTGCCCAGGTTTCCCACTGGTTCACAACCATCCCCGCTGATCTGTCAGGGAAATGACTCCGCTGGGGCAGAGAGGGAAATGGCAGAGGTGTGTATGAGGAACGGTTTTGTTTTTTTTTTTTTTTTTTGACGGAGGCTTGCTCTGTCTCCCAGGCTGGAGTACAGTGGTGCAATCTTGGCTCACTGCAACCTCCGCCTCTCGGGTTCAAGCAATTCTGCCTCAACCACCTGAGTAGCTGGGACTACAGGCATGTGCTACCATGCCCAGCTAATTTTTGTATTTTTAGTAGAGACAGGGTTTCACCATGTTGGGCAGGCTGGTCTCGAACCCCTGACCTCAGGTGATCTGCCAGCGTCGGCCTCCCAAAGTGCTGGGATTATAGGTGCGAGCCACTGAGCCTCGCCAAATTTTTTTTTTTTATAGATGGGGTCTCACTACGTTGCCCAGGCTGGTCTCGAATTTCTGGGCTCAAGCGATCCTCCCACTTCGACCTCCAAAAGTGCTGGGATTAGAGAGGTGGGCCGCTATGCCCGACCTAGAAAGGGAGTTTTAGAAGCTCACCTCCCACCCACCACGCTGGGCCTGGGGAGGGGAAGCGGGGGCAGGAAAAGGCCGACAGGAAGTGCAGTTTCCTGGGGGGTGGCTCACGGGTCTTCGGTCGCTGATCGGTCCTCACAGGATTTCCGCTCACTTCATCACCCACCCAAGTCAGGAAAGAGCCGCTGTCTAGTGGCCGCCAACCCTTAACCCGCCCCCACCACAGCGCCACTCCCCAGCCTCCTCCGCATTTGTGTTAGAGCCTTCGGCTAGCACTGAAAGCCACTCTCTTCCCCACACTGTACTTAGTTTTTAGATGACTATTTGTGAGGACCAATCGTGGCTTTCCATTTAATGATTCAAAGGCTCTTCTTAAAAAAAAAAAAAACAGGCCGGGCGCGGTGGCTCAAGCCTGTAATCCCAGCACTTTGGGAGGCCGAGACGGGCGAATCACGAGGTCAGGAGATCGAGACCATCCTGGCGAACACGGTGAAACCCCGTCTCTACTAAAAAAAAAAATACAAAAAACTAGCCGGGCGCGGTGGCGGGCGCCTGTAGTCCCAGCTACTCGGGAGGCTGAGGCAGGAGAATGGCGTAAACCCGGAAGGCGGAGCTTGCAGTGAGCTGAGATCCGGCCACTGCACTCCAGCCTGGGCGGCAGAGCCAGACTCCGTCTCAAAAACAACAACAACAACAACAACAAAGAACTGAAGCTTTAAAAAACAAATTGGGCCAGGCATGGTGGCTGACGCCTGTAATCCCAGCACTTTGGGAGGCTGAGGTGGGCGGATCACCTGAGGTCAGGAGTTCGAGACCAACCTGGCCAACCTGGTGAAACCCCATCTCTACTAAAAATACAAAAAAATTAACTGGGTGTGGTGGCGCACACCGGTAGTCCTAGCTACTCAGGGGCTGAGGCAAGAGAATCGCTGGAACCCAGGTGGCAGAGGTTGCAGTGAGGCGAGATCGCGCCACTGCACTCCAGCCTGGACGACAGAGCAAGACTCTGTTTCAAAAAACAAACCAACAAAAAATATCAAATCGATGGAAAGAGAAACCTCAGCAGGTCATGGCCCTCAGTTATGACCAAAAGAGATTATAAAGGGGGTGAAAGATGATAGGAGTTTGGAAAACTGCCCTAGAGACTGTTCTGGAAGATTCCACAGCTGGCTGAGACTTCGGGAGCACAGACATGCAGTGTGTTACCAATGGCTGCCTCCGCTGTGGCTGCTGGCCAAGACCCTCGCTGCCCCCAGCCTGGCCCAGCCCCTCACCCACCCTCCCAGGCCTGGCAGGTCTGGCTTTAAGCCCCCCGATCCCCCAGGTTCCTAATCAGTGGTACTGGGACCGCGGTGACTGACGGACAGAGTCAAACTGAGCTTCTGCCGTGACCTGGGGGAAATGGCTCAGACCTGTCCATTGTCGCTGGGGCTGGTGTCGCCAGGACCGGAGAAGCAGGTGCCAGCCCTGGGTCAGGGCAAGGGAGGTGACACGGTGTCACTCGCCCGAGCACGGCCCCTGCAGCCAGGCTCTGAGTCCATCTGACACTGTCACCGACTCGCCTCCTCTGCTGCCCGGAGACCCAGCTGTTGTGTGACCCATGGAATCCTCGGGGGGACACCAGTGCTGGAGTGTGGCTGCTGTGGCATTTCCTGCTCAGGGCAGAGGCGGACACTGCCCCAGGCCTGGGTGTGGGGAGCACCCTCGGGAAGCGTGCGGGGGACAGTGGTCGGAAGGAAGGGCTGGGCCGCACCTGGGTCTGTGGAGGGGTCCTCTCGCATCAGGGGTGAGGTGACGGATATGGTGACCTGCATCCTGGGCTCCTCGCGGGAGGAGATGACAATGTTGGCTTCAGGGTCAGAGGAGACCTCATACTCATCCTCGGTCACCATCTGGGAGGGATAAATACAACACAAGGCCACCTTACTGCAGCCCAGATTCATGTGTAAATCAGCCAGGACGTGGTTGGTGTGTGTAAGTTAATCCTGTCGGGCCTCCCACACTTGCTGCCTGGGTGCCAGGCCCTGTGCCCTGTGTCTGAAACCTCCAAGTGACCAAGACACAGCCACAGCCCTCCAGGAGCACACACGTGTAGAGATATGTACAGACAACAGACCCTGTGATATAAGGAGCTTCCATATGTAAAGAACACCTATAATTCAATAACAAGAAGATCAGCAATCCAATAAAAAATTGGTGAGTGAAGTAACAGATACTTGGCAGAAAAAGAAACACAAACGGCCCTTTTTACACAATGACACACATTACCCCATAGTCAGGGAGGAGTAAATTAAGACTATAATGAGATGCCACCATCTCCTGTCAGAAGGACATAGGTCAAGAGGTCTGTGTCACAGTCTGCTCTTCCTGTTCATGGTCATCACCCTCCATGCGGCCTGTGCTCACACCTGAGCCTGGCCTCCCACCTAAAACCCACCTCTCTCCCCTCTCTCCTTGATCTTCCATCCCTTCCCTTCTCAGGGCCTCCCTGCTGCAAGTCAGCCCCCAGGGGCTCTGTTGACATGACTGGGGTGGATGCTGCCAGCTTCCCCACAGCCTTAGCCATTCTCATAGTACTCAGTTATTGTCTCTGCCACCGGGCTGCAAGTTTTCCAGAAAGCAGGGGCTGTATCTGTCACGTTGTAGCCACTGACATGTTGTAGGTGTGCAGGAAATGTGAAATTCCATCATTGAAGTCAGAGCATGTCACTCCCCTGCTCAAAACCCTCCAGCCTCCCCACTTCCCTGAGAATGCAATCCTAGCTCCTAGTATGGCCTTCAGGCCCAGCTTGATCCAGGCACCCCCTCATTCCTTCACGCCCACCCCTCCTTGCTCTAGGCCTCCTGCTTTTGGCCTCTGCAGGTGCTGGTCCTTCTATGGGGAACACTGTCTCCCCAACCAGGCGCTGCCCATCCCCTGGGCATCCAGTGTCCACTGGAAAAGTCAAAGGAGTAAGGCTGAGTTTTCCCAGGGATGGTGACAGACGCTCAGGAAGAAGGAACGACTCTGGGGACCAATTTTTCATTTTTCTTTCTTTTTTTTTTTTTTTTTTTTGAGACAGAGTCTTACTCTGTGGCCCAGGCTGGAGTGCAGTGGCACGATCTCTGCTCACTGCAACCTCTGCCTCCAGGGCTCAAATGGTTCCCCTGCCTCGGCCTCCTGAGTAGCTGGGATTACAGGTGCCCACCACCACGCCTGGCTAATTTTTCTATTTTCAGTAGAGACACGGTTTTGCTATGATGGCCAGGTTGGTCTTGAACTCCTGACCTCAGGTGATCCAACTGCCTCAGCCTCCTAAAGTGTTGGGATTACAGGCATGAACCACCATTCCCAGTCTGATTTTTCTTTTTAAACCTAAGATGATCAATTTAAATCCTCCAGTGTGAGAAGAGTATACGAAAATTCTCTAGAGGAAAAAATTCAGTTGACATCTCACAGCCCTAAAACTGAAATTGGGTTTTTGCTTTTTCTTACGGCTTTCTAGTCATCATTGCTGCAAATGTTTTCTGTGCAGCTTTCACCATCATTTACTTTTTTTTTTTTTTTTTGAGACGGAGTCTCGCTCTGTCACCCAGGCTGGAGTGCAGCAGTGCAATCTCAACTCAGTACAGCCTCCGCCTCCTGGGTTCAAGTGATTCTCTCACTTCAGCCTCCCACGTAGCTGGGATTACAGGCGTGAGCCACCAGCCCTGGCTAATTTCTGTATTTTTAGTAGAGATGGGGTTTCACCATGTTGGGCAGGCTGGTTTCAAACTCCTGACTTCAAGTGATTCACCCGCCTCAGCCTCCCTAAGTGCTGGGGTTATGGACGTGAGCCGCTGTGCCTGGCTTAATGCTTCTTTATCTTAAAGTCGTTTAGTAACAGAGGTTCCTGCGGGGAGAGGGCTGGCAGCCAGACGCCTGGAGCAGCGACGGGCGGGGTCCTGACCTTACCTGGAGCTGCCGGGGCAGCTGCTGGGTGATCCTCCGCAGCAGGCTGTGCGTGGGCTTCTTGGAACAGAGCAGAGCGAGGCGCACATTCCTGTCCCCGCGCAGGAGGAGGCCTTTCGCCAGGATGCCTACCCGCATGACGCCTTTCAGGACCCGAGCCGGGGGGGCAACGCTGCTGTGGGGACAAAGCCACAGACGTGAGCCGTCAGTGGAGAGACGCGGGGTACCCCAGCTGCCTGGCTCCTGAGCGACAGGGACCCTGCCATTTGCAGAGCCCCTCTGTGCCTCGGCATCCTCATCCATGAAATGGGACCAGGCGACTCTGTGGGAGGCGCTTGCGGGATGAAATGAGACACCGTGAGATCCATCTCGGAAGTGCTGTCACCGGGCATGCCTCGGAGTAGCCGGGACGAGTGGCCAAACCCACGTTTTCCTTCCCCGTGAGCAAACGCTAAGCCCCAGGCCCGCCCCGTGAGGTCTGATGGCTCCAGCGTTCACGGACTCTGTCACCCTGTTGTTTCAGCTCCACATGGCTCAAGAGGGGACAGAAAGCAAGGCCGCATTCTGCCTTTGCTTCACGGGGGTTAAGAAAATTCACGGCCGGGCGCGGTGACTCACGCCTGTCATCCCAGCATTTTGGGAGGCCGAGGCGGGCAGATCACTTGAGGTCAGGAGTTTGAGACCAGCCTGGCCAACATGGCGAAAACCCATCTCTACTAAAAATATAAAAATTAGCCGGGCATGGTGGCGGGTGCCTGCAGTCTTAGCTACATGGGAGGCTGAGGCAGGAGAATCGCTTGAACCCGGGAGATGGAGATTGCAGTGAGCCGAGATTATCTCACTGAACTCTAGCCTGGGAGACAGAGCAAGACTCCGTCTCAAAATAATTAATAATAATAATAATAAGCTCAGTGTGGTGGTATATTCCTGTAGTTCCAGTACTTGGAAGGCTGAGGCAGGAGAATGGCGTGAACCTGGGAGGCAGAGGTTGCTGTGAGCCGAGATTGTGCCGCCATACTCCAGCCTGGGCGACAGAGTGAGACTTGGTCTCCAAAAAAAAAAAAAAAAAAAAAAGGCAGAGGGCAGGTTCCTGGGTGCTCGTTGTATTGAGACACTTTGCAACCCACAGGTGCGAGGCTCACATTTCCTATATGGAGTCAGTACTCTACGCTCCAGCAAAAGGAAGCCTTCAGGCCGAGTGGATCAGCCAGACACAAAAGGTCACACGGTGTGTGACTCCATTTCTGTGAACTGTCCAGCACTGGCCAATCCACAGAGACAGGGTAGGCACGCGTGGGTGCATGAAACAAAATGAGGAGTTTGCTTATCGGGACAGTTTCTGTCTGGGAAGATGAGACAGTTCTGGAGATGACTGGGGAGTTGCTGACACAACTGTGTGAACGTGCTGTGTGCCCCTGAACTGTGCACTTAGACAGGTTAACATGCTCAGTGTTGTGTGATGTGGATTTTACCACAATAGAAAAGCATTCAAAGATTAGAGTGACCCTGTAATCCCGGCACTTTGGGAGGCTGAGGTGGGAGGATCACTTGAACTCAGGAGTTCAAGACCAGCCTGGCCAACACAGCAAGACCCCTCATTGCTATAAAAAGTTAACAATTAGCGGGGTGTGGTGGTGGCGCCTATAGTCCCAGCTACGCGGGAGGCTGAGGTGGGAGGACAGCTTGGGCCTGGGGGTCTGAGGGTCAGTGAGCTCCGATCACGCCACTGCACTCCAGCCTGGGTAACAGAGCGAGATCTGTTTCTTAAAAAACAAAAAGCGGCCGGGCGCGGTGGCTCAAGCTTGTAATCCCGGCACTTTGGGAAGCCGAGACGGGCGGATCACGAGGTCAGGAGATTGAGACCATCCTGGCTAACACGGTGAAACCCCGTCTCTACTAAAAAATATTAAAAAAAAAAACTAGCCGGGCGAGGTGGCGGGCGCCTGTAGTCCCAGCTACTCAGGAGGCTGAGGCAGGAGAATGGCGTAAGCCCGGGAGGCGGAGCTTGCAGTGAGCTGAGATCCGGCCACTGCACTCCAGCCTGGGCAACAGAGCGAGACTCCGTCTCAAAAAAAGAAAAAGGGCAACAAAACCCAGCAGCTGCCAGAGCAGGAAGGACTTCAACAAAAGGTGACTCCCGCCCGGATGAGTTCACTCCATGGCAATTACTTAGACGACGTAGGGACCTTCTCGCTTCCTAAGAGTCACAGGGGTTTGGAGCTGATTCACACGGGTGCTCAGTGACACGAACCACTCTGATTACACTACTCCCCGAGGCGGAGAAGTCCGTTCAGAATCACGCTGAGCTTCCTTCTGCCGATGAGGAAACTGAGGTTTACAGAGACTGTCAGTCCCTCGTGAACGACGTTTTTAGATGCGCCTTCAACAGCAAAAGGGAACGCTAAGGCATTAGAACCGCATGGACCACCCGCTGCAAACCAGCCTCGTTTGGTGCCAAGAAGCTCTGAGACCTGGGGAACTTCCCCCTCCCAGGGCTGGAAAGCTGCTGCGGGCCACCGAGGGCTGAGGGCCCATCAGAGCTGGGGGTTCCTGCAGGGTCTCGTCCCGAGGAGCTGACCTCTGTCCTGGCTGAGAGCTGGGCCCCGGGGAAGGGGATCTCCAATGACCTGCGCTTGCCGCCCTGTTCCTCTCCGTCGCCCTGGTCCTCCTCGGCCAGCGTGTCAGACACCAGCTTGAGGGCCCGCTCCGCGTGGGACACGGCCCTCTGCACGGCGAGGAGCTCCTGCTCCGTGGGGTAGATGGTGGCGTGCTTGCACATGACATGCCGGTCGTCGCTGGATGCCGGCCGCCGCCCGGGCTGTGGGGAGAGGCCGCACATGTCAAGGCCGGGCTGTGGGGTCCCTTGGGGAGTGCTGGGCAGGCGGGCAGGTGGGGGCAGGTGGCCGTGGCCAGCCGGGTTACCAGGCAGCAGCACGGCCAGGTGAGAATCCAGTACACACAGAGAGCCCCGGGGTGGGGAACGGGGAAGTGCCTGGGGCTGCCCCTGATGGCTGCAGGAAGCTTGGGTCTGAGCGAAGGAATGGGGGGAACCTCCGCCACCTTTGGCCATACTTTTAAATTTCCAGACCAGAGGCTTTTGAGTCAGCCTGGAAACCCCTTTCTCACAGCAAGGTGCAAATCTGAGGTTCTCATTTAGGCTGGGCGCGGTGGCTCATGCCTATAATCCCAGCACTGTGGGAGGCTGAGGGTCACCTGAGGCCAGGAGTTCCAGACCAGCCTGGGCAACATGGTGAAACCCCATCTCTACTAAAAATACAAGAGAGCCCGGCATAGTGGCAGGCGCCCACAGTCCCAGTTACTTGGGAGGCTGAGGCATGAGAATTGCTTAAACCCGGGAGGCAGAGGTTGTAGTGAGCCAAGATTGCACCACTACACTCCAGCCTGGGTGACAAGTGAGACTCTGTCTCAAAAAAAGAGGTCCCCATTGAACCTGGGGGCTCGGGCCACGGGGACAGCTTCATCTGAGAAGAGACAGGAGTAGCCACAGAGGCACGAGGCTCCCCAAGGGAGGCGACCACCCGGGGCTCCAGGAAGCAGAAGGGTTCTCTGTGGCCCAACGGTAGGGGCTGGGGCGCTGGGGCTCCCATCTGTGGAGTGAGGCGGTCCGGGCCGTGGAGCCCCATCCCCTGAGTACTATATGGGAGTTGGGGGGGAGGTCAGATCCTCCTAAGGAGGTGTCCGCTGCCCCGGGGGGTGTGAGGTTGCCCGCATTTGCACACAGAGGAAGCTGTACCTACCTGGAGTTGGGTGCTGGTGGGTGGCTCCGGCCTGCCCATGAGCAGAGAGTGGGCCCAGTCGGATGGTGCGTCCTGGGAAGGCTCCTCCTCCAGCCGCCTGCAGGTCCGAGACAGGACAGAGCGTGGTCAGGCCAGCAGCGGCCCTGAGCTGGGGGCACATCAGAGACGCTGGGGCCTCAGGCTCCCAGCAAGGAAGGCAGGGCTGAAGCTTTTGCTGGGGCTCCGCTGCACTGCATGGGCGCCTGCTGTATGCACAGAAGACTGAGGCTGGGAAGGCCGGTGCGGGGGGGGAACCAAACACCCCTTAGGCAAAAGAGGCCCAGCCTGGGCAGCCGCAGCCTTCAGGAAGTCCTGGTCCCCTTCCCAATGCAGACCTGCTGCTGCTGGACACACTAGAGTCAGATGTTACATCAGAAAATGCTCTGGGATGGACACAGGGGACTCCAGAGGTCAGGGACACTGGGACACCGGGGGTCAAGGGGACACAGGAGACACTGGGGATGAGGGGACACTGGGGATGAGGGGACACTAGGAGATCAGGGGGACACAGGGGACTCCAGGGGTCAAGGGGATTCAGGGGATACCAAGGGTCAGGGGACCCAGGGACACTGGGGTCAGGGGACACCAGGGTTCAGGGAACGCAGGGGCATCAGGGGTCAGGGGGTCACAGGGCACACCAGGGGTCAGGGGGACACCGGGGGTCAGGAAAACACAGGGGACTCCAGGGGTCAGGGGTCACAAGGCACATCAGAAGTCAGGGATACAGGGGACACAAAGGTCAGGGGACACAGAGGATGCCAGGGGTCAAGGGGACCCAGGGACACCAGGGGTCGGGGATCAGGGAGACACAGGGGACACCGGGGGTAAGGAGTCACAGGGGACACCAGGGGTCAGGGGACCCGGGGCTACCAGGGGTAAGGGGACACGGAGGACACCAGGGGTAAGGGGACACAGAGGACACCAGGGGTAAGGGGTCACAGAGGACACGAGGTGTCAGGGTACACAGGGACACTAGGAGTCAGGGGACACAGGGGTCAGGGGGACACAGGTCACCAGGTGCCTCTGCAGCCGTGTGGTCCAGTGAGTTGGCAGGCAGTGTCCCTGCGTCTGCAGAGGCGCCTGGCACCCACGTGTCAGGTCTGCACACCACTGTGCCTTAGCCCGTCTGCTCTGGAACCCTCTCGCGCTCCCACACCAGGACGTGCCCACTGCCCGGGCACCTGACTCCCCCCACTGCCTGAGAGCTCACACGGGGGATCCTCATAATTTGCAGCGGCAGGCGTCTGGTTCCACGCTGGACCTGCCCTCCCTCGCCAGGCCCCCTTGCCAAGACCCGCAGCCGGGCACCTCCTCTCCACGTGCCAGCGCCGCAGTTGCTCCAGCCGCTCCTCCGCCAGGCGCCGCTGCTTCCTCATCCGCTCCTCCAGGAGCTTCCAAGCCCGGCTGCTGGGCTCCGTGGCAATGGGAAGGTCCGGGTTCACTTTCTTCTGGAAAGGAGAGGCAAGGCTCTGAGAGTAGGGACCTTGCCTTAGACAGGGATGCCGGGAGGGTCTTGGGGTGCAGGGAGAGACCCAGAGACTAGAACTGTTGGGCTGAAATCTCCCAGAGCCTTTTTTTTTTTTTTTTTTTTGAGACGGAGTCTCGCTCTTGTCTCCCAGGCCCACGTGCAGTGGTGTGGTCTCGGCTCACTGCAAGCTCCACCTCCCGGGTTCACGCCATTCTCCTGCCTCAGCCTCCCGAGTAGCTGGGATAACAGGTGCCCGCCACGACATCTGGCTAAGGTTTGTATTTTTAGTAAAGATTTCACTATGTTGGCCAGGCTGATCTCTAACTCCTGACCTCAAATGATCCGCCCACCTTGGCCTCCCAAAGTGCTGGGATGACAGGTGTGAGCCACCGCACCCGACCCAAGATACACTGTTGAGACGTGGAGCAAGACTTTGAAAACACAGAAAATCACCCCACCCTCTTAACTTCATCGGATCACACGGGCGGAAGAGGCCGGACCAGAGGAGGCCTCCCAGTGCCCCCTCCCGGGCCCAGCACACCCCGGACAGGTGTCGGGGCTCCCCCTGCTGGACGCACCCGGTACTGCAGCCGGTGCCGCCGTCCCCTCACGTGCAGGTCCTTGGCGTTAAGGTCGTTGAAACTGCACTCGCACAGCTTACACTGGAAGCGAAGCACTCGCCCTTCCTCGCTGCACACCTGAGACACAAAACAGCCGCACGCACACCAGGCACGAGGCCGGTGGGACGTGAGATGCTACCGATGCCAGGTCGCTGCGGAGCCTTCCTCCTTGCTGGTCATTTTGTGTATGTATGTATTTTTAGAGACAAGGTCTTGCTGTGTTACCCAGGCTGGAGGGCAGTGGCTCGATCTCGGCTCATTGCAGCCTCAAACTCCTGGGATCAAGTGATCCTCCCACCTCAGCCTCCCGAGTAGCTGGGACCACAGGCATGCACCACCATGGGAGGCGGGAGGATTGCTTGAGCCCAAGAGTTCAAGACCAGCCTGGTCAACATAGCGAGACCCCGTCTCTACAAAAAAAATAATAAAAATTAAAAAATTAGCTGGGAGTGGTGGCTTATGCCTGTAGTCCCAGCTACTTGGGAGACTGAGGTGGGAGGATTGATTGAGCTTAGAAGTTTGAGGTTGCAGTGAGCCATGACAGCACCACGGCACTCCAGCCTCAGTGACAGAGCAAGACCCTGTCTCTTGGCCGGGCGCGGTGGCTCAAGCCTGTAATCCCAGCACTTTGGGAGGCCGAGACGGGCGGATCACGAGGTCAGGAGATCGAGACCATCCTGGCTAACACGGTGAAACCCCGTCTCTACTAAAAAATACAAAACACTAGCCGGGCGAGGTGGCGGGCGCCTGTAATCCCAGCTACTCGGGAGGCTGAGGCAGGAGAATGGCGTAAACCCGGGAGGCGGAGCTTGCAGTGAGCTGAGATCCGGCCACTGCACTCCAGCCTGGGCGACAGAGCGAGACTCCGTCTCAAAAAAAAAAAAAAAAAAAAAAAAAAAAGACCCTGTCTCTTAAAGAATCCCAGGCCTGCAGTCAAGGCAGAGGAAACCCAGCCCCACCTCTTTGGCACGAGCAAGGCCAACCAGGGTCTGAACTGCCACTGGTGTGGGAACTGGCAGACCTGGCCCGGGAGCTTGGCTCCACTGCTCACTAGCCTGGCTTTGATAAGTCCCGAGATCCCCCAGGCCCAGGAAAGGAGCTGGACGGAACGGCCTCCAACCTCCCGGGGAGCTTTCTCCCGCCCGGAGCCCTTCCACCTTCCAGACAGATGGCTCCAGGGGGCCCCCTGTTGGGAATGCCTCGGCCTGTCTCTGGCCCTCACGGGGCCATATTCATTTCCTGTTGGTATCCGAAATCTGGCACCCAAAGTGTCAAGCGGGTCTTGCACGGGGTTTGGTCTATGGAGGTCTGGCCTGTGCAGCTTGGGAACGGGGATGGGTCTGTAAATCCCACTGGGAGAAGCCGGGTGAGGTCTCGAAGCCTGACCCATGGGAAAGTCCTTCCCTGACCAGGGCTTGACAGCCTCGGCTTACCTCCTCCACATACTCTGGGCCCACTGCCTGCGCATCACAGCAGCCCAGGGGAGCTTCCTCCGAGCCTCCTTGGGCGGGTGCTCCAGGACCCTCTGATTTGGGTTGGGCTGGTCTCCCCCTCTGGGGTCTGCAGCCTGCTATCTGCGGCTCAGGAGGCCCTGAGGGGAAAAACCGTGTCACTGACACCCTGTTCCAGGAGAAAGCACTGTGGCTGCGAACCAGCCAGGTGGCATGGGGTAGAGAGCCACCCAGACCCCAGGCTCGCCTCCTGTGATGTCGGGGGGAACAGCACCGGGCAGCGACCTCGCTCTCCCTTTCATGCCTGCGTGTGACCCAGCCGAGAAACCGAGGCCAGTTTCAATCCGTCAGTGGGGACGTCCTGGATTTAGGTCCTCACTTGAGGAACCCACCGACAGCATAAAATCCACAGTTAATAGACGATGAAGTATCAGGCGGACCAAGGCTCGTACTTAACCTACCCCCGTTAGGCAAAATTATGGTGCCTCGGGTGAGACAAGTATCTTCGTTATCAGAATGACTTGATGGTTTGATCTTCAAAATCATGTTGCTATTCAAGAATCAAGGCTGCTGAGGTTAAAAACAGAATGCGGCTCCCTCAGCCCCTGCCCACGCACAGCACGCTGGTCCAGGGCAGAGACTATTAGACAGACCCGGGTTCCAACTCCACCTCCATCGTTTACGGCTTTTCCATCTACACATTGGGACTGGTGACAACATTGACTTAAATGGGTTGTGGGCTGGGCACAGTGGCCCATGCCTGTAAACCCAGGGCTGTGGGAGGCCGAGGCGGGAGGATCACTTAAGCCTAGGAGTTTCTGACCAGCCTGGGCAACATAGCAGAACCCCATTGCTACAAAAAAAAAAAAAAAACAAAAAAAAACAAAAAGTAGTGGGATGTGGTGGTGCACACCTGTAGTCCTAGCTACTCAGGAGGCTGAGCTGGGAGGATTGCTTGAGCCCAGGGGGTGGAGGCTGCAGTGAGCTGTGATCGCACCTCTGCACTGCAGCCCGGGTGACACAGTGAGACTGTCTCAGAAACAAAACAAACCACGAAAAAAGAGTTGTCATGGAGGTAAAGTGAAGCAATGCACACAAAGCAGTGAGCGGATGCCTGGCATTTAATCCTGGTTAACGCGGGCCACCTCTGACAGCTGGGGCTTTGCACGCAGGGAAGGTAGGGTCACAGGCAGAGGGACGTAGGGAATCCACCTTCATTTCCTGGTACCCACATAACTCTGGTTCTGAGCCCAGTTTGTTCACTGTGACCACCAGGGTGCGCAGGGGAGCAGAGTCGAGGTGGCAGCCCAGGGAACCCGCTAGGTGCAGCGTGAGGGCTTCCAGTGAACCCCAGCACCCAGCACCAGCCCAAATTCTGCTGGAAGAGGCCGGGCACAGTGGCTTATGCCTGTGATCCCAGCACTTTGGGAGGCCGAGGATAGTGGATCACTTGAGGTCAGGAGTTCGAGACCAGCCTGGCCAACATGGTGAGACCCTGTCTCTACGAAAAATACAAAAATTCGCCGGGTGTGGTGGCGGGCACCTGTAGTCCCAGCTACTCGGGAGGCTGAGGCAGGAGAATCACTTGAAGCCGGGAGGCAGAGGTTGCAGCGAGCCGAGATCGCACCACTGCTCTCCAACCTGGATGACAGAGCAAGGCTCCATCTCAAACCAAACCAAAACAAAAAAACTCTACAGGAAGAAATGGCATTACCATTTTATCGGTTCTGCCAGCACTCTCTGGAAATGGTCTCAGAGGGTTCGGGGCGGGGTGGGTCAGTGGGAGGCCCTCTCGCTCTGCTGGACTGAGGGAGAGACGGCACCAGCCCCACACCACCCCCCGGAGGACGTGACGAAAACCAACTGGATGGTCGATTTTCTCACAAAATGTTCACTGGGCAGGGTGGCCAGGGCTCCTGTGGGTACGCGAACACGCACGCAGACGCACATACCCTCGAGTGAGGCCTTCAAGGCCACGGGTCTCTTGGCCAGTGCTGGCCTGCTCGGGGCACACACGCTGGGGCCAGTGGCGGATGAGGGCTTGGCCTCCACCCCGGGGGTGCTCTCTGCGGCCGGTGCAGGCTCCAGGGTGGGAATGGGCTTCCCCAGTTTGGTGTGCAGCTTGAAGACCTGCAACAGACAGAGCCGGGCTCCTGTGTGAGGGTCACTCCCAGCCTGATGGCCTTTTTCAAGAGGCAGGAAGGGCCTCCACGGGCGGGCAGCGGGAGTGTGGGCAGGCTGGTCCTGGGGACCCCACCTCTTCTCTCCTCCTGCTCTCTGGATGTCACCCACTCCAGAAGGCCCTTCCCAGGTGGCCTCCTGCCTTGCACACGTGCTTGTGAGTCCTCTAGCGTGGTGACACTCCTCTGACGTGTGAGCACGTGCTCACCGGCTCACGTGGACGCTCTTCCTCCTCTTCCACCACGTGGGCTGCCAGGTGGGGCCTCTCAACCTCCCAAGCCCCATCCTAGTGCCCCCGACTGCCCGGGACTCAGCGTGTGTGGACGGATGGTGGGCGTGCATGCGTCCCTGGACGGACACCCATGTTCTGCACGCGCGTGTGCACGTGGTCACGTCCGTATTCTGGCCATGCCCTATTCTCAGCACCTCCGGGTGCAAGGCGCTTCTGGCAAAGGTGTCGTGTGCACAGGGCCGCGGTGTGTGTGCTGGGGACCATCTCAGACACATTTGCCAGCTCCGAGTCTCTGACACGCGCTGCACAAGACCTGCCCTGTAACCCCCAACCCCACAGTGGGTGGCAGGGCCTGCCTGACCCCCAGACCAAGCCCCAGCCTGTGGGGGTGATGCCTGCAGCTCTGCCCCACCGGCCCCTAGCTCTCCGGTCCCCAGGCCAGTGAGTCTCCTTCCCCCGTTTCTCTGCCTCCCTCCTTCCCTCCTCCATGCCTCCCTGCGCATTCCTTTTTCCCCCGTGGGTTCACACAGGCCCTCAGTAAGCTGTCCTGAGCCGAGCCAGGGAATGAGGCCCTGGATGAGCCTTCAGGCAGCTGAGGGAAAGAAGCCAGGTCCTTAGCCAGGCCTCCCAGGGTGGCTCAGCCTGACAGCCCCGGTTACAGCACAAGCCAGCTGTTCCCCTCCCTGCCCTCAGGTGGGGACTCCATCCCCTCCCGGCTGAACTTGACATAACCCAGGCCTTTTTTCTTTTTTTTGAGACCGAGCCTTGCTCTGTCGCACAGGCTGGAGTGCAGTGGCGAGATCTCAGCTCACTGCAACCTCCACCTACCGGGTTCAAGCAATTCTCCTGCCTCAGCCTCCTGAGTAGCTGAGGTTACAGGCGTGCACCCCCACGCCCAGCTAATTTTTGTATTTTTTAGTAGAGACGGGGTTTCACTATGTTGGCCAGGCTGGTCTCAGACTCCCGACCTCACGTGATCCACTTGCCTCGGCCCTCCCAAAGTGCTGGGATTACAGGCATGAGCCACCGTGCCCCGCCTAACCCAGGCCTTTTTAAGGCCACAGGAGAACAGTGATTATTACAGCAGCGAGTGTGAAGAGCAAGACCCCAAAGGGAATACAGCGTTGGATCTCAAGGCAAGCCCTGTCCGTCGCCACGCCTGAATGCCAAGCTTTCTTGGAAGTCTGGGTGTGAGTGTCTCAGCCACTTCATGTTTTTGTGCAATGAGGAGGAACCCCTTTTATAAGTCAAAAGGAGTCCAGCCAGGTGCAGTGGCTCACGCCTGTAATCCCAGCACTTTGGGGGGCTGAGGCAGACGGATCACTTGAGCTCAAGAGTTCCAGACCAGCCTGGCCAACAAGGTGAAACCCCGTCTCTACTAAAAATACAAAAATTAGCCGGGTGCGGCGGTGGGTGCCTGTAATCCCAGCTACTCGAGAGGCTGAGGCATGAGAATTGCTTGAACCCAGGAAGCAGAGTTTGCAGTGAGCCAAGGTCACGCCACTGCACTCCAGCCTAGGGGACAGAGTAAGATTTTCTCTCATTTAGAAAACACAATAAAATGAAAAATAAGATAAAATGACTGGAAAGGAGTTTGGATCCTTGAAGATGAGGACGCATGGGCCTGGGCAGCCGGCTCTTGGGCGCGCTCCACTTGGGGAAGCTTCTCCGGGCTCCCTCTGATCTCCCCAGGCACCTCTGTGGGTCCTAAGTGCTGACCTGGGGGCTTCCTCCCCAGGGGTGGCAGAGCCTGGGATGGGTGGGGCAGTACCTTCTGGTGCTTGGCTCCCCGGATGTGGGCCGCGTAGGCGTCTGCCCCAGTGCAGGACACGGCGCACAGGTCGCAATGTAGCTGTGCCTGCACCCCGCGTGGGCTCCCGTTGGGCAGCACGCCTGTCTTCTGGGCCGCCTCCTTCTTTCTGTGCTTCTGCCCTCCCAGATGTTCCCGGTAGGTCTGCAGCAAGGGGTGACAGGCAGCCTGAGTGGGGGTTTGCACACTGGCCACGCCCCCTCCCCTGCAGGCCCCCAGCTTAGCACGCACGAACTCGGTGGTAACAGACGCCCACTGTCCCCAGCCCTCCATCCCCTGGTGCCACGGAGGTTCAAGTGTCCCTTTATTCTTCTTATTTTTATTTTTTATTTTTTGAGACAGTCTCGCTCTGTTGCCTAGGCTGGAGTGCAGTGGCGCAATCTCAGCTCACTGCAACCTCTGCCTCCTGGGTTCAAGTGATTCTCCGTCCTCAGCCTCCCAAGTAGGTGGGACTACAGGCATGTGCCATCACACCCAGCTGATTTTTGTATTTTTAGTAGAGACGGGGTTTCACTATGTTGGCCAAGCTGGTCTTGAACTCCTGACCTCAAGTATCCACCTGCTTTGGCCCCACAAAGTGCTGGGATGACAGGAGCACACCACCGCGCCCAGCCTATCTTCTTACTATAGACTTCTCGAATTTTTTTTTTTTTTTTTTTGAGACAGGGTTATGCCCTGTCACCCAGGCTGGAGTGCAGTGGCGCTATCTCAGCTCACTGCAACCTCTACCTCCTGGGTTCAAGCGATTCTCCTGCCTCAGCCTCCCAAGTAGCTGGGACTACAGGTGCCCGCCACCACGCCTGGCTAATTCAAGCGTCCCTTTATGAAGCCCACGTAACAAACCCACAGGCTCAGGCTGCTAGACATAAGGCTTCTCCCTTCTTCTGAAACTCAAGGAGTTTCTTAGGAAAGCATGCTCCACGCATCACGCGTTCCTTTCGGGGGCTGCTGTATACAGAAAATTCTGACTTTTCAGAATTCAACCTCGGAAACCAAGCAAGGGCACCTGCTGCCCGAAGGACAGTCATGTACACTTCCGTCTTCGGAAACTGCTAATAGACACAGGGGCTCCACCCGGGGGAAGCTACCGTGAGTCACAGGCCTACGCATCCGGTACTCCTGGGCCCAAAATATCTGACTGCGTCTGGGGAAGCGACAGCCAGGCCCTCAGGCAGAATCCTGGGTGTGCTGCTTAAAATCCTGAAACGAAGCCCCCCACAGACAAGACGTGGCAGGTGGGCCATGAAACCCACACGCCCCGACAATGCCAAGAATGAACGTTCTGCAGACTGAAAAGTGCCCCTGAAAATACTGGGGCACACTGGACACTGCCCGCTCCCCTGCAGGCCACCGGCTTAGCGCTCAGGAACTCGGTGACATCGTCTGGTTTTAGGGAAGAAAAATAGGATGTGGGAGAGGCACACATTTTACTTTATGTATGCTCTCTAGAACTTAGGAATCTTTTTTTTTTAGATAGAGTCTCACTGTCACCCAGGCTGGAGTGCAGTGGGGCAATCTCAGTTCACTGCAACCTCCGCCTCCCAGGTTCACGCCATTCTCCTGCCTCAGCCTCCCAAGTAGCTGGGACTACAGGTGCCCGCCACCATGCCCCGCTAATTTTTGTATTTTAGTAGAGATGGGTTTTCACCATGTTGGCCAGGCTGGTGTCGAACTCCTGATCTCAGGCAATCCTCCTGCCTCAGCCTTGCAAAGTGCTGGGATTACAGGCATGAGCCACCGCGTCCGGCCAATAGGCTGTCTGTGCGCACTTTTGGCGTATTCTGGAATAACTAGCCACATGGGCTTCAACACATCTTGGTTTGATTTCTGCCTGGGTCACTAAAACTGACTCTGAGTTCCTCAAAGTACTGACCCTTTCTGAACCTCTGGGATTTTGTCTGCCACACAGAGATGGTAGCCACAAGGCAGATATAAGGATTAAATAACCCACATGCGTCTGGTGCGAGGACTCAGCTTGTCATCCTGGCACTATGGGAGGCTGAGGCAGGAGGATTCCTTGAGGTTAGGAGTTCGAGACCAGCCTGGGCAACATAGTGAGACCCCATCTCTACTGAAAATAAAAAAAATTAGCTGGGCATGGTGGTTCGTACCTGTCTCAGCTATTTGGAAGGCTGAGAGGAGGACCTGAACTCAGGAGGTGGAGGCTGTAGTGAGCTGTGATTGCACCACTGCACTCTAGCCTCAGCAACAGAGCCAGATCCCCTGTCTCCAAACAAAACAAAACAGAACAAAACCTCAAACTTGTATCCAAGCACTCTGCAAAGAAGGCCAGGGTCTCTCCTAGCATGAGATGCAGTGGAGAGCTGCCGGAGCAAAGAGCCTGAGACAGGGAAAGGGTGATCTGTGGCGGGAGGGGTCCCGAGCAGGGCCGGGCCCCCCATCCCCAGCTGGGTCAGGGGTCCTGATAGGGTGTCCTGAGCGGTCTCACACCTCTCCAGAGACTCCGCGTCTCCCGCGGTCCAGAGCTTGCTTTCAGAGCATTCAAAACAAAAGATCAGGGTGTGTGTTTTGCAAAGACAGAGCTCTAGGGTCTGATTATCTTTCCAGGAAACGAGCCCACGATCTCTGCGGGGTGATGTGCAAGCTTTAAAACCTCAAGCGCGTATGTCTGGTAAAGAGTCTTTCACGTGTGTCCCAAACAAGCACTGCCATACACAAGCACACGTGCACCCACACACAGGCGCAGGCACACACACACACGCAGGCACACACGCGCACACATGCACGCACACGTACACGCACACTCACGTTTGCACACACATATGCACACACATACACATGCATAAACACACACACACTTGCACACACACACACGCACCTTTGCACTCACGCGCGCACACACACCTTTGCACGCACACACGCACACACACACAAGACACAAGCGCTTGCACACACAGGCACATGCATACACCATGCAAGTTTAACCCCGGACCTTTTTTCAGCAGGCAGCGATCCCGACCCCCCGGCGCCCACATTCGGGTTCAGACCTTAGGAACAGAGAGGTCCCGCCCAAGGCGGGAGTGCGACTGACCTGGGGGCCCGCGCAGCTGATCTTGCAGATGTCGCAGTAGTGAAGCTGGAGCTGCCTGGGCCCGGCCTTGGGTCTCTGCAGCTTGCTGGGAAGCGGCGGCTTCGAGTCGGCCCTGGGGCTGCTTCCTGAGCCTGTGGGCGTGGGCGGCGGGGGCAGCTGCTGCGGGGGTCCCGGGGGAGGCGGGGGCTGCGCTGGAGGATAGAAAGGGCTGGCGGCGGAGTACACCGACGCATCATAGCTCGGGTAGCTTGGTGCTAAGGAGCAGAGAAAACAGTGAGTCGGGGGGAGGTGCTGATTCCACTCGAGTTGAAGCGGGGGCCGACGGACCGACCGCCTGGGCAAGGAACGCTGGTCTTACCCGTGTAGGCGCTGCAGGTGGGATCGTAGGAGGGCGCGGGGTAGGAGGTCACGATGGACACCGAGGACTCAGGCTGGACGCCTGTCGCCGTGGGGTAGGTGTATCCCGAGGACAGGGCGCTGGCTGGCTGTCTGGCCTCCACTCTGGGCGCCTGTTGTGGGGGCTGAGCACAGCTGTGACCGCCAGGGGGGCTGGGATGCCTGCAGGCCTCTTGGGTCCCTAGGGGACAGGCACAGGCCCTCTGCAGAGCCAGCCCCCACCCCACTGCCCCTCACCTGCGGATGGACCCCGGGCTCAACTGGCTGGAAACGCTAGATGCTTAAGCCGGGACCACAGGTCAGAGCCTAGGGCCAGGTCCGGGCAGGGACTCGCGGGTGACCTTGTGCCCACCTGTCCTTTCCAGAGCCCAGCTTCTCCCTCCTGCCGTGGGGGAGGAGAGCTCCTCCGCGTCCCCGGCTCCTTCACCCACAGAGCTCACCTCCTGCCACCCGGGGAAAGCTTCCTTGGAAAAAATGTTAGCTGCATTTTAGGTTCTCACTTTCCCTCATTCATAGGCCCACACCTGGCAGAGATCCCAGGGCCCATCTGAGCAGCCAGCCCTGAGGCTCACCTGCAAATCTAGGATGTTTATTATTATTATTATTATTATTATTATTATTATTATTGAGACAGAGTCTCGCTGTCGCCCAGGCTGGAGTGCAGTGGCTCGATCTTGGCTTACTGCAACCTCTGCTTCCCAGGTTCAAGTGCTTCTCCTGCCTCAGCCTCCCGAATAGCTGGGATTACAAGCATGCGCCACCACGCCTGGCTAATTTTTCTATTTTTAGTAGAGACGGGGGTTTCACCATGTTGGCCAGGATGGTCTTGATCACTTGACCTTGTGATCTGCCCACCTCAGCCTCCCAAAGTGCTGGGATTACAGGTGTGAGCCACTAGCCTTTATTTTGTTTTTTTTTTTTAGAGATAGGGTCTTGCTCTGCTGTCCAGGCTGGAGTGCAGTGGTGCAATCACAGCTCACTGCAGCTTAGTTCCTGGGCTCAGGCGAACCTCCTATCTTAGCCTCCTGGGTAGCTGGGACTATAGGTGCACACCACCATGCCTAGCTAACTTTTTTGCATTTTTTGTAGAGAGAGGGTCTTACTATGTTGCCCATGCTGGTCTCGAACTCCTAGGCTCAAGCAATTCTCACACCTTGATTGGGCCTCCTAAAGTGTTGGGATTACAGGCATGAACTACCTTGTGCCACCTCTAGGATGGTTAAGATGTAACTTTCACCAGTGCAGTGGCTCACACCTGTAATCCCAGCACTTTGGGAGGCTGAGTCAGGCAGATCACCTGAGGTGAGGATTTCGATACCAGCCTAACATGGTGAAACCCTGTTTCTACTAAAAATACAAAAAATTAGCCAGGCATGGTGACACGCACCTCTAGTCCCAGCTACTTGGGAGGCTGAGGCAGGAGGATCATTTGAACCCAGGAGGCAGAGGGTGCAGTGAGCTGAGATCACGCCACTGTACTCCAGCCTGGGCAACAGAGCGAGACTCCATCTCAAAAAAAAAAAAAAAAGAAAGAAAGAAAAGATGTAACTTTCAGGCCGGGCATGGTGGCTCATGCCTGTAATCCCAGCATTTTGGGAGGCCAAGACGGGTGGATCACGAGGTCAGGAGATCGAGACCATCCTGGCTAATACTGTGAAACCCCATCTCTACTAAAAATACAAAAAATTAGCCAGGCATGGTTGCGGGCACCTGTAGTCCCAGCTACTTGGGAGATTGAGGCAGGAGAATGGCATGAACCCGATAGGCGGAGAATGCAGTGAGCCAAGATTGCGCCATTGCACTCCAGCCTGGGCAACAGAGCAAGACTCTGTCTCAAAAAAAAAAAAAGATGTAACTTTCCCAAGCTTTTCCTGTGCTGCAGGGAATGTCTCCTCATCCGCAGCCCCGACCCTGCAGATGGCTCACCTGGCTGGCAGGAGTCTGTGGCTGTCATGCACCCAGGCTGGAGGGCAGGAGGCTGGAAGTACGGCCTGTCCTCGTAGCTCCTGGCAGCCACCGACTGTCCGTAGCTGTAACTGTCCTATGTGGGGGTTTCCGCAGGAGAGTAGCTCAGGCGGCAGGTGTAACGTGCCCTGGCCACACTGCACTCTGCATTTAGTCCTTCCTGCAGCGCTGGCTCTTAGGCATCTGCCCAAGAGCAGGCCCTGGCCCGGGGGCAGGGGGCAGGGGATGTGGCTGACACAGCAGCTCTCATGGAGCTGACACTAATTTCCAAGAGTCCGACTGCGATTTACAGGAGGACGCTGGGTGTGGGAGGAGAGGGTGGGTTTGCACGGAGAAGCCCCCGAGGCCTTAGCAAGGAAACGGAGAGGGAGGAAGAGGGTGGGGTCAGGTGGGTGCTGAGCTCGGGTGACAGGTGGCCTCTGATGCCGTTGACCGACATGACCTGGGGACGAGGTGCAGGCGGCAGGGCTGGGGAGTTGGAGCATGGTCATGGGGGACATCTTTGCGACACCAAGTGGGAACACAGTGGCTGGGTCTGCAGCCTGAGTGCCTCGGTTGGGAAGGTGGGATTGTCACCACCCAGCTGTGCCCCACATGCCACAGACACCCTCTTAGAGAGGTAGGAACCCGGAGCCTGCGGAAGGTGGGGTGAGTCCTGGTCTCTGTGGGGCCAGGAGACTGAGGCCATCTGTCCTGGCCAGGGAGGGGTCCTCCAACCCAGGTGACCCTCATCCTCCTTCATAATCACTGCTGAGGCTGGGACAAAGCTCTGAGTGCTGTCACTGTCCCCACTGCCCCGATGGGGAGGTATGCATGCCGCCTGTCCCTGAGAGCAGTGGATTCTTTTGGAAGCGACTCTGCCCTGATTTCTCCCCACCGCAGGTACATAATGCCAGCAGAAGGGTCCCGAAGGAAGGATCACGGTTAAGAGGCCTGGGAGAAGGAGTAGCTGCGGGGAACCCACTGCTCTCACCCACGCAAGGCGATCCACGTTTCCCAGCAATGCTGGTGAAAGAAAGGACTGGATACCTGGTAGGTAGCCATGGTGGTGGCCGTGGGGACGGGCTCCTCGGGTCGGCTGCCGTAGGTGAACTCCTGGCTGGAGTGGGGCTGGTATCCACCGTACCCTGCTGGGGCAGCTGGGGGAAAGGCCGGGTTTGCGGCGGGGTCCATCCCAGGAGTGGGCTGTGCAGTATAGCTGGCCCCCGTGGTGAGCAGGGGAAGAGTTGGAGTCTGGGTGCTAGAACCACAAACACATACACAAGCCCCACGGGGTTAGAGCGAGTTCTAACCCCGCCGGACTTGAGCTGCCTTGCTTGGTGGAGACCCTCCTAGGAGCCCAGGCACAGCTGGAAGCACTTTCCACAAATTAACACCATCTCACAACAACGCTGTAATGCTGGGACTATCACTGCACCCAATTTACAGATGAAGAAACTGAGGCACTGTCAGTGGCAGAGGTGGGACTCGAACCCATCTGAGTTCTGCTTTGTAGATGATCTACTTGTGTGGCAGGCCTTTTTCTCCATGTCAAGATTCTTCAAAGAAAACTGAACTTTTTTTTTTTTTTTGAGACAGAGTCTTGCTCTGTCGCCCAGGCTGGAGTGCAGTGGCGCAATCTTGGCTCACTGCAAGCTCCGGCTTTCGGGTTCAAGCAATTCTCCTGCCTCAGCTTCCTGAGTAGCTGGGACTACAGGTACCCACCACCACACCCAGCTAATTTTTTTTTTTTTTTTTTTGTATTTTTAATAGAGATGGGGTTTCACCATGTTAACCAGGATGGTCTCAATCTCCTAACCTTGTGATCCGCCCGCCTCAGCCTCCCAAAATGCTGAGATTACAAGCGTGAGCCACCGCGCCCGGCCAGAAAATTGAACTTTAACAGTACAGTGTCTAGTCGGGTGTGGTGGCTCACGCCTTAATCCCAGTACCTTGGGAGGCTGAGGTGGGAGGATCACTTGAGCTCAGGAGTTTGAGACCAGCCTGGACAACACAGTGAGACGTTGTCTCTTCTAACATTCAAAAAAAAAAAAAAATTAGCGAGTGTGATGCTACACGCCTGTAGTGCCAACTAGTCAGGAGGCTGAGGTGGGAGGATGGCTTGAGCCCAGGAAGTAGGGGCTACAGTGAGCTATGATCTCACCACTGCACTCCAGCCTGAGCAACAGAGTAAGACTCTGGCTCAAAACAAACCAAACCAAAAACAGTACAGCTGTCCCTCAGTATCTGCAAGGGTTGAGTTTCAGGATCCCCTCAGATGCCAAAATCCATGGATGCTTGAGTCCCTGACATAAAACGATATAGTGTTTGCATATAACCTAAACATACCATCCTGTATAAGGTAAATGATCTTTGGATTACTTATTATTATTATTATTTTTTGAGACAGAGTCTCGCTCTGTCGCCCAGGCTGGAGTGCGGTGGCGCGATCTCCACTCACTGCAAGCTCCGCCTCCTGGGTTCACGCCATTCTCCTGCCTCAGTCTCCCAAGTAGCTGGGACTACAGGCACCCGCCACCGCGCCCAGCTGATTTTTGTATTTTTTAGTAGAGACAGGGTTTCACCGTGTTAGTCAGGATGGTCTCGATCTCCTGACCTCGTGATCCACCCGTCTTGGCCTCCCAAAGTGCTGGGATTACAGGCTTGAGCCACCGCGCCCGGCCTTTGGATTACTTATAATCCCTAATACAACGTAAGCACTATGCCAATGGCTGTTACATTGCATTGTTTAGGGAACAATGAGAAGGAAAAACCCCATACAAGTTCAGTACAGATGCATTATTTTTCCAAATATTTTCCATCCTTGGCTGGTTGAATCCATGGATGCAGTGCCCATGAATGCAGAGGGTAAACTGTATTTTCTTTTAAAAAAAATTTTTTTTTTTGAGACAGGGTCTTGCTCTGTCACCCAGGCTGAAGTTCAGTGCTTCGATCACAGCCCACTGCAGCCTCAACTTCCCAAGCTCAAGCAACCCTGCCTCAGCCTCTGAGTAGCTGGGAACACAAATGTGCAACCATGCCCAGCTAATTCTTTAAAAAAGTGTTGGTAGAGGTGGGGGTCTCACTATGTTGCCCAGGCTCATTTTTTAACAGAACAAGTCAGTTCACCTGATTATTAAAATAATTAGCACTAAACTAAAAAGTCTTCACTAAAAAGAATGAGTATTTGTAGGGTTTGCACGGTGGCCGAGGCCTTTGTCCGCGTGGCCTCGTTCACTCTTCAGAGGAGGTGCGGCACCATCGCTCCCCACGGTCTAGACGAGAAAACCTCCAAGGAGGATCAGGGGCTCACGTCAAGTGCAGGGGCAGGTTCAGATCCAGATCTTTCTGACCCCAGTGCCCTTTGCTTGGCTAAATATCAGCCACCCAGTAGACTGTTCCGGAGTCTAAAAGCCCATTTGCCAGGGAAAAGTATCAGTAAAGATTTTAGCCCAATACCACTATGGATCTATATTAAAAAGTGAACCTCCAACCCCATAGGGGAAGGAGCAAGGTGTGAGGGTCATTCTGGGGAAAATGGATTAGAAGGCAAAGAGGCTCTACACCACCCAGCCCCCAACCGGGCCCTGCCGTAGACTCCTGCCAGCCTCCATGCCACCATGACTATGAACACTCATCCACAGCATCAGTGCTGGGGACAAGGAGACATTCCCTGCAGCACAGGACAACCTCATGAAAGTTACAGCTTTTTTTATTTTTTGAGACAGAGTCTCACTCTGTCGCCCAGGTTGGAGTATAGTGTCACAATCTAGACTCACTGCAACCTTTGCCTCCCGGGTTCAAGCATTCATTCCTCTAGCATTTTCACACACTTGTCCTGAGCCCCATGCGGGACACTCATGAACACCATGACTGTGGACACCTGATGGACACCATGACCATGACACCCAATGAACACCGTGACTGTGACACTCAATGAACACTGTGACTGTGACACTTGGTGAACACTGTGACTGTGGAACTTGATGAACGCCATGACTATGGGACACTCAATGGACACCTTGACTGTGACACTCAAACACCATTACTACGGACACTCATGAACACCATGACTGTGACACTCAATGAACACCATGACTGTGACACTCAATGAACACCATGACTGTGACATTTGAACGCCATGACTACAGACACCTGGTGAACACCATAACTGTGACACACAATGAACATGACTATGACACTTGATGAACACTATGACTGTGACACTCGACACCATGACTGTGACGCACGATGAACACCATGACTGTGACACTCGAACACGATGACTACTCGATGAACTGTGTGAACACTCGATGAACACTGTGACTGTGATACTCAATGAACACCGTGACTGTGATATGCAATGGACACCATGACTGTGACACTCGATGGACCCCATTAATTGTTACAGTCGATGAACACCATGACTGTGATACTCAGTGAACACCGTGACTGTGACACTCGAACACAGTGACTACGGACACTCGATGAACACTGTGACTGTGATACTCAACACCATGACTGTGATATACAATGGACACCATGACTGTGACACTCGATGGACACCGTTAACTGTTACAGTCGATGAACACCATGACTGTGACACTCAGTGAACACCGTGACTGTGACATTCGATGAACACAGTGACTACGGACACTCAATGAACACTGTGACTGTGACACTTGATGAACACCATGACTACAGACACTCGATGATCATGACAATACATTCGATGAACACCGTGACTACAGACACCTGACGGACACTATGACGGTGGCGGTACTCCTGTCCCCACACTCCCATAGGTGGCCATGAAAAAACCAGAACTACAGAGTGAGTGCTACCTAGGCTGCACTGAGCACCAATGGATGAGCCAAAGAGAGGAAGGTAGAAGTTTCTATGCAGGAGCTGGGGCAGAGCAGAGCAGGGCTGGCCTCAGCTGTACAGCCCTTGCTGGAGAGCACCCCAGCCCCTCACCCTCCTCCTTCCTCGCCAGTATCTTTGTCCTCCTGGCAGCCAGAGAGGTGTCCTCTCAAGGTACAGCCCTAACCATGCCATGTCCTGCTCAAAGCCCTCCCAAGGCCCTGCCACAGCCACACCCCACCGACCCCATCCCCCTGTCTATGGCTCCCCTCCCCGCTGAGCCTGCAGGTGACTGCTCAGTGATAGCCTGGGGACAAACCCTCCTGGAGCCCCTGTGGCCTGATGCTGATCACCCTCTGTCCCCTGGTCCTGCTTTCTTCTTCTTCCTCCACCACCCGGGATACACTGCATGTCTGCTCACAGGCCGTCTCCTCCCTGGCCCTGACGCCCGGGGATGCAGGACCAGCTGCAGTTGCCCAGCTGTCTCCTGGGGCTGCGGCATGTGGCACGCAGCAGGGGCTCTGTGCACATCTAGGGAGGGCAGGCGCATGTGCCGAATGGCGCTTGTGTTGGGGAGGGCTCTGTCAACCAGCTCAGCCTGTTTCTCCAGATTCTCCTGAAGGACCAGAAATCGGCAGCTCTACATAAGGATGGACATGTCCCCTGGGACCGCACACGCTCTGATCTGCACCATCGTGCAGTGTTTTCACCTCTCCCGGGAAAGGCAGAAGGCCCCTATCCATTGTGAAGAAACATTCAGATTCCGCAGATCGGCCATTATGAGATTTGTGTTTCTCTTCTGGAAGTCTCAAGAGACTTTACTGGCCAAAAAGTTGATCAGGAATGTGGTCCAGGCCGGGCATGTGGCTCACGCCTGTCATCCCAGTACTTTGGGAGGCCAAGGCAGGCAGATTACCTGAGGTCAGGAGTTTCAGACCAGCCTGGCCAACATGGTGAAACGTCGTCTCTATTAAAAATACAAAAATTAGCCCAGCGTGGTGGCGGGTGCCTGTAATCCCAGCTACTCGGGAGGCTGAGGCAGGAGAATTGCTGGAACCCAGGAGGCGGAGGCTGCAGTGAGCTGAGATCGCTCCATTCCACTCCAGCCTGGGTGACAGAGCAGGATTCTGTCTCAAAAAAAAAAAAAAAAGGTGGCCAGGCGCGGTGGCTCACCTCTGTAATCCCAGCACTTTGGGAGGCTGAGACGGGCGGATCACGAGGTCAGGAGATTGAGACCATCCTGGCTAACATGATGAAACCCTGTCTCTACTAAAAAAAAAAAATACAAAAATTAGCCGGGTGTGGTGGCGGGCGCCTGTAGTCCCAGCTACACGGGAGGCTGAGGCAGGAGAATGGCGTGAACCGGGGAGGTGGAGCTTGCAGTGAGCTGAGATGGCGCCACTGCACTCCAGCCTGGGCGACACAGCGAGACTCCGTCTCAAAAAAAAAAAAAAAAAGTAGGCCGGGCGCGGTGGCTCAAGCCTGTAATCCCAGCACTTTGGGAGGCCGAGACGGGCGGATCACGAGGTCAGGAGATCGAGATCATCCTGGCTAACACGGTGAAACCCCCTCTCTACTAAAAAATACAAAAAACTAGCCGGGCGAGGTGGCGGGCGCCTGTAGTCCCAGCTACTCGGGAAGGCTGAGGCAGGAGAATGGCGTAAACCCGGGAGGCGGAGCTTGCAGTGAGCTGAGATCCGGCCACTGCACTCCAGCCTGGGCGACAGAGCGAGACTCCGTCTCAAAAAAAAAAAAAAAAAAAAAAAAAAAAAAGTGATCAGTAGCTCTCTTAACCTCCTTGGGGTTGAGACTTCTTTATTATGACAAAATATTTCAAACATAGAACCACCGAACAAACGCACATCACTGAGATGGGTAAGTGTTAATGTTTGGCTGTATTTGTGTCAGAGCTTATTGCTTAAATAAATAGAATTGAAGTCCCACCTGGATCCTATTCCTCTCTCTTCCTCCCTAGGGTTGGCGGCGTCTTTTGTCCAGTCATGATTCTTAGACTTTTACTACATATGTATGAAGGTTTTGTTTGTTTGTTTGTTTTAGGGACGGTGGGGCTCGCTTTGTTGCCCAGGCTGAATGGAGTGCAATGGTGCGATCATGGTTCACTGCAGCCTCTAACTCCTGGGCTCCATGTGAATCTTTTTTTTTTTTTTTTTTTTTTGAGACGGAGTCTCGTTCTGTCGCCCAGGCTGGAGTGCAGTGGCCGGATCTCAGCTCACTGCAAGTTCTGCCTCCTTGGTTTACGCCATTCTCCTGCCTCAGCCTCCCGAGTAGCTGGGACTACAGGCGCCCGCCACCATGCCCGGCTAGTTTTTTTTGTATTTTTTAGTAGAGACGGGGTTTCACCGAGTCAGCCAGGATGGTCTCGATCTCCTGACCTCGTGATCAACCCGTCTCGACCTCCCAAAGTGCCGGGATTACAGGATTACAGTTGAGCCACCGCGCCTGGCCCCGTGTGAATCTTTATACAACACGGTGTTGTGCTTTTCAGTAACGTGTGCAAAATTATGTTCTTATTGTGCATCTCACACTGCAACTTGCTTCTCCAATGCCCGGCAAACCTTGTCTGAAATGTACTGATACGAGTCCACACAGTTCACTCATTTTAACTCCTTCCCTACGCTGTCCAGGATCCTACCTGGACAAAGGGTCCTCTGCCCAGGCTCTGCATCTGAGAGTTTCATTGCCCAGTACAGAAGCACCAGCCACATGTGGCTGAGCACTTTTGTTTGCTTGTTTTATTTTATTTTAGTTTTTTCTTTTGAGACAGAGTCTTGCTCTGTCGCCCAGGCTGGAGTGAAATGGTGCCATCTCGGCTCACTGCAACCTCTGCCCCTCGGGTTCAAGCAATTCTCCCACCTCAGCCTCCCAAGTAGCTGGGATTATAGTTACCTACCATCATGCCTGGCTAATTTTTGTATTTTTGTAGAGATGAGGTTTCACCATGTTGGCCAGGCTGGTCTTGAACTCCCAACCTCGGGTGATCCACCCATCTCAGCCTCCCAAAGTGTTGGGATTACAGGCATGAGCCACTGCGCCTGGCCTGATTGTTTTAGATATGAGGTCTTGCTCTGTCACTCAGGCTGGAGTACAGTGACATGATCATAGCTCACTGCAGTCTCGAACTCCCGGGCTCAAGTGATCCTCCTGCCTCAGCCTCCCAAGAAGCTGGGACCACAGGCATGTACCGTCACACAAGGCTAATCTAGAATCATCTCATGACCTAGCAATTCCACTCCAAGGTTCTTACTCAAAGGAAAAGAAAGCAGAGACTCAAGTAGGTATTTTACACCAATGTTCACAGCAGCACTATCTGCAGTGGCTAAAAGGTGGGAGAAACCCAAGCATCCATCAGTGGATAAATGGGCCGGGCGTGGCAGCTCACACCTGTGATCCCAGCACTTTGGGAGGCCAAGGCGGGCAGATCACTTGAGGTCAGGAGTTTGAGACCAGCCTGGTCAACATGGTGAAATCCCATCTCTACTAAAAATACAAAAATTAGCCAGGCGTGGTGGGGCGCGCCTGTAATCCAAGCTACTCGGGAGGCTGAGTTGGGAGGATCGCTTGAATCTAGGAGACAGAGGTTGCAGTGAACTGAGACTGCGCCACTGCACGCCAGCCTGGGAGACAGAGAAAGACTCTGTCTCGAAAAAAATTGGATGAATGAACATAACATGGTCCATCCACACAATGAAATATGATTCGGCCTTAAAAATAAAACAAGTCCTGGCCAAACGCGGTGGCTCACGCCTGTGATCCCAGCACTTTGGGAGGCCGAGGCGGGCGGATCACAAGGTCAGGAGATCGAGACCATCCTGACTAACACAGTGAAACCCTGTCTCTACTAAAAATACAAAAAGAAATTAGCCAGGCGTGGTGGCGGGCGCCTGTAGTCCCAGCTACTCAGGAGGCTGAGGCAGGAGAATGGCGTGAACCCTGGAGGCGGAGCTTGCAGTGAGCCAAGATCGCGCCACTGCACTCCGGCCTGGGCGACAGAGCGAGACTCCATCTCAAAAAAAAGAGAAAAGAAAAAAAAGAAAACAAGTCCTGACATAGGCTACAGGGTGGATGAACCGTAAGGACGTCACGCTCAGTGAGAGAAGCCAGGCACAGAAGGACAAATCCTGTGTGGTTCCACTCCTAGGAGGTCCCTAGAGTTGTCAGATTCACAGAGACAGAAAGTAGGATGGGGGGTGCCCGGGGCTGGGGAGGGGAAGGAAAGGGAAGTGAGTGTTTCATGGGGACCGAGCTTCAGTTTGGGAAGATGAGAAAGTTCTGGAGATGCATGGTGGCGACGGCTGCCCAACCACGTGAATGTGCTTAATGCCACTGAACTGTGCACTTATTAATAAAATGGTAAAACTCGTCAATTTTGTGTTATCTAGATTTTATCATAATAAAAATCAAAGAAACCTCATCTCCATTACCAATGACTTCCCCTCTATCTTGCCTTTTAATGTTAATGGAAATTTCTGAATATTATAGGAAAGTAACTTTTAAAAAAACACACAAATGAAGTTAAATTTTCAAAGTTTTACTTTCTTTTTTTTTTTTTTTTTTTTTTTTTTTGAGATGGAGTCTCGCTCTGTCACCCACACTGGAGTGCAGTGGTGCAATCTCGGCTTACTGCAACCTCCGCCTCCTGGGTTCAAGTGATTCCCCTGTCTCAGCTTCCGGAGTAGCTGGGATTGCAGGCACCTGCCACCACACCTGGCTAATTTTTGTATTTTTGGCGGAGACGGGGTTTCCACCATGTTGGCCAGGCTGGTCTCGAACTCCTGACCTCAAGTGATCCACCCGCCTCGGCCTCCCAAAGTGCTGGGATCACAGGTGTGAGCCGCCGCGCCTGGCCCAATGTTTTATGTTTAAATTGCATTTATGATGGAGACATATTGAATTTTTGCACACTTGTGGTTTAATGGCATCTTGTGGTTGAATCCTTCAGATGAGTCTTTCTCAATTGGGGTTCCAGCAGAGAACGAGGCCTGGCACCCTGAGGCCTCCACGGAGGAAGGAATTCCTCTCCCTCCTGGAGTCTGGAATGGAGCTCCCTGTGGCCCACCCGCCGGGAGACTCAGTCTTTACAGTCAGCGTCTGTGCCCTGCAGTTTCGAGGCAGAGCCCTGGTTGGGAAAGGGGGCTGCAGAGTTGGGCCAGGTGGCCATGGCAAGTACCATGGGCTGGGCGGCTTCAGCAACAGAGACATTGATTCTCTCACAGTTCTGGAGCCTGGATGTCCTAGATCGAGGTGTTGGCAGGGCCGGTCCCTCTGTGGCTTGCAGACGGCAGTCTCTGCTCTGTGTCCGCATGTGGTTGCCCCTCTGTGCGTGTCTGTGTTCTAATCTCCTTTTCTTACAGGGATCCCAGTCAGATTGGATTAGGGCCCATTCTGCATTAGGCTAAATTGATTAAGTTGAATTCATTTCAACTTAATTCCCTCTTCAAAGACCCTGGCTCTCCCACTGCACCCTAGACTGGGCAACATAGTGAGACCCTGTCTCTATAACAGAAAATTTTTTTATTACAAAAGTATAAAGGGGGGCCAGTCATGGTGGCTCACACCTGTAATCCCAGCACTTTGGGAGGCCGAGGCAGGAAGATGGCTTGAGCCCAGGAGTTTGAGGCCAGCCTGGGCAATATAGTGCTACCCTATCTCTGTTAAAGAAGAAAAGTTAAAAAAAAAAGAAAAAAAAGTAAAACTGCAACATGGTCCCTACAAGGTCACACCTTTGTAATCCCAGCACTTTGGGAGGCTGAGGCAGGAGGAGTGCTCGAGCCCAGGAGTTTGAGACCAGCCTAGGCAACATGACAAAACCCCATCTTTAAAAAAAAAAGGCCGGGCGCGGTGGCTCAAGCCTGTAATCCCAGCACTTTGGGAGGCCGAGATGGGCGGATCACGAGGTCAGGAGATCGAGACCATCCTGGCTAACACGGTGAAACCCCGTCTCTACTAAAAAAAAACACAAAAAACTAGCCGGGCGAAGTGGCGGGCGCCTGTAGTCCCAGCTACTCGGGAGGCTGAGGCAGGAGAATGGCGTAAACCCGGGAGGCGGAGCTTGCAGTGAGCTGAGATCCGGCCACTGCACTCCAGCCCGGGCGACAGAGCAAGACTCCGTCTCAAAAAAAAAAATAAAAAAATAAAAAAAAATAAAAATAAAAAAATAAAAAATAAAAAAAATTCAGCCAGGCGTGGTGGTGTGCACCTGTAGTTCCACGTACTCAGGAGGCCGAGGCAGGAGGACCACTTGAGCCCAGGAGGTCAAGGCTGTAGTAAGCCATGGTCACACCGCTGCACTCCAGCCTGGGAAACAGAGCGAGATCCTGTCTCAAAAAAAGAAAACAAAAACCTAAAAATAAGTCAAGACCCTGTCTCCAAATCCAGGCATATTCAGAGGTACTGAGGGTTAGGACTTCAACACAGGAATGTGTGGGAGAAGGGAGTGGATTCAGCCCCTAATGGCTGCTTCAGGTCCTTTCCATAACACACTCAAATGATATGGAAATCTTTTTCTTTCTTTCTTTCTTTCTGAGATGGAGTCTTGCTCTGTCGGCCAGGCTGGAGTGCACTGGTGTGATCTTGGCTTACTGCAACCTCCGCCCCGCCGCCAGGTTCAGGCGATTCTCCTGCCTCAGCCTCCCAAGTAGCTGGGATTACAGGCATGTGCCACTATGCCTGGCTAATTTTTAGTAAAGACGGAGTTTCACCATGTTGGCCAGGCTGGTCTCGAACTCCTGACCTCAGGTGATCCACCCAACTGGGAGGCCTCAGGTGAGCCTCCAAAGTGCTGGGATTACAGGCGTGAGCCACTGTGCCTGGCCTATAAGGAAATCTTAATTACACAAACATCATTCATGCTGAAATTAAGGCACAGAAAATAAATGTTATGGAACATATAATCATTTATGGATGAGTTTGTTTTCATTTTATTTGAGACATCCAAACATCACCAGCCCATCGACAGAATGCCCAGACATGCACAAAAGTACTGTCGCCCCTGAATGTCCGTGGGAGATGAGTTCCAGGACTCCCCAGTGGGTGCCAAAATCTTCGGATGCTCAAGACCCTGATATAGAAAGGTGTAGCAGCCGGGCGTGGTGGCTCATACCTGTAATCCCAGCACTTTGGGAGGCCAAGGCCGGTGGATCACCTGAGGTCGGAGTTTGAGACCAGCCTGACCAACATGGTGAAGCCCCATCTCTACTAAAATAGATAAACACAAGATACAGAAAGGTGTAGAATTTGCACAGTTTCCTGTATACATTAAATCATCTCTAGATTACTTGCCACCTAACGCAGAAGCCTGCACATTACTTCATTTGTGTGGATTCAACATGGTACTTGGCATGTGGCAAATTCAAGTTTTGCTTTTTGAAACTTTGTGGAGTTTTTCCAAGTATTTTAGTTTATTTTATATTTCTAGAGACAGGTTCTCACCCCAGATGCCCAGCTAGAGGGCAGCAGCATGATCATAGCTCACTGTAGCCTCAAATTGCTGGGCACAAGCAATCCTCCCATCTGAGCCTCCTGAGTAGTGGAGACTATAGGGACATGCAACCATGTCCGGCAGATTTTTAAAAAATTTTTAGTAGAGACGAAGTCTTGCTCTTATGCCTAGATTGGTCTCAAACTCTTGGGCTCAGGTGATCCTCCCACCTCAGCCTCTCCAGTAGCTGCAACTACAGATGTGTACCCATACCTGACCATTTTTCCATATACATATATATAATAAATATATAAATATAAATATAATATATAAATATATATAATAAATATATATAGAGAGATATATGAGACAGAGTCTCCCTCTGTCGCCCAGGCTGGAGTGCAATGGCATGACCTCGGCTCACTGCAACCTCTGCCTCCCGGGTTCAAGCGATTTTCCTTCCTCAGGTAGCTGGGATTACAGGTCCCCGCCACCATGCCCAGCCTAATTTTTGTATTTTTAGTAGAGATGGAGTTTCACCATGTTGGCCAGGCTGTTCTTGAACGCCTGACCTTAGGTCTTAGCCTCCCACAGTGCAGATGACAGGCGTGAGCCACTGCGCCTGGCCCGTTTTTCCAAATATTTTTGTTCGGCAGTTGGTTGAATCCACAGATGTGGAACCCATGCACAGGGAGGGCTGGCTAATTAAATCCAGTCATCTTTGATGTTCTGCTGACTCGAAAAACCACAGCACCACACAGTTTTTGTGTATGTTGTTAGAAAGGTGTGTTTGTCATGGTGAGCGGGACAGAACATACTGTATTTAACTTTAGCCAGCTTGGTTGATAATGTTAAAATATGTAGACATATGGTAGGCAGGCTTCCATCTGTACTTCTGCCCTGGGCCTCCCAAATGTAAAGACCGATTAGTTACATACGCAGAACACGCATCTAAAAAAAAAAAAAACAGTTTACTTGTTTGAAACTGTCACGATTCATTCACCTTTTTCCTATTTTCCTTACTACATAAGCGGAATGTGCTTCCAAAAGAAGAATAATTGTTTACTTGTTTGAAAAATATCACAATTCATTCACCTGTTTTCCTTAATTATGTAAGCAGAATATGCTTCTAAAAAAGACTGTTTACTTGTCTGAAAATATCACGATTCATTCACCTGTTTTCCTTAATTACATAAGCAGAATAGGCTTCTATAGAAAATACTGTTTACTTTGAAAATATCATGATTCATTCACCTATTATCCTACTGGTGGACATTGATACTATGTATTATTTATCTCCTGCCGAGTGATAGACTAACCCCACAGAACAACGTGGCTTTAAACACTGTGTCTGTGGATCAGGAATTTGGGACTGGCTACTCGGGGTTCTGGCTTGGGGTGTTTTAAGAGGTTGCCAATAAGAGGTCACCGGCAGGCAGCAGGATCGGCTTCCAAGATGCCTTCCTCCCAGGGTTGGCAAGTTGGTGCCGATTGTTGGTGGCAGACCTTGTTCCTCCCATGTGGGCCTTTCCTCGCGTGGATTGAGTGTCCTCACAACATGGCGGCCGGCTTCCCCCAGAGCAAGGGATATGAGGGAGAGCAGGGGAGAGGGAGGCACACACACCAGGTGGAAGTTGTCCTTGTTATGATGCAGCTTCAGGAATCATTTCATAGAGACGGGGGCAGGGGAGTGGCTCACACCTGTAATCCCAGCTACTCGGGAGGTGGAGGTGGGAGAATCACTTAAGCCTAGGGGTTCTAGACCAGCCTGGCCAACACAGTGAAAGCCTGTCTCTACCAAAAACACAAAAATTAGCCCAGTGTGGTGGCGCATGCCTGTAATCCCAGCTACTTGGGAGGCTGAGGCAGGAGAATTGCTTGAACCCGGGAGGTGGAGGTTGCAGGGAGCTGAGATTGCACTACTGCACTCCAGCCTGGGCGACACAGCGAGACTCCTTCTTAAAAAAAAAAAAAAAAAAAAAAGTATTTTTTGAAAATAAAAAAATGTGTAAAAAGGAATCATCTAGCATACCTTCTGTCACATTCCATTAATTAGAAGCGAATCACTGAATCTGACCCGCACACATGGTGAGAGGCTCCGGCCGCACCCTTTGGAGGAAGGCATAGGGAGCAATTTGCAGACATATTTCTAGACCACCTCACATTGCTTCCGATCTTTCGCCATTAAAGCAATGCTCCAAGGTTTACTCTCGAGTGGCTTCTTGTCCTGCCTGAGCCCTACACCACCCACAAGCCACTAAGAGTCAACGGCAAAGAGGCCGGGAGAGCTGATTTAGAATCATCAGGGTCTACTCCTGGGACCACCCTCTCCTGAGACACCCAGGAGACGGGTGGAGTCCAAACCAAGCTGGCCAGGAGAAAGGATGGGATGGAGACTGGAAGGACACCCACAGGCCCTCTCTTTGGTTTTGTACGATATACAAGGCTCAACAAGAGGGTATGATCGGCCCAAGCTACAGTGCAGGGGCAGGGAAATCCACGTACAATCGCGGCTCTAGAGCCCTTTGGACTGAGACCTGCTGCCTCTTTCGTATAAAAAGCTTTCATGGCCAGGCACAGTGGCTCACGCCTGTAATCCCAGTACTCTGGGAGGCCGAGGCAGGCGGATCACCTGAGGTCAGGAGTTCAAGACCAGCCTGGCCAACATGGTGAAACCCCATCTCTACTAAAAGTGCAAAAATTAACCGGGCATGGTGGCAGGCATCTGTAATCCCAGCTACTTGGGAGGCTGAGGCAGGAGGATCACTTGAACCGGGGAGGTGGAGGTTGCAGTGACCTGAGACTGTGCCATTGCACTCCAACCTGGGTAATAAGAGTGAAACTCTGTCTGAAAAAAAAGCTTGCATGGCCAGGTGTGTTGTCTCACGCCTGTAATCCCAGTATTTTTTGAGGCCAAGATGGGAGGATCACTTGAGCCCAGGAGTTTGAGACCAGCCTGGGCAACATAGCAAGACCTCATCTCTACAAAATAGAAAAATTAGTCACGCATGGTGGTGCATGCCTGCAGTCCTAGCTCTTCAGGAGGCTGAGGCAGGAGGATTTCTTGAGCCCAGTAGGTTGAGATCGCGCCACTGCACTCCAGCCTGGGCCACAGAGCAAGACCCCATCTCTTAAAAACACAAAGCGTTAGGCCAGGCACGGTGGCTCACGCCTGTAATCCCAGCACTTTGGGAGGCCAAGGCAGGATCGGATCACGAGGTCAGGAGATCGAGACCATCCTGGCTAACACAGTGAAACCTTGTCTTTACTAAAAATACAAAAAAATTAGCCAGGTGTGGTGGCGGGCACCTGTAGTCCCAGCTACCCGGGAGACTGAGGCAGGAGAATGGCGTGAACCCGGGAGGTGGAGCTTGCAGTGAGCCGAGATTGTGCCACTGCACTCCAGCCTGGGTGACAGAGTGAGACTCCGTGTCAAAAAAAATAAAAAAACCCAAAAAAACAAAAAAACAAAAAAAACCCACAAAGCATTCAGTACTAGGTAGTAAATCGTGAGTAGCTTTCTGGGGAGGAAGCTCCATTCTTCTCTGGCTTCCCTGGGTCCTGAGACCTTGCCCCTCCAACCTGGAGGCCCAGGAGTGCCGAGCAGCACCCGCAGAGGGCTGTGGGGGCAAGTGAACCTCAGGTGGAAGGCTGAGCGGAGTCCTTCAGCCCAGGACCGCAAGGAAGGAGTGGGAATCTGTGGAGCTTTCTCTACCTGCTCCCGCTGTGCCTCCGCACGCAGCTTTGTCTCCACCTGGTGGACGCCCCACCTAAGAGGACAGTGGAGGCGGCTGGTTGGTGAACTGGCTCCATGGCGGAGATCAGACAGCCCACGCAGCAGGAGGCAGAGTTTTCCAACTCAGGCACTGCCGACATTTGGGACAACATTGTTCTCTGGGGTGGGTCCTGCAGGGTGCTGAGCAGCGTCCCCAGCCTCCACCCACTTCATGCCAGGAGCTCCCCCAAGTCGTGACAATGACAAACACTCCCAGTTAAGAACTGATGGTCTAGGACGAGCTCGATGCCAGGGCACAGCCTTGTGCGGGTGGACAGAGCCGAAGGCTGCTTCCTGCCTGGTCCAGCCCCTACTCTGGAAGGATCCCCAGGACACTGTGGGCTGGTCTCTGACTTGGGAGTCAGGCTTGAGTCAGCACCATGAAGACAGTGAATGAAAAAGAACACGCTCTTCTTGTAGACAACCCTGAACAGCAACGCTCAGGCATGCTACAGTTTGGAATCCACTGAGCCAGGGTGCAGGGAGGACGGAAGCATGACCAGCGTGCAGATGGCTGGACATCCGCTGGCTGAGGGCGGGTCTCAGCATCCCTGCTGGCCTGCAGGGCAACTCCCACTGGTTTCAGTGTTACACCCTGTGAACGTCACAGCTGTGAGCAGACTGAGGACCTGTGAGGGCTACAGGGTCAGGGTGACGTCAGCCGAGATACCCTTGACCTCGCCGGAGGTCACCACCCTGGTCCCGCCACTCTGTGGTAGGAATGGAGCACCTCTCCTGAACAGAGAGCAGAGATGTGGGGAGACAGGCAGGGAGACCCAGGCACCCTCTGGAAGAAGGAAGGGCATGCCAACTGCTCTGAAGACCCAGGAGGCTCCCCAAGAGGCTGGAAAAGGCCCGGGGACCCCTGGGAAGGGTACCTGGGATTTCAAAGAGGAGGGGCTCAATGGAGTGTGCTGAGAGGAGTGTGGGACAAATGGGGAGGGCGGGTGGGGCGACTGTCCTGGGTGCTGAGGGACAGAGGCTATGGGAGTGAGGGGTGGCGGGAGGCAGCTCAGGGCTCTCCAGTGCCAGATAGAACCTGGGTTTTATCCTCAGCCACGAGGAGTCACCTGGACATCTCATGACAAACTTTGGCCTGACTTATGTCCCCCCACTCCCAATTCTTATGTTGAAGCCCTAACCCCCATTTGACTGTATTTGGAGATTAGGTCTTCAGGGAGGAAATGAAGGTTATATGACGTCATCAGGTGGGACTGATCTGAATAGAACTGGGGTCCTTATAAGAAAAGTAAGAGGCCAGGCACAGTGGCTCACACCTCTAATCCCAGCACTTTGGGAGGCTGAGGCAGGAGGATCACTTGAGCCCAGGAGTTTGACACCAGCCTGGGCAACATACTGAGATCCCATCTCTACAGAAAAACAACAACAACAACAACAAAAAGGCTTGGCATGGTGGTTCATGCCTGTAATCCTAGCACTTTGGGAGGCCGAGACGGGCGGATCACATGGTCAGGAGATTGAGACCATCCTGGCTAACATGGTGAAACCCCATCTCTACTAAACATACAAAAAATTACCTGGTATGGTGGTGGGCACCTGTAGTCCCAGCTACTTGGGAGGCTGAGGCAGGAGAATGGCGTGAACCCGGGAGGCGGAGCTTGCAGTGAGCCGAGATCACACCACTGCACTCCAGCCTGGGCAACAGAGCGAGACTCCATTTCAAAAAAAAAATAAAAAATGTGCTCGTGGATACTTGGGAGGCTGAGGTGGGAGGCTTGATTAAGCCCAGGAGATTGAGCCTGCAGTGAGCTGTGACCTCACCACTGCACTCCAACCTGGATGACACGGCAGTATCTTTTAAAAAGCAAACAAAACAAAAAAAAGAAAGAAAGGAAAGAGATACCAGGGGTGCATATGGACAGACAAAAAGCCACAGGAGGACACTGGACACTGTGAGGAGGTGGCCATCTGCAAGCCAAGGAGAGAGGCCTCACCAGAAACCACCCCCTGCTGGCACCTTGATCTCACACTTCTGGTCTCCAGAACAGGGAGAAAATAAATTTTGTTTAAGTCCCAGTCTGTGGTATTGTTAGGGCAGCCCCAGCCGACTAAGACAGATGGTGATGGTTAGAGAGGGGAGCAGTTAGAGGGAAAGCTGGTTAAGGACACAAGATACACAGGGGCCAGAACTAGAGGGGCTGATGGACAGGGGGACAGAACACATGCGCCATCATGTCACCTGCAGGAAAGCACAGTCAAAGCCAGCTCTCAGCAGTGTAGGGCTTTATAAACACCTAAAACAGGGCCGCGAACAGCCAAGGGTAATACGTGTCTGGTGACTGTGACCAACACAGTGACCATGACTCAGGAAGGGAACACTTGGGCTGCCTCAAGTCATTGCTTGTGACCCCAGAAGCTACTAACACGTGCACATGCATGCACACACACGTGCATGCACACATTGCTGTTATATTCCACTAAGCACGCTTACACGAGGAAGTGGAGCATGGAGTTTGTCTCCAATGGGGCAGCCCGCATCTTCATGGGTCTCACACCCACTCTCAGGGGAGACCATGGCCTGGCAGAGCCCAGAATTTAAGGGAGGAAGGGAGGCACAGAAGGGTTTTTAAGATGGAGTCAGCTATGTGTGGCCAAATCTGGCCTGCCTGTTTTTGTACAGTGGCAAGCTAAGAATGGTTTTTATACTTTTAAGTGACTGGAAAAAGTTAAAGGGGTAATAATATTTCATGGCATGTGAAAAATTACATGAAATTCACATTTCAGTGTCCAAAAAAATAAAAGTTTTATTGGCACACAGCCAAGCCCATCGGATGACGCATTTTCCATGGCTCATCTTGCTACAATGGCAGGGTTCACTAACGTGACAGACATGGTGTGGCTCACAAAGCCGAAGATATTTACTATGTGGCCCTTTACAGAAAAGGTCCGCTGACCTCTCGCTCAAAGCAACAATCATTTATGTCACTTGTGATTCTGCAGGCGGGGCTCAGCTGGGCAGCTCTCCTGGCCAGGCACGGCTCAGCTGGGTGGCTCTTCTAGCCAGGCACAGCTCAGCTGGGTGACTCTCCTGGCTGAGGTGGGGCTCAGCTGGGTGGCTCTCCTGGCTGAGGTGGGGTTCAACTGGGTGGCAATCCTGGTGGAGGTGGGGCTCAGTTGGGTGGCAATCCTGGTGGAGGTGGGGCTCAGTTGGGTGGCTCTCCTGGCCAGCTGGGCGGCAATCCTGGTGGAGGTGGGGCTCAGTTGGGTGGCTCTCCTGGCCAGCTGGGCGGCAATCCTGGTGGAGGTGGGGCTCAGTTGGGTGGCTCTCCTGGCCAGCTGGGCGGCAATCCTGGTGAAGGTGGGCCTCAGCTGGACGGCTCTCCTGACCATGGCTGGGCTTCTCTGCCCCTGGAGGGCAGCTACCTGTTGGATGGGGCACTGTGGTTCTTCTTCTCCTTGTATCTCCTCCGGCAGGCCAGCCTTGGGTCCTTCACCATGCAGGGTCCCACAAGATGGAGCAGATGCAGGCAAGGTCTCTTAAGCTTGGGCTCAGGGCAGTCACAGCGTCACTTCCACTGCAGCCTGTCCAAGGCAGGGCAAGGAAGCCCAGATGCAAGGGCCAGGGGAGCGGTCTCCACTTCTGGACTGGTAGAGTAGCAAGGACATGGTGGGAAGGGCATGGATATAAGGGGGGATGAAGGATGAGGGCATTTTGGCAACAATCTGCCACACTGTGGTTTCAGGAGCAGAGCCAGCAAAAACACAGCTCCTGGGAAGAACACCCCACAGCATAACTCATACAGACACCAAAACCCAGGCAGCCCACGGCAGTGGTTCTCAAAGAGGGCAGATTTTGCCCCCAGGAGACACTGGGTGATGTCTGAGGACATTCGTGGTTGTCACCATTTAGGGTAGCTCCTGGCATGGAGTGGGTGGAGGCCAGGGACGCTGCTAAGCACCCTGCAGTGCCAAGAATGACTCCACTGCAGAGAATAATCCAGCCCCAAACGTCAAAAGTGCTGCTGTTGGCCAGAGCAGTGGCTCGCACCTGTAATCCCAGCACTTTGGGAGGCTCACTTGAGCCCAGTAGTTGGAGACCAGCCTGGGCAATACAGTGAGACCCCGTCTCTTAAAAACTGTGGCTGTTGAGAAGCTCAGATCTGGGAAGGACAGGCTAGGGTCCCTGGGGCTAGGGACTAGGGATTAGAACCTAGCTCTGCAGATGGTCGGCAGCCAACACTGCTGCTTCTGCCAGGTCTCAGGTGTGACAGGGCAAGGCCCACAGCCCTCCCCAGGTTCCCAGTGTGGGTGGTCACGCTGATCCCCTCTTGCCTTCCCACAATTTAGAGTCAGATGAAAGCTGTGGCCTCCCGCCCTGCCTTGATCCCCTGAAAATGACAGACACAGATGTGCCTGTAGTTACCTTACGTTTCCCAGACCCCGGGTTGAGAATCCCTGCTGTTACGGGTGGATCAAAAGGCATTTGTTAAGGTTAAATGGAAAATTTTAGGTTATATATATTTTGCCATCAAAAGAAAAAAAAAAAGACACTCCAGCACACGCTGCATGGATGAACCTTGAGCACATCACACTCTGTGAGAGAAGCCGGACACAGTATGTGATTCCATTTCTATAGAATGTCCAGGAGAGGCCAATCCACAGAGGCAGGAAGGGGATTTGTGGGTGCCAGACCCTGAAGGAGGGGGTGAAAGTAATGGTTAATGGAGATGGAATTTTCTTTTGGGCTGAAGAGAATGTTCTGGAATGTGAGGTAATGGTCACACAGTTCTGTTAATATACTAAAAACCAGGCTGGGTGCGATGGCTCACATCTGTTAATACCAGCACTTTGGGCGGCTGAGGCAGGAGGATAGCTTGAGCCCAGAAGCACAGTTCAAGACCAGCCTGGGCAACACAGTGAGACCCCACCTCTACAAAGTCTCTACAAACTACAAAAATTGGCCAGGCACAGTGGTGTGCACCTGTAGTCCCAGTTACTTGGGAGGTGGAGGTGGGAGGATTGTTTAGGCCCTGGAGTTTCAGGCTGCAGTGAGCTTTGATTGCACCACTGTACTCCAGCCTGGGCAACAGAGTGAGATCCTATCTCAAAAAAAACCACTGTGCCCTGAGGCACAGTAGCCCACACCTGTAATTCCAGCACTTTGGGAGGCCAAGGTGGACGGATCACTTGAGGTCAGGGTTCAAGACCAGCCTGGCCAGCATGGTGAAACCCCATCTCTACTAAAAATACAAAAAAATTAGCCAGGTGTGGTAGCAGACTTGTGTAATCCCCGGCTACTCCAAAGGCTGAGGTAGGAGAATTGCTTGAACCTAGGAGGTGGAGGCTGCAGTGAGCTGAGATTGTACCACTGCACTCCAGGCTGGGTGACAGAGTGAGACTCTGTCTAAAAAAAAAAAAAAAGTCTCGTTCTTTCTAGCCTTTTCTAGCAACTACCACATAACAGGCGCTTCAAAGCCATCTGCAGAGTCTGATTCAGAGACACCTGTGGTAGCTGAGACCAGCGATCACGTGAACACACCAACTCCGGACCAAAACCTAAAGTTGATTATTCCAAAAATGGTCAGAGCTCAGATTCCTACATCCCAGAGAGAAACCACTCAGGGGCTGACATAGATGACACTAGACAGTTAGGGCAGGGGTCCTGATGTAGAGCCAGTGCCCGTAAACTCTGCAATAAACTCACAGGACAGGAAGCAGCCCTTTTAAATTCTTGCAGAGCAAAAGAGCTGGGCAGAAAACAAGAGCTCTGCTAAACTACATCATGAAAAGGGTTTTTGTTTTTGTTTCTGTTTTCAGGGTCTCGCTCTGTCCCCCTGGCTGGAGCACAGTGATGCAACCACAGCTCACTGCAGCCTCCAACTCCTGGCCTCAAGTGATTCACCTCAGCCTCCCAAGCAGCTGGGACGACAGGTGTGCACCGCCACACCCAGATGATTTTTCAATTTTTTGTAAAGTCAGGGCCTTGCTTTGTTGCCCAGGTTGGTCTTGAACTCCTGGCCTCAAGCAATCTTCCTGCCTCAGCCTCCCAAAGTGCTGGGATTACAGGTGTGAGCCACTGCGCCTGGCTAATTTTTTAAATTTTTGGTAGAGATGGGGTCTCACTATGTTGCCCAGACTGGTCTCGAACTCCTGGGCTCAAGCCATCCTCCTGCCTTGACCTCCCAAAGTGCTGGGATTACTGGCATAAGCCAATGTGCCCAGCCAACTTTTTCTTTTTTTAATGTGAATTTTTTACTTCTACTTGAAATTCCAACTTAGCATGAAAAATCATTTGCATTTTCAGAACAAAGGAGGCCATCTTCTGGCTAAGCTGAAAAAAAAAAAAAAAGTCATTATAGGCCTGAGGCACCATTTTAAACATGATGTTGCTTTTTTCGGGTTGCACTATGAGGAATTCTGTGTGTACAAAATACCTCAACAGAAAGTGAAAGCAGCCCTGGGCGATCCGGGGGCAAATTCATTGAGTCACTGGATAAATACTTCCTGGGTGCTTCTGGGGGCCGGCTGCTGTCACGGGCGCTGTCACAGCATCGGGGAATAACCAACGTCCTGTCCTCCAGGAGGGCGCTGCGCGATAGTCCACGGAGACACGGGGTAAGCAAAATAACTCAATGCGATCTGATGGTTCTCATGCCGTTGGGAAGAACAGGGCAGGCGGTGAGAGCCGGGGATTGCACTTTCTCACGGGCTGGTCATGGCCAGCCTGGTGGGTGAGGAGGAGGGTGAAGACACAAAGCTGGGGAAACAGGGAAGCGCATTTGAGCAGAGGGAACTGCATGGGAAGGGCCTGAGGGTGGAACGCCCAGAATCTGGAATGGTCCAGAAGGCAGTGCGACTAGAGCGGAAGGAATGAAGGGAGATGGGGTCACAGAATAAAGGGGGTGGAACAGGGGGTAGAGGACACCATGATGGACGTCACAGGCCATCGCAGGGCAGAGAATAGAGGGTGGGACAGGGGACACCGTGATGGATGTCACAGGCCATCGCAGGGGCTCCGGCTTGTCCTGAGACCCCACGGGGGTTTCCAGCGGAGGAGGGACACAGGCTACGTTGTGATGGGGCCTCTTTGGCGCTGTGCGCGGACGGAAATGGGGGCGAGAGCAGAAGGAATCGTGCAGGTCCAAAATACAGAGGAGGCAGGCTGGCGCGCGGTAGAGGCGGTGCGCGTGCAGGCGCCTGCGCTCAAGGTCAGAAGAAGGAGAGGAGACCGGGCTGGCTCCCCAGTTTGGGATCCGCACGAAGGACTGCAGGCAGCCCTGCCTGCCGTGGGGAAGTCAGCAGGATGAAGGGGTTTTGGAGAAGCGCGCAGGTGTTTGGACTTGGATATGATCCATCTTTGAAATGCCAGTCAGACATCCACAGAGCGTGCTGCACGGGCCGCTGTATGCAGGGGACAAGACTAGAGCTCCAGGGAGAGGCCTGAGCCGGAGTCAGAAACTGGGTGTCATCGATAGATAATATTTTTTAAAGATTGAGATAAGTCCACACTGTAACATCCCCGCTTTAAAGTGCACCGTTCGGTGGAATCTAGCACATTTACAAGGCTGTGCAAACATCCCTTCTACCTAATTTCAGAACGTTTCCACCACCCCAAAAAGAAACCCATCCACTTCAGCGTTCTCTCCATCCCTCCCCAGCCCCCAGAACCACTAATCCATGTCCTGTCTCTGTGGATTTGCCTGTTCCGGAATTTTCATAGGAAAGAATCATGCACTATACAGCCTTTTGTTTTATTTATATTTTAGAGGCAGGGTCTTGCATCTCAGGCCATCCGTGTGGCTGCAACAGAAGACCCCAGCCTGGGTGATGTACAGAGAGCAGTATTTCATTTTCTCATAGTTCCACAGGCTGGGAAGTCCAAGATCAAGGCGCTGGCACCTGGTGTCTGGTGAGGGCCTTTCTCCTGCATCCTCACATGACAAAAGAGCAAGTGAACCAGCCAGCCTCCCCCTGCCCAGATCCCATTCACAAGGAGCCCTCATGGCCTAACCACATCTCTTTTTTCAGGTAGTGTTTTGCTCTGTCTCCCAGGCTGGAGTGCAGTGGCATGATCATAGCCCACTGCAGCCTTGACCTCCTGGGCTCAAGCGCTCCTCCTGCCTTGGCTTCTCAAAGCGCTGGGATTACAGGTGTGAGCCACTGGTCCAGCCCCAAGCACGCCTCTTAATGGCCACATCTCTTAATACTGAATTTTGGAGGGGACACAAACCACAGGTGCCAGGTGACCAGAGACCACTCCTGTAGCCTGAAGTCCCCTGGAATGAGCTAGCCAATCCCCAGGTGTGCCCTGCCCCACTGTGCCTGGAAACTCCAATAAAGGCCATGGCCTCAGCCTGGCCTTACTCCCGCTCCTGCCCAATCCGTGTTCCCCCCGTGTGGTGTGACGAGCCCCTTCTCCCACAGCAAGCATCGGTGATAAATTCCTCTTTCAACAGCACGGGCCTCCTGTGTCACCACTTAGTCACTCCATAAATGACAACCCCATGGTTACCAAATGAGCCATTCTCCAAGAACAAGAAGGTGAAGGAGAGAGGCTGAGGGTGTGAGGGATCATAGGCAGGGACTGGGAGGACACCCATAAAAACTGGCGCCGACTGGCCGGCTTCCAGACCTGGCTCTGCCCACTACAGGGCTCCAAGTCCCTTATTCTTTCTTAGACTCAGTTTACTCACCTGTAAAATGGGAACATCTAATTTGCTATGGGGATGGTGTGATGATTAAACAAGAAGTCATAGGCTACGGGGCCACCATGTGGCAGGAGCTTAGGATGTAGCCCAGGGTGGCCAGAATTTTCTTTTTTTTTTTTTTGGAGACGGAGTCTTGCTCTGTCGCCCAGGCTGGAGTGCAACGGCACCATCTCAGTTCACTGCAACCTCCACCTCCCTGGTTCAAGAGATTCTCCTGCCTCAGCTTCCCCAGTAGCTGGGAATACAGGCACCTGCCACCACACCCAGTTAATTTTGTATTTTTAGTGGAGACAGGGTTTCACCATGTTGGTCAGGCTGGGTCAAACTCCTCACCTCAGGTGATCTGTCCACCTCGGCCTTCCAAAGTACTGGGATTACAGGCGGGAGTCACTGTGCCTGGCCCCAGAGTTTCCAATTTTAAGTGATGCTAGGAACCAGAGGTTTTGTGAAATCTTCCTTTTTTTTTTTTTTTTTTTTCTTTTTTAAGACGGAGTCTCACTCTATTGCCCAGGCTGGAGTGCAGTGGCATGATCTTGACTCACTGCAACCTCTGCTCCCGGGCTCAGGTGATTCTCCTGCCTCAGCCTCCCAAGTAGCTGGGACTATAGGTGCACCCCACCATGCCCAGCCGAATCTCCCACTTTTAAATGCTGGCAACTAATTCAAATAAAGCAAGCAGAAAGCTGACTGCACAGGGGTGAGAACCAAACATGGCCTGCAGGCTGTCAATTTTCAAAGTCTGACCCAGACTGAGGAGGTGAGAGTGAGAGTTGAGAAACAGGTATAAAAAGTCACAACTTTGGGAGGCCGAGGTGGGCGGATCACAAGTCAGGAGATCGAGACCATCCTGGCTAACACGGTGAAACCCCATCTCTACCGAAAATACAAAAAATTAGGCCGGGCGCAGTGGCTCAAGCCTGTAATCCCAGCACTTTGGGAGGCCTAGACGGGTGGATCACGAGGTCAGGAGATCGAGACCATCCTGGCTAACACGGTGAAACCCCGTCTCTACTAAAAAAATACAAAAAACTAGCCAGGCGAGGTGGCGGGCGCCTGTAGTCCCAGCTACTCGGGAGGCTGAGGCAAGAGAATGGCGTAAACTCGGGAGGCGGAGCTTGCAGTGAGCTGAGATCTGGCCACTGTACTCCAGCCTGGGCAACAGAGCAAGACTCCGTCTCAAAAAAAAAAAAAAAAAAAAAAGAAGTCACAAACTGGCCAGGCGCAGTGGCTCACACCTGTGATCCCAGCACTTTGGGAGGCTGAGGTGGGCGGATCACTTGAGGTCAGGAATTCGAGACCAGTCTGGTCAACACAGCAAGCCCTCATTTCTACTGAAAATACAAAAATTAGCTGGGCACAGTGGCTCACACCTGTAATCCCAGCACTTTGGGAGGCCGAGGCAGGAGGATCATTGGAGATCAGATCAAGACCAGCCTGGCCAACATGGCGTATACAAAAAAAAAAAAAAAAAAAAAAAAAGCCAGGCATGGTGGTGCATGCCTGTAATCCCAGCTACTCAGGAGGCTGAGGTATGAGAATCGCTTGAACCTGGGAGGCACAGGTTGCAGTGAGCCAAGATTGTGCCACTGCACTCCAGCCTGGGCAACGGAGTGAGACCCTTTCTCAAAAAAAAAAAAAAAAAAAAAAAGTCATAAATTTACTCTCAGTAAAGCCTGCCCATAACCCATGAGCCCAGGCTGTTTGCTGCTGCTGCTGCTGTTCGGAGTCACCTTTTCCTGGAAGGAAGTGTGCCACTGTACCACGCCAGAGATGGCTGCCATCTCCATGACAACAAGCACACGCTGGTGCTGCCTGCCTGGGAGGGGAGAACAGCGCGGGCGGGAAATGGAGAGCCTGGGCTAACATGGGCTTACAAACTGTGGTGACAAACGTCTACAAGTCCTGCCTGGCCCTCCCACCTTCAGGCCCCAGGCTAATGTCTTTTGATGGCTTTTTGGTCAGAGAGTTTGTTTTGGGAAGTCAAGCTTTTTCAGGTGCATCCTTCTAAGCTGAATTTCGGGATGCAAAGCTGGCGAGCCCCACTGATCTCATTTTGTTCATGTGGCCGCCAAGCTTAAGGGGACGTCGAGGCCTAGGGGATGGAATGGACCCATCTGAGCCACCCACGTCCCCTGGCCCAGAGCTCTTTCCGTGGGGCCATGCTCTCGTTTGCTCCGAAGGGACGGAGTAGGCTTGGGTGTGGTCCACACTTCAGACGGACACGGGTGGGATCTGCAGGTAGAGGCAGGTGGCGAAATGTCTTAGGGACAGCCAGGAAGATGGGTCATTCTCTCTCTGTGTATAATGATGTCTACAGAACACTGCATTGAATAACTCAATGGGAACACACACACACAAAACCCAAAGAACATTTAGAGTCCAAGGAAAAACTCAAGTGGAAATAAAGATTTTCCTAGAATCACAGGCTGAGAAATGTCATCGTTCGTTCTTTCTAAAAACAAGGACTTGGCCAGGCGCAGTGGCTCACACCTATAATCCCAGTGCTCTGGGAGGCCAAGGCAAGAGGATCACCTGAGGTCAGGAGTTCAAGACCAGTCTGGCCAACATGGTGAAACACTGTCTCTACTAAAAATACAAAAATCAGCCAGGCACAGTGGTGCGTGCCTGTAATCCCAGCTACTCGGGAGGCTGAGGCATGGGAATCACTTAAACTCGGGAGGCGGAGGTTGCAGTGAGCCGAGATCACGCCACTGCACTCCAGCCTGGGCGACAGAGACTCCGTCTCAAAAAAAAAAAAAAGCCACATAATTAAAAACAAGGACTCGGCCGGGCGCGGTGGCTCAAGCCTGTAATCCCAGCACTTTGGGAGGCCGAGACGGGTGGATCACGAGGTCAGGAGATCGAGACCATCCTGGCTAACACAGTGAAACCCCGTCTCTACTAAGAAATACAAAAAAAAAAAACTAGCCAGGCGAGGTGGCGGGCGCCTGTAGTCCCAGCTACTTGGGAGGCTGAGGCCGGAGAATGGCGTGAACCCGGGAGGCGGAGCTTGCAGTGAGCTGAGATCCGGCCACTGCACTCCAGCCTGGGCGACAGAGCGAGACTCCGTCTCAAAAAAAAAAAAAAAAAAAAAAAAAAAAACAAGGACTCTTTCTTCCCAAACACAGCTCATCAATCACCCCCATGGCAGACGGAGATGAAGGCTGAGGCTACCCAGCTGGAAACGGAAATATCACAGGCCCTGTGATGGTTAATACTGAGTGTCAACTTGATTGGACTGAGGGATGCAAAGTATTGTCCTGGGTGTGTCTGTGAGGGGGCTGCCAAAGGAGAGTCACATTTGAGTCAGTGGACAGGGAGAGGCAGCCCCGCCCTCACTCTGGGTGGCCACCATCTAATCAGCTGCCAGTGCGGCCAGGATAAAAGCAGGCAGAGGAATGTCGAAGGACTGGACTGGCTGAGTCTTCTGGCCTCCATCTTTCTCCCGTGCTGGGTGCTTCCTGCCCTCGAACATCAGACTCCAAGTTCCTCAGTTTTTGGACTCTTGGGCTTACACCAGCAGCTGGCCAGGGACTCTCGGGCCTCCGGTCACAGACTGAAGGCTGCGCTGTCGGCTTCCCGACTTTTGAGGTTGGGGGACTCGGACTGACCCACCCCTGGCGTCCTTGCTCCTCAGCCTGCAGACGGCCTAGCTGGGACTTTACCTTGTGACTGTGCGAGTCACTTCTCCTAGATAAGCTCCCTTTCTTGGAGACCTGTATCCTGTGAGTCCTGTCCCTCTAGAGACCCTGACTCATCCAGCCACCGACTTCCGTGACCCTGGAGAACACCCGCACTCCAGCGTTCTGGCCTTGGCGCACCCAGGTGGAGGGCGCAGTGCCTCAGGGGCCAGAGCGACAACGTGCCCTGCCACACCAGATGCTGATGCGCCCAGTCAAGTCCTTCATCAGGGAGAGTATTTTCAAGTCTGTTTTACCGGCAGTAAGATGACGTTTCAATTGCTGTGTGTACACACAACACACACACATACACCCCAGAATTTCATTTTTTGGCACTTCTGTTCACAGGGGTTTTCTATTCAAAATGCATCTTACACATTCATACCCATAACAGTCCTGATTTTGTAACCAGTTTTTTTCTTTCTCTTTTTTCTGACCATGAAACCCTTAGGTGCAGTCTCCACGTGAAATGCCCATTTCAGATCCAGAAACCCCCAAGATGTCCCAACGTACCAGAAAGGAGTTCTGTTAACTCAATCCTTGGGAAGGTACCAAAAGGACTTTTCTGCTTTATGAGTCAGGATCTTGCTCTGTCTCCCAGGCTGGAGAGCAGCAGCACAATCATAGCTCCCTGTGGCCTCAAACTCCTGGGTTCAAGTGACGCTCCCGCCTCATCCTCCCGAGCAGCTGGAACTACAGGTGTGCACCACCATGCTTGGCTAATTTTTTTTTTTTTTTTTTTTTTAGAGATGGGGGTCTCACTATGTTGCTCAGGCTGGTCGCAAACTCCAGGGCTCAAGCGATCCTCCTGCCTCGGCCTCCCAAAATGCTGGGATAACAGGCGTGAGCCACTGCACCCAGCCCGAAAGGATTTTATTATCCCAGGATCACTTTCAAACCGTCTTCTTTTGAATGGAGTCAAGAAGCCAGCTCCAAACCAGGACCCGCCAGGTTCCTCAGGATGGAGCCACCATAGGGCGTCAGGTTCTTGAGGTGGGAACTGGATTCAGAGCCTGGGCGTCGAGTTTCCCGAGCCTCGGGGGCGAGCCAGGCTGTGCAGCAGTGGGACTGATGGGCTTGTCCTCTGCTCTAAGAAGGAACACGGTCCCATGTGGAGGCGGCTGCGTGATGAGCCCCACCAGGCAGGTGCTTGAGAACACCATCCTGACGATACCATGCCGATCACGCTAGAGAAACCATTAGCTACGTGCCCTCCCAGAAGCAGCAGCGGCTCACTATAGCAACACCTTTTTACTCTTGTGCACCAAACTGGCCCACATCTCAGGAACAAGGAGGGGTCGTCTCCTGTTCCAGCCCTCTCCTGCTGCTTTAAGAAACCGAACGGCCTGCAGAGCCCCGTCTGCGCTGGCTCATGAGCCACTCATGTCAAGGGCAGGACAAGATGGCAAATCCCAGGTTCTCATGAGCAACTACAACCAGCCTCAAACCACCAACCTGGACTCAACCAACGACTCAAAACAACAGACACCACTGGCTCTTTACACATCCACGGCCAAACTACACTTAAAACAATAGACACTCCTGGCTCTTTAGACATCCACAGCCCAGCGACACTCAAAACAACAGACATCACTGACTCTTTATACATCCACGGCCCAACGACACTCAAAACAACAGACATCCCCAGCTCTTTATACATCTATGGCAAGGGCCTGGGGACATTACAGGTCACTCTGCTCCCGAGGGACAGAGCTCACCATAGACTTCACCTCCTGCAGCAGGACTGGCCTTCCCAGATCCACAATGACGCAGAATCAGAGCCATGCCGCCTCTCCACTCTCCACCAACCGCGACAAGTAAATGACTTGCCGTAGGTCCATTTAAAAAGGCAAATGGAACTTACCTTAGGGGAGAAAAACCTGCCCAAAGCAACATATCCACCAAAAAAAGAAATGTCATTCCCCAAAATATTTACAAATTAACTTTCTAGCTAAAAGAAATCTGGCAACTTTAAAATTAAAGTTGAACAGAGCACGGTGGCTCACACCTGTAATCCCAGCACTTTGGGAGGCTGACGCGGGTGGATCACTTAAGCTCAGAAGTTTGAGACCAGCCTGGCCAATGGCAAAACCCTGTCTCTACAAAAAATTCATTCAGCCTGGTGTGGTGGTGTGTACCTGAAATCCCAACTACTTAGGAGGCCAAGGAGGGAGGACTGCTTGAGGCCAGGAGGTTGAGGCTGCATTAAGTTATGATCGCACCACTGTGCTCCAGCCTGGGTGACACAGTGAGACCCTACCTCAAAAAATAACTGAAATAGGGCTGGGCACGGTGGCTCACGCCTGTAATCCCAGCACTTTGGGAGGCCGAGGTGGGCAGATCACCTGAGATCAGGGATTTGAGACCAGCCTGGCCAACGTGGTGAAACCTTCTCTCTACTAAAATACAAAAATTAGCCGGGTGTGGTGGCGCGCGCCTGTAGGCTCCGCTACTCAGGAGGCTGCTTGATCGCCTGAACTCATGAGCCAAATGTTGCAGTGAGCCGAGATCGCGCCATTGTACTCCAGCCTGGGCAACAGAGTGAGACCCTGTCTAAATAACACTAATAATAAAATACAAAGAGAATGAACACAGGGTTTACAAGTCCCCTTTCTAAGTGTTTTCCTTATTTTTCTAGGGCTGCCTATTTATCTTATCGGGGCCTTTGTCCCATGACCCCCAGAGCCCCAGGAAAGAACACCGATATTCATTACACTCACATGAAGAGACTGTTTTCCAGGGCCATTCGAAAATGCTTTTAAATCTGATGTATTTGTTCCTATCATTCTAAATACACATGTTGGTAGACCCAGACAAGAGACAAATACAAAATAAAACCATTAAAAATCCAGAAACAGAGAATATGTTTGGGGGAGAAAAAAAGTCTCCTAGGAATTTACTTCTGCCCTAATGTGTATGAACTAACTTTTGGTTCTTTTTTTTTATTTTGAGATGGAGTCTCACTCGGTTGCCCAGGCTGGAGTGCAATAGCGCAATCTCAGCTCACTGCAACCTCCACCTCCCAGGTTCAAGCGATTCTCTTGCCTCAGCCTCCCAAGTAGCTGGGATTACAGGCACCCGCCACCACACCCAGGTAATTTTTGTATTTTCAGTAGAGATGGGGTTTCACTACGTTGGCCAGGCTGGTCTGGAACTCTTGAGCTCAGGTGATCTGCCTGCCTCAGCCTCCCCAAATGCTGGGATTACAAGTGTGAGCCACCACGCCTGGCCTAACTTTTGGTTCTAAAACAAGATGAAAAAACAAAATCCACACTTCAAAACTATTCAATCTACCTAATTCCTTGTATAGGAGCTCAGACCCCAAGTCTTATTATTTGAAAAGGTTTCCTAAAAATATACTTTAATCCAAGTTTTTACCTGCAGCCAGCAGCTGCCTCTCAGATTCTCTTCTAAGGAGTTCAGCCTCTAACTCAGATTCTCTTCTGAGGAGTTCAGCCTCTAACTCAGATTCTCTTCTGAGGAGTTCAGCCTCTAACTCAGATTCTCTTCTGAGGAGTTCAGCCTCTAACTCAGATTCTCTTCTGAGGAGTTCAGCCTCTAACTCAGATTCTCTTCTGAGGAGTTCAGCCTCTAACTCAGATTCTCTTCTGAGGAGTTCGGCATCTAACTCGTATCTCAGCCTTGCTGAGAAGGGCTTGAAAAAGACCACAGCGGCATGGGAAGGGGCAAGTCTCCCTCGCTCCTGCAGGGTCGTGCGCCCTGGAAAGAACGGGTGCAGCGGAGGCGCAGTGACTTATTAGGATGTGCAAACAGCTTGAGGGGTCCACGGTCTCACTTTCCTGGGGCTTTTTGGACCTAGTGGTAGGAGTCCATTCAGGGGCATGCGCCCCGGCCCCCATGGTGGCGACATCGGATTCTCCAGGGCAGCCTGTGCTCCTTGGACCGAAGCTCAAAGGGACGGGGCTGGCCTTGGCGGGTGGGGTTTCCACTGGAAGGACCTGGAGGCCTGCAGGAGGGTGAACGTGGCGTCTGGGCTGGGTATGACCAGGTCAGCTTCTTTCTGAAGCCAGTCGCAGCCACACCTGGCAGACAGGGGCTCCTCTCAGGGGTATTAGCAGGTTCTGTCACTGGCACTGGGGCTGCCAAGCTGCTCCCACGGTCAGCATGGGCTCCGGGTCTTTCTCAAGTTACCTGTTGCCCGGGAGACATTTCTGAGAGAGATGGGTTGGGTCACCATTACTTTCCCAGTGACACGGGGCCATGTGCTGTCTCAATGTCCCCACTGCGGGGAGGGGCTCTTGTTTTTTTATTGTTTTTTTAGACAGGGTGTCGCACTGTCGCCCAGGTTGGAGTGCAGTGGTGCGATCATAGCTCAATGCAGCCTCAACTTCCTGGCCTCAAGCAATCCTCCCTCCTTGGCCTCCCAAAGTGCTGGGACTACAGGTGTGTGCTGCCACACCTGGCCATGTCTTTTTTAATGTTTGAAGGATGTAGCCCTAAACTACTATCTGACCGGGCCCGAACTAGCAGGGTAGGGTGCAGGTGACAGGGTAAAGGATAGCAATAACACAGTCTCCACCACAGGTGCCACTGCTAAGCTGACGTGGTCAGGGCTGGGTTCGACACCATGGCTGCCTCTCTAGGCTCCGGCAGCCCTGACTGTGAGTGAGGCACTGGCCTGGGCTGATTCCTAGCCGGGACGACCACTGGGCCCCCACGTCAGTCCAGTGACCTCCCCCAAGCCTCACTTTCCTCATCAGCAAAATGGGCTTCACAACACCGATCCCAAGGATCACGTGAGGGCTCAAGTGCCCGGGACTCACCTCACACGGAGAATCAGTAACCAGCAGCGGGCGTCCTGCCCATGACTAATAGAGTGTGATGGCGTTCCAACCCTGCCTCCCGCTTCCTGAAGCTCTCCAGGGGAAGGAGTCCAGCTTATAATGTATGCTAATAGTGTTAGAATTTAATTGCAGGAAGGAAGTGCCTTTAATCCCAGCACTTTAGGAGGGAAAGGCGGGAGGTCCCTTCAGGCCGGTTCAAGACCAGCCTGGGCAAAATAGCAAGACCCTATCTCTACAAGAATAAAAATCGCCAGGCAAGGTGGTGTGCACCTGTAGTCCCAGCCACTCCAGGAAGCTGAGGTGGGAAAACTGCCTGAGCCCAGAAGTTACAGGCTGGAGTGAGCTGAGACTGTGCTACTGCACTCCAGCCTGGGCAACAGAGTGAGACCCTGTCTCACAAACAGACAGACAGACAGACAGAGATTCTCTGGACAGGACATCAAGAATTACACCAAAAGCCGGTAGTCCTCTAACTTAGATTTAACAAGAATGCAAAGGCACAGCTAGCCGACTGTGTAATACTGGTGGAACTATGATAAAACCGCTAAACGAAGAGAAAGGTAACGGCAGAGGCCACCGGCCTGTCGCTCCGACCACTCTGCATTTCTAACACGCTGCGTTGAGCTCTCACTGCTTCATGACCAGTGTGACTTAAACATTACAGACCCTGTTGAAGCTCCTCGGCGATTCTCAGCTAAAAAACTGTGCTCGGTGCTAATTTTTCTTTTTTCTTTTTTTTTGTTTTTGAGACAAGAGTCTCCCACTCTGTCACCCAGGCTGGAGTGCAGTGGTGCAACCTTGGCTCACTGCAACCTCCGCCTCCCAGGTTCAAGAGATTCTCCTGCCTCAGCCTCCCGAGTAGCTGGGATTACAAGTGCCTACCACTACGTCTGGCTAATTTTTTGTATTTTTAGTAGAGACGGGGTTTCAACATGTTGGTCAGGCTGGTCTCGAACTCCTGACCTCAGATGATCCGCCCGCCTCAGGCTCCCAAAGTGCTGGGATTACAAGTGTGAGCCACCGCACCTGGCCTGTGCTCAGTGCCAATTAAAAGCACTGCTGCATTCAGTTTTCCACATGGGATTAATGTTTCATTCTGAATACTTGCAACACTAATTCAACTTCTAAAAAAACTATGAGATTCATAAGACCATATAAAATAAAATAAAGATAATCAACATTATCAACAGGTAACTGTAAACTTTTCTCATGCCTTCAAGAGTGAATGTGCATCCCATTCTCACTGACCAACAACTAAGCAGCTCAGATACCAACCCTATTTATGGATGAAAATGTCAAGGAAGTTCCTACCCAGGGCTATGATTATCATTTTTTGTTCATTTGTTTTAGAGACAGTGTCTTGCTCTGTTGCCCAGGCTGGAGTCCAGTGTCGCAATCCCAACTCACTATAGCCTCAAACTCCTGGGCTCAGGTGATCCTCTTCCCTCTGCCTCCCAGGCAGCTGGGGACTATAGGTGCACACCACCACATCTAGCTAATTGTTAATTTTTTTATAGAGATGGGGGGAAAGGTCTCATCATTTTGCCCAGGCTAATCTCAAACTCCTGGGCTCAAGCTGGAGTGAGGTGGCGCGATCTCGGCTCACCGCAAGACCCGCCTCCCGGGTTCACGCCATTCTCCTGCCTCAGCCTCCCGAGTAGCTGGGACTACAAGCGCCCACCACCACGCCCAGCCAATTTTCTGTATTTTTAGTAGAGATGGGGTTTCACCAAGCTGGCTGGGCTGGTCTTGAACTCCTGACCTCATGATCCGCCCGCCTCGGCCTCCCAAAGTGCTGGGATTACAGCATGAGCCACCGCACCCGGCCTGGTTATCAATTTTATAAGCTAAGAAAACCTACCCAGCTGGGTGCGGTGGGTCACGCCTGTAATCCCAGCACTTTGGGATGCCGAGGCGGGCAGATCACAAGGTCAGGAGATCAAGATCACAGTGAAACCCCGTCTCTACTAAAAATACAAAAAATTAGCCGGGCGCAGTGGTGGGTGCCTGTAGTACCAGCTACTCAGGAGGCTGAGGCAGAAGAATGGCGTGAACCCGGGAGGCAGAGCTTTCAGTGAGCCGAGATCGCGCCACTGCACTCCAGCCTGGGTGACAGAGCAAGACTCCACCTCAAAAAAAAAAAAAGGAAAACCTACCCAAAACTCCTAAAAAATAAATTGCCGTCTTTGTTTTGGCAATTCTTGAAACAGGCTTTTGTAAATACTGCTGTCCAAATGCTGCCATAAAATTGGTACACAAAATCTGTTATCTGATCAGTTTTCTCATGGCAGGTTATATAAAACATAGGTACTTTTTTGTTTGTTTGAGACAGTCTCACCCTGTCGCCCAGGCTGGAGTGCAGTGACGCAATGATCTCAGCTCACGGCAACCTCCACCTCCCAGGTGCAAGCGATTCTTCCGCCTCAGCCTCCCGAGTAGCTGGGATTACAGGCGTGCGACAACATGCCTGGCTAATTTTTGTATTTTTAGGAGAGACAGGGTTTCACCATGTTGGCCAGGCTGGTCTCGAACGCCTGACCTCAAGCGATCTGCCTGCCTCCGCCTCCCAAAGTGCTGGGTTTACAGTCATGAGTCACCACGCCCGGCCAAAACTTATATACTTTAAAAGCAGCCAATGTTTCTAAACAAAAGTCATTTCCCGCAAGAAAGAATGTCTAGTTAACCTAAAGTCATTCAAATAATGCATATCATCTTGTTTCAAGGTTTTATGAGACTGAAATGCATTTTGCTATGATTCCAGTGTTATTCTGAGTTTTAGTTCATAGCTTACTCTTTTCTTAAGGAAGAACACATTTTCCCTGGAGCAATTCAAGGAGGGACTAACTCAACAACTCAACACCAGGTTCGTGGCAGTTTCACACCCTTGGTTATGTGTATACTGTATCACCTAAGCCATCAGAACACAGAAGGTAGCTGCACTAAAACGCTAAAATGTATAAGCACATTAATTCAAATCAAGACAGAAGCAGCTACTGAAGTTTAGCAATTACCTATTTGAACAACATAAACATTCCATTTCTCCTGTGGGAGGTAATTTTAATAGCAAGTAAAATATTCAAGTGATTTTCCACGTCTGATGGAAGAATGCGATGGGGAAAGAAAGAAGAGAAAGAGAAAAGAAGGAAGAGCTAGCAGGCAGAGGGGTGGAGTGTATCCAGAAGTTTCTACCAGCCTGGAGTGCTAGCTGAGTCAAGCTGCTTTAACTGAGCACCGGCCAGCGAAACACCACTGAGGATGAAGAAAGCAAAAGAGAAGATCAAATAAAAATTAAACGTTCTGTTCTGGGAAATCAGCAGGTCACAGATTCTTTCCCTAATAGGAAATCCATTACTAGCCAAGTACTCCATCGGAGAAACCACTCCAAGCGCAGGAAACAGGTGCACTCCTCATTCCCACAGCCCTAGTTTCCAAGCCCTGGGTGGTTTCTCTTTGTGATTCCACTGGAAAGGGCACAGCGATATCACAGCCACTGGTGGAAGGATCGGCACTGCCGCTCCACCGTGGGAGGCTGAAACACCAGCCTGGACCTCTCTTCCACGTGCTGAAATGGAGTAGGAACACCGCAGGGGAGCAAAGACCCCGGAGCTCAGCAGAGGCCCCTCTGTGAGGTGCCCAAGGGGTGGTTTGTATCTGTGGGGGCTCAGCAGGGGCTGTGATCCACAAGGTTATAGCAAGCTAACAGCTGGAAACCGACACAAGGGTGACACGTGGAAATCATCAACTGTTGTGGGGGGATCTGCTCCCTCCAGAGATGCCAGCCCTGGCTTTCAGACTGGGACTTCAGTCTTGGGGGCAGATGGAAGGACTGAAGATAGCAGAGATGCTCCGAGGAGCAGGCCTGGGAGAAGAGTGTAGAGTGTGTGTTTGTACATTCAGGGTACAAACTTACCCTGTGTCCCTACCCACTGAGCCCTCCTGCCCCTGGCCAGTTCCCAGTGTGTCCCCATCCCCTGCCATCTCTCCTCCAGGATCCTTTCTCTCTCTCCCCTCCCAAACGACTAGATATTTAAGACCTAGAAAAGGATCATAAATACCCAAACACTCAGGGCCCTTTCTCCCGCCTCACTGTCCCAGCAGGGTCCCAGTTCCCTGGAAACCCAGGTGCCCACCCTCTTATTTGACCTCAGGACCTCCTCCCACATCATACTGGCTTCCCGCCAAGTCTCTGTCCCCCTTCCCCAATCAGGCCTCAGTTCCCCACACCAACCTCTGTTCCTGCCCCTGCCTGGGGTACCCTCCCAGGTCTCTGCCTTCTCCCCTACCCCCATCATCAGGGTCAGTGAACCCTACAATCGAATGTGGCTGCCCCCTGCCCAGCCGGGAACCCTCCCAGCTCTCTGCCTTCTCCTCTTCCAGCAATCGGGGGTTAACACCCCTCTGCCCTTCCCCTCCTCCTGCCCAGCCGGACGCCCTCCCAGGTCTGTATTCTCTTTCCCTACCAGCAATCAGGTGTCAGCTCCGCTCTGGCCCTCCCCTGTTCAGTCAGGCACCCTCCCAGGTTTCTGTCTTCTCTCTTACCCCCATCAGCGGCCAGTTCACCCTCGACTGTGGCTTCCTCCTGCCCAGCTGGGAACTCTCGCTGATCTGTTTTCTCCTCCCCTACCAATAATCGGGGGTCAGCTCCCCTCTGTCCATCCCCCTGCCCCGCCAGGCACCCTCCTAGCTCTGTGTCTTCTCTTCCCCTACCAGCAATCAGGGGTCAGCTAAGCTCTGGCCCTCCTCCTGGCCCCGCCAGGCACAATCCCAGGTGTCTGTCTTCTCTTCCCCTACCAGCAATCAGGGGTCAGCTCCTCTCTGCCCATCCCCACCCCATCCCCGGCCAGGCACCTCCCAGGTCTCCTCTCTGCATTGGGTCAGTTCCCGTCCCCTCCCCCTCCTCTACTCTGTCCCTCCCCCTCCCCGGCCAGACACCATCCCGGGTCTGTTCCCTCTCCCTGCCCTCCTCGGGGCGTCCCCATCAGGGGCTGACCCCCCCCACCCCGCAGAGGCCCAGGCCCAGGCCCCCTCCCACTTCAGAAGCCCCCTCCCGCTCCCGCCGATAGACACCGTCGGCTGCAGAGACGTCTCAGCCGGAGCCCCGGAGCCCCGGAGCCCGCGTCCCGCCCAGTGTCGAACCTGAGGCAGCCCCGCCGGGTCCTCCCGGCGCCGCGGCTCTCCGCAGGCCGGGGGTCCAGGTTGGGGCTGGGGCTGGGGCCTGGACCGGGCCAGGTGCGCGGGGCGGAAGGAGGGGCAGGCGGGGTCCTGGCCAGGCTGCAGGAGCCGGGACTGGCAGGGGCCGGCGCGGCGGGGCTGTTACCTGTACTGCAAGCCGCTGCCCTGCGCGAAGCCGAAGTAATGACTTGCCGCCATCTTGGCGTCTTCCCCGAGCCCGGCGTGCCCCCTGACGTCACCTGCCCCGCCCCCGAGCCGCGTGCCGCTCGCGCCCAGCCACGCGCCCCAAGCCCCGCCCCCTGCGCGAAGCCCACACCTTCTCGCTTCCTTCTCTTAGGCTGGGGAGACATAGCCTCGTGACCGGCCCAGCCTCGAGGCCCCGCCTCCTCCGCAGAGCCCCGCCCTCCTCTTAACTACCTAAATCTGGAGGTCTCTGCTCAAGCCCCGCCCATGCTAGAAGCCCCGCTTCTTTCTTGGAGCCCCACATTCCCTTTAACCACTCACATATGGAGGTATCTGATCAAGTCCTGCCCATGCTACAAGTCCCGCCTCTTACTCAGAGCCCTGCCTTCCATTTACTCACTCATAGGTGGTCTCTGCTCAACCTCCACCCATGCCACAAGCCCCGCCTTTTTCTTGGAACTCTGCCTTCCCTTTAACCACTCAGATGTGGAGGTCTCTGCTCCAGCCCCACCCATGCCACAAGCTCCGCCTCTTTCTCGAAGCCCCGCCTTCCCTTTAACCACTCAGATGTAGAGGTCTCTGCTCAAGCCCCACCCATGCCACAGGCTCCACCTCTTACTTGGAGCCATGCCTTCCCTTTACCCACTCAGATATGGTCTCTGCACAAACACCGCCTCTGTTTCCGAGCCCCACCTTCCCTTTAACCACTCAGATGTGGAGGTCTCTGCTCAAGCCCCACCCATGCCACAAGCCCCACCACCACAGCCAGCTCATTTTTTAATTTTTTGCATCTAGCCTCAGAATGATTCTTCAGGTGGCTCCCATGGTCTCTGCCTCCTGTGTTCACAACCTGATATAAATAAATGATAGGCCAGGCACAGTGGCTCGCATCTGTAATCCCAACATTTTGAGAGGCTGAAGCAGGAGGATCTTGAGTCTTAGGAGTTTGAGACTAGCCTGGGCAACATAGCAAGACCCCGTCTTTACAACTTTTTTTTTTTAATTAGCTGGACATGATGGTACATGCCTGTGGTCCCAGCTATTCAGGAGGCTAAGGTAGGAAGATCACTTGAGCCTGGGCGTTCAAGGCTGCAGTGAGCTATGATTGTACCACTGCACTCCAGAGTGAGACCTTGTCTCAAAAAAGAGAAAAGAAAGGCTGGGCGTGGTGGCTCACGCCTGTAATCCCAGCACTTTGGGAAGCCAAGGTGGGCAGATCACCTGAGGTCAGGAATTCAAGACCAGCCTGGCCAACATGGCAAAACCCTGTGCCTACTAAAAATACAAAAAAAAAAAAAAAAAAAAAAAAAAAAAAATTAGCCAGGCCTGGTGGTGCACACCTGTAATCCCAGCTACTTGGGAGGCCAAGGCAGGAGAATCACCTGAACCTGGGAGTCAGGATGCAGTGAGCCGAGATCACACCACTGTACTCCAGCCTGGGCAACAGAGCAACACACTGTCTCAAAACAAAAAAAAAAAAACAGGAAAAGAGAGGAGAGGAGAGGAGAGGGGAGGGGAGGGGAGGGAGAGGAAAAGGAGAGGAGGAGAGGAGGAGAGGAGAGGGGAGGGGAGGGGCAGGGAGGGAGGGAAAGGTAGGAAGGCAGGGAGGGAGGGGAAAGAAAAGAAAAGAAAAAAGAGAAACAATTGAATGAATAAATAAATAAATGGAGGCAAACAGACACATGTCTTATGTAGAAGAATTCCTAATTTGTGTAGCTACACTGCCCTTAAGGAGATAGAGAGTAACTCTACACCTCTTGAGTGTGGGCTGTGCATAGTGACTTCCTTCCCAAGAGTGCAGCGTGGAAGGAGGGGGAGGGAGAGTCACTTGACAATATTGAAACCTGACAAGCAGCAGAGCGTCTGGCGGTCCCGCAGATCTGTCTCTTGCTTCAACAGTGTTTGGACGGAACAGATCCGGGAACTCTCTTCCAGCCTCTGACCACCCTCCGATTTCCTCTCTATTTCCAACCTCCAGGACCATCTTCTCAGTCATCTCCTGCTTCTCGGACCAGCCAACACCGTTTCTGTGGTTAGCTCCTTCTTGCCGACCAACCGTGTGTGCTCCCAGATTCGTCAGGATTATTCCACCGCCTGGTCAATTTGCACCTGCGGGCCTCCTACACCTCCTCCCTCCGCGCTTCTATTTCCACCACCATGATGTGGCTCCGGAAGGCGGGGGCCACTTCTTCCATGAATTGGCCAAGGAGAAGCGCAAGGGCGTTGAGCGCCTCCTGAAGATGCAAAACCAGCGTGGTGGCCTTGCTCTCTTCCAGGACTTCCTGAAGCCAGGTCAAGATGAGTGGGGTAAAACCCTGGAAGCCATGGAAGCCGCCATGGCCCCGGGAATGGCACGGCAACCAGGGTCTTTTGGATCTTCATGCCCTGGGTTCTGCCCCCACAGACCCTCATCTCTGTGACGTCCTGGAGAGTCACTTCCTAGATGAGGAAGTGGGCCCCGCGCGGTGGCTCACATCTGTAATCCCCGCACTTTGGGAGGCCGAGGCAGGCGGATCACCCTAGGTCAGGAGTTTGAAACCAGCCTGGCCAACATGGCAAAACCCCAACTCTACTAAAAATACAAACATCAGCCAGGCATGGTGGCGCACGCCTGTAATCCCAGCTACTCAGGAGGCTGAGGCATGAGAATCGCTTGAACCCTAGAAGCAGGGGTTGCAGTGAGCTGAGATCACGCTACTGCACTCCAGCCTGGGGAATAGAGTGGGGGGTCTTCGAACGCTAGACTCCAAAAAGCATCATTAAAAAAAGAAGAAGAAGAAGATGGGTGACCCCCTAACCAGCCTCCGCAGGCTGGCCGGCCCGGAGGCTGGGCTGTGTGAGTATCTCTTTGAAAGGCTCACTCTCAAACACGACTAGGAACCTACTGAGCCCAGCGACTTCTGAAGGGCGCCTCGTAAAGTAACAGGGCTTCTGCCTAAGCTTTTCCAGCCACTAGGCAGCTTTTTTGTTTATTTGTTTGTTTGTTTTGTTTTGTTTTGAGATGAAATCTTGCTCTGTCGCCCAGGCTGGAGTGCAATAGCACAATCTCAGCTCACTGCAACCTCCGCTTCCCAGGCTTTGGCGATCCTCCGACCTCAGCCTCCTGAGTAGCTGGGATTATAGGCGCACGCCAGCACACCCGGCTAATTTTTGCATTTCTAGTAGAGACGGGGTTTCACCATGTTGGCCAGGCTGGTGTCAAACTCCTGAGCTCAGGTGATCCACCCGCCTCTGTCTCCCAAAGTGCTGAGATTATAGGCGTGAGCCACCGCGCCCGGCCCAGTCTATGGTACTTTGTTGTAGCACCCTGAACAGACTAAGATGCCCACTTTGAACACTAGACTCCAAAAAGCATCATAGAAGTCGTGGGCTTCTGTTAGATGGGTGTGGTGGCAGGTGCCTCAGAAAGTTGAGGCGGGAGGATCACTTGAGCCCAGGAGGCAGAAGTTGCAGTGAGCCAAGATCACACCACTGCACTCCAGCCTGGGTGACAGAGCCAGACCCCCTGTCTCCAAAAACAAAAACAAAAACAAAAAAAACAAAACAAAACAAAAAAAAGGGATCGGGCGCATGCCTGTAATCCCAGCACTTTGGGAGTCTGAGGCAGGCGGATCACCTGAGGTCACGAGTTCAAGACCAGCCTGGTCAGCATGGTGAAACCCTGTCTCTATTAAAAAATACAAAAATTAGCCAGGCGAGGTGGTGGGTGACTGTAGTTCCAGCTACTCAGGAGGCCAAGGCAGGAGAATTGCTTGAACCTGGGAGGCAGATGTTGCAGTGAGCTGAGATCGCGCCATTGCACTCCAGCCCAGGTGAGAGAGTGAGACTCGGTCTCAAAACAAAACAAAACAAACAGAAAGGAAGTCTTGGGTCTTGGGCATCTATGAACTTTTGCTTTGCTGAAGTCTTTCAAATCAGTTGGCTTTTTGACAATGGAGTATTACGAGAGCATTAAAGTAAGAAGTGCATTCAGCAGGTACAGGGCTACTAATTCTTGGACAGGCTCCATGGAGAGCCCAGGGTGCTGCGGGAAGCCACATTTGGTGATTTAGCGGATGGCACTCTTCCATCTGGATCTCCATGACCATGTGTGGCCACCAGGAATGGTCTGGTGGGTCTGGCCAGTGAAGCTCCCCCTGCCATGCCCTGGCTAAAGTCCAACAAGGTAATTAATTGCACATGGCCTCTCTCCAGGTCCCTGCCATTCTAATTAGGTAACGAAGGCTGCATCTCTTTACGAAGGATCTGTTATAGTGTTTTCTCTGGCTTGCATTTTTTCTCTTATGTACTACAAGGATTGTGCTAAATGCTTTCCATGCAAAATGTAATCTAGTTCCCACAATAGCCTTCAGAAGACAGTGGCTCATGCCTGTAATCCCAGCACTTTGGGAGGCCGAGGTCGGGAGTTCGAGACCAGCCTGGCTAACATGGTGAAAACCCATCTCTACTAAAAATACAAAAAAATTAGCCAGGCGTGGTGGTAGGTGCCATAATCCCAGCTGCTCAGGAGGCTGAGGCAGGAGAACCGCTTCAACCCTGAGGGCAGAGGTTGCAGTGAGCCGAGATCAAGCCACTGCACTCCAGCCTGGATGAAAGAGTGAAACTCTGTCTCAAAAAACAAAACAAAAGAAAAGAAACAAAAAAACAGCTTTCAGAAGTAGAAACGGGCCAGGCATAGTGGCTCAAAGCAGTAACCCAGCTACTTTGGAGGCCAAGGCAGGAGGATCGCTTGAGCCCAGGAGTTTGAGACCAGTCTGGGCAACACAGGGAGACCCCATCTCTACAAAAAATACAAAAGTTAGCCAGGTGTGGTGGCATGTGCCTGTAGTCCCAGCCACTTAGGAGTTTTTTTTTTTGAGACGGAGTCTCACTCTGTCGCCCAGGCTGGAGTGCAGTGGCGCGATCTCAGCTCACTGTAGCCTCCACCTCCCAGGCGCAAGCGATTATCCTGCCTCAGCTTCCCAAGTAGCTGAGACCACAGGCGCATGCCAGCATACCTGGCTAATTTTCGTATTTTTAGTAGAGATGGGGTTTCACCATGTTGACCAGGCTGGTCTCGAACTTCTGACCTCCTGACCACCCACTTTGGCCTCCCAAAGTGCTGGGATTATAGGCGTAAGCCACCCCGCCTGGCCTGTATCAGGCATTCTTTTAGGGCAGAATTTTTCCTGCTCAGTACTGTGGACATTGGGACCAGATTGTTCTGTGGATTAGGGCCTTCGTGGGCACTGCAGGGTGCTGAGCAGCGTCCCTGGCCTCCACCCACTCCATAACAGCAGTATCCCCCAGTCGCAACAATCACAAATGTCCCCAGAAATCGCCAGGTGTCTGCTGGGGGCAGGATCAACCCCCCCCCACACACACACAGTGGCCAGGTGAGAGCCACTGGTCTAGAAGTTAAAGATACAAAATTGTGGATCTCTCATCTCACATGAAGCTTACATTACAAGTGACAAAGGGACAGATAAACAAAAACATATGCAAAGCAACACATGGTGCCAAGTACTATATATGTTTGCTATCATTTTATTGAAGATTTTTGTGGCTAGGCACTGTGGCTCACACCTGCAATCACAGAACTTTGGGAGGCCAAGATAGGAGGCTTATTTGGGCCTGGGAGTTTAAGAATAGCATAAGCAACATAGGGAGAATCCATCTCGAAAAAAAGAAGAAAGAAAGAAGGAAAGAAGGAAAGAAGGAAAGAAAGAAAAGAAAGAGCCGGGCGCGGTGGCTCAAGCCTGTAATCCCAGCACTTTGGGAGGCCGAGACGGGCGGATCACGAGGTCAGGAGATCGAGACCATCCTGGCTAACACGGTGAAACCCCGTCTCTACTAAAAATACAAAAAACTAGCCGGGCGAGGTGGCGGGCGCCTGTAGTCCCAGCTACTCCGGAGGCTGAGGCAGGAGAATGGCGTAAACCCGGGAGGCGGAGCTTGCAGTGAGCTGAGATCCGGCCACTGCAGTCCAGCCCGGGCTACAGAGCAAGACTCCGTCTCAAAAAAAAAAAAAAAAAAAAAAAAAGAAAGAAAAGAAAGAAAGAAAGAAAGGAAGGGAGGGAGGGAGGGAGGGAGGGAGGGAGGGAGGCTCTTCCTGCCATCTTGGCTCCTGTGGAGACCTGCTGGGAACGGGACTTCCAAAAGGAACTATGTCTGGAAGGCTGTGGTCCAAGGCCATTTTTGCTGGCTATAAGCGGGGTCTCCAGAACCAAAGGGACACACAGCTCTTTTTAAAATTGAAGGTGCTTATGCCCGAGATGAAACAGAATTCTATTTGGGGAAGAGATGCGCTTATGTATACAAAGCACAGAACAACACAGTGACTCCTGGCAGCAAACCAAAAAAACCAGAGTCATCTGGGGAAAGGCAACTCGGGCCCATGGAAACAGTGGCATGGTTCGTGCCAAATTCCGAAGCAATCTTCCTGCTAAGGCCACTGGACACAGGATCCGAGTGATGCTGTACCCCTCAAGGATTTAAGCTAACGAAAAATCAATAAATAAACGTGGGTTTGTGCTCTTGTAAAGGAAAGAAAGAAAGAAAGAAAGAAAGAAAGAAAGAAAGAAAGAAAGAAAGAAAGAGGGAGGGAGGGAGGGAGGGAGGGAAGGAGGGGGGGAGAGAGAGAGAGAGAGAGAAAGAAAGAAAGAAAAAGAAAGAGAGAGAGAGAGAGAGAAAAGAAAGAAAAAAGAAAGAAAAGAAAAGAAAATTAGCTGGGTATGGTGGTGTGCGCCTGTGGTCCCAGCTACATGGGAGGCTGAGGTGGGAGGATCACTTAAACCTCAGAGGTTGAGGCTCCAGTGAGCTGGGATTGTGCCACTGCACTCCAGCCTGGGCAACAAAGCAAGACCTTGTCTCAAACAAACAAACAAACAAACAAAAACAAAAACGAAAACTAAGGCCAGCTTCAGTGGCTCATGCCTGTAATCACAGCATTTTGGGAGGCCAAGGTGGGAGGATTGCTTGAGGCCAAGAGTTTTGAGACCAGCCTGGGCAACATCGTGAGACCCTATCTCAAAAACAAAGTAAAAAAACAAGTCTGGAAATGTCACAAACTCCACCCATAAGAGGGGCTGGTTGAAGAAACTGTAGAATTTAGTATATGCAGCCGTAAAACAGAATCAAGATTAGCTTTAGATGCTGGTTGAAGTGATCTCCAGGATGTATTTTTTTTTTTTTTTTTTTTTTTTTTTTTTGAGACGGAGTCTCGCTTTGTCGCCCAGGCTGGAGTGCAGTGGAGCCATCTCGCCCAGGCTGGAGTGCAGTGGCGCAATCTCGGCTCACTGCAAGCTCCGCCTCCCGGGTTCCCGCCATTCTCCTGCCTCAGCCTCCCGAGTAGCTGGGACTACAGGCGCCCGCCACTGCGCCCGGCTAATTTTTTTTTCTATTTTTAGTAGAGACGGGGTTTCACCATGGTCTCGATCTCCTGACCTTGTGATCCGCCCGCCTCGGCCTCCCAAAGTGCTGGGATTACAGGCGTGAGCCACCGCGCCCGGCCTCCAGGATGTATTAATAACTAGGTAAAGAAAAGTGTGTAGTGTGTGAGTGTGTGCAGGTGAGTGGCTGTGGGAGTATATGTGGGCATTGTTATAAAAGTATTATATATATAGTATATATATAGTTATGTTAAAAGAATGAAAAGAAAGAGCCAAGACTGCAGATTTTATACACACACACACACACACACACACACACACACGTATATATATGTTTGTAGGGTTTTTTTTGTTTTTTGTTTTCTGGTTTTTTTAGATTGAGACAGAGTCTTGCTCTGTCGCCCAGACTAGAGTGCCGTGGCGCGATCTTGGCTCACTGCAACCTCTGCCTCCTGGGTTCAAGTGATTCTCCTGCCTCGGCCTCCCGAGTAGCTGGGATTACAGGGACCACCACCTCGCCTAGCTAATTTTTGTATTTTTAGTAGAGATGGGATTTCGCCGTGTTGACCAGGCTGGTCTCAAACTCCTGGCCTCAAGCGATCCACCCGCCTCAGCTTCCCAAAGTACTGGGATTACAGGTGTGAGTCACTGCACCCAGCCCACAAGAACATTTTCCACGTGCGCACCTTCAGAAAAGTTTCAAGATCCTACAAAATCTAATCCTTTTGTGCCTTTCCAAACTAATTCCTCAGGGATGGCCAGCACAATAATGGCTCCTAAAGATATCCACACCCACGGGTGTGGTATATATGCCTGGGCAAAATAGCAAGACCCATCTCTACAAAAATTTTAAAAACTAACCAGGCGTGATGGCATATACCTGTAGTCCCAACTACCAGGGAGGCTGAGGTAGGAGGATCGCTTGAGTCCAGGAGGTTGAGGCTGCAGTAAGCCATGATCACACTCCTGTACTCCAGCCTGGGCTACACAGCAAGACCCTGTCTCGAAAAAAATAAACTAAATTAAAAATTTTCCATTTTTAAATTAAATGAAAACAGACAGGGTCAGGTGCAGTGGCTCACACCTGTAATCCTAGCACTTTGGGAGACCAAGGTAGGCATATTACCTGAGGTCAGGAATTCAAGACCAGGCTGGCCAACATGGTGAAACCCCATTTCTACTAAAAATACAAAAATTAGCCTGGCGTGGTGGTGGGTGCCTGTAATCCCAGCTACTCGGGAGGCTGAGGTGGAAGAATCACTTGAACCCGGGAGGCGAAGGTTGCAGTGAGCTGAGATTGCACCACTGTACTCCAGCCCGGGTGATAGAGCGAGACTGTGTCTCAAAGGAAAAAAAAAAGAAAAAGAAAAACGAACGGGGAACCGAGCTCAGGTCACGCGCTGTGGCTTCTTGGTGTTGGCTCTAGCACCATGGACAGCTCTCGGGGCTTTGGTGGACTGGGGAGGAGCTGTGGCTCTTTAAATGCCAGTCTGGGCAGGCCTGTCTGTCCAGAATACGCCTCCCTCCCTCTTTTTTATTCATTTAACTCCACTCACTCCTCAGGGGTCTCACTCATACAGTCACCACCCCTGTGCCCCACCAGGAAACCTCCCCAAGGGTCCCCCAACCTGCACCACTCCAAAGAAGTCTCTAGATGGGCCCAGACTCTTGTCCACCTGTTTTTCTCAACTGAATGGGAATTCTTTTGTTTTGTTTTGTTTTGTTTTTTGAGATGGAGTCTCACTCTGTCACCCCACCTGGAGTGCTGTGGCTTGATCTGGGCTCACTGCAACCTCCACCTACCGGGTTCAAGCGATTCTCCTGCCTCAGTCTCTCAAGTAGCTGGAATTACAGGTGCCCACCACCATGTCCGACCAAGTTTTGTATTTTTAGTAGAGACGGGGTTTCAGCATGTTGTCCAGGCTGGTCTCAAACTCCCAATGTCAAGTTATCCGCCCGCCTTGGCCTCCCAAAATGCTGGGATTACAGGTGTGAGTGGCCTCCCAAAGTGCTGGGATTACCTGCCTGGCCTCAACTGAATGGGCATTCTAAGAGAATTCCCAATCCTGCACACAAAAACAGCATGAATTAAGTGTCTTAGGGAAGCTGCGCCTTTGCCAGCTGTGAGCTGGGAAGCAGATACCTCAGAGGGATGGCGCGCAGGCGGGTGATGACAAGAGGGGCCACAGCCGCAGCCCCACGCAGGGGAGCCCATCACTAACTCCGCACCCCACCCATGCACAAAAGAGGTGGCAGGCACTTGCAACCTTCCTCAGAGGCAGAATCCACCCCCACCAGCATCCTCTTCCTCCGATGCTCTGGAGGCCTGGGGAGCCTGAGAGATGCCCGCTGCACCCGGGCAGGGCTTGCTTTTGTTTGCCAGTAAGGAGAGGACCGTGAGTAATGGGAATTACTCACATCTTGTGCCCAGTGCCCAGCACAGAGACTAATTGAATCCACCCCTCAGTTAACACAAGTGTCTCTTACAAGACCTCTGCTTTCTCCAGCCAGGAGATGGGAAGCCCCAGCCTTGTGCCGAAGTCTCTGGGGTCTCTGTTTCCCCATCTGGGCTTTCTGCCTCTGCTGTGGGCAGGTTGCCTTAATGCCTTGGAGGGGTGCAGACCCCCATGCAGTGGGTGAGGCTGACAGCCTAGGTGGGATGTCATTGAATGTCATGAAGGGAGCCAGCCTTCATGCACTCTGCCTGCGTTTCCTGAACAGCTTTGCACCAGGAGTTGCTACTTTGTGCGGAGAATGTGCGGTGAATAAGACCAACTGAGCCTCTGCTCTTCGAAAATGTATATTCTGGCCAGGCGCGGTGGCTCCCGCCTGTAATCCCAACCGTTTGGGAGGCCGAGGTGGGCAGATTACCTGAGGTCAGGAGTTCAAGACCAGCCTGGCCAACATGGTGAAACCCCGTCTCTACTAAAAATACAAAAATTAGCCAGGCATGGTGGTGTGCACCTGTAATCCCAGCTACTTTGGAGGCTGAGGCAGGAGAATCACTCGAACCTGGGAGTCGGAGGTTGCAGTGAGCCGAGGTCACACCACTGTACTCCAGCCTGGGCAACAGAGCGAAACAAACACATAGAGAGCTTTTCTTGTGCCCCAGCACTGTGTTTAGTGCTGTCTATGCATTATCTCATAACGTGAAAAAGCCATAGCGGCTCCATTTCACAGATGAGGAAAACTGAGACCCGCAGGTAAGATCACTCACGTCCACTGGTCCACCAGCTGGAGAGTGGCTGGGCTAGAGTTCAAACCCACTTCCAGTCCGACTGCAGGGCCTGCACTCTCCACCCTACCATCTTCACTGTCTCCTTGAATTCCTCCAGGGCGAGGCCACGCCGGTGCACAACTGCAGGGGGCGCCGTTCCCATAGCAGCCTTGCAGAGCCAGTGTGCCTGATAAACAGGCTGCCACCCAGCCCTGTTTCGGGCATGAGGCTCCATCCACTGTAAGTGACCATCTAATAGACGCACAACATGGTGACCTGGGCACAGTCCTTCCTTTCTTTCTCTTTCTTTCTTTCTTTCTTTCTTTCTTTCTTTCTTTCTTTCTTTCTTTCTTTCTTTCTTTCTTTCTTCCTTCCTTCCTTCCTTCCTTCCTTCCTTTCTTTCCTTTCTTCCTTTCTTCCTTCCTTTCTTCCTTTCTTTCCTTTCTTTCCTTTCTTTCTCTCTCTCTCTCTCTCTCTCTTTCCTTCTTTTCTTTCTTTCCTTCCTTCCTTCCTTCCTTCCTTCCTTCCTTCCTTCCTTCCTTCCTTCCTTCCTTCCTTCCTTCCTTCCTTCCTTCCTTCCTTCCTTCCTTCTTTCTTTCTTTCTTTCTTTCTTTCTTTCTTTCTTTCTTTCTTTCTTTCTTTCTTTCTTTCTTTCTTTCTTCTTTCTTTCTTTCGAGACAGAGTCTCCCTCTGCCTCCCAGGCTGCAGTGCAGTGGCGCCATCTCGGCTCACTGCAACCTCCGCCTCCCGGGTTCAAATGATTCTCCTGCCTCAGCCTCCCGAGTAGCTGGAATTACAGGTGTCCGCCACCACGCCCGGCTAATTTTTATCTTTTTAGTAGAGACGGGGTTTCACCATGTTGGCCAGGCTGGTATCGAACTCCTGTCCTCAGGTGATCCTCCCTCCTCGGCCTCCCAAAGTGCTGGGATTACACATGTGAGCCACGGCACCGGCCTGGGGACAGTCATGTCTTTGCCTGCAGAGACTTTTTTGGGGGGATGCCACCCCTCAGCCCTGCGCCCTTTGCAAGGAGAAGTGCCAAGAGGACCTTCCCCAGCCCTCCCCACCCCCGTTCTCTAAGGAATGAGGCCATCTCGCCATTTATTTATTTATTTGTCCGTTGTTTTGTTTTTAAATCTGTGATGCGCCATCAGAAAATGATTTCTGCCTCTGCCCCTGGCGTGGCTTTCGGAGATGCTTGTCTGTCAGCCAATGGAGAGGACCGGATTCTGGCAGGGGGCTGTGCCTTTCGGTCAGGCCGCCACCCCCCACCCCCTCCTCCCTGCACACAAAAGCAGCATAAATTAACTGTCTTCGGGAAGCCGAGCCTCTGCCAGCCGTGAGCTGGGAAGAAGCAGCTACCTCCGAGGCAGGGCGCGCAGGCGGGTGGCGATGAGAGCGGGCGCAGCCGCAGCCCCGCGAGGGGGAGCCCACCGCTAACCCTGCACCCCACCCACCCCTGCACAAAAGAGCTGGCGGGCGCTGGCCACGTCGCCCTGGGTGACCTTCCTCGGATGCAGAATCCGTCCCTGCGAGCATCTTCCTCCTCCCAGGCTCTGAAGGCCTGGGGAGCGTGAGCGATGCCCAGCTGCACCCGGGCAGGGCTCGCCTTTGTTTGCCAGTAAGGAGGAGAGGCTGTCTCAGCTGCAGAGGTGAGTGCGCGCATCTCCCCTTCGCCCAGGATAAACCGTCTCCCTGGAAGGTTTATCCGGCAGCCTTTTGCCGCCTCTAAATCCCTTTCCAGCAGATGGGGCGGGTGGGAGCAGAGAGCCACGGTCTTGTGACTCCGTGAAGGCCCTCACATCCGTGTTCCCGGTAGCAGGGAGAACCGTTCCCCGAGCTGCGCCCGGCAACACAGTTTACCTTCCGCGCGCACCGTTCCCCTGGAAGGCAGATAAATGCACCATTTTCAGGACACGCTGAGAGCTTGGGCGGATGAAAACCTCGGCTTCTCTCTGGGACGCTGAAATAGACCCATCCTAGCCCTGTGTATTTCCTATTTATAACGCTGGGAAGGCCACCAGCTGCCGATTTGGGGAAAAAAAAAAAAATTAAGTATGTCGATAAAGGCTTGCCTGTGGGGTGGGGAGGAAGGGGGTGGCTTATGGTTTAAGACCCAGATGCCTCCTTCTTATCGGAACTCGTATGTGATTTGCTAATAATCAGACCTCAGGGCTCAAATGAGCGCTTCACTCTGGTTCCTTGATGTCACTGTCTTCTTTTGGCCGTCCCCAAATGTGAAGCCAGGATCTGAGTGCAGGAGTGTCCGGGGCCCACTGAGGACCCACCACACCCCATCCTTAGAAGACTGTGGAGTCAAGCTGCAGCTGGCAGGGGGTGGGGGGCGGGGGCGGGGCTGGGGGAAGTGTTCTTGGGGGCTGAGGTCACACCCAGCTCTGTATAAGTATAAGGAAGGCAGAGGCGAAGACCCCTTCCTCCGGAAAGCAAACGCGTTTCTACTGCCGAGGAGAACTTACCGTCGCGGGAAGGGCCTGGCTGGCAGCTGCCACCCCCACCCCTCAGCCCATAGCGTCCAGGAGGGAATTTTTTTTTTTTTTTTTTTTTCCATGCTGCGTGTTACTGTCCCTCCTCCAAGAATGAATGACGACATTGAGGACAGAGAATCGAGTGAGAAACGCTCACCCTGTACGGGGGAGGGTCTAGTTTTAGCCGTCCCCTCCCCCCACTTCCTCATCTGACTGAGGCTGCCTCTAGGTCCTTCCTTGGTAATCCACCGTCCCCGATGTAAAGCCGGTATCTAAGGCTGGGGGGCTGCAGGTAACCTACTCCGCAGAGAGGCAGTCAGGACGCCGTGTGAGTTGGGGGCCTTAGATGCTTTATGTATTTGTTTTTTTGAGACAGGGTCTTGCTATCTTGCCCCGGCTGGTCTTGACCTCCTGTGCCCAAGCGATCCTCCGGAAGTGCTGGGATTACACGTGTGAGCCACTGCCCCCAGCCAGATGCTTTATTTATTTTTAATTTTTTGAAATAGGGTCTCTGTTGCTCAGGCTGGAATGCAGCAGCATGATCAAAGCTCACTGCAGCCTCGACCTCCTGGGCTCAAGCAGTCCTCTCACCTCAACCTCCTGAATAGCTAGGACCTCAGGCACCAGGCACCCAGCACCATGTTTGGTTAATTTTTGTATTTTTCTTTTTTTTTAGAGAGATGGAGTCTTGGTATGTTGCCCAGGCTGGTCTTGACCTTCTGGGCTCAAGCGATCCTCCTATCTTAGCCTCCCAAAGTGCTGGGGATTACAGGTGTGAGCCACTGCACCAGCCAGATGCCTTATTTTATTTTATTTTGTTTTATTTTATTGTTTGAAATACAACCTCACTCTGTTGCTCAGGCTGGAATGCAGTGGCGTGATCATAGCTCACTGCAGCCTCGACCTTCTGGGCTCAAGCAATCCTCCCACCTCAGCCCCCTGAATAGCTAGGACCTCAGGCACCCACTATCATGTTTGGTTAGTTTTTGTAAATTTTTGGAGAGATGGGGTCTTGCTATGTTGCCCAGGCTGGCCTTGAATGCTTGATCTCAAGCGATCTGCCCAAAGTGCTGGGATTCCAGGCACGCACCACTGCACCCAGCCCCCAGATTATTTAAAAAGTGGATCTAGTGGTCAGGCGCGATGGCTCACGCCTGTAATCCCAGCACTTTGGGAGGCAGGTGGATCACTAGGTCAGGAGTTCGAGACCTGCCTGGCCAATATAGTGAAATCCCACCTCTACTAAAAATACAAAAATTAGCTGGGCATGGTGGCGCACACCTGTAGTCCCAGCTACTCAGGAGGCGGAGGTTGCAGTGAGCCGAGATCGCACCACTGCACTCCAGCCTGGGCGACAGAGCGAGACTCCGTCTCAAAAAAAAAAAAAAAAAAAAAAAAATGTGTATCTTGCTACTCAGGAGCTGTTGAGAGGACACACAGAGGTAATGGAAGGAGTGTACCATGCTCTGTAATGACTGCCGGACACAGGCCTGAAATCCTTTTGCAAACACGGGAATGCGCACAGAAATGACTATTGCCTTTAAGACGAGATTTCTCCACCTTGGATCTATGGATATTTGGGGCCCAGTCATTCTCGGTCAGGCGCGGCCATCCCGGGCACTGTAGGGTACTGAGCAGCACCCCCGGCCTGCCCCAGGGGGCACTCCTTTCCCTCAGTTATGAGAAAAGTGCCTCTAGACGATGCCAAGTGTCCCCTTGCAGCAGGGGTGGCAGAACTGTCCACAGGTGCAAAGCACTGGTTTCAAAGCGCAAAACAGATGGGGTTGGTTGAGTCATAAAATGCTGGTATGTTCTATCCAAAAGGTATCGTAGAGGTCATCTCTAATTCAACTCTTGTTCACGGAAGGGGAAACTGAGACCCAGAGAGTGAGATGGTCTGAGAGTCCGTCATGCCCCAGAGCAGACCAGAACTCAGTCTCACCTGGCAGCTCTGATCCTGGCCCCCACCCAGATTGCTTCCCCCTGCCCAGTGAGCTCCTTAGAACAAGAAAAACAAAACTGGTGTGGGGGGTGGGGTGGCGCAGTGGCTCACGCCCATAATGCCAGTGCTTTGGGAGGCTGAGGTAGGAGGATCACCTGAGCCCATAAGTTCAAGACCAGCCTGGGTGACACAGCAAGATCAGAAAAATTAGCCAGACATGGTGGCACACGCCCATGGTCTCAGCTACTTGGGAGGCTAAGGCAGGAGGATCGCTTGATCCCAGGAGTTGGAGGCTGTAGTGAGCCGGGATCACACCACTGCACTCCAGCCTGGGTGACAGAGCAAGACCCCGTCTCTAAATAAATAAATAAATAAAGTGACATTTTGTGGCTAGTAAAGATGAGGGTCTCCTTTCTAACCCCAGTCTCTTTCCACACTGTCTTTGTGAGCCCTGGGATCAGAAGGTCACTTGGACTTGCTTGAGGGAGGACAGAGGGGCAGGACAGGTGGCCTGGTAGAGATGGCAGATAGTGATGGGTTAAGCCTACTGGATTCTCTTTGAACTTGGCATTCCCAGCAGGGAAGCTGAAGTATATCAGCCATTCACACTTTAGCATGAATGATGGTTTGGATTTCTTGCTTTCTAGTTGAGGTCCAAGGTACAAGAGGGAGGATAAGTATATTTGGGTCATGGCTTACCCTGGAGAAGGTAGATTTCAGAGTTTCCAAGGGAGCAGGGCTTGTATCCGAAGGCTCAGCCTCTCGCCCACGTTCAAACTCTGAACCCCACTGTGCATCCTAAGCTTTCTGTGCCTCCATTTTCTCATCTGTAAAACAGGGGAACCTCATGGGACTGGGTGATGGTTCAATAAGAAGTGTTGGCCGGGCGCAGTGGTTCACCCCTGTAATCTCAGCGCTTTGGGAGGCCAAGGCAGGAGGATTGCTTCAGCCCAAGAGTTTGAGACCAGCCTGGGCAACATAGCAAGACCCAATCTCTTAAAAAATATTTTTAAAAATTACCCAGGCGGCCGGGCGCGGTGGCTCAAGCCTGTAATCCCAGCACTTTGGGAGGCGGAGACGGGTGGATCACGAGGTCAGGAGATCGAGACCATCCTGGCTAACACGGTGAAACCCCGTCTCTACTAAAAATTACAAAAAACTAGCCGGGCGAGGTGGTGGGCGCCTGTAGTCCCAGCTACTCTGGAGGCTGAGGCAGGAGAATGGCGTGAACCCGGGAGGCGGAGCTTGCAGTGAGCAGAGATCTGGCCACTGCACTCCAGCCTGGGCGACAGAGCAAGACTCCGTCTCAAAAAAAAAAAAAAAAAAAAAAAAAAATTACCCAGGCATGGTGGTGCACACCTGTGGTCACAGCCACTGGTGGGGGGCTGAGGCAGGAGGATTGCTTAAGCCGAGGAGTTCAAGGCTGCCACGAGCTATGATTGTGCCCCTGCACTCCAGCCCAGGCAACAAAGCAAGATCATGTTAAAAAAAAAAAAAAAAAAAAAAAAAAGAGCCAGGCTCAGTGGCTCACCGCTGTAATCCCAGCTCTTTGGGAGGCTGAGACGGGCAGACTACTTGAGCTCAGGAGTTTGAAACCAGCCTGGCCAACATAGTGAAACCCCGTCTCTATTAAAAATACAAAATTTAGCTAGGCATGATGGCTCACACCTGTGATCCCAGCACACTGGGAGGCGAAGGCAGGAGGATCACCTGAGGACAGGAGTTCGAGACCAGCCTGGCCAACATGGCGAAACCCTGTCGCTGCAAAAATACAAGAATTAATCAGGCATGGTAGCAGGTGCCTGTAATCCCAGCTACTTGGGAGGCTGAAGCAGGAGAATCACTTGAGCCCAGAAGGTGGAGGTTGCAATAAGCTGAGATTGCACCATTGCACTCCAGCCTGGGCAACAGAGCAAGACTGTGTCTCAAGAAGAAGGAGAAGGGAGGGAGGGGGGAGGGGGGAAGAGCTGCATGGGGCAGGGCACTGTCATTAGGATTATTGTTCAGTAAAACCCATTCTTTTCAGGGGTCACCCCTGCTTCAAGCCGGTGCCTCTTTCCGGCTCCTATGGGGACCACCGAAGCCACGCTCCGGATGGAAAACGTGGACGTGAAGGAGGAATGGCAGGACGAAGACCTTCCCAGGTAGGACTTCCACACCCCTGAGTCAGCCGTCGGGGGAGCAGGTGTCTCTCCCAGGTGGGACGCAGGAACCAGCCGTCTCTAAGTGGGAACGGCCCAGGGCTGGCCTGGTTCCATCTCCGTGTCCTCATCTCCCGCACACTCTGGGAGGGCTGAGGCCCTGTGTGCGAGTCTTCTCCGTGGCCTCACAGTGGGGTAGTCCAGGCCAGGCATATAATGGGTATTTGCTCATTCATTTAAGATTCATTTCTGTCCTCCCTGCCCCAAGGCTCCAAAGGAGCCCCCACCCCTACACCATTTTAAGAGTTCTTAACACTCTGGCCGGTTGCAGCGGCTCATGCCTGTAATCCCAACACTTTGGGAGGCCGAGGCGGGTGAATCACTTGAGGTCAGGAGTTCGAGACCAGCCCAGGCAACATGCCAAAATCACGTCTCTACTAAAACTACAAAAATTAGCTGGGCATACCGGGAGTGGTGGCTCACGCCTGTAATCCCAGCACTTTGGGAGGCCGAGGCGGGTGGATCACGAGGTCAGGAGATTGAGACCATCCTGGCTAACACGTTGAAACCCCATCTCTACTAAAAATACAAAAATTAGCCGGGCCTGGTGGTGGGCACCTGTAGTCCCAGCTACTCGGGAGGCTGAGGTGGGAGAATGGTATGAACCCAGGAGGCGGAGCTTGCAGTGAGCCGAGATCTCACCACTGCACTCCAGCCTGGGTGACAGAGGGAGACTCCATCTTTAAAAAAAAAAAAAAAAAAAATTTAGCTGGACATAGTGGCACGCGCTTGTAATTCCAGGTTGAGGCAACATTGTGATTTATTAGCAGCCTTTAGGAGACACCTAACTCCCCTAATATGCTGATTTTTTTTTTTTTTTTTTTTTTTTTGAGTCTCGCTCTGTCCCACAGGCTGGAGTGCAGTGGCGCGATCTGGGATCACTGCAACCTCCACCTCCTGGGTCCAAGTGATTTTCCTGCCTCATCCCCCCCGAGTAGCTGGGATTATAGGCGCCTGCCACCACAGCTGGCTGATTTTTGTATTTTTAGTACAAATAAATAGTAGAGACCGGGTTTCACCATTGTTGGCCAGGCTGGTCTCGAACTCCCAAAGTGCTGGGATTCCAGGCGAGAGCCATCAAGCCTGGCCCCTATGCTGAACGGTTTGCAGGGACATCTTGTCTACACTCTGTCTCCCCACCACAAGGAACCCCACAAGAGCACAGGTCTTTGTTTAGCTCACTGCTGTATCGCAACCTAAGGATAGTGCCTGGCATACAGTCGGCGCTTAACAAATATTGGGTGACAGGTGCTGGTCCCTAGTCAGAATAAGAAATCACAGGGGCTGGGTGCGGTGGCTCATGCCTATGATCCCAGCACTTACAGAGGCTGAGGCTGGGGAAATGCTTGAGCTCAAGAGTTCAAAACCAGCCTGGGCAAGATAGTTAGACCCCATTTCTACTAAAAAAAAAAAAATAGCTGGGCATGGTGGTGTGCACCTGCAGTCTCAGCCTTGACAGGCTGAGGCAGGAGGATCACTTGAGCCCAGAAGGCGGAGGTTGCAGTGAACCATGATTGCACCACTGCACTCCAGTTTGGGTGACAGAGCAAGACCCTGTCTCTATTTATTTATTTTATTATTTATTTATTATTATTATTTTTTAGATGGAGTCTTGCTCTGTTGTCCAGGCTGGAGAGCAGTGGCGCGATCTCTGCTTGCTGTAAGCTCCGCCTCCCGGGTTCACGCCCTTCTCCTGCCTCAGCCTCCCAAGTAGCTGGGACTACAGGCACCCGCCACCACGCCTGACTAATTTTTTTGTATTTTTAGTAGAAAGGGGGTTTCACAGTGTTAGCCAGAATGGTCTCCATCTCCTGACCTCGTGATCCACCCACCTCGGCCTCCCAAAGTGCTGGGATTACAGGCTTGAGCTACCATGCCCAGCCGCCTATCTCTATTTAAAAAGAAAGAAAGAAAAAAAAAAAGGCCAGTCGCAGTGACTCAGGCCTGTAATCCCAGCACTTTGGAAGGCCGAGGTGGGTGGATCACGAGGTCAGGAGATGGAGACCATTCTGGCCAACATAGTAAAACCCTGTCTCTACTAAAAATTAAAAAAAAAAAAAAAAATTAGCTGGGCATGATGGCAGGCGCCTATAATCCCAGGTACTCAGGAGGCTGAGGCAGGAGAATCACTTGAACCCGGGAGGAGGAGGTTGCAGTGAGCCGAGATGCACCACTGCATTCCAGCCCAGGTGACAGTGCGAGACTCTGTCTCAAAAAAAAACTACGTGGAAAGGAAGCTGTGCGAATTTGCTGTTGAGATGTGTGACTCTGATTTGCTGGCTAAAGATAGCCGCTCATCCCTCTTCCCTTTCAGAGCCAGGAATTCATCCATCCCCTAGACACAATGCCTAAAGGTCAGTTATAGAAACCACTGGGTGAGGTTCAGTCAAAAAAACCAGGTGTAATCCGCCTGAAAAAGAGAATTTGAAAAGAATTTCCAGGCCGCCCGCAGTGGCTCATGTCTGCAGTCCCAGCAGTTTGGGAGGCCGAGGCGGACAAATCACTTGAGGTCAGGAGTTTGCGGCCAGCCTGGCCAACATGGCGAAACCCCATCTCTACTAAAAATACAAAAATTAGTTGGGCATGGTGGCGGGCACCTGTAATCCCAGCTACTCAGGAGGCTGAGGCAGGAGATGCTCAAACTCGGGAGGCAGAGGTTGCAGTGAGCCAAGATCATGCCACTGTACTCCAGTCTGGGCAGTGGAGTGACTGAGACTGTCTCAAAAAAAAAAAAAAAAAAAAGAATCTCCAGTTCCAGAGAAATCTCAATCTGAGAAGGTTCCGGAGGGCAGGACCAGGCCGAAAGAACGAACTTAAAAGAGAATGGGATTTGAAGGAGATACAGAAGAATGCCTCGAAGCAGTCGGTCTCCGTCAAAATGAGTCAGGCTGGTGTGGGAGGCTGAGAGCTTCCTTCCCATTCACGTCCAAGCAGAAGGAGGACTGTTGAAGATGGCACCTTGATATTCAAGAACTTCAGCCCTCTCCTGAATCCAGTCATTGCCAAGCCTCTAAGGCCCCTGCACCTGTGTGTGTTTCTTTGTAGCAAGAGGTCCCTGTTCTCAGAATAGCCGACAATCACGGCTGGGAGCGAAGGCTGACATCTGTAATCCCAGCTCTTTGGGAGGCCAAGGTGGGAGGATCCCTTGAGCCCAGGAGTTTGAGATTAGCCGGGGCAACACAGCAAGACCCCATCTCTTAACAAAAACAAGCAAAAACTGGCCGGGCCTGGTGGCTCACATCTATAATCCCAGCACTTTGGGAGGCCAAGGCGGGGAGATCACCTGAGGTCAGGAGTTCGAGACTAGCCTGACCAACATGGAGAAACCCTGTCTCTACTAAAAATACAAAATTCACCAGGCCTGGTGGCCCATGCCTATAATCCCAGCTACTTGGGAGGCTGAGGCAGGAGAATCGCTTGAAACTGGGAGGCGGAGGTTGCAGTGAGACAAGATCGCACCACTGAACTCCAGCCTGGGCGAGAAAGTGAGACTCCATCTCTAAATAAATAAATAAATAAATAAAATAGGAAATGAAAAAAAATTAGTCAGGTATGCTAGCGTGCATCTGCTACTCAGGAGGCTGAGGCAGAAGGATCATTTGGACATGGGAGGCTGAGGTTGCAGTGAGCCAAGATCGCACCACTGAACTCCAGCCTGGGCAACAGAGTGAGACTCCGTCTCAAAATAAATAAATAAATAAATAAATAAATAAATAAAATAGCCAGGTATGCTGGCGTGCACCTGTAGTTCCAGCTACTCAGGAGGCTGAGGCAGGAGGATTGTTTGGACCTGGGAGATTGCAGCAGTGAGCTATGATCACACCACGGCACTGCAGCCTGGACAACAGAGCAAGACTGCATCTCTAAGAAAAATAATAATAATTTTAAAATAATGTCATTTCAAGCAGCACAGCATAAACAAAGGCACATAAGCTTTGGGATCAGACGCCCATGGTTCAAATCCCAATTTCCCAGCAGGTTTGCTCTGCCATCTGGGCTACCTTTTTGGGCGTCTCAGTGCCTCTGTTTTCTGATCTGTAAAATGGGACAATAATCTCCCGCACACCAGGTGGTCGTGAAATTTCGATGAAACAGCCGACATGGGCTGTGCAAATGACGAGGGCAGCACAAATAAATAATCATCTCCAGTGTTACTATTATTATTAGCTTAGCTCCCTTTCCCCCACTGATGTTTTTTTATCGTCACCCAGGCTGGAGTGCAGTGGTGCGATCTCAGCTCACTGCAACCTCCGCCTCCTGGGTTGAAGTGATTCTCCTGCCTCGGCCTCCCAAGTAGCTGGATTACAGGTGCCCGCCACCACGCCCGGCTCATTTTTGTATTTTTAGTAGAGACGAGGGCTCACCATATTGGCCAGGCTGGTCTCGAACTCTCAACCTCAGGTGATCTGCCCACCTCAGCCTCTCAAAGTGCTGGGATTACAGGCATGAGCCATTGGGCCCAACTCCACTGATAATTTTTTTGTTTGTTTGTTTTGAGACAGTCTTGTTCTATCACCTAAACTGGAGTGCAGTGGCACCATCTCGGCTCACTGCAACCTCCACCTCCCAGGTTCAAGCAATTCTCCCACCTCAGCCTCCCGAGTAGCTGGGATTACAGGCACCCGCCACCACACCCAGCTAATTTTGTATTTTTGGTAGAGACGGAGTTTCAACATGTTGGCCAGGCTGGTCTCGAACTCGCAACCTCAAGTGATCTGCCTGCCTCGGTCTCCCAAAGTGCTGGGATTACAGGCGCGAGCCACCCCACCCGGCCTCCACGGATAAGTTTAAAAGCTCTTGTCATACCCAAGCCTTCTTGAGACAAAGACCGAGGCTGAGCGCAGCTGCAAATACGAGCTGGAGGCCGGTTCTGGAAGGGGTGAGGACAGCGGGAGCGGGAGGAGGGAGTGTTTCTGGTGGATTTCTTACAGCTGCAATGCTGCTCGCCCCCCCGCTGCAGCAGCTCTGCGTTTGCAGGACAGCGGCCTCGCTGTGCCAGCCTGGGCCCCACAAGCTACGCCTTTGCCAACAGGGCACTTCCTCCACGAGGCCTCTGTCTTCCTCGTCTCCGGAGGGACTGAGTGCAGCTCCTCAGTGCAGATCCAGCTGCTGCCACACATAACCACCTCTGTCTGCTGCAAAACAGCTCACAATGCGATTTCTTCCAGCCCAGCCATCCCCTCCCCTGGGGACTGCAGAAGTGGTCTTTGTACTTCCCCTAAGGATGTCGGACAGAGCTCTGCATGGCCTCTGTCCTTCAAGCACTTTTTTTTTTTTTGAGACACAGTCTCACTCCATCACCCAGGCTGGAGAGCAGTGGTGCAGTCTCGGCTCACTGCAACCTCCGCTTCCCGGTTTCAAGCAATTCTCTTGCCTCAGCCTCCCAAGTAGCTGGGATTACAGGTACACACCACCACGCCTGACTCATTTTTGTATTTTCGTTAGAGACAGGGTTTCACCATGCTGGTCAGGCTGGTCTTGAACTCCTTACCTCAAGTGATTTGCCTGCCTCGGCCTCCCAAAGTGCTGGGATTACAAGTGTGAGCCACCGTGCCCGGCCTCCTTCTAGTATTTTCCTTCACTCTTATCCTTCTGCAGCCTGCTACAGAGCTAGCGCTGAAGGCAGCCCAGAGATTGCTTGCTGCCTCGATTTCTCCATTCATTCATTCTGATGCTATGCGCCGACTGTATACTAGTCCCTTAGAGCCTCACAACCCAATGCAAGGTGGCAGCTGGGTTCATGGCGCTTCTGACCAGGTCAGGGAGGGAAGGGGAGCTGTGATTCCTGGCTTCGAAGGGTGAGGAGGGATGAGCCAGGGAAGGAGGTGGGGGGTAGGGGCCCCGCATTCCAAGCAGAGAGGACAGCATGTGCAAAGGCCCTGGGCTCAGTGGAAGCAGGTTGAGGGACTGAGGAAGGCTTCGTGGGGAAACTGAGGACTGCGGGAGGAGCTTTCCCAGAGCATCATAGCCGAGGAGGGTCAGGTGCAGGGTGAGTTGTCCCACAGGTCCCTCTGCTCTCCTCCCCTCACAACTGAGTGGCTGCCAGCTTTGTTTGCTTGCTTGTAACTTTCTGTTTTTTGTTTTGGGTTTTTTGGGGGAGTTTATTTGTTTATTTATTTGAGACAGAGTCTCGCTGCAACGCCCAGGCTGGAGTGCAATGACGTGACCTCAGCTTGCTGCAACCTCCACTTCCCAGGTTCAAGCGATTCTCCTGCCTCAGCCTCCCGAGTAGCTAGGATTACAGGTGCCCACCACCATGCCCAGCTAATTTTTGTATTTTCAGCAGAGATGGGGTTTCACCACATTGGTCAGGTTGGTCTCAAACTCCTGACTTCAAGTGATCCACCTGCCTCAGCTTCCCAAAGTGCTGTGATTACAGGTGTGAGTCACCACTCTTGGCTGCTTGTAACTTTTTAATTAATTAATTTTTTTTTTTTTTTTGAGATGGAGTTTCGCTCTTGTAGCCCAGGCTGGAGTGCAATGGCACGATCTCGGCTCACCGCAACCTCCACCTCCAGGGTTCAAGCCATTCTCCTGCCTCAGCCTCTCGAGTAGCTGGGGTTACAGGTGTGCGCCACCATGCCCGGCTAATTTTTGTATTTTTAGTAGAGCCGGGGTTTCACCATGTTGTCCAGGCTAGCCAAGAACTCCTGACCTCAGGTGATCCACCTGCCTCGGCCTCCCAAAGTGCTGGGATTACAGGCATGAGCCACTGTGCCCGGCAATTTTTTTTTTTTTTCGAGACAGGGTCTTGCTCTGTCACCCAGGCTGGAGTGCAGTGATGTAATCATAGCTCACTATAGCCTCCATGTCCAGGCTGAGGCGTTCTTCCCACTGAAGCCTCCTGAGTATCTGGGACCACAGGCATATGCCACCATACCCAGCTATTTTTTATTTTCTGTAGAAACTGGGTCTCACTGTGTTGCCCAGGCTGGTCTCAAACTCCTGGGTTCAAATGATCCTCCCACCTCAGCCTCCCAAAATGCTGGGATTACAGGCATGAGCCCCTGCGCCTGGCCTGTTTTGAAATACTTCCAAACTTGGAAAAAAATTACAACAATGATATAAAGAATATCTGCACACCTTTAGAAGGATTATACAATTGTTAACATTTTGCTCCTTTTATATCAAAGTCAGCCCTCGGGGCTGGGCGCAGTGACTCACATCTGTAATCCCAGCACTTTGGGAGGCCAAGGCAGGTGAATTACCTGAGGTCGGGAGTTCGAGACCAGCCTGGCCAACATGGTGAAACCCCGTCTCTACTAAAAATACACAAATCAGCTGGGTGTGGTGGCGGGAACCTGTAATCCCAGCTACTGGAGAGGCTGAGGCAGGAGAATCGCTTGAACTTGGGAGGCGGAGGTTGCAGTGAGCTGAGATTGTGCCGCTGCACTCCAGCCTGGGTGACAGAGCAAGACTCTATCTCAAAAAAAAAAAAAAAGTATCCTCAATTGTCCCAATAATGTCCCATGTCCCTGTTTAGCTAATGCCCCACTCCAAACCCCAGATCCAAGCCCCAGTCTGGGACGACTCATTGCATCGGATTGAGTATACTGGGTTGTATGTCTACTGGGGCATGCGTCTCACCAGGCACTGGGACTTAAACTTCGCTCTTCTGGGGGAACATGATCCAATCCACCTCAGCAGGAGGAAGCCACACTGTGCATCTTGCATATGGGGGGACCCCCACATTCTTCTTTCTTTTTTTTTTTTTGAGACGGAGTCTTGCTGTCGCCCAGGCTGGAGTGCAGTGGCACGATCTCAGCTCACTGCAACCTCTGCCTCCCAGGATCAAGCAATTCTCCTGCCTCAGCCTCCCGAGTAGCCAGGATTACAGGCACGTGCCACCACACCTGGCTAATTTTAGTATTTTTAGTAGAGACGGGGTTTCGCCATGTTGGCCAGGCTGGTCTCGATCGCTTTACCTCGTGATCCACCCGCCTCGGCCTCCCAAAGTGCTGGGATTACAGGTGTGAGCCACCATGCCTGGCTGGGACCTCCACTTTTTACCTGGGTTGCCCATCACAGACTTTGAAAGCCGACTCTGCAGAGGGCTAAGTGGATGTATCATACCCGTGGGCCATGGAGGGGATCTCCAGGTCTGGAGAGTCTGAGGTTTTCCTGGAGCTTGTGGAAGTAACAGGATCTCACCTGATCTTGGAAACTGCAGCTCCATGAACAAGCGGGGAGAGCTTGCTCCACCCGTGTTTGGGAGCAGCGGGTCCTCCTTCAGGGAGCCTGGAGCCCTGCCAGGTCGGCTTCTCCAGTTCCGCGTGATCTTAAACCTTTCCTGAACATCCACTGCAATGGGCGGCTCAGCCTCAGGACCTCATCCCATCCCTGCCACACTGCTTCCCCCTGGCCCTCCCTCCTCCAACCACTCCCTCCTCCCCCACTGCTCTCTCTGCGCCAGGCATCCTGGGTCTGCTTTCTGATCTGCCCTTGAACTTGGCAAGCTTATTCCTGTCCCAGAGCCTGGAACTCTGCAGTGCCTTCCATCTGGAGTGCTCTTGCCTGGTCTCTGCAAGATGCCAACGTCATGCTTACAAGTCTACACTTAAAAGTCACTTCCAGATAGGCACAGTGGCTCACTCCTGTAATCCCAGCGCTTTGGGAGGCGGAGGCGGGAGGATCACTTGAGCCCAGGAGTTCAAGACCAGCCTGCAAGACCCCATCTGCGGAAAAATATAAAAATTAGCTGGATGGCTGGGCATGGTGGCTCACACCTGTGATCCCAGCACTTTGGGAGGCCAAGGCGGGCAGATCACGAGGTCAGGAGATTGAGACCATCATGGCTAACACGGTGAAACCCTGTCTCTCCTAAAAATACAAAAAGTCAGCCGGGCGTGGCAGCGTGCGCCTGTAGTCCCAGCTACTTGGGAGGCTGAGGCAGGAGAATGGCGTGAACCTAGGGGGCAGAGCTTGCAGTGAGCCGAGATCATGCCACTGCACTCCAGTCTGGGCGACAGAGCGAGACTCTGTCTCAAAAAATAAATAACTAAAATAAAATTTTTAAAAATTAAAAATTGCCGGGCACGGTGGCTCACACCTGTAATCCCAGCACATTGGGAGGCCAAGACGGGCGGATCACGAGGTCAGGAGATTGAAACCATCCTGGCTAACTGGGTGAAACCCCGTCTCTACTAAAAAATAGAAAAAATTAGCCAGGTATGCTGGCGGGCGCCTGTGGTCCCAGCTACTCGGGAGGCTGAGGCAGGAGAATGGCGTGAACCCGGGAGGCAGAGTTTGCAGTGAGCCGAGATCGTGCCACTATATTCCAGCCTGGGCAACAGAGTGAGACTCCGTCTCAAAAAAAAAAAAAAAAAAAAATTAAAAATTGATCGTTTTAAAGCTCATGATTCAGTGGCAGAGTCCATTCATAATGTTCTGCAACCCCACGTCGATCTAATTTGAAGACATTTTCATCACCGTGAGAGGAAATCCTACTCCGTTAAGTCAACCCCCATTTTCATCCCTCTCCCCCAACCCCTGGTGACCACATATCTACGTTCTGTGAAAATTTACGTGTACTAAACATCTCTCTTTTTTTTTTTCCTTTTCTTTTTTGAGCAGGGTGTCATTCTTTCACCTAGGTGGAGTGCAGTGGTACAATCATAGCTCACTACAGCCTTGACCTCCCAAGTTTGAGCAATCCTCCTGCCTCAGCCTCCTGAGTACTTGGAACTAGACATGTACCACCATACCCAGCTAATTGTTTTGTATTTTTAGTAGAGATGGGCTTTCGTCATGTTGCCCAGACTGGTCTCAAACTCCTGGGCTCAATGAACCCGCCCGCCTCAGCCTTTCAAAGGCATGAGCCACCATACCCAGCCAACATTTCATGTAATTGGAATCACACACTGTATGGCCTTTTGTGTCTGGCATCTCTCACTGAGCATGATGTCTTCAAGGTGCATCCATGCTGTGGTCTGTGTCAGAGCCTCGTTCCTTTTCAGGGCTAAATAGTATTCCATTGAATGGATATACCACATTTGTTGATTCAGTCAGCTGTTAATGGACTGGTTGGTTGGTTGGTTGTTTTTGAGATGGAGTCTCACTGTGTCCCCAGCCTGGAGTGTAGTGGTGCGATTTCGGCTCACTGCAAACTTCACCTCCTGGGTTCAAGAGATTCTCTTGCCTCAGCCTCCCAAGTAGCTGGGATTATAGGCATGTGCCACCACGTCCAGCTAATTTTTGTATTTTTAGTAGAGACAGGTTTCACCATGTTGGCCAGGATGATCTCGATCTCTTGACCTCATGATCTGCCCACCTCGGCCTCCCAAAGTGCCGGGATGACAGGCGTGAGCCACTGCGCCTGGCTGTCAATGGACTCTTGAATTGTTTCCACGTTTTGGTTTTTATGAATTATGCTGCTGTGAATATTCAAGTATGAGTTTTCATGTGAAGAGATGTTTTCATTTCCTTTGGGAATCTGCTCCATTTTGATCTTTGCCATGAACAGGAGGAGGGTGACATCTGATTCCTCCTTTACCTCCAAGCCCCGTAGATGCACTGGAGACGCAGTGGTTATGCAAAAACATTTGATGAATGGAGAAAAGAGAGAGGGAGGAAAAGAGAGAGGGAAAAAAACATTTGATGCATGGGTGAATGGGCAAAAGAGAGGGAGGGAAAGGGAGAGGGAAAAAGCGTAAATAGGTTTATGCCCCAAAAAGGTTACCAGCTCATGCCCTAAGTGGAACAGAAATGAGGGGAACAAATCTTTTTTTTTTTTTTGAGACCAGAGTCTCACTTTGTTGCCCAGGCTGGAGTGCAATGGCGCGATCTCGGCTCACTGCAACCTCCACCTCCAGGGTTCAAGCGACTCTCGTGCCTTAGGCTCCCGAGTGGCTAAGACTGCAAGCACGCACCACCACACCCAGATAATTTTTTTTATTTTTTAGTAGAGACTGGGTTTCACCATTTTGGCCAGGCTGGTCTTGAACTCCTGACCTCAGGTGATCTGCCCGCCTCAGCCTCCCAAAGTGCCAGGATTACAGACATGAGCCACCACGCCCGGCCAATAAATCATTTTTTTAAAGGAAAGGAACATGAATTCCACCGCCCTTCCTGTCTAAACAGCTTGCCTTGCAGCTGAGCCAGGAATGTTGAGTTACAGAGATGAATTAAGCTGTAGCCTGGCTTTCCTGAGTCAGCACGCCCTGCCGCTAGGACCTCTGGCAGCTCCATGCAAAATGTTCTGCCTGGAATGGAATATTTCCCAGGGTAGCTAAAGAGCCAGAGCTCCTGGGTCAAACTCGGGCGGCAAGGGCTGTGGCTTCAAGAAGTGGTCCGGGGCCAGGTGCGATGGCTCACGCCTGTAATCCCAGTATTTCCGTCTCATAAAAAAAAAGAAAAAGTTGCAAAGTTAGTACAGAGAATTCCTGCAGACTGGGTACCTGGTTTCTCCCATAATTAACATCTTATATTAGCTGTGTATATTTTATATTTGTCACAATTGATGAATCAATATTGATACTATTGGTTACTGATAACCAACACTGATCAATAACGATATTGATCAATGTTGGTTATTAGTTGCCAAAGTCCATGCTTTTTTAGATTTTCATAGTTTTTCCTAATGTCCTCTTTTGCTTTTTTCTTTTCTCTTTTTTTTTTTTTTTTTTTTTTTTTTAAGAGACAGGGTCTCACTCTGTCATCCAGGCTGGAGTGCAGTGGTGTGCTCATACTTCACTGCAGCCTCCGCCTCCCGGGCTAAAGCAGTCCTCCCACCTCAGCCTCCAGCGTAGCTGGGACTACAGGCACCACCATGTCCAGCTAATCTTTGTATTTTTTGTAGAGACGGAGTTTTGCCATGATGCCCAGGCTGGCCTACTGTCCTTTTCCTTCTGCCCTACAACCCCATCCAAGATCCCAGATGACATTTAGTTATCACATCTCCTGGCACTCCTATCTTTCTTGTTTTGATGCCCTTGATAGTTTTGTTTGTTTGTTTTGAGACGTAATATCACTCTGTCACCCAGCCTGGAGTGCAGTGGCACGATCTCGGCTCACTGCAACCTCCACCTTCCGGGTTCAAGCAATTCTCCTGCCTCAGCCTCCTGAGTAGCTGGGATTACAGGTGTCCTCCACCATGCCTGGCTAATTTTTGTATTTTTAGTAGAGACAGGGTTTCACCACGTTGTCCAGGACGGTCTCGAACTCCTGAGCTCAAGTGATCTTCCCACCTCAGCCTCCCAAAGTGCTGGGATTACAGGCGTGAGTCACTGCGCCCAGCCCATCCTGTATTTTTTGGAATGACATCACTACACACAGCCTACAGAGAGTTATCCTTCATCATCATCTTTTTTTTTTTTGAGATGGGCTCTTGCTCTGTCGCCCAGGCTGGAGTGCAGTGGCACAATCTCGGCTCACTGCAAGCTCTGCCTGCCGGGTTTATGCCATTCTCCTGCCTCAGCCTCCCAAGTAGCTGGGACTATAAGCACCGCCACCAGGCCTGGCTAATTTTTTGTATTTTTAGTAGAGACGGGGTTTCACCGTGTTAGCCAGGATGGTCTCAATCTCCTGACCTCGTGATCCGCCCGCCTCGGCCTCCCAAAGTGCTGGGATTACAGGCGTGAGCCACCCACCATGCCCAGCCTATCCTTCGTCTTCTTGAGGGCAGATCTGTACATAAACTATTTTCAATTCTTCTGCACAAGAAATGTGTCTCTTCTCTGCTGTTTATTTGTTCAGTGACTTATTTATATCCGTATGGACTCGTAGATAATTTTATATCTTGGGTTATAATTCAATATTGCATTATTTATTTGGTTGCACAAACTGTTTCAGCATTGACACAGAGATCTCTTCTGGTTGACTCAGGTTTTTGTGGGGTTTTTTATTTATTTATTTTTAACACTTTTTGCTGCGTTTGAGAGTCAACAACTCATCAGAGACCAAATCCCGCAGGGTTGCCCTAGAGAGAATTCAACTTATTAACATATTTCCAAGTTTTTGAAGTCATGTGCTGCTGGGGAAAACCTTCATTCTCCTCAAGCCATCCAAAAATCTCCAAAAATCTTAATATTAATTTGATGATTAAAAGGAGCCCTTCAGCCCTGATGCATTACAATTTTCTTCCTCTGCTAAAGAAAAAACATGCTGGCCGGGCGCAGTGGTTCACGCCTGTAATCCCAGCACTTTGAGAGGCCGAGGTGGGTGGATGACAAGGTCATGAGTTCGAGACCAGCTTGGCCAATATCGTGAAACTCCGTCCCTACTAAAAATACAAAACTTAGCCAGGCATGGTGGCAGGCACCTGTAGTCCCAGCTACTTGGGAGGCTGAGGCAAAAGAATTGCTTGAACCCGGGAGATGAAGGTTACAGTGAGCCGAGATTGCGCCACCGTACTCCATCCAGCCTGGGTGACAGAGCGAGACTCTGTCTCAAAAAAAAAAAAAAAAGAACGAACGAACGAATGCAAAGAAAAAGAAAAAACGTGCTGCTTGTGGTGGCTCACGCCCGTAATCCCAGCACTTTGGGAGGCCAAGGTGGGAAGATGGCTTGAGCCCAGGAGTTCAAGAGCAGCGTGGGAAACATAGCGAGATCCCATCTCTACAAAAAACTACAAAATTAGCTAGCCATGGTGGTGTGTGCCTGCAGTCCCAGCTACTCAGGAGGCTGAGGCAGGAGGATCTCTTGAGCATAGGAAGTTGAGGCTGCAGTGAGCCATGATCATGCCACTGCACTCCAGCCTGGGCGACAGAGTGAGGCTCTGTCTCCAAAAAAAAATGTATATATTTAAGTCCAGTGATTCTCCGGAACTAAGTGCGTTTTGCTTTTTTTCTTGTCTGACTTGCCTGGCTGGACCTGTCTGGGCGACTCCACTGTCCTCTGCCTGAATCTCTGGTGCCCGGCGACTGATGCCCATTCCTGGATGGGTCCGTAGGCCACTCCCAGAAGAGACGGGGGTGGAATTGCTTGGCAGCCCGGTGGAAGACACATCCTGTAAGTTTCCACGTCCACAGAAGGGCGGAAACGGGCTCGGGGCTTCCGGGTTTCAGCCCTGCCTGGGGCTGTAACTGTAGAAATGTCACGGGCCACACCGTGGGCAGAATGTTCCGTCCTGGGGTCTACGGTGGAAGTGGCCGTGGTGGGTGAGAGACACAGTGGATGATGGCGCTGTCATGAAGCTAGCACGCTGTGTTGCTGTGTGTCCCTGTGCTAGTCACTCAGCCTTTCTGTGCCTCCAATGCCTCATCTACTAAATCTAGGTAGTGAGCTTCTCACAGAGGGGGCAGGTAAGGATTAAATGAGGTGATGCCAAGTGCCCCGGAGGCAACAAGTAAGCACAGCCAAGGGCACCCTGGGAGGCTCTGCTATCCAGAGCTCTAAACATATACATTTTAATGTATAATACGTTATACTGGACCCAAATATATACATTTTTTAGGAGACTGGGTCATACTCTGTCATCCAGGCTGGAGTGCAGTGGCATGATCCTTTATTTATTTATTTATTTATTTATTTTTGAGATAGAGTTTCGCTCTGTCACCCAGGCTGGAGTGCAATGGTATGATCTCGGCTCACTGTAACCTCAGCCTGCTGGGCTCAAGTGATTCTTCTGTCTCAGCCTCCCAAGTAGCTGGGGTTACAGGTGCCCACCACCACGACTGGCTAATTTTTGTATTTTTAGTAGAGACGGGGTTTCATCATGTTGGCCAGGCTGGTCTCGAACTCCTGACCTCAGGTGATCCGCCTGCCTTGGCCTCCCAAAGTGCTGGGATTACAGGCGTGAGCCACCGCATCCGGGCCAAAGTCAGGCTTTGAACTCATGTCTACCCAATGTCCAAGCATCCATCTTTAATCTCTGAGGCAAGTGCCCCGCCCCTGCCCACAGGACAGTGGTTATAACATTTACCCCGTCAGGATGATGCCTGCTTAATTCTGCCTGCCCCCAACAATGGCATGGATACAGAAGGAAGCCTACCCTCTCTTCCCCATTCCTGTATGATAAAACAGCTTCCACCAGGTAGGAAAACGGGGAGGAGGTAAAAGAGAGAAAGCAAAGATTTTTTTCCGTGTTTCTCATTTCCCTGCAGCTCCTCCCAACACGCTAAACTTCAACGGAGCGCATCGTAAGAGGAAGACGCTGGTGGCCCCAGATATCAACATTTCTCTGGATCAGAGTGAGGGATCCCTGCTGTCCGATGACTTCTTGGATACCCCTGATGACCTGGATATTAACGTGGATGACATCGAGACCCCCGATGAGACTGACTCGCTGGAGTTCCTGGGGAATGGCAACGAACTGGAGTGGGAAGGTAAAGTTCGGGGTCTTTCTGGGGCCTGCTGGAGGGCCCCCACCTTTCTGTCTCTGGATTCCCATAGGCTCAGAGAGTCACAAGTGGGGCAGGGACTCTAAGGTGTCTAGCCTTAAATCCAGGAGATCAAGGCTGCAGTGAGACGTGATCATGCCACTGCACTCCAGCCTGGACAATAGAATGGGACCCTGTCTTAAAAATAAAATTTTTGCCAGGCGCGGTGGCTCACACCTGTAATCCCAGCACTTTGGGAGGCCGAGGCCGGCGGATCACGAGGTCAGGAGATCGACCTTGTGATCACTGTGGCTAAACACGGTGAAACTCCGTCTCTACTAAAAGTACAAAAAATTAGTCGGACGTGGTGGTGGGCGCCTGTAGTCTCAGCTACTGGGGAGGCTGAGGCAAGAGAATGGCGTGAACCTGGGAGGCGGAGCTTGCAGTGAGCCGAGATGGCGCCACTGCAGTCCAGCCTGGGCGACAGAACGAGACTCCGTCTCAGAAAAATAAAATAAAATAAAAATAAAATTTTTAAAAAAGAGTGAGACCGGCCGGGCGCGGTGGCTCAAGCCTGTAATCCCAGCACTTTGGGAGGCCGAGACGGGCGGATCACGAGGTCAGGAGATCGAGACCATCCTGGCTAACCCGGTGAAACCCCATCTCTACTAAAAATACAAAAAACTAGCCGGGCGAGGTGGCGGGCGCCTGTAGTCCCAGCTACTCCGGAGGCTGAGGCAGGAGAATGGCGCAAACCCGGGAGGCGGAGCTTGCAGTGAGCTGAGATCCGGCCACTGCAGTCCAGCCCGGGATACAGAGCAAGACTCCGTCTCAAAAAAAAAAAAAAAAAAAAAAAAAAAAAAAAAAAAAAAAAAAAAAAAAAAAAAAAAAAAAGAGTGAGACCCTGTCTCAAAAATAAAATTTTTAAAAAAGGGAGCGAGGTGGGGTTGGGCACGGTGGCTCACGCCTGTAATCCCAGCACTTTGGGAGGCCGAGGCAGGTAGATCACGAGGTCAGGAGATTGAGACCATCCTGGCTAACACGGTGAAACCCCATCTCTACTAAAAAAAAAAATACAAAAACTAACCGGGTGTGGCGGCGAGCATCTGTAGTCCCAGCTACTCAGGAGGCTGAGGCAGGAGAATGGCGTGAACCCAGGAGGCAGAGCTTGCAGTGAACTGAGATCTGGCCACTGCACTCCAGCCTGGGCGACATAGTGAGACTCTGTCTCAAAAAAAAAAAAAAAAAAAAAGAAAAAAGAAAAAAAGAAAGAAAGGGAGGCAGGGAGGGAGAGAGAGAGAGAGAAAGAAAGAAAGAGAAGGAAAGGAAGGAAAGAAAGAGACAGAAAAAGAAAAGAATTAAGGACCGGCCGGGTGCGGTGGCTCAAGCCTGTAATCCCAGCACTTTGGGAGGCCGAGACGGGTGGATCATGAGGTCAGCAGATCGAGACCATCCTGGCTAACACGGTGAAACCCCGTCTCTACTAAAAATACAAAAAATTAGCCGGGCGAGGTGGCGGGCGCCTTAGTCCCAGCTACTCAGGAGGCTGAGGCAGGAGAATGGCGTAAACCCAGGAGGTGGAGCTTGCGGTGAGCTGAGATCCGGCCACTGTACTCCAGCCTGGGCGACAGAGCGAGGCTCCGCCTCAAAAAAATAAAAGAAAAGAATTCAGGACAATGCAGTGTCTCATGCCTGTAATCCCAGAGCTTCGGGAGGCCAGGGTAGGAGGATCGCTTAAGGCTGGCAGTTTGAGACCTGCCTGGGCAACATATTGAAACCCTATCTCTACAAAAATATAAAAATTAGCTGGGTGTGGTGGTGCCCAACTGTAGTCCCAGGTATCTGGGAGGCTGAGGCATGAGGACCGCTCTCTGTGTGCCAGGCTCCTGGGAGAGCAGAACCCAGGCACGCATGTCCCGAGTGCCCTCGTGGTTTGATGAAGCAGATGCGTTCACCAGCTCTGAGAAGCTCCAGGACACAGGTCCTTAACCAACAGAGCACCCTGGGAGGCCAGCAAAGGGAACGTCCAGAAAGGCTTCCTGGAGGAGGCGGCATTTGAGCCAGGCCTTGAAGGGGGAGTGGGAGAGGAAAATGGGTCAGCAGGGCAGCCAGGCGGGGAGAAGCGAAGGACGTGTGGGTACCCGCAGCAAGGGATACGGGAGAGGGGAAGGAAGGCTGAGCAGGAGGGCGGGAGGTATCTGGACTCGCATCCATGCGACTGACTCTCCCCCTCCTGCTTCTAGATGACACCCCCGTGGCCACCGCCAAGAACATGCCTGGGGACAGCGCGGATCTATTTGGGGACGGCACGACGGAGGACGGCGGTGCTGCCAATGGGCGTCTGTGGCGGACGGTGATCATCGGGGAGCAAGAACACCGTATAGACCTGCACATGATCCGGCCTTACATGAAAGTGGTCACCCACGGAGGTGAGACCCGCCCCCCAGCGCCCCCCTGGGGCTCCAGCCCGGCCCGCGGGGCAACAGGCAGCTTGTCAGTGCCCCTCTTCGAACCTCAGTCTCTTTGTCTGATGCACTGGGATGTTAAGCCGTCAACTCGTTGGGTTGGACGGACTGTGGGCAAGGCGTGCATGGCCAGGCAGGCGCAGTGGGGGCTCCTGATGGTCGCTGTCACTCCCCACCGAAGGCAGAGACTGGCTGAGGGGTCGCTGGCTACTGTGGCTCAGAGCCTTGCCCTCCCGAGCGTGTGGGCACCGGGACGTGGGGGGTGGTGCGCAGGAGGCAGCTCAGGGCTGGGAGAGGAGTCTGACGTTGCCGACCGGCTGCCTCTCCGCAGGGTACTATGGCGAAGGCCTCAACGCCATCATCGTCTTCGCAGCCTGCTTCCTTCCAGACAGCAGCCTCCCCGACTACCACTACATCATGGAGAACCTCTTCCTGTGAGTCCCCGCCCGCGTGGGCACCCTCGGGCCAGCTCTGACGCCTCCCTGGACGCAGGGGCACCAGGCTGCAAGGATTGCACTGTGGGCCTAGGAAGCCTGCCTGGCACTAAGGAAGGGCGTGGCGGCCACAGACCTTGATCTGAGTCCCTGCTGGCCCTGAGGTTCACAGTGGCTTTCCTTCTGGGCCACCCTGTTCTCCTCACTGTCCTCCTCCTCCCCTTCTTTCTCCCCCCTCTTCCCCTTTCTCCTCCTCCTCCCCCTCCTTTCTCCTACTCCCTCCTCCTCCCCCTCCCTCCTCCTCCCCCTCCCCTTCCTCCTCCTCCCCTTCCTCCCTCTCCTCCTCTTCCTTTTCCTCCTCCCCTTCCTCTCCCTTCTTTTCTCCTCTTCCTCCTTTTCGTCCTCTTGTCTATCATTTACTGAGCAGTTACTATGTGGCAGCCGTGGGCTAAGGGCTTCCCATCTGCTAACACATCCCACCCTGACCACAGCCCTGTAAGGTAGACACCATTGCCTCCCATTCTACGGGTGAGCACCCTGAGCACAGAGAGGTTGAGTTACTTGCCCAAAGACACACAGGTGTCATTTTATTAGGACAGATACAGGCAATACACACACAGCACCTGATAGCTGATATGAAGAGCTCATCAATCATGACAACTCTTATCACTGTTATTAGTAAGATTGCCATCTTCAAGCCGGGCAGAAGGCCTCACGTCTGTAATCCCAACACTTTGGGAGGCTGAGGTGGGAGGATCGCTTGAGTCCAGGAATTTGAGACCAACCTGGCCAACATGGTGAAACCCCGTCTCTACTAAAAATACAAAAATTAGCCGGGCATATTAGCGGGCACCTGTGGTCCCAGCTACTCGGGAGGCTGAGGCAGGAGAATCGCTTGAACCCGGGAGGTGGAGGTTGCAGTGAGCCAAGATGGCACCACTGCATTCCAGCCTGGGTGACGGTATAAGACTCCGTCTCAAAAAACAAAAACAAAAAAAAGCAAGGCCTAGAGACCAGCCTGGCCAACATAGTGAAACCCTGTCTCTACTAAAAATACAACCACTTAGCTGGGCTTGGTGGCAGGTGCCTTTAATCCCAGCTACTAGGGAGGCTGCGGCAGGAGAATCGCTTGAACCCGGGAAGTGGAGGTTGCAGTGAGCCAAGATCGCACCACTGCACTCCAGCCTGGGTGACAAGAACGAAACTCCGTCTCAAAAAAAAAAAAAAAACAAGACTCAATAAAAGGGTAACTGCCCTAGGAGGCTGCCCGCTGACACTCATGTGGAGTATGCTGGGATCATCCACGTCCACTCCCACCCTGCAGTCCGCCAGGACAGCAGACAACACCTGGACCGGTGCGGCTGGCCCAGCCAGGGCAGGGGTGGAGGCAGGCGGGGTCGGCACCGCAGGTGTCCTGACGCTGGACCCCTCCATGTTGGGTCCCTGCCTTCTGTGCCCTGTGAGCAGGTATGTCATCAGCAGCTTAGAGCTCCTGGTGGCTGAGGACTACATGATCGTGTACCTGAACGGCGCCACGCCCCGGCGAAGGATGCCGGGGATCGGCTGGCTGAAGAAGTGCTACCAGATGATCGATCGGAGGTGAGGTGGGGATGCCTCAGGAAGCACAGCGGGGGCCTGAAAATCACACAGGGGGCCGGGCTTGGTGGCTCACACCTGGAATCCCAGCATTTTGGGAGGCTGAGGTGGGAGGGTCCCTTGAGCCCAGGAGTTTGAGACGAGCCTGGGCAACACAGCAAGACTTTGTCTCTACAGAAACACTTATAGGCTGGGCGAGGGGGCTCACACCTGTAATCCCAGCACTTTTGGAAGCCAAGGTGGGCAGATCACCTGAGGTCAGGAGTTCAAGACCAGCCTGGCCAACATATAGTGAAATCCCATCTCTACTAAAAAATTCAAAAATTAGCTGGGCGTGGTGATGAACGTCTGTAGTCCCAGCTGCTTGGGAAGCTGAGGCAGGAGAATCACTTGAACCCAAGAGACGGAGTTTGCAGTGAGCCAAGATCATGCCACTGCACTCCAGCCTGGGCGACAGAGCAATACTCTGTCCCCATGAAACAGTCACTCCCAATTCCTTCTCCCCAGGCCCTGGCACCCCCATCCTATGTTCTGTCTCTGTGAATCTGATGACTCTAGGGACCTCCTAGGACTGGAATCACACAGGATTTGTCCTTTTGTATCTGGCTTTCGTCACTGAGTGTGACGTCCTCAGGGTGCATCCACATTGTAGGCTGTGTCCGAGCCTCCTTCCTTTTCATGGCTGCATAATATTCCATTGCATGGACGCACCACATTTGGTTTGTCCATTTCATTCATCTTGATGGACAAGGGCTGCTTCCATCCCTGGGTTATCGTAAATAGCCTCAGAGTGACATTAAAATTGAGCCAGCCAATCCATCCTTGCACCCAGGTTAGTGGAGGGAGGCTCCCAGGACAGGCTGGTCCCTCCTAGGGCATTAGGTGGTGAAAATACAATCTTGGCTGCTCAAATAACTGCCAACCTGGTTCACCTGCTCTGCACCACGGGGTCTCTATCTACCTCATCCACCTTAGGGTCTTAGGGATTCAAAGGGTGTGTCTTTATCCCACCATGGGACCCCCATGTCTTGGATGGGGGCAGGGATTGACAGGTACCTGGAGACCACATGTGAAATGAACAAAGTGACGAATGCTTGCCTGTGGCTCTCCCGTCCCACCCAACTCCTCCCTCCCCAGGGCTCGCCCCAGGAGCCCATCTTGCTTCCTTTGCGGCCCCACACAGATTGCGGAAAAACCTGAAGTCCTTGATCATCGTCCACCCCTCGTGGTTCATTCGGACTGTGCTGGCCATCTCTCGCCCTTTCATCAGGTGAGACAAGGAGGCTACAACTCGAGTCTGGTGGCCTGAGTGTGTGTGTGTGTGTATGCATGCATTTGTGTGTGCATCTGTGTGTGCACATGTGTACGTGTATATGCATCTGTGTGTGTGCATCCATGTGTGTGTTTGATCTGCATGTTCCAGCTTCTCTATGATGAATACATATTATTGCTTTAAACAGTTTTAAATTGCACACAGCCAGGCACCGTGGCTCACACCTGTAATCCCAGCTACTCAGAAGGCTGAGGTGGGAGGATCGTTTGAGGCCAGCCTGAGCAACATAGCAAAACCCCCATCTCTACAAAAAATACAAAAATTAGCAGGACATGGTGGTGTGCACCTGTAGTTTCAGCTACTTGGGAGGCTCATGTGGGAGGATGGCTTGAGCCCAGGAAGTCAAGGCTGCAATGAGCCGTGATCAAGCCACTGTACTCCAGCCTGGGTGACCGAGTGAGACCCTGTCTCAAAAGAAAATCAGCCATGCATGGCATCACATGCCTGTAGTCCCAGCTACTTAGGAGGCTGAGGCAGGAGGATCACTTGAGCCCAGGAGGTAGAGGCTGCAGTGAGCTATGGTCACTCCACTGCACTCCAGTCTGGGAGACAGAGCAAAACCCTGTCTCTAAAAATAAAAAATATATATGCATAAATAAATAATATGATTAATTAATAACAAATTTAAAATGTAAAACTACATATATTCTATAATGTATATCATAGTTACTACGTTAAGCATAGAGTAAAACAGATCAAGTGAAATAAAATTAGGCATGTTAAAGGCCTTACTCAATCCAATAAAATGTCATGCAAATTTAATTTAATCTGATGCAAAACACTGAATTGAATAAAGATTCGTAATGTTCATGTTCCCAGTTACAAATCTGGGATGAGTGAAAGAGACGAGGGCTTCACTCTCCCTTGAACGACAGGACACATTCACAGCAGGCACAATTTTCAAGGCAGACTCTTTGAACATGCTGTTTTCAAGGACTGCTAAGTACCCTGAAGGGGTTTATTTACATATTAGCAAAATGAGATGAGGAATACACTAATTATGGATCATTTGCGCTAATAATGAATCACGCAGGCAAAATGGCAAACACGCATTTCAGTCTAAGAGAATTGCACTTTCTCCTCTATATTCCAGAATTCAGTAACATAGATTGCCTTTGCCTTTAATGTAGATATTGGGTTGGTGCAAAAATAATGGGAGTTCTTGCCACACTTTTCATTACAAAAACTACAATCACTCTTGCGCCAACCCAATAATTCTATTCTTCACTGGGCGCCATGGCTCACGCCTGTAATCCCAACACTTTGGAAGGTCGAAATGAGAGAATCGCTTGAGCCCGGGAGTTCGAGACCAGCCTGGGCAACATAGCAATACCCTGTCTCTACAAAAAAAAATTTTTTTTTAATACGGCCGGGTGTGGTGACTCAGGCCTGTAATCCTAGCATTTTGGGAGGCTGAGACAGGTGGATCACTTGAGGTCAGGAGTTCCAGACCAGCCTAGCCAACACAGCAAAACCCCATCTCTACTAAAAATGACAAAAATTAGTGGTGGCTCACGCCTGTAGTCCTAGCTACTCGGGAGGCTGAGGCACAAGAATTGCTTGAGCCTGGGAGACAGAGGTTGAAGTGAGCCAAGATCGGGCCACTGCACTCCAGTCTAGGTAACAGAGCAAGACTCTGTCTCCAAAATAAATAAATAAATAAATAAATAATAAAAGAATTAAATTCTATCATTTTTGGTTTATTTGGCCATGGAGAATGTTGAAGATGTAATTTTTGACTCTACAAAGTGGGAAGGAGCTGTAAGCTATCCCCATTTTTTTTTTTTTTTTTTTTTTTTTTTTTTGAGACGGAGTCTTTGCTCTGTCGCCCAGGCTGGAGTGCAGTGGCACAAACTCGGCTCACTGCAAGCTCCGCCTCCCGGGTTTACGCCATTCTCCTGCCTCAGCCTCCCAAGTAGCTGGGACTACAGGCGCCCGCCACCTCGCCCGGCTAGTTTTTTGTATTTTTTAGTAGAGACGGGGTTTCACCGGGTTAGCCAGGATGGTCTCGCTCTCCTGACCTCGTGATCCACCGGTCTCGGCCTCCCAAAGTGCTGGGATTACAGGCTTGAGCCACCGCGCCCGGCCCAAGCTATCCCCATTTAAAAGCCAACGAGACTGGAGGCTGATTATGGGCTCCTATACAACCCTGAGGTTTCATGATTATATAAATGAAAAGGAAATTTCTATTTGTGCCACGATGATCTAAACATTCGGCATGTGGCCGGGAGCAGTGGCTCAGCCTGTAATCCCAGCACTTTGGGAGGCCAAGATGGGTGGATGACCTGAGGTCAGGAGTTCGAGACCAGCCTGGCCAACATGGTGAAACCCCATCTCTACTAAAAATACAAAAATCAGCCAGGCATGGTGGCGCATGCCTGTAATCCCAGCTACTCGGGAGGCTGAGGCAGGAGAATCGCTTGAACCCTGGAGAAAGGGGTTGCAGTGAGTTGAGATTGCACCATTGCACTCCAGCCTGGGCGACAGGATAAGACTCTGTCTCAAAAATAAATAAATAAATAACTTAAATAAATCTTTAACCTCTAAAAATACACATAAAACACCAGGCACGGTGGCTCACACCTCTAATCTCAGCACTTTGAGAGGCTGAGGCAGGAGGATCGCTTGAGGCCAGGAGTTGAAGACGAGTCTGGGCAACAGAGCAAGACCTCCATCTCTACAAAAAAAAATTTTTTTTTTTTTTTTTTTTTTTTTTTTGAGACGGAGTCTCGCTCTGTTGCCCAGGCTGGAGTGTAGTGGCCGGATCTCAGCTCACTGCAAGCTCCGCCTCCCGGGTTTACGCCATTCTCCTGCCTCAGCCTCCCGAGTAGCTGGGACTACAGGCGCCCGCCACCTCGCCCGGCTAGTTTTTTGTATTTTTTAGTAGAGACAGGGTTTCACTGTGTTAGCCAGGATGGTTTCGATCTCCTGACCTCGTGATCCGCCTGTCTCAGCCTCCCAAAGTGCTGGGATTACAGGCCTGAGCCACCGCGCCCGGCCAAAAAAAAATTTTTTTAATTAGCCAGGCCTGGTGACACGCACCTGTGATCCCAGCTACTCAGAGACTGAGGGAGGAGGATCACTTGAGCCCAGGAGCCCGAGACTGCAGTGAGCCATGATTGCACCACTGCACTCCAACCTGGGTGACAGAGTGAGACTCTGTCTCTAAAAAAAAAAAATACCATGACGTGCTGGTGACAAAACACCACGTGGTACCAGATGGCCAGAGTTCAGGGCTGGACAGGAAAGAACCCTTCATCCCTAAAGAACAGAGAATTGGGCCAAGCAGGGTGGCTCATGACTGCACTTTGGGAGGTAGAAGCGGGCAGATCATGTGAGGTTAGGAGTTGGAGACCAGCCTGGCCAACATGATGAAACCCCATCTCCACTAAAAATACAACGTTAGCCGGGAGTGGTGGTGTATGCCTGTAGTCCCAGCTACTCCGGAGGCTGAGGCAGGGGAAATCGCTTGAACCTGGGAGGCGGAGGTTGCAGTGAGCCGAGATCGCACCACTGCACTCCAGCCTGGGTGACAGAACGAGACTCTGACTCAAGAAAAAAAAAAAAAAAAAAACGAGAATCAATTGGCAGCCCCACGTGCCCCCTTCTTGTGCCCAACTGAGTGTTGGCTGTGCCGTCCTGTGCAGTGACATGGAGGGAAAGCATTCTTGGGGAAAAGTAACACAGACGAGCAACTTTTAGATGATGGTAAAACAGCCTGTAGAGCCTGAGACCATCTCCCCGCCTCCTGACTTCCTTCCAACAAGATCCTCATTGCAGGAACCCATGTCGAGTGCATGGCCCTGCTTGCAAGGGCCTCGGGGCAGATCCGGGGTCTCCACCCCATACATGGGGTGCAGGAGAATTAAGGCTTTCATCGGGCGCAAGGGAGGTATCGTCATCTGCCCTGGGGCATCCTGGAGTGGGGTCCTGTGGGCATCCCTGTCGCCATGGCTCTGGTCTGGACCTAGGTAACCGCCCCCCCAACGGGTTGCATTTCAAACCTCTCTCTCCTTCTCCCCTTGCCAGCGTCAAGTTCATCAACAAGATCCAGTACGTGCACAGTTTGGAAGACCTGGAGCAACTCATCCCCATGGAACACGTCCAGATCCCAGACTGCGTCCTGCAGTAAGTGGCCCCACAGTCCTCCCCGCCGTATTAGTCCATTTTCGTGCTGCTGATAAAGACCTAACTGAGACAGGGCAATTTACAAAAGAGGTTTAAGGGGCCGGGCGCGGTGGCTCACGCCTGTAATCCCAGCACTCTGGGAGGCCGAGACGGGCGGATCACAGGTCAGGAGATGAGACCATCCTGGCTAACACGGTGAAACCCCGTCTCTACTAAAAATATCAAAAAACTAGCCGGGCGTGGTGGCGGCGCCTGTAGTCCCAGCTACTCGGGAGGCTGAGGCAGGAGAATGGCGTGAACCCGGGAGGCGGAGCTTGCAGTGGGCTGAGATCCGGCCACTGCACTCCAGCCTGGGAGACAGAGCGAGACTCCGTCTCAAAAAAATAAATTAATTTAAAAAAGAGGTTTAAGATAAGGGACTCACAGTTCCATATGGCTTGGGGGAGGTGTGGCTCCCAGTCATGGTGGAAGGCGCATATCTCCCATGGCAGCAGACAAGGGAAGGCAATTGGTGCAGGGAAATTCCCCTTTATAAAACCATCAGATCTCGTGAGACTTACTCACTATCACGAGAATAGCACAGGAAACACCTGCCCCCGTGATTCAGTGACCTCCCACCAGGTCCCGCCCACAACACGAGGGAATTATGGGAGCTACAATTCAAGATGAGATTTGGGTGGAGAGACCAGGCAAGGTGGCTCACGCCTGTAATCCCAGCACTGTAATCCCACCACTTTGAGAGGCTGAGACGGGCATATCACCTGAGGTCAGGAGTTCGAGACTAGCCTGGCCAAGATGGTGAAACCCCGTCTCTCCTAAAAATACAAAAATTAACCAGGTGTGGTGGTGCATGCCTGTAATCTCAGCTACTCAGGAGGCTGAGACAGGAGAATCGCTTGAACCCGGGAGGCAGAGGTTGTGGTGAGCCAATATCGCACCATTGCATTCCAACCTGGATAACAAGAGTGAAACTCCATCTCAAAAAAAAAAAAAAGATTTGGGTGGAGATACAGTCAAACCATACCACTCCAACACCCCCCTACTGGATCCCCCTGGCTACCAGCAGCTAGCAATGAGGGGAAACGCAGACTTGGAATGGGGGGACTAGAAACCACCAATTTATTTCCTGGAGCCCCTCAGGGACCTGGAGCTTGGGGAAGGGATGGGCAGTATCAAGTCCTGTTCTTTTTTCACTGAATGTTACATCATCAACACTTACCCTAGGTTCATGCTGCAAAAATCTCCTTAAACATACATTTTTTTATTGTGGTAAAATACACGTAACATAGAACTTGCCATCTTAGCCATTTCTTTTTTTATTTTAATTTTATTTATTTATTTATTATTTTTTTGGGAAGGAGTTTTGCTCTTGTTGTCCAGGCTGGAGTGCAATGGTGCCATCTCGGCTCACCACAACCTCCACCTCCCGGGTTCAAGCAATTCTCCTGCCTCAACCTCCCAAGTAGCTGGGATTATAGGCATGCACCACCATGCCCGGCTAATTTTTTTTTTTTTTTTTTTTTGTATTTTTAGTAAAGACAGGGTTTCTCCATGTTCGCCAGGCTGGTCTTGAACTCCTGACCTCAGTGATCTGCCCACCTCAGCCTCCCAAAGTGCTGGGATTACAGGCATGAGCCACTGTGCCCAGCCTGGTTTTTTTTGTTGTTTGTTTGTTTTGAGACGGAGTCTCGCTCTGTCACCCAGGCTGGAGTGCAATGGCGCAGTCTCGACTCACCATGTCCTCCGGCTTCTAGGTTCAAGCGATTCTTGTGCCTTAGCCTCCCAAGTAGCTGGGATTACAGGCGCCTGCCACCATGCCCAGCTAATTTTTGTATTTTTAGTAGAGATAAGGTTTCACCATGTTGGTCAGGCTGGTCTCAAACTCCTGAGCTCAGGTGATCCACCCGCCTCGGCCTCCCAAAGTTCTGGGATTACAGGCGTGAGGCACCGTGCCCGGCCAACACATAAACATTTATAATAAAAAATGCACCCATGGGCCAGGTGCAGTGGCTCATGCCTGTAATCCCAGAACTTTGGGAGGCCGAGGTGGGTGGATCACAAGGTCAGGAGTTTGAGCCAGCCAGGCCAGCATAGTGAAACCCCATCCCTACTAAAAATACAAAAAATTAGCTGGGCATGGTAGCAGGTGCCTGTAGTCCCAGCTACTCGGGAGGCTAAGGCAGGAGAATCACTCAAACCGAGGAGGTGGAGGTTGTAGTGAGCCAAATCACGCCACTGCATTCCAGCCTGGGCGACAGTGCAAGACCCCATCTCAAAAAAGAAAAAAAGAAAAAAGAGGCCAGGCACGGTGGCTCAAGCCAGCACTTTGGGAGGCCAAGACGGGCGGATCACGAGGTCAGGAGATCGAGACCATCCTGGCTAACACAGTGAAACCCCGTCTCTACTAAAAAATATAAAAAACTAGCCGGACGAGGTGGTGGCGCCTGTAGGCCCAGCTACTTGGGAGGCTGAGGCAGGAGAATGGTGTTAACCCGGGAGGCGGAGCTTGCAGTGAGCTGAGATCTGGCCACTGCACTCCAGCCTGGGTGACAGAGCAAGACTCCGTCTCAAAAAAAAAAAAAAAGAAAGAAAGAAAAAGAAAAGAAAAAAGAAGAAAAGAAAGAAAAAAGAGAGCTTGTTTCTCTGCTTGAAAAGGAAAGGGAATTCCCCCAGAAAGTGTATTTCAGGGGAAAAAGGAAGGTCGTCTCTGACATATTTTTCTTTCTTTCAGATACGAAGAGGAAAGACTGAAGGCCAGGAGGGAGAGGTGTGTGCAGAGTGGCGTCTGCTGGGGCTGGGTCGGGGCAGCGGGGGGCTGAGCTGGACTCTCAGTTAGGGAAACCCAGTGACTTCCAGGCAGCACGGACCGTTGTCCTGTGCAGGGCTTAAGATGCTGCCCCTCTGGCAAGGACGTTAAACTCAGACCTGGGTTCAAATCCTGGCTCCCGCATTTAGCTGCAAGGTTACATTAAGCAAATAAAATGCTAACAACCACCTTGGAGGTTATTGTGCAAGATGAGGGACCCTTGGCAAAAAAAGGTTGAGCACAGACTTCACCCTCCATAAAGCATAAAAGTCAGGACGGGCTCAGTGGCTCACCCAGTCCTTTGGGAGGCTATAATCCCAGCACTTTGGGAGGCTGAGGCAGGAGGATCATGTGAGGGCAGGAGTTGGAGATGCAGCCTGGGCAACATGGCATAACCCCATCTCTACCAAAAATACAAAAATTAGACAGGCGTGGTGGTGCGTGCCTGAAATCCCAGCTACTTGGGAGGCTGAGACAGGAGAAGCACTTGAACCCGGCAGCGGAGGTTGCAGTGAGCCAAGATCGTGCCATGGCACTCCAGCGTGGATGACAGAGCAAGACTCTGTCTCAAAAAAAATAAATAAACAAAAATTAGCCAGGTGTGGTGGCATGCGCCTATAGTTCAGCTACTTGTAGGAAGACTGAATTGGGAGGACTGCTTGAGCCCAGGAAGTTGAGGCTGCAGTGAGCCATGATTGTACCATTGCACTGCAGCCTGGGCAACAGAGCAAGACCCTGTTTCAAAGCAAAAAAAAAAAAAAAAAAACAGCCTTTATCATGCCAGGTCCGATGTCAGCTTTGAGGGGAAACAGAGGCAAATAAGACAGAGTCTTGGTCCCAGAAGTTTTCTCAAATAGCAAAGATGGGGAATGTCTCACTGGTTCAGAAAATAGGTCCCAGGGACAGGAAAATCAGAGAGGCCAATACTAGCCAAGAGCCCCTTGGCCTGGCTGGGCTAGTCACCCTCATCACCTCGTTCTCTCTGTCCACAGCGCGAGGCCCCAGCCGGAGTTTGTGATGCCCAGATCTGAAGAGAAGCCAGAGGTGGCACCAGTGGAAAACAGGTAGGTGTGCAGGGGACTATGGGCAGACAGCTGACAGTCATGGGAGGCTGCCTAGTCCCCTGGGGGAGGCTAAGTAGGAGGCGGGTCCTTGTTCAGGGACAGAAAATGGAACTAAGTGGCTGGGCGTGGTGGCTCACGCCTGTAATCCCAGCACTTTGGGAGGCCAAGGCGGGCGGATCACATGAGGTCAGGAGTTCGAGACCAGCCTGGCCAGCATGGTGAAACCTCATGTCTACTAAAAATACAAAAATTAGCTGGGTGTGGTGGTGGGTGTCTGTAATCCCAGCTACTTGGGAGGCTGAGGCAGGAGATTCACTTGAACCCAGGAGACAGAAGTTGCAGTGAGCCGAGATAGCACCACTGCACTGGTGACAAAGTGAGACTCCATCTCAAAAAAATAAATAAGGCCGGGCGCAGTGGCTCAAGCCTGTAATCCCAGCACTTTGGGAGGCCGAGTGGGGTGGATCCTGAGATCAGGCAATTGAGACCATCCTGGCTAACACGGTGAAACCCCGCCTCTACTAAAAAATATAAAAAACTAGCCGGGTGAGGTGGCGGATGCCTGTAGTCCCAGCTACTTGGGAGGCTGAGGCAGGAGAATGGCATAAACACGGGAGGCGGAGCTTGCAGTGAGCTGAGATCCGGCTACTGCACTCCAGCCTGGGCAACAGAGTGAGACTCCGTCTCAAAAAAAATAAAATAAATATAATTAATTAATTAATTAATTAAAAATAAAAATTATCAGGCGGGCGCAGTGGCTCACGCCTGTAATCCCAGTATTTTGGGAGGCCGAGGCGGGAGGATCACAAGGTCAAGAGATCAAGACCATCCTGGCTAACACGGTGAAACCCCATCTCTTCTAAAAATACAAAAATTAGCTGGGTGTGGTGGCTCGCGCCTATAGTCCCAGCTACCCGAAAGCCTGAGGCAGGAGAATCACTTGAACCCGGGAGGCGGAGCTTGCAGTGAGCCTAGATCACACCACTGCACTCCAGCCTGGTGACAGAGCAAGACTCCGTCTCATAAATAAATAAACAAAAAAATATCGAGGTGTGGTGATGTACACCTATAGTCCCAGCTACTCAGAAGGGTGAGGCAGGCAGATGACTAGAGCCCAGGAGTTCAAGGCTACAGCAAGCTATGATTGCACTCCAGCCTGGGCAACATCACAAGACCCTGTATCTCTTTTTTTTTTTTTTTTTTAAAGACAGATTGGCGGATCACAAGGTCAGGAGATCGAGACCATGGTGAAACCCCGTCTCTACTAAAAAATAGAAAAAAATTAGCCGGGCGCAGTGGCGGGCGCCTGTAGTCCCAGCTACTGGGGAGGCTGAGGTAGGAGAATGGCGTGAACCCGGGAGGCGGAGCTTGCAGTGAGCCGAGATTGAGCCACTGCACTCCAGCCTGGGTGACAGAGCGAGACTCCGTCTCAAAAAAAAAAAAAAAAAAAAAGACAGATTTTCACTCTTGTTGCCCAGGGGCTGGAGTACAATGGTGTGATCTCGGCTCACTGCAACCTCTGCCTCCTGGGTTCAAGTGATTCTCCTGCCTCAGCCTCCCGAGTAGCCGGGATTACAGGCACCCGCCACCATGCCCAGCTACTTTTTGTATTTTTAGTAGAGACAGGGTTTTACTGTGTTGTCCAGGCTGGTGTCGAACTCCTGACCTCAAGTGATCCGCCCGCCTCAGCCTCCCAAAGTGCTGGGATTACAGATATGAGCCACTGCACCCAGCCAAGACCCTGTTATCTTAAAAAAAAAAAAAAAAAAAATCAAGTTAAAAAAAAAAACAGAAATTGCCCAGGCTCCCAAATAAGCAAATAATGCCCAGTCTCCATCTCTTCTCCACAGGTCTGTTCCAGTCACAGAAGATCAGGAAACAAGGTGGGTGTCACGCAGGGTGGTCTTCGTGCTGTTTGCAGAACGTCCTGCATGGACCTGTGTTAGTCAAGGTTCTCTAGAGGGACAGAAAATCGAATCAGCTGCCAGCGAATATAAAGCAGGCAGGGAGCCTAATCCCAGGAAAGCTGCCCCGTGACTTACTGGGAGTGGGGGATACGGCACCGGGGAGGCAGGGAGGTAGTGGTTCCCTTCACCAGTCAGGCCATCCTTGCACAACTCCAGGGGGCGCCATTACCCAGACCAGGATGCAAATGAGGACCCAGAGTTATGCAGTGGAGCAGCCCTCAAGGAAATACCCACACAGAGCCAGGCTCCCCGAAGCCCAGGATATGATGCCACAAAAGGGCAGACGGTCCACACTGTGCCTCCGATTCTCCACTTGGTTCTGAATGCCAAGAAAAGCCGCCCTGTGGCCGGGCACAGTGGCTCACGCCTGTAATCCCAGCACTTTGGGAGGCCGAGGCAGGCGGATCATTTGAGATCAGGAGTTCAAGACCAGCCTGGGCAAGATGGCAAGACCCCGTCCCTACAAAAAATACAAAAATTAGCCAGGTGAGCCAAGATCGTACCACTGCACTCCACAGCCTGGGCAATAGAGCTAGACTTTGTCTCAAAAAAGAAAAAAAAAAAAAAAAGGAAAGAAAAGAAAAGAAAGCCTCCCTGTGTGTTAGTTTCTAAGACCCTCAGATGCAGTGGTTTGCCAGAAGGACTCACAGAGCTCAGTAAAGCTGTCATACACACGGTTATGGTTTATCACAGTGGAATGGTTTATTACAGTAGAAGGGTACAGTTAAAAATCAGCAAAAAGCCGGGCATGGTGGCTTATGCCTATAATCCCAGCCCTTTGGGAGGCTGAGGCAGGTGGATCACTTGAAATCAGGAGTTCAAGACCAGCCTGGCCAAACGGGGTAAAACCCCATCTCTACTAAAAATACAAAATTAGCTGGGCGTGGTGGCACACACCTGGAGTCCCAGCTACTCAGGAGGCTGAGGCAAGAGAATTGCTTGAACCTGGGAGGCAGAGGTTGCAGTGAGCTGAGATTGCACCATTGCATTCCAGCCTGGGCAACAGAGCGAGACTCCATTTCAAAAAAATATATATATCAACAAAAGGAAGAGGTGCATAGGGCAGGATCCAGGAGCGATCGGGTGGAAGCCTCCAAGTGTCCTCTCCCAGTGGGGTTGTGTGGACATCCTTTATTTCTCCCAGCAGGGATGTGTAGCGAAACACACAAAGTGCTGCCAGTTAGAGAAGCTGATCCAAGCCTTAGTGGCCAGGGTGTTCATTGAGAGTCAACTACATACACCTGGCTGACTTCTGCATGGCTGTTCTTAGCCTCCAGCCCCTGCACAGATCGAGCTGATGCCACATGGCCCAAGTGCCCACCCTAAGTCACGTTGTGAGTGTATTAGTCCGTTCTCATGCTGCTATGAAGAAATACCCGAGACTAGGTAATTTATAAAGAAAAGAGGTATAATTAACTCACAGTTCTGCATAGCTGGGGAGGCCCCAGGAAATTTACAATCCTGGCGGAAGGCACCTCGTCACTGCACAGCAGGAGAGAGAAGTGCTGAGCAAAGGGGGAAAGCCCCTTATAAAACCATCAGATCTTGTGAGAACTCACTATCACGAGAATAGCATGGGGATAACCGCCCCCATGGCTCAGTTACCTCCCACTGAGTACCTCCCACCACAAGTGGGGTTACAGGAACTATAATTCAAGATGAGATTTGGGTGAGGACACAGCCCAGCCATATCAGTTAGCATAGACTATCTGGATGAATGGATGGGTGGGTGACTGTGTGGATGGATGGATGGATGAATGGATGGGTGGGTGAGTGTGTGGATGGACGGATGGATGGATGGATGGATGGGTGGGTGGATGGATGGATGGATGGATGCATGGATGGATGGATGGATGGATGGATGGATGGATGGATGGATGCATGCATGGATGGATAGATGTGTGGGTGAACGGGTGAATGGACGGATGAGTGAGTGCCTGGATGGGTGGGCAGATGGATGAATGGATGGGTGGGTGAGTGTGTGGATGGGTGGGTGGATGGATGGATGGATGGGTGGATGGATGGGTGGATGGATGGATGGATGGATGGATGGATGGGTGGATGGATGGATGGATGGATGGATGGATGGATGGGTGGATGGATGGAGATGGGTGGATGGGTGGATGGATGGATGGATGGGTGGGTGGGTGGATGGATGGATGGATGGATGGGTGGATGGATGGAGATGGGTGGATGGGTGGATGGATGGGCGGATGGGTGGATGGATGGATGGATGGATGGATGGGTGAATGGATGGGTGGATGGGTGGATGGATGGATGGATGGATGGATGGATGGGTGGATGGATGGAGATGGGCGGATGGGTGGATGGATGGGTGGATGGGCGGATGGATGGGTGGATGAGTGGGTGGATGGATGGATGGGTGAGTGGGTGGATGGATGGATGCATGGGTGAGTGTGTGGATGGATGGGTGGATGGATGGATGCATGGGTGAGTGTGTGGATGGATGGGTGGATGGATGGATGGATGGATGGGTGAGTGGGTGGATGGATGGATGGATGGATGGATGGATGGATGGATGGATGGGTGAGTGGGTGGATGGATGGATGCATGGGTGAGTGTGTGGATGGATGGGTGGATGGGTGGGTGGATGGGTGGATGGATGGGTGGGTGGGTAGGTGGATGGATGGGTGGATGGGTGGATGGATAGATGTGTGGGCAGTTGCATGGTTGGTTGGATGGATGAGTGAATGGGTAGGTGGGTTGAAACCTCCCTCCAGGCTGATTGAGGGTGCCAGTCTCCAGGGCCTGTTCTGCTGAGGTACCAGGAAGGAGGCCCTCAGAGCCACACTTAGAAAGTGCATGGCAGGAGCCAGGCCCTAAAGGGCATGTGCCACTCTTGCTGCTGGCAGCTCACCCATGCCGGGTGGGGTCATTCTTTTGGATTACATACATGTGGAAGAGAGCACTTTGCACTTTTAACATTAACAGTAGTAACTTGGCCTGTGTCTTTCCCTTCCTAGCATGTCCTGAGGCGACGTGAGCATAACGAAGGACATGAAAGAAGATTCCAGATGCCAGGAAACCTCTGTCAGACGCCCACTGGCCCCAGATCTCATCCTGCCTCATCCTGAGTCCCAGTCTTCCAAGGGTGCCAGCCCCTCCGTTCATCTCTGAAACCCAGCATCCTTTTCAGCTGCTTGAAAACATTGTATTTTTTTTTAACGATGCAGTATTCGTGCGTTCCAGAAAAGAGCCCAGCTCTGAGCCCCTCACCCTTCCACACTCACAAACTCTCAGCCGAGGAAGGCAAGAAGCGCAGGGGGTGGCCCGCGTGGCGTCGGTGGCCTCCGCTTCTGCTCGCAGCCGCCGTGGTCAGAGCTGGATACAAGATTCAAGACTCTTCTCTTGCTTGTCACCCGCTCTGGGTTGGAGCCACCGACACCCACCACCACCCTGGCTGGGTCTGCGTCCTTTCCTGTGCCTTTCCCCCCAGAACGCGGCCCCGGACCTAGAAGCTCAACCCCTCAGGAGGGCCACGTCCTGAGGTACCTCCTGGCCTCCGACCTTACGTCCAAAATTCACACGCGTGGTTTTTCATTTGACCTGCCCCCTTCTCGCTCATAATGACACCCAGCTCCTTTGAGAGGATCAGAGCCCATTGCACAAGAAGAGCTGCTGCCAACCGTCCTTGTCCTCTGATTGCAAAATGACACCCTGGTAATCTAGAACATTCTCAAGCCCCTTTAACTCAGATGCCAAGCCACAGGGCAAACCCAGTCAATACCTCCCACCAAGGAATGAGATATGTGGACCTCACTGCTCCCCCAACCCGGCATCAGGCTGGGACACACCGACGCTGTTCCGGGTTGGAACAGCAGAGGCTCAGAAGCTGGCTCTGAAATAGACCTAGCAAAAGGAAGATACAGGGTATCCAGCGGGTTCTTGTTCGGGAGGCAAATTTCCCTTAGAAAAAGAAGACAGACTTTTCTAATGTGGTCCAAATGCCGGTCACTGGTCAGAGGGACTCTAGAAGCAGTGAGCTCCCTGTCTCTGGAAGCATTTAAGAAAAGGCTAGGCCAGGCACGATGACTCACGCCTGTAATCCTGGCAGTTTGGGAGGACGAGGTGGGCGGATGCCCTGAAGTCAGGAGTTCGAGACCAGCCTGGCCAACATGGTGAAACCTCATCTCTACAAAAAATACAAAAATTAGCCAGGCGTGGTGGCAGGTGTCTGTAATCTCAGCTACTTGGGAGGCTAAGGCACGAGAATCACTTAAACCTGAGAGGCAGAGGTTGCAGTGAGCCAAGATTGTGCCACTGCACTCCAGCCTGGGTGACACAGCAAGACTCTGTCTCAAAAAAAAAAAAAAAACTAGTCAGGGCACAGTGGCTCATGCCTGTAATCCCAGCACTCTGGGAGGCTGAGGTGGATGGATCACCTGAGGTCAGGAGTTCGAGACCAGTCTGGTCAACATGGGGAAACCCCGTCTCTAAAAAAAAAAAAAAAAATTAGCCAGGCATGATGGTGCATGCCTGTAATCCCAACTACTCGGGAGGCTGAGGCAGGAGAATTGTTTGAACCCAGGAGGCGGAGGTTGCAGTGAGCCGAGATCACGCCGCTGCACTCCAGCCTGGGCAACAAGAGCAAAACTCTGTCTCAAAATAAAAAGAAAAGAAAAGAATGGACAGTGTTTGCAGAGTTGCTCACGAAGTTCCCTCTAATCGTAAATGCCTTCATGTCTATCGACCTGAGCAGATGGCGAGTAGAATGGGCACATTCTCCAGGCCCTTCTTCCTGGCTCTGTGATCGGCCTCTCAGCAAGTGCTGTCCAGGCTGGGCCAACCAGACCCACAATTGACTGAGCCTCAGTGAAAGCATCCAGTGCATCTCGACCTGAGACAGCAAGGAAGTGCATTCTGGGTTATTCCAACGACGATGGCAGGGAACTGGTGGTACTTAGTGCTGAGAGGCAGCGGTACAGAAAAATTTGCCCTGTGGGACAGGGTCCTGCGCAAGTCCCGCCCCCAATTCTGCCATGAGGAAGGTGGGGTTTCTGAGCGGGCTTAGGCCTGCAGGTTCCCATGGAGCCTCCAGCTATGATGGGACACCTCTGGGTCTCAGCATTGCCCTGGGGAGGCTGGGACATTTAGGGACGTGGTAGGGTTTTAACATTTGTTTCCCAAATGTCAAATCTCGGCCGGGCGCAGGGGCTCACACCTGTTATCCGAGCACTTTGGGAGGCCGAGGTGGGTGGATCATTTGAGGTCAGGAGTTTGAGACCAGCCTGGCCAACATGGTGAAACCCTGTCTCTACTGAAAATACAAAAATTAGCCAGGCGTGGTGGCGCATGCCTGCAATCCCAGCTACTTGGGAGGCTGAGGCAGGAGAATCACTTGAACCCGGTAGGTGGAGGTTGCAGTGAGCTGAGATCGAGCCACTGCACTCCAGCCTGGGCGACAGAACAAGATTCCATCTCAAAAAAAAAAAAAAAAAAAAGAAGAAGAAGAAAAAGAAAAAAAAAATCATGTCCTGGAACCAGCTGTGTCACGTGGAGCCTGAGAAGCAGAGGCTGATGGATGGGCCTCTCCCGACTACTTTCCAGCAGACCCTGCTGCCCTGGGCCTGCCTCTCCCCTGCGCCTGCTCAGGGCGCCTCGTTTTATAAAAGGTGTTCTGAGAATCTGCCCAAGTTCCAGGCTCTGGAGCCGGCCCTGCAGAACTGAGATCCGTGCACGGCTCAGAAGGTCCCAAACTCAGCCAGGTGCGGTGGCTCACATCTGTAACCCAGCAGTTTGGGAGACCAGCCTGGGCAGTAGAGCAAGACCCCATGGCTACAAAAAAAAAAAAAAATCAAAATTAGCTGGACATGTTGGAGTGCACCTGTCATCCCAGCTACTTGGGAGGCTAAGGCGGGAGAATTGCTTGAGCGCAGGAGGTGGAGGCTGCAGTGAGCCGAGATCGAGTCACTGCACTCCAGCGTGGGTGACAGAGCGAGACCCTGTCCCAAATTCCCACCCCAGTGAATGGTGCCACTGCCAAAGCCAACACAAGATAACAGAAGTGGCCGGGCATGGTGGCTCACGCCTATAATCGCAGCACTTTGGGAGACCAACACAAGCAGATCACCTGAGGTCAGGAGTTCGAGACCAGCTTGGCCAACATGGTGAAACCCCGTCTCTCCTAAAAATACAAAAATTAGCTGGGTGTGGTGGCGGGCGCCTGTAATCCCAGCTACTCGGGAGGCTGAGGCAGGAGAATCGCTGGAACCCGGGAGGCGGAGCTTGCAGTGAGCCCAGATTGTGCCACTGTATTCCAGCCTAGGAGACAGAGCGAGACTCTGACTCAAAAAAAAAAGAAGCCTGCTTATCAGACTGCCCTGAGGAGAGAGGCTCCAGTAGAGAGATGCCAGCCGGGCCCAGCTGCCACGATGTGTCCCCGGTGACCAAAGGCACGTGGCTCCGGCATGAATCGTTCTAACCCGACAGTGACAAGAACTCCTGGGCCTTAATCTTCATGGAAGACTGCGGGGCCGGGGGGGGGGGCCGCTTCCAAGTCACGGACAGGAGACAGGGACAGGAAAGAACTTGTTCCACCCAATCGGACACCGAATAATTGAGTGTCTACAGCAGCAGCCAAGTGCCAAGTGAGGCTGGACCTGACCCAGACGGTGCCTGCCGGCTGAACATTCTGCCCCCACCAGAACCTCCGGGGGGTACTGCCCGTCATGCCGTGGCTCACCCACGCCCCTTTGGATCACCAGCAGCCACAGACAACAGGCAGGCGAAACTGAAGACCCCAACTCAGCCCCAGTGGATCCTCCAGAGCAACAGAGACCCCCGGCGAGGCCAGCTGTCGGCAGGCATGCCGAGGTGGAACAGCCGGGCCCACCGTTCCCAGCTGGGCTGCAAACTGCACCACCCACAGATGGGCTTTGAGACGGATTGGTATCAGGGTGGGGGGTGTGGTTTTGGCCAAAATGCGATGGACCCCTACCCCTCCTCGTAAAAGGACGCTGGGTTTCCCTCTGGTGACACGTGGGATGCGTCAATCATAAGCCCTCCCCCAAAGTCCTGGCCACCACGCCCATCCTTCGAACGATGAGTTTTGCGGTTTTTCAGAACAGAAATGATCATTATGATTGATGACGGTCGTGAGGTTAAGGCATCGTCTCCGTGAGCTTTGGGGGGATTTTTATGTGGAATAAAGAAATTATCACTGAGAAGGGAGGTTTGTTCCTTTTCAATACTAGTAACAGGCAGGGCCCGGTGGCTCATGCCTGTAATCCCAGCACATTGGGAGGCGGAGGCAGGAAGATCACCTGAGGTCAGGAGTTCCAGACCAGCCTGGTCAACATGGTGAAACACTCGTCTCTACCAAAAATACAAAAATTAGCTGGTTGCGGTGGCGGGCGCCTGTAGTCCAAGCTACTCGGGAGGCTGAGGCAGGAGAATCACCTGAACCCAGGAGGCAGAGGCTGCAGTGAGCTGAGATCGTGCCACTGCACTCCAGCCTGGGCAACAGAGTGAGACTCAGTCTCAAAATAATAAGAATAATAATAATAATAGCCGCTGCCAACCTAGTACAGTTGCCATGTTACTGAGAGGGAAACTGAGGCACAAAACGATGACATGGCTCCCCCAGGGTCACACAGGCAGTGAGTGAGGGTTCTGACGCCTGATCCTGAGCCCTATAGCTACAGTCACCCCATCCCACAGCTGGGGGGACCTGTGGCCCTCTGATGGCTGCGGAGAACTGGGGGACTGTGCTTCTTGAAGGGTTGGAGTTGGACCTCCAACTCCAGGTGCAAGAGGAGTTGCACCATCGTCCATGCCTGAGACTTTGGGACGTGCTGGTGACACAGACATCAAGATGGGTATGACATGGCCACTGCGCAATGTCCCCGCTGGGCGGACGGAGAGAACTGGCAGGTGTGAGGTCACCTGGCCATATCACCCTCTGTCCTGTGACGTCAGACCAGGGGCCCTTCCTGGAGGGGCTGGTTCGGGAGAGGTGCTTATGTCAGCAGGTGCCGTTTAGGGGAAAAAGTGGGGTCTTCGTGGGTGGATGGAGGGGATAAAGAGGGTGGAGCTGGTGCTGGGATCCTGGGGAGCCACTCCCAGTTTGGAGGTGACAGCCCCCTCCTTTATCCCACTGCACGGAGTCTCTGATTACCCTGAGAGGCTTCTTGAACATTTCATTCACGCTCAGGCTCGGTGGCTCACGCCTGTAATCCCAGCACTTTGGAAGGCCGAGGCAGGTGGATCACTTGAGGTCAGGAGTTTGAGGCCAGCCTGGACAGCGTGGCAAAACCCCATCTCTACTAAAAATACTAAAATTAGCCGGGCATGGTGGTGCGTGTCTGTAATCCCAGCTACTCGGGAGGCTGAGTCAGGAGAATCGCTTGAACCCGGGGGGGCGGAGGTTTCAGTGAGCAGAGATCGTGCCACTGCACTCCAGCCTGGGCAACAGAGACTCCGAACCCCCCACCAAAAACACAGAGAAGAAAACCTCACTCCTTCATGCATTTTGGGGCACGGGGAGTCCAGTCCCTCACGCCACTCCCAGCCCAAGGGGCGGGCTCAACCCAGGGACATGGGGCCTTCCTGGGAACCAGGAGGAAGGGACCTTTCTGATCAGAGAACCAATACACAAGCAGCTGTCAGCCAAGCCAGCAGGAGGAGGGGTGTCCCTGGCAGAGTGACCCATGGGGACCAAGGCCTGGGGCAGGCAGAGCTGGGGCAGCCAGAGAGGGGCCCGAGGGCCGGATCAGCTGCTACCAGTGTTTCAGAAAAACCCAGGACTAAATTAAAGGCTTCATCATTTGGGCACTTTCTTTTTATTATCATTATTACTTTTTTTTTTTTTGAGTCTCACTTTGTCGCCCAGGCTGGAGTGCAGTGGCACAATTTCAGCTCATTGCAACCTCTGCCTCCTAGGTTCAAGCAATTCTCTTGCCTCAGCCTCCCGAGTAGCTGGGATTACAGATGCCTGCCACCATGCCTGGCTAATTTTTGTATTAAGCAGGGACAGTGTTTCGCCATGTTGGCCAGGCTGGTCTCGAACTCCTGTCCTCAAATGGTTCTTCCGCTTTGGCTTCCCAAAGTGCTAGGATTACAGGTGTGAGCTATTGTGCCCAGCATTTTTTTTTTTTTTTTTTTTAAATCAGGGTTTTCCTCTGTTGCCCAGGCTAGAGTGCAGTGGTGCAATCACAGCTCGCTGCAGCCTCAACCTCCTGGGCTCAAGGGATGGATCCTCCTGCCTCAGCCTCCCAAGTAGCTGGTACTACAGAAGCACACCACCGCACCCAGCTAATAGTTTTTATTTTTTAGTACAGACGGTGGGGGGGCAAGGAGGCGGAGGTCTCACAAGGTTGCCCAGGCTGGTCTTGAACTCCTGCTCCTGGTCTCAAGCGATCCTCCCACCTTGGCCTCCTAAAGTGCTGGGATTACAGTAGTGAGCCACGACAAATACTTTTTTAATAAATCAAGGTGAGAGTCACTTAACATAAAATTAACCTTTTTTTTTTTTTTTTTCTTTTCAGAGACGGAGTCTCGCTGTCACCGAGGCTAGAGTGCAGTGATGCGATCTCAGCTCACTGCAAGCTCCGCCTCCCAGGTTCATGCCTTTCTCCTGCCTCAGCCTCCTGAGTAGCTGGGACTACAGGCGCCACCACCACGCCCGGCTAATTTTTTTTTTTGTATTTTTAGTAGAGACGGGGTTACACTGTGTTAGTCAGGATGGTCTTGATCTCTTGACCTTGTGATCCGCCCGCCTCGGCCTTCCAAAGTGCTGGGATTACAGGCATGAGCCACCGCGCCCAGCCAAAATTAACCATTTTGAAGAGTACATTCTGCAGTACTCAGTACCTTCACAATGTTTTGCAAATACCGCCTCTATCAAATTCCAGAACATTCCATTACCCCAAAAGTAAATCCGTCCCCAGCAGCCACAGTCATCCCCATCCACCTCCCCCAGCCCCTGGCACCCACGCCTCCCCTTCCTGTCCCTGGGATTGGCGTGTCCTGGGCACTTCATGTAAATGGGGTCACGCACCGTGTGGCAGTGGCGTTGCTAATCAATACCCTGGGATCTGAGACTGCTTGGCGACTGGCAGGCATTTGTAGCTCCTGTGACACCTCCCTCTCCTTCCCGCCGGGGTGGGCGGGCACAGGGAGGCCTCCCAGAGGTGCCCTGCCAGGGCCTTTATCTGGGCATGTCACTGTCACCTGAGGCCCCGGGCCACGTGACCCACCAAGAGGCTGCCAGGAACTGCTCGCCACCGAAACTGGGCCAGAGGTGAAGCCCAGGAGCCAGGCTTTCCTGAGTGTCTGTTTGAACGCCTGGAGGAGCTCAGGCCACAAACGCAGCCACCCTGCCACGCTGCCACAGATCCTGTGGCTGAGGGACTGCTTTTCTGAGCTTTCCTCATGAATTTCCAGTCCATTTTGCAAGAGCTCTTGAAGCCCAGGCTCACCGTTTTGTTAACAGGACTCATAAAATACATCACTGGTCGGGCATGGTGCCTTAAGGCTGTCATTCCGACACTTTGGGAGGCTGAGGAGGAAGGATCACTTGAGGCCAGGAGTTCGACACAGGCCTAGGTAATGTTACAAGATCTCATCTCTTAAAAACTCTCTCTCTCTGTGGTGTATTGATCTCTTACTGCATACAGGCATACACACCTGGCCGTCCTGTCACCCCACCTTCCTAGTCCCTTCCCATCCTCTGATCACCCACGGCTCCTGGGCTACAATTCCCCACTTTTCCTTGCATTGGTGGAAGGGGAGAAGATAGAATCCAATCTCCCTCCCATACTACAAAGCCCCATGGTAGTAGACCCCCACCCCACTCAATAAAGTCAGCCTTACTGTTTTAAGAAGCATCAGAGGCCGGGTGCGATGGCTCATGCCTGTAATCCCAGCACTTTGGGAGGCCAAGATGGACGGATCGCGAGGTCAGGAGATCGAGACCATCCTGACTAACACAGTGAAACCCTGTCTCTACTAAAAATACAAAAAAAATTAGTTGGGCGTGGTGGCGGGCGCCTGTAGTCCCAGCTACTCGGGAGGCTGAGGCAGGAGAATGGTGTGAACCCGGGAGGCGGAGCTTGCAGTGAGCCAAGATTGCACCACTGCACTTCAGTCTGGGTGACAGAGCGAGACTCTGTCTCAAAAAAAAAAAAAAAAAAAAGAAGCATCAGAAAAATTATTTTCTGGCTGGGAGAGGCATCCCATGCCTATAATGCCAGCACTTTGGGAGGCCGAGGCGGAGGAATCATCACTTGAGGCCAGGAGTTCAAGACCAACCTGGGCAACACAGCAAGACCCCATCTCTACAAAAACGTAAAAAGGTGTGGTGGTGCGAACCTGTCGTCTCAGCTGCTCGGGAGGCTGAAGCAGAAAGATGGCTCCAGTCTGAGAGGTTGAGGCTGCAGCGAGCCGTGATCACATCACCACACTCCAGCCTGGGCCACAGAGTGAGACCCTGTCTCAAAAAATTAAAAAATGTAGGCTGAGCGTGGTGGCTCACACCTGCAATCCCAGCACTTTGGGAGGCCTGAGGCAGGCGGATCAACTGAGGTCAGGAGTTCGAGATCAGCCTGGCCAACATGGTGAAACCCTGTCTCTACTAAAAATACAAAAATTATCTGGATGTGGTGGTGCACGCCTATAATCCTAGCTACTCGGGAGGTTGAGGCAGGAGAATCGTTTGAACCCGGGAGGCAGAGGTTACAGTGAGCCGAGATGGCACAACTGCACACCAGCCCGGGTGACAGGACAAAACTCCATCTCAAATTTATTTTTTTATTTTTTATTTTTTATTTATTTTATTTGAGACAGAGTCTCGCTCTGTCGCCCAGGCTGGAGTGCAGTGATGAGATCTCAGCTCACTGCAAGCTCCGCCTCCTGGGTTCACTCCATTCTCCTGCCTCAGCCTCTCAAGTAGCTGGTACTACAAGCGCCCGCCACCACACCTGGCTAATTTTTTGTATTTTTAGTAGAGACGGGGATTCACCATGTTAGCCAGGATGGTCTCGATCTCCTGACCTCGTGATCCGCCTGCCTCGGCCTCCCAAAGTGCTGGGATTACAGGCGTGAGTCACCGTGCACGGCCTAATTTTTTTTGTATTTTTAGTAGAAACGGGGTTTCACCATGTTGGCCAGGCTGGTCTCGAACTCCTGACCTCGTGATCTGCCCGCCTCGGCCTCCCAAAGTGCTGGGATTACAGGCGTGAGCCACGGCGTCCGGCCCCATCTCAAATTAAAAAAAAAAAAAATTAAATTAAAACATTTAATAAGAGAATACTTTTTCCCTTTACCAGTAGAAGAGAGGAGCAACAGAATGTCATTCCTCCCCATTACCCCCCTCCCCGTCCCACTGGCCCCCAGTCAAAGGACTCCAGCCACACGGCAGGCGCTGGATGAATGGTGCCTGGTGTCACGCTGAGATCTTGTGGCTGGGCCCCCCCGCCCCCGGTCACCAGGGCAAGGCTATCTCGTGATTCACTGCTAAGGATCTGAAGCCCACCTTGGCCTTGACCTCGTTGGAAAAGGAGGCTCCCCACAGGGCCCCGGCTTCTAGGGCTGCTGTGCGGGCGGGGGTGGGTGAGTTCGCTTCCTTGACGCCCGGAGAACCAGTCTTAATGTCAGGGTCAGGCCACAGGACACAGAGAGTGGGATATTTTTAGGGAGGGAAAAGTGTGGGGTTGCTGATCTGAGCTCTCTGGACAGGAGGAGGGAAGGGGGTGGAGGTGGAGAGGAGGGAGGAGGAAGGAAGAAGGGGAGGGGAGGGGAGAGGAGGGGAGGGGAGGAGGGAGTGGAGAGACGGCAGGGAGGTGGGAGGAGGGAAGAGGCAGCCCCCTGCCCGGCCAGCTCGTGACTAATTTAGGCAAAAGGCAGCCTGAAGCTATTTCCATTCGGCGGCGGGAACAGGTGCCGGCGCCTCCGCCCCACCCCCACGGGCCACCTCCCCCGGGGCGGCCTCCAGGCTGCCGAGAGCTATAAAGGCTCCTGGTTTTCTCAATGAAGCCGGGACGCGCTCCGGAGCGCACTGCGTGGTCGCGCCCAGCCCGGGCTGCCTTGGAAGTCGTCCCCGCCGCCCCTCCGCGCCGGCATGAAGCTCATCGTGGGCATCGGAGGGTGAGCGCCAGGGGACCTGGCGGGCGGCCCTGCGGGGCAGAGCCCCCTGTGCGCGCAGAGGGGGAGGCCCGGGAATGAATGGAGGGATGCCCGGCGCCTGAGGTCGCCGACCCACCGCCTGAGGTCTGAGTGCAGGGAGGATTTTCTGCTCGGGGGGTCTCGGTGTCCCCAGTGGGGAGGGTGGGCTGGACACTGAGTCCCGTATTTCGTTTTTTAAATGGAAATGATTCCCGCCACCTTCCGATTATACTCAGCATAAAAAAAAAAAAAAAAAAAAGACCACCCCACGGTGGCTCAGGCCTGGAATCCTAGCACTTTGGGAGGCTGAGGACGGTGGATCACCTGAGGTCAGGAATTTGAGACCAGCCTGGCCAACATGGTGAAACCCCGTCTCTACTACAAATACAAAACTTAGCCGGGCATGGTGGTGCATGCCTGTAATCTCAGTTACTGGAGAGGCTGAGGTGAGATAATTGCTTGAATCCGGGAGATGGAGGCTGCAGTGAGGCGAGATAATGCCACTTCGCTCCAGCCTGGGCAACAGAGTGAGACTGTGTCTCAAAAAAAATCGGTAGGGATAGAAAATCAACTAAAGCTCCGGTGAACCCTGCTCCCGCTTCGGGGCTGTCCTGGCTAAATCGGGGACTGACACGCGGCCAGGTGGGGCGGGGTCCTCAAAGCGTCATTCCACATGACTGTGCCTTTGGAGCCTCTCAGGTTGACCTCAGGCTAGAGGAGATTAAAACGTTCTGTAACCTGCAGGGCTGGTTTTGTGGTGCTCACACCCCCGCCTCGGAAGGGACTGGAGCTTGGTCTAATGCTGGCCAGCTCCCTCTTGAATTTCCTATTATCTGCTTTTTGGAGTTTATTTTTTTGTGTGTGGGGGGGTTGTTGTTGCTGTTGTTGTTTGAGACGGAGTCTCGCTCTGTTCGCCCAGGCTGGAGTGCAGTGGCATGATCTCGGCTCACTGCAACCTCTGCCTGCCGGGTTCAAGCGATTCTCCTGCCTCAGCCTCCCAAGTAGCTGGAAGAGATTCTCCTGCCTCAGCCTCCCAAGTAGCTGGGATTACAGACGTTCACCACACGCCTGTCTAAACTTTGTGTTTTTAGTAGAGACGGGGTTTCACCATGTTGGCCAGGCTGGTCTCAAACTCCTGACCTCAAGTGATCCCACCCTCTTGGCCTCCCAAAGTGCTGGGATTACAGGCATGAGCCACTGTGCCCAGCCCCTAATATTTTTCAAATAAGAGGCCTTGAATTTTCATTTTGCACTCAGCAAAATTAAATGCAAATGTCACAGCCCACCCGGGGCACAAGTTAACTTGGATTCATGTGAAGCACTTTCTTTTTATTAATTTTTATTTTAAAAATTATTAATACCTCGAGACCATCCTGGCTAACGCGGTGAAATCCCGTCTCTTCTAAAAATACAAAAAATTAGCCGGGCATGGTGGGGGGCGCCTGTAGTCCCAGCTACTCGGGAGGCTGAGGCAGGAGAATGGCGTGAACCCGGGAGGCGGAGCTTGCAGTGAGCTGAGATCCGGCCACTGCACTCCAGCCTGGGCGACAGAGTGAGACTCTGTCTCAAAAAAAAAAAAATAAAATAAAATAAATTATTAATACCTGGGGGCTTACATTTCAAAAATTGGTTTTTAAATTTTATAATAGAGATGGGAGTCTCACTATGTTACCCAGGCTGGTCTGAAACTCCCGGGATCAAGTAATCCTCCAGCCTCAGCCTCCTGTACAACTGGGACTACAGGTGAACACTACTATGCCTAACTAATTTTTTAATTTTTTGTAGAGACAGGGTCTTGCTGTGTTGCCCAGGCTGGTCTCAAACTCCTGGGCTCAAGCAATCATCCTGCCTCAGCCTCCCGAAGTTCTAGGATTACAGGCAGGAGTCACCACACCTGACCAACATCAGGCATTTTTCTTTTTCTTTCCTTTTTTTTTTTTTTTTGAGACAAAATCTTGCTCTGTCACCCAGGCTGGAGGAGAGTGGCACGATATCAGCTCACTGCAACCTCTGACTCCCAAGTTCAAGTGATTCTCCTGCCTCAGCCTCCCCAGTAGCTTGGATTACAGGCACCCACCACCACACCCAGATAATTTTTGTATTTTTACCAGAGACAGGGCTTCACCAGGTTGGCCAGGCTGATCTCGAACTCCTGACCTCAGGTAATCTGCCTGCCTCGGCCTCCCAAAGTGCTGAGATTACAGGCATGACCCACTGCACCTTCCTAAAATTGTTTATGTTATTTATTTATTTAAAGACAGGGTTTCACTCTCACCCAGGCTGGACTGCAGTGGGGTGATCACAGCTCACTGCAGCCTCGAACTCCCAGGCTCAGGCGATCCTCCCATTTTAACCTCTGGAGTAGCTAGGACTACAGGCATGCACCACCACAACTGGCTAGTTTTTAATTTTTTGTAAAGATGGGGTCTTACTATGTTGCCCAGCCTAGTCCTGAGCTCAAGCAATCCTCCTGCCTTGGCCTCCCAAAGTGCTGGCATTAGAGGCGTAAGTCACTGTGCTGTTTTTTTTTTTTTTAAGCCCTGCTGAGACTAAATCAGGTATGGGCCTCAGTTTCCTTATCTGTAAAGATAGATGGGTTGGGCCCAGTGGTTCACACCTGTAATCTCAGCACTTTGGGAGGCCAAGGTGGGTGGATCATCTGAGGTTAGGAGTTCGAGACCAGCCTGGCCGACATGGCAAAACCCCATCTCTACTAAAAACACAAAAATTACCTGGGTGTGGTGGCGCATGCCTGCAATCCCAGCTACTTGGGAGGCTGAGGCAGGAGAATCTCTTGAACCCAGGAGGCAGAAGTTGCAGTGAGCTGAGATCGCATCATTGCACTCCAGCCTGGGTGACACAGTGAGACGCTGACTCAAAAAAAAAAAAAAAAAAAAAAATAGGTGAATGGTCCCACCTCCTATGTTTTGGTAAGGATGACATGAGCCCACACATCAGAGGAGGACATAGAATATTCTGGCTGCACACCACGTCTGTGTACATTAGCGTTTGTGTGTTTGTGCTTTCTGCCTCTTTTCTTTTTTTTTTTTTTTTTTTTTGAGAGGGAGTCTGAGTCTGGCTCTGTGGCCCAGGCTGGAGTGCAGTGGCCGGATCTCAGCTCACTGCAAGCTCCGCCTCCCGGGTTTACGCCATTCTCCTGCCTCAGCCTCCCGAGTAGCTGGGACTACAGGCGCCCGCCACCTCACCCGGCTAGTTTTTTGTATTTTTTAGTAGAGACGGGGTTTCACCATGTTAGCCAGGCTGGTCTCGATCTCCTGACCTCGTGATCCGCCCGTCTCGACCTCCCAAAGTGCTGGGATTACAGGCTTGAGCCACCGCGCCCGGCCTCTGCCTCTTTTCTTTGCCCAGAAAGCCTCCGTGAACACAAATGTCCTGTCTTCACTACAGTTTTACAGTTTTGTGTTTTATATTTAAGTCTAATCCTAGGACTGGGCGTGGTGGCTCACACCTATAATCCCAGCACTTTGGGAGGCAGAGGTGGGAGGATCACTTGAACCCAGGAGTTTGAGACCAGCCTGGGCAACATGGCAAGACCCCATCTCCACAAAGAATAAAAAATTCCCCGGGTGTGGTGGCAGGCACCTGTAGTCCCAGCTACTAGGGAGGCTGAGATGGGAGGATCACCTGAGCCCAGGAGTTCAAGGCTGCAGTGAGCTGCAGTGGTGCCGCTGCACTCCAGCCTGGACAACAGAGTGAAACTCTGTCTCTAAAAAAATAATAGAAAAAGAAAAAAAAAGAAAAATTGCCAGGCATGGTGGCTCATGCCTATAATCCCAGCACTTTGGGAGGCTGAGGATGGCGGATCTCCTGAGGTCGGGAGTTCGAGACCAGCCTGGCCAGCATAGTGAAACCCCATCTTGCCGGGCACGGTGGCTCACACCTGTAATCCCAACATTTTGGCAGCCAAGGCGGGCAAATCACCTGAGGTTAGGAGTTCGAGACCAGCCTGGCCAACATGACAAAACCCTGTCTCTACTAAAAACACAAAAATTAGCTGGGTGTGGTGGCGCACGCCTGTAATCCCAGCTACTTGGGAGGCTGAGGCAAAATAATTGCTTGAACCTGGGAGGCAGAGGTTGCAGTGAGCTGAAATCACACCACTGTACTCCGGCCTTGGCAACAGAGTAAGACTCTGTCTCGGGGAAAAAAGAAAGAAAGAAAGAAAGAAACCCCGTCTCTGCTAAAAGTACAAAAATTAGCCGGGTGTGGCAGCGTGCACCTGCAGTCCCAGCTACTCGGGAGGCTGAGGCAGGAGAATCGCTTGAACCTGGGAGGCGGAGGTTGCAATGAGCTGAGATCACACCACTGTACTCCAGCCTGGGCAACAGAGTGAGACACAGTCTCAAAAAAAAAAAAAAAAAAAAGATAAAGATAAAGATAAATCCTGGGAGCTCATTTGCAGTAAGATCCTGAGACTTGGACAGGCCCCGGGGAGCCCAGGCTGTACCTCAGGCCCCCTTTCTGAGCACCCTGACCTTCTGAGGGGTGCCCAGGCAGTCTCACGCACACGCTGTCTACCCAGCATGACCAACGGCGGCAAGACCACGCTGACCAACAGCCTGCTCAGAGCCCTGCCCAACTGCTGCGTGATCCACCAGGATGACTTCTTCAAGGTGCCCGCCCTTGCCCGGGGAGGTGGAGCCGGGAGGGGACACAGGGCGGGCAGCCAGGCCCGGCCAGCCCCACCCTCCGCTGCCCAGTGCCCATGTGGGCTGGGCACCGGCTCTGCTCCCTGCCTGACCCCTCCCGGGGTCTCTGGGATAAACTGGGCCAGGAGAGCTAGGGATGGGTGTTGTGTTCCCATTTCCTGAGCACCTGTTTCGTACCCAGCCCATTCTCACTGGACATCCCTACAGTGGGGACCCCGATTAGACGGACTGGAAAATCACCATTTCTCAACAGGGCCAGCCGGCTGTGGCTTTCTGGGCGAACACCCTTTATCCCTCTCCACTTCCCCTTTCCCATCTGCAAAACAGACTCTGAGCCCAGCTTGCTGCGTGGGTGGGGGTGAGGGCTAATGAGGTGATTGATGGTCTGGGGAGAATCTGAGGGTCAGCCGGAGCCCCCACCCCTCAGGGACCTCGGACCCTGTCAGCAGCAGCTCCAGCGAGGGACCCCGTAAGACTCCATCACCCAGGGCGGGGGTGAGGCAGGACCGGGCACTGGGCCCGAGATTCAGGCTCCTCTGTTTCAGCCCCAAGACCAAATAGCAGTTGGGGAAGACGGCTTCAAACAGTGGGACGGTAAGGACAATGGCAGCCCCTGCACCACCTCCGAGCCCCACTGTCCCCCGGGGTCCACCTTCCTGCAATGTCTGCTCTCCGTCCACTGTCTCCCGGGGTTCGCCTTCCTGCAATGTCTGCTCTCCGTCCACTGTCTCCCGGGTCTGCCCTCCCGCAATGCCTGCTCCCCTCCACTTCCTCCGGGGTCTGCCCTCCTGCAATGTCTGCTCCCGTCCACTGTCCCCCGGGGTCCGCCTTCCCGCAATGCCTGCTCCCATCCACTGTCCCCCGGGTCTGCCCTCCTGCAATGCCTGCTCCCCTGTCCCCAGTGCTGGAGTCCCTGGACATGGAGGCCATGCTGGACACCGTGCAGGCCTGGCTGAGCAGCCCACAGAAGTTTGCCCGTGCCCACGGAGTCAGCGTCCAGCCAGAGGCCTCGGACACCCACATCCTCCTCCTGGAAGGCTTCCTGCTCTACAGCTACAAGTGAGCGTCTGCAGGCTCTGGCCCCAGGAATGGCCCTCCCTGGGCGGGTATAGCCATCTCTTGTTTGTTTGTTTGTTTGAAACAGAGTTTTGCTCTTGTTGCCCAGGCTGGAGTGCAGTGGTGAGATCTTGGCTCACTGCAACCTCCACCTCCCAGTCCAAGCAATTTTCCTGCCTCAGCCTCCCAAGTATCTGGGATTACAAGCCTGCGCCACCACACCTGGCTAATTTTTGTATTTTTAGTAGAGATGGGGTTTCACCCTGTTGGACCAGGCTGTTCTCAAACTCCTGACCTCAAGCCATCCGCCCGCCTCGGCCTCCAAAAGTACCGGGATTACAGGCGTGAGCCACCGCGCCTGGCACACACCTCGATTTTAATAGGCAGGAGACCCAGGAGCAGAGCCACCACGAGAAGTCAGGAGCTGGGGGCACAGCTGGGATCAATCCAAGCCTAGAGCCTGGCGTGGTGGCTCATGCCCAGCACTTTGGGAGGCCAAGGTGGATCGATCACCTGAGGTCAGGAGTTCTAGACCAGCCTGGTCAACATGGTGAAACCCCGTCTCTACTAAAAATACAAAAAAATTAGCTAGGCGTGGTGGCGGGTGCCTGTAATCCCAGCTACCCAGGAGGCTGAGGCAAGAGAATCACTTGAATCCAGGAGGTGGAGGTTGCAGTGAGCTGAGAGAGCGCCACTGCACTCCAGCCTGGGCGACAGAGAGAGACTCCATCTCAAAAACAAAGTTAAATTAAAAAACTCAAGTCTGCGGTAAACAGCTACCCTTCTTGGGGAAACTGAGTCTTTCTTCTGGAACCTCAGCCTTCTCAGGCAGACCAGTAACCTAGGCTGCGCCCTCCAGCCTCACTGTGTGGCCCTGAGCAAGACATTCTGTCTCTCTGTGCCCGTCCAAGTTGGAGAAGAGGCGTGATTCAATTTTGTGGGGGGCAGCTGCAGGGATGTTGGTCAATTCAGCTTCCCTCCCTGACCCCTAAACTCACTGGCCCAGACCACCCCTTGCCCTCGCCACCCTCTGAGAGCCAAGGCTAGGGGGCTGGATATTTTGACCGCAGTTGAAGGAAAGCTCACAGGTGCTGACGGTGTCTCCCCCGCCCCTCCCAGGCCCCTGGTGGACTTGTACAGCCGCCGGTACTTCCTGACCGTCCCGTATGAAGAGTGCAAGTGGAGGAGAAGGTGCGCTTGGTGTCTGGGGTGTGGTGGGCTCCCAAGGGCCCTGTCTTGAATTCCCAGGTGGGACCAGCAGTAACTTAGAAAATGCCACTAGGGGCCGGGCGCGGTAGCTCCAGGCTGTAATCTCAGCACTTCCAGGGGCCGAGGCTGGCGGATCACCTGAGGTCAGGAGTTCGAGACCAGCCTGGCCAACATGGTGAAACCCTGTCTCTACTAAAAATACAAAAATTAGCTGGGCGTGGTGGCGGGCACCTGTAATCCCAGCTACTTGGGAGACTTGGGAGGCTGAGGCAGGAGAATCACTTGAACCCAGGAGGCAGAGCTGAGATTGGGTTACTGCACTTCAGCCTGAGTGGCAAAGGGAGACTCTGTCTCAAAAAAAAAAAAAAAGGGCGCCGGGCACGATGGCTCACGCCTGTAATCCCAGCACTTTGGGAGGCCAAGGTGGGCGGATCACCTGAAGTCAGGAGTTCCAGACCAGCCTGGCCAACATAGTGAAACCCTGTCTCTACTAAATATTAAAAAATTAGCCCGGCGTGGTGGCGGGCGCCTGTAATCCCAGCTACTCGGGAGGCTGAGGCAAGAGAATGACTTGAACCCATGAGGCGGAGGTTGCAGTGAGCCAAGATCAGGCTACTGCACTCCAGCCTGGGCAACAGAATGAGACTCTGTCTCAAAAAAAAAAAAAAAAAAGAAGAAGAAAACACCACTGGACACAGGCCACATCCCAAAGCCACAGGCACCGGGCACTTAGCTGGCTGGAGCTCTGTGCCAGGCACCCAGAGCCTGAGGCCTTGATAGCACGGCCCACCCCAACCCTGTCCAGGGCATTTCCTGGGCCCGTAGGGGGAACATGCCAGAGGTTGGAGCCTCCAGCCCAGGACTTCTGACCGAGGGTCCCCTTGCTCAGAGGTTCTGTCCCTGACTGTGACAGCTTTCAGGTCCCCCCAACCCCAGGGGTATATTCTTGGCATCACCCTTCTGTGCTCTAAGCCATCCTTGCCTTCTCCCTCTACAGTACCCGCAACTACACCGTCCCTGATCCCCCCGGCCTCTTCGACGGCCACGTGTGGCCCATGTACCAGAAGTATAGGCAGGAGATGGAGGCCAACGGTGTGGAAGTGGGTAAGCTCCTGAGCATGACCAGGCCTTGCCCTGGGGAGGACCCTGAGCCCAGTCCCTCTCCATCTTTTTTTTTTCCAAGACAGGGTCTCGCTCTGTCACCCAGGCTAGAGTGCAGTGGCGCAATCTTGGCTCACTGCAACCTCCACCTCCCAGGTTCAAGCCATTCTCCTGCCTCAGCCTCCCACATAGCTGGGATTACAGGTGTGCGCCACCACGCCCAGCTACTTTTTGTATTTTTAGTAGACATGGGGTTTCGCCATGTTGGCCAGGCTGGTCTTGAACCCCTGACCTCGTGATCTGCCTGCCTTGGCCTCCCAAAGTGCTAGGATTACAGGTGTGAGCCACCACACCCGGTCCCCTCTTGCTGTTGGTCCAGGAAACGGACTCCAGCAGCCTGACTCTGCAGGTCTCCTTGCTCCCGACCCAGCCGTCCACTCCTCCCCCTGTGCTCTGGCCCCCTTCCTCCTGGCGGCCCTGACCGAGGCCTTTCTGATTTCAGTCTACCTAGATGGCACGAAGTCCCGAGAGGAGCTCTTCCGTGATGTCCTGGAAGATATTCAGAACTCGCTGCTGAACTGCTCCCAGGAATCAGCCCCCTCCTCGGCTCGCCCAGCCAGGCCACAGGGACCCGGACGCAGATGCGGCCACAGAATGGCCAGGCCTGCGGCGTCCCAGCCGGACATTCTGTGACTGTTTCCCTAAGCGGGAGGTCTGTACGTTGGAGAATGGAGGCCCCACTCCCAGTTGGGTGTCCCAGAGCTCAGGGACTGAGCCCCAAGACGCCTCTGTAACCTCGCTGCAGCTTAAATATTAAACTGGGTCCTGTTTTTTTAACTGTTGGTGTCTACTGTGTTCTGTTTAAGATCCTGTCAGGCCAGGTGCGGTGATTCATGCCTGTAATCCCAGCACTTTGGGTGGCCGAAGTGGGCAGATTACCTGAGGTCAGGAGTTCGAGACCGGCCTGGCCAAAAGGGCGAAACCCTGTCACTACTGAAAATATAAAAATCTGCCGGGCGCGGTGGCTCAAGCCTGTAATCCCAGCACTTTGGGAGGCCAAGACGGGCGGATCACGAGGTCAGGAGATCGAGACCATCCTGGCTAACACGGTGAAACCCTGTCTCTACTAAAAAATACAAAAAACTAGCTGGGCGAGGTGGCGGGTGCCTGTAGTCCCAGCTACTCGGGAGGCTGAGGCAGGAGAATGGCGTGAACCCGGGAGGCGGAGCTTGCAGTGAGCCGAGATCTGGCCACTGCACTCCAGCCTGGGTGACAGAGCAAGACTCCGTCTCAAAAAAAAAAAAAAAAAAGAAAATATAAAAATCAGGCAGGCATAGTGGCGCATGCCTGTAATCCCAGCTACTTGGAGGGCCAAGGCAGGAGAATCGCTCGAACCCAGGAGTTTGAAACCAGCCTGGGCAACATACTGAGACCCCGTTTCTGTTTTTGTTTTTATTTATTTATTTATTTTTGAGACGGAGTCTCGCTCTGTCGCCCAGGCTAGAGTGAAGTGGCACGAATCTTGGCAGTAAGCCAAGTTCGCACAACTGCATTCCAGCTGGGTGACAGAGCGAGAGCTGTCTCAGAAAAAAAATTACAAATTAGCTGGACATGGTGGTACACGTGTGTAGCCCCAGCTACACAGGAGGCTGAGACAGGAGGATTGCTTCAGCCCAAGAGGTTGAGGCTGCAGTGAGCTATGATCGGGCCACTGCACTCCAGCCTAGGTGACAAAGCGAGATCCTGTCTCAAAAAAAATTTTTTCCTTAATGTCTATAAATAAAGTTTTATTGGCACCTGGCCCCTGCCATTTGCATGTGTCAGCCTTGTGGCTGCTTCAGTACTACAATAGCATGTTGAGTCACCCCGACAGAGGAAGTCTGTCTGCAAAGCCTGCAAAGCCAAACATATTTACTATCTGCCCTTCTGTGCAAAACGTGTGCTGAACAGTGTGGTGTACGGCAGGTCGAGTCCAGGGCCACGGGGAAGGTCTGAGGTCTGTGTGCTGGAGGGGAGGCAGGAGTGGACGTGGAATGAGAGGATGACATGGAAGAGGTGGCTTGCCAAGGCTTGTCCTTCACCATAAGCACGGAGGGTGGTAAGGATGATCTGCCGGTCACTGCGCCCAAAATAGTCCAGGACAGGACAGAGACGTAAGAGAGAGAGGTGGGTCCAGGACAGCAGAAGCCCTGCCTGGCAGCCCAGACACCTTGGGCATTACTGTTTAAAAAAATGAAAGGTTCATGCCTGTAATCCCAGCACTTTGGGAGGTTGAGGTGGGAGGATCACTTGAGCCCTGGAGTTCCAGACCAGCCTGGGCAACATAGTGAGACCCCCGTCTCTACAAAAAATGATAAAATATTAGCTGGGCGTGGTAGCTCATGCCCATAATCCCAGCACTTTGGGAGGCCGAGGCAGGTGGATTGCTTGAGCCCAGGAGTTTGAAACCAGCCTGGGCAACATACTGAGACCCCGTGTATGTTTTATTTATTTATTTATTTATTTATTTATTTACTATATTGAGAAATAAATAATAAATATTTATTTATGTTGGCTCTGTCGCCCAGGCTAGAGTGAAGTGGCACGATCTCGGCTCACTGCAAGCTCCACTTCCCAGGTTCAAGTGATTCTCCTGCCTCAGCCTCCCAAGCAGCTGAGATCACAGGCGTGCACCACCATGCCCAGCTAATTTTTTTATTTTTAGTAAAGATGGGGTTTCGCCATGTTGACCAGGCTGGTCTCGAACTCCTGATTTCAGGTGATTCACCCGCCTAGGCCTCCCAAAGTGCTGGGATTACAGGCATGAGCCACCATGCCCAGCTGTGAGACCCTGTTTCTACAAAAAATTAGCCAGGCATGATGGCACACGTCCGTAGTCCCAGATACTTGGGAGGCTGAGGTGCAAGGATCCCTTGAGCCCAGGAAGTTGATGCTGCAATGAGTTACGATTGCATCACTGCACTCCAGGCTGGGCAACAGGGCAAGACCCTATCTCCAAAAGCAAAAAAGAAACAAAAAAAACCCAACAACACACACACACACACACAAAAACAAGAAGGGGAACAGTAGCCACAGTAACCAACCGAAAAACGGAAGATGATAAGGGTTGGCGAGGATGTGGAGAGAGCAAAACCCTTGTGCTCTGCAGGGGGAAATGGAACACGGTGACCACGGGGAGAAACAGTCTGGCCATTTCTCAGAATTAAACATGGAATTATAGGCGGAGCCCGGTGACTCATGCCTGTAATCCCAGCACTTTGGGAGGCCAAGGCAGGTGAATCACCTGAGGTCAGGAGTTCGAGGCCAGCCTGGCCAACATGAAGAAACCCCATCTTTACTAAAAACACAAAATTAGCCGGGCGTGGTGGCACACGGCTGTCATCCCAGCTACTGAGGAGGCTGAGGCGGGAGAATCGCTTGAACCCGGGAGGCGGAGGTTGTGGTGAGCGGAGATTGCACCACTGCACTCCACCCTGGGCAACAAGAGTGAAATTCCGTCTCAAAAAAAAAAAAAAAAACCTGGAATTACCGTAGGGACCAGCAATCCTGCTCCTGGGCAAGGCCCCAAGGAACTCACAGCAGGGACCCAAAGAGGTCCTTGCACAGCCACATTCATGGGAGCATGACTCACAACAGCCAAAATGTGGGGGCAACTCAAGTGTCCAGGGACGGAGCAATGAATGAACACAACGTACTCCATCCACACAATGGACTATTACCCAGCCATGAAAAGGAAGGAAATCTGGATACAGGGTATAACAGGATGACCCTTGAAGATGTCACACTCGTGAAATAAGCCAAGGTCAGGCATGGTGACTCATGCCTGCAATTCCAACACTTTGGGAGGCAGAGAGGGGTGGATCACCTGAGATCAGGAGTTCAAGACCGGCCTGGCCAACACGGAGAAACCCCATCTCTACTAAAAATATAAAAATTAGCCGGGCATGGTGGTGGCACGCCTGTAGTCCCAGCTACTCTAGAGGCTGAGGCAGGAGAATTGCTTGAACCCGGGAAGTAAAGGTTGCAGTGACCCGAGATCGCGCCATTGCACTCCAGCCTGGGCAACAGAGCAAGACTCCATCTCAAAACAAGAGAGAGAGAGAAAGAGAGAAAGAGAGAGAGAAAAGAGAGACAGAGAGAAAGCAAACAAGCAAGGAGGCAGGCTGGGCATAGTCGCTCACACCTGTGCATCCCAGAACTTTGGGAGGCTGAGACAGGAGGGACCAAGGAGTTTGAGGTCAGCCTGGACAACATAGCAAGACCCTGTCTCTACTTTAAAAAAAAAAAAAATTGGGGGGCCAGAGCAGTGGCTTGTGCCTATAATTGCAGCACTTTGAGAAGCCAAGGCAGGAGTATCGCTTGAGCCCAGGAGTTTGAGACCAGACTAAGCAACATAGTGAGACCCTGTTTCTTTTTTTAATTTAAAATTTTATTCTTGGCCGGGCACAGCGGCTCATGCCTGTAATCTCAGCACTTTGGGAGACTGAGGTGGCCAGATCGCTTGAGGTCAGGAGTTTGAGATCAGCCTGGCCAACATGGCGAAACCCCATCTCTGGTAAAAATACAAAAATTAGCCGGGTGTGGTGGTGGGCACCTGTAATTCCAGCTATTTGGGAGGCTGAGGCAGGAGAATCGCTTGAACCTGGGAGGCAGAAGTCGCAGTGAGCCGAGATTGCACCACTGCACTCCAGCTGGGGTGACAGAGTGAGAGTGCATCTCAAAAAAAAAAAAAATAATAAAATTAAATTTAAATTTAAAAAGTAAAATAAAATAAAATATTTTATGGCCGGGCATGGTGGCTCACGCCTGTAATCCCAGCACTTTGGGGGGCCGAGGCAGGCAGATCACGAGGTCAGGAGTTTGAGACCAGCCTGGCCAACATGGTGAAATCCCGTCTCCACTAAAAATACAAAAATTAACCGGGCATGGTGGCACACGCCTGTAATCCCAGCTACTTGGGAGGCTGAAGCAGGAGACTAGCTTGAACCAGGGAGGCAGAGGTTGCAATGAGCTGAGATCACGCCACTGCACTCCAGCCTGGGTGACAGAGCAAGACTCTATCTCAGGGGGAAAAAAAAAAAAGTAATAATTAAGATGGCAAATTTTGCTCTGTGTGTTTTGCTAAAAGTTAAAAAAATAGGAACAGGAGGCCAGGTGCAGTGGCTCATGCCTGTAATCCCAGCACTTTGGGAGGCTGAGGCGGGCGGATCACGAGGTCAAGAGATCAAGACCATCCTGGCTAACACAGTGAAACCCTGTCTCTACTAAAAATACAAAAAGTTAGCCAGGCGTGGTGCCGCACCTATAGTCCCAGCTACTCGGGAGGCTGAGGCAGGAGAATGGCGTGAACCCGGGAGGCGGAGCTTGCAGTGAGCCAAGATCACGCCACTGCACTCCAGCCTGGGCGACAGAACGAGACTCCGTCTCAAAAAAAAGAAAAAAAAATAGGAACAGGAGTACTAGGGTAGCTAGCTCATCCCAGTTTGCCCAGAACTTTCCCGGTGTTAGCACTCAAAGTTCTGTGTTCCTGGGAGAAACAGGAAGATTAGTCGTTCTTATGGGGGCCAACCAGCTCAGTCAGATCATTCCATGACCCATTCCTATAGGGCTCAGAGAGGGAAAGAAACTTGCCCAAGGTCACTCAGCAGAGCTGAATTTTTTTTTTTTTTTTTTTTTTTTTTTTTTTTTTTCTGAGATGGAGTCGCGCTCTGTCGCCCAGGCTGGAGTGAGTGGCACGATCTTGGCTCACTGCAAGCTCCGCCTCCCGGGTTCACGCCATTCTCCTGCCTCAGCCTCCAGAGTAGCTGGGACTACAGGCACCCGCCACCACGCCTGGCTAGTTTTTTGTATTTTTTAGTACAGACGGGGTTTCACCATGTTGGCCAGGATGGTCTCGATCTCCTGACCTCGTGATCTGCCCGTCTCGGCCTCCCAAAGTGCTGGGATTACAGGCGTGAGCCACCGCGCCCGGCCAGAGCTGATATTTGAATTCAGGTCTGTTGAATGCCAACCCCCTAACCTTCTCCAGCCCCATGTGGCCTTCCGTCTTCACACTCGCCTGCCGGGAAGACCCCTTCTCCCCTTCCAGAGCCATCTAAGGGGCCCAGACAATCCCACCCCCACATTGCCCAAGCACAGCTGGATTCTGGGTGCAGCGATGGCGTTGGTTAACCTCTGCCTGCCTCGCGGCCCCTGCCCTCCACAAACAGAACCAGTGACTCATTCTCCCCAAATACACAGCAGATGGACCTGCAACTAGTCCCCCTAGGAGTACCCCTCTGTCAGCGACAGGGACAGGACACCCCAAGATCAGGCAGCCCTGGGTGCAGGTGGGCAGCTCCAGGATCCAGCTTGCTCGGCCCAAACCCAGGCAGGCTCTGCCACTTCCTGGCCGGCTGTCCCCAGGCAGGTAAAATGCCATCTCTGTGCCTCAGTTTCCTTCTTCTTGTGCTCAGTGTGGCACCAGGCGCTAGGAGTTATCACGGCTGCTGGGCTGGTAGCTGTGTTGCTATGCACCACGGTGACCAACTGAGGTGGGCCCCGACCCGCAGGCCAGCCTGATGGGCACAGTGAGCAAGATCTACCTGCCAGGTGTGTAGCAGCGCTTAGAACTTTCCCCAGCTCCCCGAGAGATGCGTGCCACTGACTCCTTTTTTTTTTTTTTTGAGAGGGAGTCTCGCGCTGTCGCCCAGGCTGGAGTGCAGTGGCCGGATCTCAGCTCACTGCAAGCTCCGCCTCCCGGGTTTGCGCCATTCTCCCGCCTCAGCCTCCCGAGTAGCTGGGACTACAGGCGCCGCCACCTCGCCCGGCTAGTTTTTTGTATTTTTTAGTAGAGACGGGGTTTCACTGTGTTAGCCAGGATGGTCTCGATCTCCTGACCTCGTGATCCGCCAGTCTCGGCCTCCCAAAGTGCTGGGATTACAGGCTTGAGCCACCGCGCCCGGCCGACTCCTTTTTGCAGATGGGGAAACGGGCTCAGGAGGTGGATTCGTTTGCCCAAGACCACACAGGAAAGGTGGAATCAGGGCCGGGTGCGGTGGCTCATGCCTGTAATCCCAGCACTTGGGGGGGCCAAGGTGCGTGGATCACCTGAGGTCAGGAGTTTAAGAACCAGCCTGGTCAACATGGAGAAACCCCGTCTCTACTAAAAACACAAAAATTAGCCGCATATGGTGGTGCATGCCTGTAATCCCAGCTACTCGGGAGGCTGAGGCAGGAGAATCGCTTGAACCTGGGAGGTGGAGATTGCAGCAAGCCGAGATCTCGCCACTGCATTCCAGCCTGGACAACAGGAGCAAAACTCCATCTCAGACAAAAAAAAAAAAGAGACAAGAAAAGAAAAAGAAGAAAAAGGTGGAATCAGAACTCAAGTCCAGGTGACTGAGCCTGGGAACCTGAGCCAGGTCCACTGTCCCACGCCTGGGCCCAGTGTCAGGGTACAGTAACCTCAGGAATCCTTGTTCCACCAGAGGAGACACCTCCTGCTCCTGTGTGGGACCCCCCTCCACCACCTCCAACTTCCTGGAATCCCCTCCGGGTCCCACCAATCCTCCAGGGCTTTCTGGTCCCCTCAGCAGAGGCCCCAGCCTCCAGCAACCACCCCGTTGGCTGGATCCTTCTGAAGTCCCTCATTCTCCTCCTGCACTCACGATGGGGCCACAGACACTCCCACACACAAGTTTGTGTATTTACTTTCTTTCTTTCTTTTGAGACAGAGTCTTGCTCTGTCGTCCAAGCTGGAGTACAGTGGCACAATCTCGGCTCCCTGCCTGTAACCTCTGCCTCCCGGGTTCAAGTGATTCTCCTGCCACAGCCTCCCGAGTAGCTGGGATCACAGGCGTGCACCACCATGTCCGGCTAATTTTTGTATTTTTTAGTAGAGATGGGGGTTTCACCATGCTGGCCAGGCTGGTCTCAAACTCCTGATCTCAGGTGATCCTGCCTCGGCCTCCCAAAGTGTTAGGATTACAGGCGTGAGCCACCGCGGCTGGCCTGTATTTACTTTACAAGTCCCACTTATTTTATTTATTTATTTATTTATTTATGTTTATTTTTTTGAGATGGAGTCTCACTCTGTCGCCCAGACTGGAGTGCCGTGGCAGGATCTCGGCTCACTGCAAGCTCTGCCTCCCGGGTTCACGCCATTCTCCTGCCTCAGCCTCCTGAGTAGCTGGGACTACAGGCGCCCGCCACCACGCTGGGCTAATTTTTTGTATTTTTAGTAGAGACAGGGTTTCACCGTGTTAGCCAGGATGGTCTCGATCTCCTGACCTCATGATGCGCCTGCCTCGGCCTCCCAAAGTGCTGGGATTACAGGCTTGAGCCACCGCGCCTGGCCTGTTTTATTGATTTTTAACGAAATTCCTCTGAAGAGGAAACTTTCTGACATGATATGAGGAAACCTGGATTTTCTCACACATGTTCAAATAAACACAGAGGAGCTCGGTGGCTCATGCCTGGAATCCCAACAGTTTGGGAGGTCGAGGCTGGAGGATCACTTGAGCCCAGGAGTTCAAGACCAGCCTGGGCAACATAGCAAGACCCTGTCTCTACAAAAAATATTAAAAATCAGCTGGGCTTGGGGGTGCACGCCTGTGGTCCCAGCTACTTGGGAGGCTGAGGTGTGAGGATTTCTTTTCTTTTTTTTTTTTTTTTGAGACGGAGTCTCGCTCTGTAGCCCAGGCCGGAGTGCAGTGGCCGGATCTCAGCTCACTGCAAGCTCCGCCTCCCGGGCTTACGCCATTCTCCAGCCTCAGCCTCCCAAGTAGCTGGGACTACAGGCGCCCGCCACCTTGCCCGGCTAGGTTTTTTTTGTATTTTTTAGTAGAGACGGGGTTTCACCGTATTATCCAGGATGGTCTCGATCTCTTGACCTCGTGATCTGCCCGTCTCGGCCTCCCAAAGTGCTGGGATTACAGGCTTGAGCCACCGAGCCCGGCCAAGTGTGAGGATTTCTTGAGCACAGGAGGTGGAGGCTTCAGTGAGCTATGATCACGCCACTGCACTCCCGCTAGGGCGACAGAGCAAGACCCTGTCTCAAAAACAACGCAAAAAGCCACAGAACTTGTATCACCTAAAATCATCCTTGCCTTCACCTTCCTGAAGTGCTCCCGGCCAAGAGCAATCTCAGGCCAGTGGCTCTCAGCTGGGGGTGATTCTGCACCCCCAACCAGGGGACACTGGACAATGTCTGGAGACATCTGTGGTCCTCACGCCTTGGGAAGGTGTGAGTGGAGACCAGGGATGCTGCTCAACCCCTACAGTGCCCAGGACGGCCCCACCCAGAGAACAGTCCAACCCCAAATATACACAGTGCTCCAGGGAAGAAAACTATTCAAAGAGCAGAGAATGGACTCCAATCCTACCCTGGGCCGGGCGCGGTGGCTCACACCTGTCAACCCAGCACTTTGGGAGGCCAAGGCGGGCAGATCACTTGAGGTCAGGAGTTCGAGACCAGCCTGGCCAACATGGTGAAACCCTGTCTCTACTAAAAATACAAAAATTAGCCGGGCGTGGTGGTGGGTGTCTGTAATCCCAGGTACTTAGGAGGCTGAGGCAGGAGAATCACTTGAACCTGGGAGGAAGAGGTTGTGGTGAGCCGAGATCGCACCGCTGCATTCCAGCCTGGGCGACACAGCCAGACTCTGCCTCAAAAAAAAAAAAAAAAATCCTGCCCTGCTCCCTTAAGGTACCCATCGTGGGCCCAGGAAGGGACTGAGAGTCCAGGGCGGGCACCAGCCCTCACACTCAGGCCCCCATGCTGTCCCGTGGCTGACACTTCTCTGGGCCAAGTCATTCCTGGGGTGTGAGGAACTTGGCTGAGGGAAGCCTAGCTCTGGTGAAAGTCCCCTGCCTGGGGGCCTTCCTCCTTGACCCCTGCAGGACCCCGGGTGGCAGGCAGTGCATGGAGTCTGCGGAGGGCAGAGGACCTCGTTGGAAGCTGGCCTTCTGAGCTCCCGTGTGAGGGTGGGAGTTTCATGCCCACACTGGGGTACTTGGTTCAGGGCTTCTGAGGGCTCTCCCTGTGAGGGTTGGGGAGGGGTGTCTCAGGGTCCCCGGGGTCTGAGGCAGACAGGCAGGACCCCGCTATGCCCCTGACTCAGTGGCTTCTCCAGCTGGGAAGGCAATCTTTGGGGGGTTTTTTTGGGGGCAGGGTCTCACTCTGTCACCCAGGCTGGAGTGCAGTGGCACCATCGGGGCTCACGGCAACCTCAACCTCTTGAGCTCAAGCGATCCTCCTGCTTCAGCCTCCCAAGTAGCTGGGACTACAGGGCGTGCCACCACACCCAGCTAGTTTTTTTATTTTATGTAGAGACGGGATCTATGTTTCTGAGGCTGGTCTCCTGGGCTCAAGGGAGACTCCCACCTCAGCCTCTCAAAGTGCTGGGATTACAGGTATGAACCACCTGGGTCATTAGGAAGCCAGTCTGCAGCCCCCTCCCTGTCTGGGAGGTGCTGGAGGGTGTGTGCGAAGACAGATGGACAGTCCCTTCCATGGAGAACCGGAATGCGCTGCCCTGCCCTGCCCGCTCCCCTGGGACCGCCCAGCCCTCGGACTCTGCCCTCGGGCCCTTCCCCAGAAGTCCTGCCCGCCATGGGAAGAGAGAGGCTGAGACCCACCCCGATGGAAGCAGAGAGGCCCTGGAAGGTGGGGGAATGCGCCTTCGGTGCCGGCCTCCCCCCAACTCTATTTCAGGCACCCCCACCCCACTCCCAGCATCTGCCACTCACATCAAGCAGCAGTCAGCCGGCCTCTTAATCAGCAGTTACTCTGCTGGCACCGCCCCCGGCCCCCACCCCAGGGCCCTACCGGAGCCAAAGCTGTCACTTCTAAGGCCACCGAGCTTGGGCGCCCTGGACTCCCCGCTGCCAGAGCCTTAAGGGGGTGTCCTTGGGGCCAGCTGGGGGCCCAGCCAGGGCCTGGGGGAGAAGCAGGCTGAAGGGCCCAGGCAGGATCCACCCTGCACATTCTGGGGGAGCTGCGGTCTCCTCTCTGCCCCCATTAAGCTTCTGCAGCATTCGACGAGGCGGAGAAAGCGCTGAGCTTCAGGGAGGACCAGGGCCCAGCCCCCTCCAAGGTAGGGGAGGGGGTGACAAGGTGGGGGTCCGGCTGGCTCTCCAAGCAGGGAGCCCGTGAGGTGCAGTCAATCCAAACAGGGCTCATGGAAGACACGGCCTGTAAGTTCTCCCCTAAAGGGTCCCTGAAACTATGAAACCCCAGAGAGGGGCAGGAGACCCCGGGATGGCCAGGGGCGGGGGTGGGGACGGGGCCAGAAGGAGGGAGCCCCCACCTCCGTCCTCACCATTCACCTTCCCCACTGAGGGAGCCACAGCCGTGGCCACATCATTGCAAGACACACATGCATTGTTGGGGTCGCCCGGCCTGCGGCGGGATCCCCGGCTCCATCCCCTCTTAGATAAGGAGAAGCAGTGAGCAGGCCCAGCCTCCAAACAGCTCAGCCACTGCCACCGCTGCCTCCTCCTCCTCCTCCTCCTCCCCACAGCCATCTTCCCTGCTCCTTAGGCAGGGACGGGCCTGGGCTGTCCTGGAGGCCACCAAACCGCCTGGGACAAGTAGGTACCACCCCGGATCTGTGCTTCGGACGTCCTTTGAGGGGGATCTCGTTTCACCACTGTTCTGTGTCTGACTTCCGGCCGCCGAACGGGGGCCCGTGTTCTGCACGAGGCTGACCAGGGGGACAGGGGGCGGGAAGAGATGGTTTTGGTACTTACTTTTCTTTTTGTCTCACAACAGGGGGGTTAAGGTTCTCGGGGGCTGAAGGAGCCGCTTGGGGCTGGCAGGCCTGGCTTTATAGCGGCCGTCACCCCGGACCTGGGCAAAGGCGCTGTGGTTATTAATAGTGACTGCAGCTTCATGCCCGTATATGGTCAAGGCCATGGCAGCTGCGGGCTCTGCCGGACTCAGGCCTCCTCCCAACACCTGCTCCGGGCCCTGACCTGGAGGCGCCGGCCAGCACTCGCCCCACCCAATGCGACTTGGCAATCACCACGTCGGAGACCCTAGAATCAAACAAGACTCACAGTTGGGGGCCCTCCAGAGGGTGCCGGGCCCCGCTGCACCCCTTCCTTCTGCCCTCACCACCATCTTGGGAGGCAGCTGGAATCCCTGTCCCCGGGGAGGGGGAAATGGCAGAGAGAGGCAGCACTGTTTACCAGGAGCGTAGCCAGGATGTGCTTCAACCCAGGACACATTTTTGCAGACGGTGTGTAACTAAATCCAGGCTGCGGCCTGAGGCCTCAAATGGGGGTTCTGTGTCCTGTGCCGCCTTTACTTAGCCTGGGGAAACCGGGAGGACCCATGGCCTTCTCCACTCCTGCAGGTGCGTCCCCTAGGCAAAGAGCTCTCCTTCCCCAGAGGGGGCTGGGCGGGGTCCTGCTTCTCCTTTAGTAGCTAGTTTCTGTCCCCTGCCAGCCCTGGAACTCTTCTTTTTTCCTCTTCTCCCCTTCTCTTCTCCGCTCCTCTTTTTTTTTTTTTTGAGACAGAGTCTCACTCTGTTGCCTAAGCTGGAGTGCAGCAGCACAACCTCGGCTCACTACAACCTCTGCTTCCCGGGTTTAGAACGATTCTCCTACCTCAGCCTTCCGAGGAGCTGGGACTACTGGTGCCTACCACCACACCCAGCTAATTTTTTGTATTTTTAGTAGAGACGGGGTTTCACCCTGTTAACCAGGACGGTCTCGGTCTCCTGACCTTGTGATCTGCCCGCCTCGGCCTCCCAATGTGCTAGGATTACAGGCATGAGCCACCGCGCTCGGCCTCTTTCTTTTTGAAATGGAGTCTCGCTCTGTCGCCTAGACTGGAGTGCAGTGGTGCAACCTCGGCTCACTACGACCTCTGCCTCCTAGGTTCAAGTGATTCTCCTGTCTCAGCCTTTGGAGTTGCCGGGATTATAGGTGCCCACCACCACACCTGGCTAATTTTTTGTATTTTTATTAGAGACAAGAGTTTTACCATGTTGGTCAGGCTGGTCTCGAACTCCCAGTCTCAGGTGATCCGCCCACCTCAGCCTCCCAAAGTGCTGGGATTACAAGTGTGAGGCACTGTGCCCAGTCTTTTTTTTCCTTTTCTTCCTCCCCTCCCTTGCCCTCTCCTCCCCTCTCTTCCCCCCACCTCCCCTCTTTTCTTTCTTTTTTCTTTTCTTTTCTGACAGAGTCTCACTCTGTCACCCAGGCTGGAGTGCAGTGACATAATCACAGGTCACTGCAGCCTTGACCTCCTGGGCTCAAGCGATCCTCCTGCCTCAGCCTCCCTGGTAGCTGGGATTGCAGGCATGAGCCACCACGCCCAGCTAATGTGCTAATTTTTTGGTAGAAACAGGGTCTCCCCAGGTTGCCCAGTCTGGTCTGCAACTCCTGAGCTCAAGCAATCCTCCTACCTCAGCCTCCCACAGTGCCGAGATGACAGGCATGAGCCACTGCACTCGGCCTGAAATTTTCTCAGCAAGCCGATCGCCTCTTCTCTGGGGAACCAGAGGCCGCCTCACACTCTGCGAAGCCTGCCTCCCGCAGTCCTGGACTATGTACTGTGTTCCTGAGCACAGCCTGGGGTTGGGGGGCCCTGCCTGGTGTCAGGCGTCCTCTCCCCTGCGCTGTCTCTCTCATCTGTCCAGCACCTGAGGTCCTGTGTTCCACCAGGCCCATGACCTTTCTCTGATGCCCCAGGGTTGAGTCACGGCCAAGCTGAGGCCTGAACCCAGCTTGCCTTGCCCTGGAGGGTGCACTTGGCCCTGCTCTGGGCTGCTGAGGGTGCGGGGGGGACCCGGGGGGACACAGGTGACAACCCCACCCAGGACGCAGGCAGCTGCAGTCATCGCTGGATGCACAGGGATGGGCACCAGGCAAGAAACACACCAAGCTCTCACTGGCTGTCCCTGGCGCTGAGCCCCATCCCAGGGATGTCTTTCAAAACTTGCTCCCACCGGCCAGACGCGGTGGCTCACGCCTGTAATCCCAACACCTCAGGAAGCCGAGGCGGGCGGATTACCTGAGGTCAAGAGTTCGAGACCAGCCTGGCCAACATGGTGAAACCCTGTCTCTACTAAAAATACAAAAATTAGCCAGGTGTGGTGGCGGCACCTGTAATCCCAGCACTACTTGGGAGGCTGAGGCAGGAGAATCGTTCTGTCTCAAAAAAAAAAAAAAAAAAAAGAAGAAAACTTGCTCCCACCAGACGGACCCCCAGCCCCCGACTCCTCTCTCTGCCTCACACCGCCCCAGACACTCCTTGGCTACTGGCATGACCAAGAGGCTGTCTACCCATACACGAAGCCTCCCGGCAGGGCCTCCAGCTGCCACCCTTCCTGAAAGCAGAACTCGACAGGCCAGATTCTGCAGGGGCGGCGAGACCACGGCTCAACCCAGGGCTGGCCACGGCTGTTTTCTTGACCTGGAAATCAAACCAGTGACCGTCCCAACTGTGGGAGCTGAGGGCTGGAAACCGCCAGGGACCAGCCAATGCCAGCTATAGTCACGGGGCAGGTCACGATATACCCGTGTAAGCCAGGCACCACGCTACTCAAGAGGCTCTCTCAGAGCTCCAGAGGTCAGGAGGCCTGAAGAAGGTGTCAGCAGAGCCAGGCTCCCTCAGACGGCTGCAGAAAAGGATCCTTCCTGCCCCTCCAGATTCCAGTGGTGGCCAGAAGTCCTTGACTCCTTGGCTGCATCGCTCCAATCTCTGCCTCCATTTTTTTTTTTTTTTTTTTTTTTTTGAGACAGAGTCTCGCTTTGTCACCCAGGCTGGAGTGCAGTGACACAATCTCAACTCACTGCAACCTCTACCTCCCGGGTTCAAGTGCTTCTCCTGCCTCAGCCTCCTGAGTAGCTGGGACTACAGGCACCCGCCACCATGCCTGGCTAATTTTTTGTGTTTTTAGTAGAGACGAGTTTTCACCATATTGGCCAGGATGGTCTCCATCTCCTGACCTCAGGTGATCCACTCGCCTCTGCCTCCCAAAGTGCTGGGATTACAGGTGTGAGCCACTGCCCCTGGCCTGCTGTGTGTACTTTAACCACAATAAAAACATACTTGAAGCTGGACATGGTGGCTTATGCCTGTAATCCCAGCACTTTGGGAGGTGGAGGCGAGGGGATCACTTGAGCCCAGGAATTCGAGACCAGCCTGGGAAACATAGTGAGACCTTGTCTCAACAAATAACAATACTACTACTACTAATAATAGTAATAATAATACATCTAGTACATCCACTCTGGTTAATCGTCACAGCATTCAGCACTTCCTACCAGATCCCTAGGGCTCCTCATCCCCTGCTGCACAAAGCATCAAGCCCTGACCTCTTGGAGGCCTCTGGGATCCCACCGGAGGCCGGGACCATCACCCCCTCAGCCGCCAGAAGACCAGGAGGCCCCTCCGGTCAGCCCCTCTGGTCAGACAAGGAAATTGAGGTCCGTGGAAGCGCAGCAGGGCCCCAAACTCACACTCCTAGCCCTTTTCCTGGAACCAGCAGAACGTGAACCCTGCTGGGGAGGGGGGGGCAGACCAACCACACCAGGAGACCAGGACCCCTGGGGGCTCCCACTGCTAGGAGCATGCGACCACACCCTGGCCCAGCCTCCCTCAGCGGGGTGACCCCGAGTCCCTGGGCCCCGTCTCTGGCCTTCCTCTGGGCATCTGAGATGGAGCTTGAGTGAGAACCCTCGCCTCAGCCTCCCAAAGTGCTAGGATTACAGGCATGAGCCACTGCACCCGGCGCTCTGTGTGTCTGTGTGTGTGTTTGAGATAGGGTCTTGCTTTGCTGCCCAGGCTGGAGTCCAGTGGTACAATCATGGCTCACTGCAGCCTGAACCTCCTGGGCTCAAGCCTTCCTCCTCCCTCAGCCTCCCTAGAGGCTGGGACCACAGGTATGGGCCACCACGTTAAGCTAATTTTCTCATTTTTCGTAGAAGAAGGGGTCTCACTGTGTTGCCCAGGCTTGTCTCAAACTCCTGGACTCAACAATCCTCCTGCCTCAGTCTCCCAAAGTGCTGGGATTACAGGCCTGAGCCACTGAGTTGGGCCACATTCCTGGAACTTTCTCACCTTCCCAAACTGAAACTCTGTCCCCTGAAACACTCTCCACCCACCTCCCCAGCTCGACATCCCCCATCCTACTTTCTGTCTCTGTGAATCTGACGGCTCTAGGGACCTCCTAGGAGTGGAATCGGTGTTCGTCCTTTTGTGCCAGGCTTCTCACTGAGCGTGACATCCTCAAGGTGCATCCATGCTGTGGTCCCTGTCAAGGTTCCCTTTTTTCAGGCTGAGTCATGTTCCATCACAGAAGGGACCCTCCATTTCTCCATTGATCTGTGGATGGGCGCCTGGGTTCCCTCCAGCCTTTGGCTGTCGAGTTGTGCGGCTGTGAACATGGGTGTGCAAATGCCTGTCTGAGCCACGGGTACTTAAATCCCTGGGCTGGTCCGTCCACACTTGGCTGCCCGACCCAGCATCATCCTGGACCTCCCAGGCAGAGTCCAGCTGCAGGGATGGGGCGCTGGACCGGTCGGCCTCCTCAGTGCCACCTGGTGGCTGTGTCCCACAAGGTTCCTCCGTGGCCAGGCTGCAGTTCCCAGTGGCTCTGTGGCACGTGACCGCTGGGAGTTCTAAGGCATCCTTTCTGCCTACGGGGCCGGATGAGATGGGCGGGAAGAGGAAGGCACATGTGATCCACTGACTTAACATGCTCACAGCTGGCACCAGGAGACACACTGTGCATTTTTTTTTTTTTTTTTTTTTTGTGATGGAGTCTCACTCTGTCACCAGGCTGGAGTGCAGTGGCGCTATCTTGGCTCACGGCAAGCTCCGCTTCCCGGGTTCACACCATTCTTCTACCTCAGCCTCCGGAGTAGCTGGGACTACAGGTGCCCGCCACCACGCCCAGCTAATTTTTTTACTTTCAGTACAGACGGGGTTTCACCATGTTAGCCAGGATGGTCTCAATCTCCTGACCTCGTGATCCGCCCACCTCGGCCTCCCAAAGTGCTGGGGTTACAGGCGTGAGCCACCATGCCTGGTGCACTGTGCATATCTTTATGAGACAAGGTGTTGCTCTGTCACCGAGGCTGGAGTACAGTGGCGGGACCACAGCTCACTGCAGCCTCCGCCTCCAGAGCTCAAGTGATCCTCCTGTCTCAGCCTCCTGAGTACTGGGGGCCACAAGCAGCCCCACAATGCCTGGTTCACATACAATTTTTGTGTGGACGTACATGTTCCTGCCTCTGTGAATATACTAAAACCACTGAATTGTACACTAAAAAAAAGATTTTAGAGTGTGTGAATCATAGCTCAATGAAAAAAAATAAAAAAAAATGGCCAGATGCAGTGACTCACGCCTCTAATCCCAGCACTTTGGGAGCCCAAGGAAGGCGGATCACTCGAGGTCAGGAGTTCGAGACCAGCCTTGCCAACAAGGTGAAACCCCATCTCTATTAAAAATACAAAAATTGGCCGGGCGCAGTGGCTCAAGCCTGTAATCCCAGCACTTTGGGAGGCCGAGACGGGCGGATCACGAGGTCAAGAGATCGAGACTATCCTGACTAACACGGTGAAACCCCGTCTCTACTAAAAAAATACAAAAAAAAAAACTAGCCAGGCAAGGTGGCGGGTGCCTGTAGTCCCAGCTACTCAGGAGGCTGAGGCAGGAGAATGGCATAAACCCGGGAGCCGGAGCTTGCAGTGAGCTGAGATCCGGTCACTGCACTCCAGCCTGGGCAACAGAGCGAGACTCTGTCTCAGAAAAAAAAAAAAAAATACAAAAATTACAGCTGGACATGGTGGCTTATGCCTGGAATCCCAGCACTTTGGGAGGCCGAGGTGGGCAGATCACCTGAGGTCAGGAGTTGGTGACTAGCCTGGCCAACATGGTGAAACCCTGCCTCTACTAAAAACACGAAATTAGCCCAACGTGGTGGCGCATGCCTGTAATCCCAGCTGCTCTGGAGGCTGGGGCAGGAGAACCGCCTGAACCTGGGAGGCGGAGGTTGCAGTGAGCCGAGATCGTGCCATTGCACTCCAGCCTGGGCAACAAGAGCAAAACTCCATCTCAAATAAAAACAAAAGACAAAAATTAGCCACGTGTGGTGATGCACGCCTGTAATCCCAGCCACTTGGGAGGCTGAGGCAGGAGACCCACTTGCGTCCAGGAGGCGGAGATTACAGTAAGCCGAGATCACACCACTGCACTCCAGCGGGCAACAGGGCGGGAATCTATCTCAAAAAAAAAAAAAATAAAAAAAATAAAAAAAGAACCTCCTCAGGAAGGATGAGCAAGGTGGGCCCCTCTCTGAAACCACGTGTGAGACCCAGCGGCTGTGCTGAGCCTGCTCCTCCTCCAAGGCCACTGGCCTGTGGCTCCAGGTGGGGCAGGGGCTCCCACGTGAGACGCAGCAGCATCCGGTAAGGCGCAAAAGGACAAGAAATGACTCTGACCCACCTCGGCTGCCCGGAGCTTCCATCTCATTGCAATCCAAACACCCAGGGGCGCCAGAGACCAAGATGCGGCAGCTCCCAGGACACCGTGAGGGTCTGCGAGGCCACCCAACTTTGTCCCCTTCTTCCCGAGGAGCACAGCAGCAGGCAGGGAACACAGACAAACATGAAAGCCTCGGAGGGCACATCTTCGGAGGCCAAAGGTTGGTTATCCCCTGCCAAGGTCTGAAGCGCACAACACGCTGCGTATCTGGAAGCCGGTGTTTTATCTCTCTTGGCTGCACAGGGCCACTCTTGTCTAGGCCTGCACACGCGCCACGACAGGGCTTGCGGAGGAGTCTGCAGCAGAGGACCCCACATCCAGGGAACGGGCCTTGGCAAGGAGGGCACATGGTAGAAGACCCCACCAAGCCCGGTGCCACCCAGAAGCGTGGGGACTGCCTGTCCGCCGTCCACCCCACCCTCCCCGTCCCACGACCTCCTCCTGGGCCAGTGGCAGCAACGGGCAGCACCCCGCCGAACTGCCCGCAAACCCTCCCCCAGGCCTGGGCCTGGGCCAGGGCTGCATTCGGACGGCGCTGTGCCTTGGTAGCCAGTCCCATCCTGGGTCCCAACCCTCACAGCGCCAGAGGCCACGCTGCCTGGAGGGTCCCAGCGTCATTGATGATGCAGGAGAGAAGGTGAAGGCCGGCTTGGAGGCTGTGCAGAGAAGCAGTCCCGTCCCACACCCACCCTTGCCCTCCAGCTCTTCCCACTCCGCCTCCAGCCTGGGGGCAGTGCACAAGGGCTGGAACGGGAGAGGAGGAGCAGCGTCCAAGTAAGCGCCCCCACCGAAGGCCGAAGGCAGAGCTCCAGCTGTCCTGGGGCCTGGCCCAGCCCAGTGCGCCTAGCGCAGCCCGCACTCCACGCCCTGCAGCTTCTCCTGCTCCAGGGCGCGCACCAGGTCCTGTACGAAGCGCATCTCGGAGGCCACCTGCTTGGCCAGCGCCTCGTAGCGGTTCTCCAGGCGGCTGAAGCGGCGCTTGAGGCCGCTGGTCCCCAGCAGCGCGCCCTTGGCCTCCTCCTGCGCCTGCCGCTTGAGTGCCTCGGTCTTGAGCAGCTCCTGCTGCAGCCGCCGCAGGTCCTGGCCCAGGCTGTCGCTCTCCTCGCGGTACCAGGCCTCCTTCTCCTCGTAGATGGCGGCCAGCGCCTCCACGTCCTCATGGCAGAGCCGCCGGCTGCGCTCCAGCTCGCGCAGGCCCTCCTCGGCCGCCGCCACCTCCTCCAGCACCTTGGAGAAGCGCTCGAAGTTGGCGTAGCTGTTGTTGGGCGGCATGCTGGAGTGCGACTTGATGGTGTACTCCTTCAGACGCGTGGTCTTCAGGCGCCGCCGCTCGGGCTTGCGGCCGCTGTCCTCGCCACGCACGTTCCGCCGCCGGATGGCCTAGGAGGGAGGGAGGCCTGAGGGGGTCCCCGCGATGCCACCCAGCCCTGCCAGCCCCCGCCTGCCAGTGTGAACTGAGTTCAGGGGCTCATCCGGCGGCCGAGTCAACACCTCGTGACAGAGACTGCCCCGCCCAACGCAAAGCCGAAAGTGCTCACTCGAGAAAAACGTTGCGGCCCTGGCCCTGGGAGTCCCAGCCCTGCTGGACACACACCAGCCGAGGACGCCACCAGGTCTGTCGGGTGCCACACGTCCCACGCCCAGGACCTGACCCCCACCACGCAGGCCCACTCCTCTGGGGACCCTTCCCAGCCACTGGGGTTTGTCACATCCACAAGCCTTAAATGCTGAAGGCCATCGGGACCCCAGTGAGAAGGCCAAGGCGGGAAGCCCAGGGAACTCCCCCTGCCCCACTTACCTTAATCCAGGAATGTTCCAGGCTCTGGGCAATGGTCATTCTCCGCCTGGAAGACCCCTGCCCTAGTTAGTTACACCTGCACCATCTGTCCCGTCCTCCCGCGGATGACTGACTCCCAGGACCCCCAAAAGCCCTAAAGTCACCCCCCAGCTGCTGCTCAGCCAACCACAGGAGCTGAACAAGGGGACCTCAGGGAGCGCGGGGTTTTCTGGGGGATGGTGGAGAGAGCTGAGACTTCAGGCTGGAGTAGCAAACCCAGGTACCCGAGAGAGAGGCTGGGTGGCCGGGGAGGCCTGGGAGGTCTGGGGATCTGGGGGTCTGGGGACGCCCAGGGAGGTCTGGGGAGGTCAGAGGAGGCCTGGGAAGGCCCTATGAGTGAGGGCTCAGCACTGCCGGGATTCTAAGTGTTTACAGGAAAACAAGTCAGCTGGAATTTTACATGGAACCTTATTTTACACACTGGCAACTAAAAGTTTATTAAATACACGGCAAGCAGCCAGACACAGTGTGTCACGCCTGCAATTCCAGCACTTTGGGAGGCCAACCAAGGCGGGCAAATCACTGGAGGTCAGGAGCTCAAGACCAGCCTGAGCAACACGGTGAAGCTCTGTCTCTACTAAAAATACAAAAATTAGCCAGGTGTAGTGGCGGGCGCCTGTAATCCCAGCTACTCAGGACGCTGACATGGGAGAATATCCTGAACCCGGGAGGCGGAGGCTGCAGTGAGCTGAGATCGCACCACTGCACTCCAGCCTGGGTGACAGAGTGAGACTCTGTCTCAAGAAAAAACCATGGCAATGGCCAACCTGGCCCATCAGTTTCCTCTCTCCAGCCCGAGAGGGAAGCCATGTCTCATCCCCAGCCGCAGGGAGGTGGTGCTGGGAGGAGAGTCCCCTGAAGCCTCCATGGGTGGAGTGGGCCCGTGTCCCATGTCCCACCCCGGGCTCCCTGCCGGCCCCTCGTACTTGGGATCTTTGACGAGCAGCCGGCGAATGAAGTCCTTGGCCAGCTCACTGGTGTTGCTGAAGTACTCCTCGTCAAAGTCATAGTTCACGGCTGAGATGTTGGTGAGCGTCTCCTGCTTGGTCTCGCCCAGGAACGGGGATGCACCGCTCAGGCTGCGAGATGGGCACGGGGTTCAGTGGGGTCCTGGGCTCCCACCACGACCGTGCCGCCTCCCCAGCTGCCCCCAACTCCGTCCTGCCCACGACAGGCAGAGCAGAGACAACAGGCTGACGGCACGCACCTGGGCCACTCACACTCCTGAGCCCCTAGAATCCCAGCCACCACCCAATAGGCATTCAAAATCCACCCCCACACCCTGCCACTGACAGCAGCAGCAATGAATGGGCAGAGTCTCTTTGGAGATTCAAAGTATCTGTGCAGACGCAGGACCTGAAAGACCCCAGTCCTCAGGAACACCGAGGGGAGGAGGGTAACTGCAGCGGGGAGCCCAAGCCGACAACACCTTAGCCAAGGGATCAAGGTCAACAGCCCGGCAGCAAGAGGCCCTGACAGCGTCTGCCTCCCAGCCTGATGCTGGGCAACAAGAGCAAAACTCCATCTCAAAAAAAAGAAAAAAGAAAAAAAATTAGCCAGCCAGGCGCGGTGGCTCACACCTGTGATCCCAGCACTTTGGGAGGCCGAGGCGGGAAGATCACCTGAGGTCAGGAGTTCAAAACAAGCCTTGACCAACATGGTGAAACCCTGTCTCTACTAAAAATACAAAAATTAGCTAGGTGTGGTGGTGGGCGCCTATAATCCCAGCTACTCGAGAGACTGAGGCAGGAGAATCACTTGAACCCGGGAGGCGGGGGTTGCAGTCCACAGCCGAGATCGCACCACTGCCCTCTAGCCTGTGCACCAAGAGTGAAACTCTGTTAAAATAAATAAATAAATAAAAGCCGAGCATGGTGGTGTGCACATGTAGTCCCAGGTACTCAGGAGGCTGAGGTGGGAGGATTGCTTAAGCCTGGGAGGTGCAGGCTGCAGTGAGCTAGGACAGCACTCCAGCCTGGGCAACAGCTAAGACCCCGTCTCAACAAATAAAAATAATAAACAACGGCAGACCCATGTGTGGCCCAGGGAGGAGTCAAAACCCAGCCTGGGGCCAGGTCCCTTCCTTGCACTTTGAGGAGGCTGGGCTCCCTAGCAGCCGCAGGGACAGGAGCATACACACCCCCGAACCCGGCCTGCTCAGGTGCTCTGTGAGTGTCCTGCCTTCAGAACTCTTCAGAAGCCTCTGGAACAGCAGCCACAGAGAATCACTCATCCGTTCACCCGGTATCCCCTGAGCACCCGTGATGGGTCACAGCCAGGCTGGGGAACCCCGGCACCCGCATGAAACACACGGAGCCCAGGATCCGTGCCAGCTGTGCTGCACAGCTGAGGGGCCCCCGCCAGGTACTCACAGGATGTAGGTGATGACGCCGATGCTCCTGGGGACAGACAAGAGGAAACGGTCAGCGCAGTGTGGGGCCGCCTACCCTCCCAGTGCAGGGCCCCGCCCGCCCTCCTAGGACCAGGGCGTCCAGAGCCCCTGTTCTAGGGCAATGGTCCCCTCATACTCGAACAGCAGCAAGGCCCCGCTTCATCCCCAGCTGCAGCGCTGGCCTGCGCTCCAGGACAGCAGGGAGGCCCGGGGGAGGGGGTGGCACACTCACCACATGTCCGCCTCCAGGCCCAGCGGCTCATAGTTCACAATCTCTGGGGCTGCAGAACAGGGAGATGTGGATCAGGCACTGGGGACACACTGGCCAAGGAAGAGGCTCACGACACAGGCATGGGGTCAAGGCTCAACACATCACAGCCCTTGGGGCATGAATGCGGCAGAGTTGGCCCTCAGGGCCTGATGGTAGGACGGCTGGGCTGCACCAAACGGAGGCCCTAACCTCCTGCAATGCCGGGCCCAAGAGGGGCAGCCTCAGGGCTGTGGAAGCGGCAGCTGGCGCCGGGCACGACCCACCCCAGGCCCAGCAGGCAGCCCCAGACCACCCTCCCCAGGCTGGGCTGCCCACTGGGCAGGGCCTCACCCACAAACTCCGGGGTGCCGAAGATGTTCTTGAACTCATTCCCCGCCTCGATCTTGTGCGCAATGCCAAAGTCGATGAGCTTGATGCGTGGGTTGGGCACGTTCTTGTCCAGCAGCATGATGTTTTCCGGCTGGGGCAGGAAGGGGCTCAGCGGGAAAGCACGGGCCTCCCCCAACCTCACCCCGACGCTCCCCCACCCTCACCCCCACGCATCCCCCACGCTCACCCCCACACTCCCCCAACCTCACCCCCACGCATCCCCCACTCTCACCCCCACGCGCCCAAGCTCCCCCCACCCTCACCCCCACACGTAAGAGGTGCTCTCCAGGCTCTTCCCCGCCCCCACACTGGCCGGCCCCACGGGGCTCACCTTCAGGTCAAAGTGCGCAATGCGCTTGGAGTGCAGGTAGTGGACGCCGTCCAGGATCTGCTTGAGGAACTGAGTGGCCTCGTCCTCCGTCAGCGACTCCTTCTCCGCCAGGAAGTCGAAGAGCTCCCCGCCAGAGACCAGCTCCAGGATGAGGACCACGTCCGTCTTGTTCTCGAAGATGTCGTGCAGGGTGATGATGTTGGGGTGCCGGATCTCCCGCAGGATGTTCACCTCCCGCTCAATCTCCTCCCGGCTCACCCCGCGCCGGCTGGATGACAGGCGGCGCTTCTTGATGAACTTGGCCGCGTACTCCTTGCCCGTGCCCTTCTGCCGGCACTTCCGCACGATCGCAAACTGGCCGCTGGAGGAAGAGGAGTGAGTGAGTGGGGGTGGCTGGCTCCCCGCCACCTCCACCTGCTCCTCTGGGCACAGCTCTGCACCAGGCACATTGAAAGACATGAGCCAGTCGCTGCAGGGGAGCAGACTCCACGCCTTCTCAGAGAGCAATTCCCCAGAGTCCCGCACCATCAGGCGCAGCGTTCCCACCCATCCCAGGGCTATGCCCAGCAGGTGTGCGGAGGCGAGTGCAGAACCAGCACTCACCATATGGCACCAGCATATTATTGAAAAGTGAAAGAATGAAGAGTTCAATGCATATCAAGAGGGAACTGAGTGGGGGCCAGTCACGGTGGCTCAGGCCTGTCATCCCAGCACTTTGGGAGTTCCAGGCGGGCCGATGACTTGAGCTCAGGAGTTCAAGACCAGCCTGGCCAACATGGTGAAACCCTGTCTCTACTATAAAAATACAAAATTAGCCAGGCATGGTGGTGGGCGCCTGTAGTCCCAGTGACTCGGGAAGCTGAGATAGGAGAATTGCTTGAACCCAGGAGGCGGAGGTTACAGTGAGCTGAGATCATGCCATCGCATTCCAGACTGGGCAACAGAGCGAGACTCTGTCTCAAAAAAAAAAATAAAGAGCAAGGTGTGGTGGTGCACCTGCAGTCCCAGCTGCTCGGCAGGCTGAGACAGAAGCACTTGAGCCCAGGAATTCAAGGCTGCAGTGAGCTGTGATCGCCCCACCACACTTCAGCTTGGGCGACAGAGTGAGACTTTGTCTCTAAAAAAAAAAAAAAAAAAGGCACTCATTTCCAGACAAATAACTGAAAAGAAATAAACGGGAACTGGGAGAGATTTGGATTAATCCAGGGGAATTTTACCCAGTCACAAGAAAGAATAGGCCAGCTCTTTACGTGTGGACAAGAATAGACCTTCGTGACGTCACCCACTCCATGAGGCGGAGAACATGGTCTTTTTTGTTAGAAAGGTATGGAGGCCACACAGCAGCCTGTCCGCAGCATGTCCCCCAGGAGGGGGGTTTAGGGCGTGCGCACAGAAGGAGGGTTTGCTTTTTATTTCGTGCAGCTGCATCCTGCCCAAACTAGTCACTGCAGAATTCATTTCACCATTTTCTTTCTTTTTTTTTTTTTTTTTTTTTGAGACGGAGTCTCGCTTTGTCGCCCAGGCTGGAGTGCAGTGGCCAGATCTCAGCTCACTGCAAGCTCCACCTCCGAGGTTTACGCCATTCTCCTGCCTCAGCCTCCCGAGTAGCTGGGACTACAGGCGCCTGCCACCTCGCCCGGCTAGTTTTTTTTTTTTGTATTTTTTAGTAGAGACAGGGTTTCACCGTGTTAGCCAGGATGGTCTCGATCTCCTGACCTCGTGATCCGCCCGTCTCGGCCTCCCAAAGTGCTGGGATTACAGGCTTGAGCCACCGCGCCCGGCCTATTTCACCATTTTCATAAATCTACGCCACTGACTTCGAAAGAGCTCCCTGCTCACCGTACAGAGGGAAAGAAACACGCATGTTCGCAAGACAAGAGACCAGAGTGAGGATGTGGGGCCGGAGCCGCACGCGCCCGGGTGGAGCTGTGGAAACAGCCCGGCCCCTCGGAAGCTTCACCACGGAGTTTCCACGTAACCCACAATTCCACTCCCGGGATCTCCACGAGAAACGCACACACACGTCCACGCGATAACTTCCACAAGGATGCTCACAGCAGCACCGCCACAGCAGCCGCGGGTGGAAACAGCTCAAATGCCCGTCAGCGGAAGCATGGTCAACACAGGGTGGCCCATCCACACACCGGAGCCCGAGCCAGCCACGAACAGGAACAAGCCCCACAACGGGCCACAGCACGGAGGAACCTTGAGGACATCACACCAGACACAAAAGGCCTAAGCCCTGCTCCAGGCGCGGGAGTCGCTGCCATGGGCTGGGCGTGGGACTGTCCTTCCGGGCCTCACATCCCAGCAGCATGGAGGGCCACAGATAAACAATGTGTGCTCACTGTCGCCTCCAGGAGACCCAGGTCAGGGTGTGCTGGCAACAAAACTCCCATGGCGGGCCACCAGGGACATGCTCTGCACACACGCGGGGGGTCAGAGGCAGGGACATTCGAGGTGGGCAAGGGGAGGTGCCAAATTATTACTGATCATGGGGGAGACTAAACATAACAGCCCCTTCAAAGACATCATCCACGTGCTAACCCCTGGGACCTGCCAAGATGGCGTCTTAACAGCAGAAGGGGCTCGACAGACAGGATGAGGTTAAGGATCTGGAGACGGGAGAGCATCCTGGGTAATCCAGCGCCCAGTGTCCTCGTAGTATCCTCGTGAGATGAGAGTCAGAGAGAGACTGGAAGAGGCTGCGCTGTGGCTGTGAAGGGGAAGGAAGGAGTCCCCGAGAGCCAAGCAGATGCCTCTAGACTCTGGGAAAGGTGGGAACCGCATTCCCCCCTCGAGCCTCCAGGAGGGCCCAGCCCTGTAGGTCCACGGTAGACTCGGAACCCCCGAGGGAAGCCATGGTCATCCAGGGCACTCACTTGTGGGGTTTGTTACAGCGGCTGCAGGAGCCTCACGCTGACAGCCAAGGGCAGAGATGGGAGGAAAGCGAGGCAGTCTTCATCAGACTCAGCCCACCCGGCCCAGGCTGCCTGCAACACGACATCCCTGCATACATTCTGCTCCTTCAGACTTGGCCCACCCAGCCCAGGCTGCGTGCAACATGACGTCCCTGCATACATTCTGCTCCCTTGGACTCAGCCCACTCGGCCCAGGCCGCCAGCAACATGACGTCCCCTGCATACATTCTGCTCCCTTGGACTCAGCCCACCCGGCCCAGGCTGCCTGCAACATGACGTCCCCTGCATACATTCTGCTCCCTTAGACTCAGCCCACCCGGCCCAAGCCGCCTGCAACATGACGTCCCCTGCATACATTCTGCTCCTTCAGACTCGGCCCACCCGGCCCAGGCTGCGTGCAACACGACATCCCCTGCATACGTTCTGCTCCCACCCTGGCGCCGTCGTTGCTGTAACACTCCCTGCACCTGGAGCTCCTTCCTCCTTCCCCTCTGCCTGCACCCACCAGGCTGATGGTAATACTTCCACGTCCTATCGCAGGAGGACTCCCACGGCCACAGCATCCAAATCCAGTGGTACCCGCGTGCCAGAAACTCGGCAGGAATATCTGGATGTGTTGCTTCCTTTTTTATTTATTTATTCATTTTTTTATTTTTGAGACAGAGTCTCACTCTGTCGCCCAGGCTGGAGTGCAGTGCTGTGATCTCGGCTCACTGCAACCTCTGCCTCCCGAGTTCAAGCGATTCTCCTGCCTCAGCCTCTCGAGTAGCTGGGATTACAGGCGCGCACCACCATGCCCGGCTAATTTTTATATTTTTAGTGCAGATGGGGTTTCACCAAGTTGCCCAGGCTGGTCTCAAACTCCTGACCTCAAGTGATCTGACTGCCTTGACCTCCCAAAGTGCTGGGATTACAGGCATAAGCCACCACGCCTGGCCGGGTTACCTCCTTTTTAAACACGCAGATTTTATCCCTCTAGTGTTATTCCAACCTGAACTAAAAAATAAAGAGGAGGCTGGGTGCAGAGGCTTATGCCTGTAATCCAAACACTTTGGGAGGCTGAGATGGGAGGATCACTTGAGGTCAGGGGATCAAGTCCAGACTGGGTAACACAGTGAGACCCCATCTCTACAAAACATAATTAGCACACACACACAGGCGCAAAAGCAGCGTGTCCGTGCTCCTTCACCCCCAGTGAGTCGGGTCAGCAGTAGCCTGTGGTCCTAAGGTGAGTGGACGTGGCTCTGCTTTGCTCCCAGCCCTGTCACAGTGGTGATTTCCAGCAGCTAGTCCAAAGTCAATCAACAATAAAAGTCAGGAGACACGAAGTTCTGCTCAGAACAGAATCCCAGCTCACTGATGCCTCTGAACCTGAGGGCTTATCACAGTCACCCACGTAAGAGCCCCAGACTGAGAATATGGGGGAGGCCAGCCTCTGGGCCACCAGGTCCACACTTCCTCCCCACCCCTAGCTGATCCAGTCTACGCTTCCTCCCCTACTACAGGGCGGATCCAGTCCACACTGCCTCCCCACCCACGGCAGATCCAGTCTACACTGCCTCCCCGACTGCAGGGCACATCCAGTCCACACTGCCCCCCCACCCAGGGCGGATTCAGTTCACACTGTCTCCCCGACTGTAAGGCGGATCCGGTCCACACTGCCTCCCCACCCAGGGCTGATCCGGTCCACGCTTCCTCGTCACCCAGGGCAGATCCGGTCCACGCTTCCTCCCCACCCAGGGCTGATCCGGTCCACGCTTCCTCCCCACCCAGGGCTGATCCGGTCCACGCTTCCTCGTCACCCAGGGCAGATCCGGTCCACGCTTCCTCCCCACCCAGGGCAGATCCGGTCCACGCTTCCTCCCCACCCGGGGCTGATCCGGTCCACGCTTCCTCCCCACCCGGGGCTGATCCGGTCCACGCTTCCTCCCCACCCGGGGCTGATCCGGTCCACGCGTCCTCCCCACCCGGGGCTGATCCGGTCCACGCGTCCTCCCCACCCGGGGCTGATCCGGTCCACGCGTCCTCCCCACCCGGGGCTGATCCGGTCCACGCGTCCTCCCCACCCGGGGCTGATCCGGTCCACGCGTCCTCCCCACCCGGGGCTGATCCGGTCCACGCGTCCTCCCCACCCGGGGCTGATCCGGTCCACGCGTCCTCCCCACCCGGGGCTGATCCGGTCCACGCGTCCTCCCCACCCGGGGCTGATCCGGTCCACGCGTCCTCCCCACCCGGGGCTGATCCGGTCCACGCGTCCTCCCCACCCGGGGCTGATCCGGTCCACGCGTCCTCCCCACCCGGGGCTGATCCGGTCCACGCGTCCTCCCCACCCGGGGCTGATCCGGTCCACGCGTCCTCCCCACCCGGGGCTGATCCGGTCCACGCGTCCTCCCCACCCGGGGCTGATCCGGTCCACGCGTCCTCCCCACCCGGGGCTGATCTGGTCCACGCTTCCTCCCCACCCGAGGCTGATCACTGGAGGGTCTGAGTTCCAGGCTGTCTTGGTGTCATTTCCATCCATCTCCGAGTTAACCCTACAAAGCAAGGGCTAGACCCACCCTTTTTTTTTTTTTTTTTTTGAGACAGGGTCTGGTTCTGTTGCTTAGGCTGGAGTGCAGTAGTTCAATCATGGCTCACTGCAGCCTCGACCTCCTGGGCTCGGGCAATCCTCCTGCCTCGGTCTCTCAAGCAACTTGGACTACAGGCACACACCACCACACCTAGTTAATTTTTTTTTCTTTTTGTAAAGATGAGGTCTCACTCTGTTGCCCACACTGGTCTCGAACTCCTAGGCTCAAGTGATCCCTCCCAAGTAGGTGGGACTACAGGCACATGCTGCCACACCTAATTTATTCATTCTATTTTTTGTAGAGACAAGATCTTGCTGTATTGCCCAGGCTGGTTTGGAACTCCTGGTCTCAGGAGATCCTCCCACTCCACCCTCTCAAGTGTTGGCATTACAGGTGGAGCCACTGCACCTGGCCACTATCCGCATTTTAAAGAAACTGAGGCTGAGAAAAGGAAAGCAACTAGACCGAGAACATGCAGTCAGCCAGCGGCGGGAGGATTCAAACCTTCAAAACAGCTGCTGCAGGCTCCAGAGCCCAGGTGCTCTCACAGGAAGCGGGCACCTGGGGCTGGGCACCAGGCTCCTGCCTGCCCAGCTCCCAGCTCCACCCGGTCTCCTAACAGACCCAGCTGTCCCAGGGCAGCCTTCACCGCTCGCTCTCAGTCCGTGGGACTCAGTGGTCCAGGAAAGGGGTGGAAGGGGACATGACTGGACCTGGGCAAACAGAAAACCACACCCTCCAGCCCAAAGAGACCGATCCAGTCCACACGGCTCGGAACGCCTGCTGGGAAGAGAGCCTCTCTCTCTCCCTCTGCTGGGCTTGGATTCGGGCTCGCAGCCACCAAGGGCCACCATGTAGAATGCTGCCTAACAACAGACCAGGCCAGGAGAGGGGAGCCACCAGGCACTGCGGGTGGCACTTAAGCCCTGTCACACAATCTGCCAGGGTGCCTCCTCCACGCTGGAGTGGACCTCGGCCCAGGGGACACAGGGCACCGCACACACCAGCACCCAGCCACACCTGTGGCCACCGCACACCTGGACTCCCCGGTTCCGTAAACCACGCCTTTCCCTGTTTTGCTATTGCCAACAGGATTTCAGGTTCTGCCACTGAGTCCTCCTACAGCAACACCAGACCACAGCCGCCCACCTCCAACAGCTCCCGGTCTCGCTGGCCACAGACGGACTTGCTCCATAGAGGCAAGGCCACCGGCATGCTCTCAGTTCCTCTACAGGTGGAACTCTACAGGTGCTTGATCTCCCCAACCAGGAAAGAAACTCCCTGAGAGCCGAGTCCACCCACTTCGCTTCTCTGTAACTTCCCTGGCCCCCAGCGCAGGTCGGGGACACAGCAAGCCCTCCTCAATGATGGTCTCAGGTATCACTCCCAAACCACTTCCTTTTTTTTTTTTTTTTTTTTTTTGAGACAGAGTCTTGCTCTGTCGCCCAGGCTGGAGTGCAGTGGCCGGATCTCAGCTCACTGCAAGCTCTGCCTCCCGGGTTTACGGCATTCTCCTGCCTCAGCCTCCTGAGTAGCTGGGACTACAGGCGCCCGCCACCTCGCCCGGCTAGTTTTTTTTAATTTTTTTAGTAGAGACGGGGTTTCAACGTGTTAGCCAAGATGGTCTCGATCTCCTGACCTCGTGATCCGCCCGTCTCAGCCTCCCAAAGTGCTGGGATTACAGGCTTGAGCCACCGCGCCCGGCCCAAACCACTTCCTAAGTGCCTGCCACAACCCAGACACGGCCCAAGCGTGGCCTACACACTGACGATTTCTACTGATAAGGTTTGTGATGTTTAAAAATGTGGGCTGGGAAGCCGGGCACGGTGGCTCACGCCTGAAATCGCAGTACTTTGGGAGGCAAAAGCGGGCAGATCACGAGGTCAGGAGTTCAGACCAGTCTGGCCAACATAGTGAAAGCCCTGTCTCTACTAAAAATACAAAAAAATTAGCTGGGCGTGCTGGAGGGTGTCTATAATCCCAGCTACTCGGGAGGCTGAGGCAAGGAGAATCGCTTGAAGCCGGGAGATGGAGGTTGCAGTGAGCTGAGATCGCGCCATTGCACTCCAGTCTGGGCGACACTGCAAGACTCCATCTCAAAAAAAAAAAAAAAAAAATAGTGTGGGCTGGGGCCAGGCACAGTGGCTCATGCCTGTAATCCCAGCACTTTGGGAGGCAGAGGCAGGCAGATTATTTGAGGTCAGGAGTTCGCGACCAGCCTGGCCAACATGGCAAAACCCCGTCTCTACCAAAAATACAAAAATTGACCAGGCATGGTGGCAGGCGCCTGTAATTCCAGCTACTTGGAAGGCTGAAGCACGAGAATTGCTTGAACCTGGGAGGCGGAGGTTGCAGTGAGCCAAGATCGAGTCACTGCACTCCAGCCTGGGCAACAGAGCCAGATTCTGACTCAATTTTAAAAAAAAGTCCGTTTCTTGGCCGGGTGCGGTGGCTCAAGCCTGTAATCCCAGCACTTTGGGAGGCCGAGACGGGCGGATCACGAGTTCAGGAGATCGAGACCATCCTGGCTAACACGGTGAAACCCCGTCTCTACTAAAAAATACAAAAAACTAGCCGGGCGAGGTGGCGGGCGCCTGTAGTCCCAGCTACTTGGGAGGCTGAGGCAGGAGAATGCCGTAAACCCGGGAGGCGGAGCTTGCAGTGAGCTGAGATCCGGCCACTGCACTCCAGCCTGGGCGATAGAGCGAGACTCCGTCTCAAAAAAAAAAAAAAAATGTGGGCTAGGCAAAGTAGCTCACACCTGTAATCCCAGCACTTTGGGAGGCCGAGGTGGGTGGATCAAACTCCTGAGGTCAGGAATTCGAGACAAGCCTGGCCAACATGGTGAAACCCCCTCTGCACAAAAAATACAAAAAAATTAGCCAGGCGTGGCATGGTGGCGGGAGCCTGTAGTCCCGGCTACAGCTACTTAGGGATATGAAGTAGGAGAATTGCTTGAACCCGTGAGGTCGAGGCTGCAGTAAGCAGAGATCTCACCACTATACTCCAGCCTGGGTGACAAAGTGAGACCCTGTCTCAAAAAAAAGAAAAAAAAATTAAAATTCCAAACCATTCCTAGCTTGTAGACCATATAAAATGAAGTGTCAGGGAAAAAGAAGTGTTTGCCCCGGTTGGGTCTGGCCCATGGGCTGCAGCGCGCTGACTCCTGAGTAAATGAATCAGGACAGCAGACAGGAGGGTGCACAGGTAGTCTGTGCTTGCAGTTTAAAAAAATTAGGCCGGGTGTGGTGGCTCACGCCTGTAATCCCAGCACTTTGGGAGGCCAAGACGGGAAGATCACTTGAGGTCAGGAGTTCAAAACCAGACTGGCCAATATGTTGAAACCCCATCTCTAATAAAAATACAAAAAAATTGGCCAGGCGTGTTGGCAAGCGCCTGTAATCCCAGATACTCAGGAGGTTGAGGCGTGAGAATCGCCTGAACCCGGGAAGCAGAGGTTGCAATGAGCTGAGATTGCACCATGGCACTCCAGCCTGGGCGACAGAGTGAGACTCCATCTCAAAAAAAAAAAAAAAAAGTTACAGCACGTTATGCTGCATTCTGGGCCTTCATCTTGCACTTTATGTGTCTCTGAGAACATTCCAGACCACTACCTGAAGCAGTGCCATCAGAACGGCATACACTGGCCACCCAGAGCTGTCAAACCCGTGAGGTGTGGCCAGTCCTGGGAAGAACTGTGACATGAAATACACACCAGACGTCCAAGTCTTCACAGCAAAAACAGAAGGCTAAATATTTTTTTTAATTATGAATTTCTGTTCGTTTGAGAGATGGGGTCAATTTATGTTACCCAGGCTAGTCTTAAAGTCCTGGGCTCAAGCGATCCTCCCGCTCTGGCCTCCCAAAGCGCTAGGATTACAGACGGAAGCCACCACACCGGCCCTGCCTGGTTCTTTTTAAGAGCTGCATCCTATTCCAGCCCTGATGCAGTGGTTTGGGGGGCCATTTAAGAGGCTGTTGTTCCCAGCAGGGCGCAGTGGCTCACGCCTGTAATCCCAGCCCTTTGGGAGGCCAAAGCAGGCGAATCACCTGAGGTCAGGAGTTAGAAACCAGCCTGGCCAACATGGTGAAACCCCGTCTCTACTAAAAATACAAAAATTAGGCCGGGCGCGGTGGCTCAAGCCTGTAATCCCAGCACTTAGGGAGGCCAAGACGGGAGGATCACGAGGTCAGGAGATCGAGACCATCCTGGCTAACACGGTGAAACCCCGTCTCTACTAAAAATACAAAAAAAAAAAACTAGCCGGGCGAGGTGGCGGGCGCCTGTAGTCCCAGCTACTCGGGAGGCTGAGGCAGGAGAATGGCGTGAACCCGGGAGGCGGAGCTTGCAGTGAGCTGAGATCCGGCCACTGCACTCCAGCCCGGGCTACAGAGCAAGACTCCGTCTCAAAAAAAAAAAAAAAAAAAAAAAACAAAAATTAGCTGGGGGTGGTGGCAGGCGCCTATAATGCCAGCTACTCGGGAGGCTGAGGCTGGAGAATACCTGGAACGCAGGAGGCCGAGGTTGCAGTGAGCCGAGATCTTATCACTGCACTCCAGCCTGGGCGACAGAATGAAACAGTGTCAAGAAAAAAAAAAAAAAAAAAAAAGGCCGGGTGCGGTGACTCACACCTGTAATCCCAACACTTTGGGAGGCCGAGGCGGGCGCATCATGAGGTCAGGAGATCGAGACCATCCTGGTTAACACGGTGAAATCCCGTCTCTACTAAAAATACAAAAAAATTAGCCAGGCATGGTGGCAGGCGCCTGTAGTCCCAGCTGCTGGGGAGGCTGAGGCAGGAGAATGGCATGAACCCGGGAGGTGGAGCTTGCAGTGAGCCGAGATCGCGCCACTGCACGCCAGCCTGGGTGATAGAGGGAGACTCCGTCTCAAAAAAAAAAAAAAAAAAAAAAAAAGGCTGTTGTCCTGGTAAACGTTGTTCTAGCAACTACCCCAGTCTTAAGTCATTCCATCCATGTATTTACATTTTTCTAATGAATTAATTCCTAGAGGTGAAATCAGCAGGTTAAAAGAAATAGACATAATCAATTTGGCTGAATTTTGCTGACTTTTGCCAAATGACCCCTAGCAGGAGGTCCTAACACATTTTCAACACTGAAGCAGAAGTCACTATGGGAGGAGGGGGCATGCCTTCTCTGCCACTAACGGAGGAAATTCCGGAAGGAGGGACCTCAGGATCCCAAAAGAGCCGCAGCACTCCCCGGCCTGACACAGAGCTCAGTTATTTACATTCCCTTCTGGTGACATCATGGGGCGGCTCCAGGGAGGCTGGCCAGCAGCAAACTCACCAAATAAGGTTGGAGGCTCTACAAAAGGAGGCGGGCCTAGTGGTGTCTGGCTGGTCTGTGGGGGGCGGGGTCCCAGGGGACCCTCCAAGCTCCAGACAGGCAGGAAATCGGCTGCCTCCCTGGAAGAGGAAACCTCTGCTTTTTCCCACAAGAATGTTAAACAATTGACAGAGGTGTGGGCGCAGCTGGGAGACACGCCCCTCCCTCCCCTCCTTTAAATATCCAAGAGCTAGGAAAAAACTCAAGAGCCTCCCACAAAAGAGGATTCACACAGGGAGAATTTTTTTTTTTTAAATAAATGGGGTTTTACTGTGTTGCCCAGGCCGCAGTGCGGTGGCACAATCATAGCTCACTGCAGCCTCCGACTCCTGGGCTCAAGCCATCCTCCCGTCTCAGCTTCCCTAGTAGCTGGAACTACAGGCAAGAGCTACCACACCTGGCTAATTTTTTTCATTTTTATTTTTTGTAGAGATGGAGTCTTGCTATGTTGCCCACGCAGAAGACACACCTTTTAATAACAAAAGCAGCTGGCATCTGTTGCTCTGGTACCCCATGCCAGGCACGGTATTGGCTGCTGTAAAGACTCAATTACTTATCTCCCCACAGGAAACTGAGGATTCACAAGCAGGAATTCACAGCCAGGGCTGTCTGACTCCACGGCCCAAATTTGTTCCACCAGCACACGGTACTGACTCATTTCTTCTCAGGATACAGGATAAAGAACAGGAAGGAGAGTTGCTGTTCAGAAAACCCCACAGCGCCTCCCTCCCATCCCTGGAGCCCAGCCGCGGGGAAGGACAGCTCACCTGCCCAGCTCCTCCCCCATCTCATAATGGTCCTCCACGTCCTCCTGCCTGAACGTGGACATGGCGGCCGGTCTGCCTTCCAGCAGCTTCCACTCCAAGGAAAGTGCAGTCACCGCAGCCTGGAGATAGGACCTCAGGAGTCCCCTAATGGTGACCCTGGAGGAGACAGGGAAAGAGAGAAGTGAGGAACTGAGACACCACCCTCTTCTCCTAGATTAATGGACAGACCTGCCTACCAAACACAAGCCTCCCACCTCTCCACTCTGAAGCTCCAGACTCCTCAGAGAGGTGTTGTGTTTAGTGGGCTGGGTCCTGTCCTGTCACCTCTTTTAAAGCCCCATAACCACTCAGAAGGTTAGTAACAGCCCCACTGGGCCACCTTCACCCCACAAAACTCTCCAGACACATAATTCTGGCTTGCCTGACGCTGCCGGCGCCTTTCTTTGTCTCTCCTCGACTTCTCCCAACCTGCTCAGCCAAAATCTCCTACCATTCCTGCACGTTCCCCACGCTCTCCTCAACCTCAAGTCCCAGGGCTACCTTACTCCCTGGCCAATGTCTTAACGAAGTTCTCACGTCTACTTCTTTTTGTTGTCGTTGTTTTGAGAAGGAGTCTCGCTCCGTCGCCCAGGCTGGAGTGCAGTGGTGCAATCGTGTCTCACTGCAGCCTGGAACTCCACGGCTCAAGCGATCGTCCCACCTCGGCCTCCCAAAGTGCTGCCATTCTGGTCAAAATTCCCAAGTTAAGTTACTACCTTAACCCCTCCCTTGTCCTTGCCCTTGGTAGGTCTCTTAAGAACCTCAACGATGGAACGCCCCCGCCCACCCCTAACCATCTCTGACTCTCTCCAATTCTGAATTTTCCAGGAACTGGACGACGCCTTCCACGCTCCTGCAAGCCACTTTGCCTCCCTCCGGCGCTGACCGCCACCGTCCTCGCAAGATTAACCTCTTCCTCCCCGCTTCATGTATCAAAGTCCCCCAACCGCAGTCTCCCCTACCCCCCAAAACGGGCCTCCAAAAAGGACACCATCTGAGTGTCCTCCACCGTCCTCCACCCCCTCTCGCCCAAAATCTCCGCACAAGTCCCTAGGCAGACCCCAATGGCTACCTTTGCAGAACCGCCCCCAAGGCCTTCCCCATCCCTAAGGCTCCGCTCCAGCATCCCTGGTGCCGCCACGCCCCTCGCAGGCCCGGCAGAGCCCCTTCCCCGGCCCAGTCAACCAGATGGGTCCCCAAACCTACCGGCCCCTCAGGTTCTCTCCCTCCCTCGTCCTCCGCGGGCCCCCGGAGCGCCGCCCCGAACCCACCCAGCCCTTCAGTCTCGGCCCGAGTCCGCTCCTCACCCTCCGCCGTCCGGAGTCCAGGGCCGGCGCCGCCTCCTCCAGAAGCCCCGCGCCCCGGCGCCGCGACGCGCCTGCGTCGACGTCACCACACCCGCCAGTGCCCGCCCCCGGGAAGCAGATCCCGCCGCCTATTGGACGGTCCGCCCGCCCCTCGTGCCGCACCTTAACGCCCCGCCCCTAGCTGCCTTTTCGTCCCCCGCACCCGGATGCAGCCTCGCCATTGGCTGAGGACTCGCCATCGCTGGTTTGATTGGCTGCAGTCGACGCTGGTCAGCGGACGGAAAAAAGGCCGAATTCTGACCCCTTGATAGCCCCGCCCGCCTCTCCTCTGACCCTGGTGCTGAAGCTAGAAAAGTGAAGCTGAAGCCCTGCATCCCGCTTCCTGCCTTCCCGGAGCACCGGATGCGCGAATGGATGGGGCTCACCTGTGGCTGAGCGCGCATAACAGCTCCTGGAGTGGACCCCGGGAATGCTTTAGGCCCTATGTGGCAGTTTCCTCCTCTGAAAACTGTTACCCACATTCTAAATACTTAAAATGCAAATGAGGCCAATCCAGGGTTCATTCACAGGGCCCCTGTTCGTCTCAAAATGGAGGATAACAGGCCGGGCGCGGTGGCTCACGCCTGTAATCCCAGTACTTTGGGAGGCCTAGACGGGCGGATCACGAGGTCAGGAGATCGAGACCATCCTGACTAATACGGTGAAACCCCATCTCTACTAAAAATACAAAAAAAAAATTAGCCAGGAATGGTGGCGGGCACCTGTAGTCCCAGCTACTTGGGAGGCTGAGGCAGATGAATGGCTTGAACCCAGGAGGGAGAGCTTGCAGTGAGCCCAGATCGCGCCACTGCACTCCAGCCTGGGCGACAGAGCGACTCCGTCTCAAAAAAAAAAAAAAAAAAAAAAAAAAAAAAAAGGATAACAGCAAGCATTGTATTGAGACTTAGTATGTGCCAACTGACAACACTGGGAGGTAACTATTTTTTGAGACAGGGTGTCACTGTCACCCAGACAAGAGTGCAGTGGAGGTATCAGGCTCACTGCAACCTCCACCGCCCGCGTTCAAACGATTCCCATGCCTCAGCCTCCCAAGTAGCTGGGATTACAGGTGCCCATCACCAAGCCCGGCTAGTTAACCTATTCTTAGTAGAGACGGGCTTTCACCATGTCACCCAGGCTGGTCTCTCCTGAGCTCAAGCAATCCTCGATCTCTGTGATCGGCCCACCTCGGTCTCCCAAAATGCTGGGATTACAGGTGTGAGCCACAAGCCGGCCTTTACTTTTTTTATTTACATTTTCTACAATGCGTTGGTCAGGCGTGGTGGCTCAAGCCCATAATCCCACTTTGAGAAGTCGAGGCCGGCGGATGACAAGGTCAGATGGAGACCATCCTGGCTAACACGGTGAAACCGTCTCCGCTAAAAAATACAAAAATTAGCCGGGTGTGGTGGCGAGCACCTGTAGTCCCAGCTACTCAGGAGGCTGAGGCTGGAGAATGGCATGAACTCGGGAGGCAGAGCTTGAAGTTAGCTGACATCCTGCCACTGCACTCCAGCCTGAGCAACAAAGACTCTATCTCAAAAAAAAATTTAAAAAAAGTTCAGCTTCCACATACCATCTTAACTTTTGTACTATTAAAAAAGAACAGAGGCTGGGCGTGGCAGCTCACACCTGTAATCCCAGCACTTCGGGAGGCTGAGGCAGGAAGATCATGAGGTCTGATCGAGACCATCCTGGCTAACACGGTGAAACCCCGTCTCTACTAAAAATACAAAAAATTAGCCAGGTGTGGTGGTGGGCGTCTGTAGTCCCAACTACTCGGGAGGCTGAGGCAGGAGAATGGCACGAACCCGGGAGGCGGAGCTTGCAGTGAGCCGAGACCACACCACTACACTCCGGTCTGGGCGACCAGTGAGACTCCACATCAAAAATAAAAATAAAGAATAGGCCAAGCGGAATAGCTCACGCCTGTAATCCCAGTACTCTGGGAGGCTGAGGTGGGTAGATCACGAGGTCAGGAGATCGAGACCATCCTGGTTAACATGGTGAAACCCTGTCTCCACTAAAAACTACAACAAAAATTAGCCGGGTGTGGTGGTGTGCACCTGTAGTCCCAGCTACTCAGGAGGCTGAAGCAGGAGAATGGCGTGAACCCAAGAGGCAGAGCTTGTAGTGAGCAGAGATTGCACCACTGCACTCCAGCCTGGGCGACAGAGCGAAACTCCGTCTCAAAAAAAAAAAAAAAAAAAAAAAAAAAAAACAGAACAGGACCCGGTATGGTGGCTCACACCTATAACCCCAGCACTTCGGGAGGCTGAGGCCGCTGCTCTCTTGCAGTCGAGAGTTTGAGACCATCCTGGCCAACACAGTGAAACCCCATCTCACCTAAAAATACAAAAATTAGCCAGACATGGCAACAAGGCACCTGTAATTCCAACTACTCAGGAGGCTGAAGCCCAAGAATTACTTGAACCCTTGAACCCGGAGGTGAAGGCTATAGTGAGCAGAGATGACGCCACTGCAGTTCAGCCTGGGTGATAGAGCAAGACTCTCTCTCAAAACACAGTAATCCAAGCTGCCTACAATTTCCCCGACTGCTGGAAAACATAGTTCAGTTACAGCCCAAATTCAACAGCCAAGCCAAACCTCAGGCACACCTACATGTGGGCAAAGCCTCAGCTGAGGCTTGGCCTCGGCAGTGCAGGGCCAGAGTGCCCCCCCGCTTTGCCAGGAACCCCACAGTGCTACTTCACAGTCCCCACCTGCCTTCCTGAGGACACAGAAACACGCAGAAAATGATCATGTTAACCTTCTTATCAGCATTGACAAGATTAGGCCTCCTCACATCCTTGGCACCATTTAGAGAACAAATGAGGTGTGGTGGCTCACACCTGAGATCCCAGCACTTTGGGAGGCTGAGGCAGGAGGACTGCTTGAGTCCAGGAGGGAGACCAGCCTGGGCAACACGGCACAGTGGCTCACACCTGTAATTCCCAGCACTTTGGGAGGCTGAGGCAGGCAGATCACTTGAGGTCAGGAGTTCAAGACCAACCAGGCCACAGCAAAATTCTCAAAATAAATAAAAATTAGCTGGGCATGGTGGCACATGCCTAGAGTCCCAGTTACTTGGCAGTTTGAGGCAGGAGAGTCCAGGAGGTGGAGAATGCAGTGAGCTGATTGCAGTACACCCATCTGGAAAATAGCAACACTCTGCCTCTAAAAAATTGTTTAAAAGGCCGGGCACAGTGGCTCACGCCTATAATCGGCCAAGGCCTGTAAAAGGCCAAGGCAGGCAGATCACAAGATCAAGAGATCGAGACCATCCTGGACAACATGGTGAAACCCCCACCCCTACTAAAAATACAAAAATTAGCTGGGCGTGGTGGTACACGCCTGCAATCCCAGCTACTCAGGAGCCTGAGGCAGAAGAACTGCTTGAACCCAGGAGGTGTAGGTTGCAGTTAGCAGATGGTGCCATTCCACTCCAGCCTAGGAAACAGAGACTCCATCTCACAAAAAAGTTTCAAAGCAAGCAAATGGATTTCTAGCGAACTAGTCAGGACTGGAATGACCATAGAAAATCCTGATGGTGGATAGAACCCGTGAGCTTGTCAGCAATTCAGAGAGTTGCTGAAGTCTGCAAAGTTCAATCCAGTGCCCCTCACTCCACAGGGCCATCCAAATGCATTCAAAGTGACATCTTATAATTCTTTGCCACGCTAACTCCCTGAGCACTTCAAATGCTCAGTAGACCCATGCAGCTGGCAGCTGCTTCTCTGAATGACACAGGGGTAGGGCATTCCAACCATTCCAGAACGTTCCACCTACCACACTGAGGCAGCCCCAGGCTGCACCTAACTAGGGCCCGGGTCCCCTTCTAGGTACTGGGCAGCCCTGCTCCCCTAGGAAGACACGGTGAAAAACGCAAAACGGAGTCACCACCATATCAAATTTATTATTCCAATGGCACTAGTACAGCTGGAGGTGCTCATGGTGACACCGCACAGGACTTCCTGCCTGCTAGAAATCATCTACCCGCTTGTTCCTTTCCCCTTTCCGGGGCAAAAGCCACTACGGGCCATTTACCCAAATAAACCTCTTAATGCGTTTGTTAAAATTTGTTTGGACATCTGAGTTTCCCTCTGAAGAAACGGAAAAAGTGTTGGGTGTCCCATCCCACCTCCCCCTCCCCGACCAGCCCAGTAAAAGTCCCTGCTAAGAGGGCGTGTCTGCTGCCTCTGGACTCTGGAAATAAATATCGAAAGAAACGGCATCAAGTGTTAAGGTTGAGTGATGGCACGCAGCGGGCCCCGGAAACCTCTCAGGGGAGCGTCGCTGTGTCGGGACAGTCTCCAGGACGTGGTGCTGTGGGTGCTGCGAGTCCCCAGGGCAGCAGGTGCTGCAGGAAGGGCCGCCTACAATTTGTCCAGGAAGTTGTCCAGGGCCGGGATGCCTTCCTTCAGGCCCTTGCGTTTGCGGGTCTCAGCCACCACCTGGCTGGGGCGGCTGCTGTTGTCAAAGGGGTCTCCGGGCAGGATCTGCCAGTGGTCGAACACACACTGGGGGAAGGCCTGGCCGCCCGTGTTGGACCTCAGGTCAGCGGTGAAGCCTGCAGAGGGAAGCGAAAGGCTCACTGGGCTGCCAGGAAGGTGGCAGGATGGAGGAAAGTCCTGTCGGGAGCTCAGGCTAGTTCCTCAGCCCAAGTCACCCTGCAGACCAGACGCTCGGCCTGGTGCCCAGCACTCCACCAAGAGCCTGCTCGTTCGGGACGACCCTGTGCTATAGCTCAGCTACTCTACTGGCCCGAGGCCTAAGCCTTCAGAGCTCCAGGCCCAGAGCCCTTCTCACACTGGGAATAGGAGAGTCCCTCCCCTGTGAATTCAGTGATTTGGGGTCACAAGCAGTCAGAAGCTGGGCCACCTGCTAAGTCCATCATCTGCTCCCATCAGGACACCTCCTTTAACACCCTGCTAAACTTACTGGGCTTCTGGCCCCCAGACTAGCCTGCCGGGCTCTGCAGGCCACGCTGGGTAAACACTCACCAAAGGACTCGTTGACAGGCAAGTAGGCCTTGACGACAAACATGGGGGTGCCGGCCACTTGGGACTCCTCGAACACGTGGCCCCGCTTCCTGTTCAAAACTCCGTAGATGCCACCGACCACTTGCTCTGGACACTGCCAGAAGAGAAAGAGAAGCCGTCAGCGGCTGCTGGGCAGGACGGTGGCAGGGTCAGCGGCAGGCAGGCAGACCTCACCTGGATCTCCACAAGGTAGATGGGCTCCATGAGGCGCGGCTGGGCGGTCAGCACGCTGGCGTAGAGGCAGCGCCGCGCCGTGGGGATGATCTGGCCGCCCCCGCGGTGGATGGCGTCAGCATGCAGGGTCACGTCGTGGACGTCGAAGCGCACACCCCGCATGTTCTCCTCACACAGCGCACCCTGGGGGAGGGGGAGGGGGAGAGCCGTTGTCAAGGGCCCAATGCATCTCGGCTGCCTGCTTTCCACCTGCCAAGTCCTGCAGGTCTCCACCAGGGGGACCTGGGGCCTTGCCCACCTTGGCCCTATCAGGGTCCCTGACTCAGCAGGCAGGATCATAAGGTCCCTCTAGAGCGTGGAAATGGGTGTGGTCTGCATGTGCTGAGCTGTGCCTCACCTCCTTGGTGGCCCACTGGAAGCCGGCCACCACACTGTCCTTGATCTCGTTGAGGTACTGCACGCCCTTGGTGATATCGGTGAGGATGTTGGGGCCGGTGCCGTCAGGCCCAAAGCACCAGATCTTGCGGGCCTCGGCCACGTCCCACTCGTACTTCTCGGCCAGGTAGCGCGCCCGCTGCTTGAGCTCCTGGCGGGCAGACACCTCGCCTTTATCGATGTCCTCGGCCAGACCATCGGGGAAGGGCCGCGCCTTCATGTACAGTCGGTTGTGCTTGTTGGGGGACTTGGAGAGGCAGAGCACGTTTGACTCTTCACTGACTGTCTCGCGGTACGAGACGACGGGGTCAGATTTCTGCAGAAAGAAGAAAAAGGTCACACACCTGCCTGTCGGAAGAGGGGACCTTACACGCAGAGGCATCCTTAAACGCTTTTCCCAGTAAGGCAGACCTAACACAGTCTGGCAGAGCCACATCAATTGGAACCAAGTGGAATCAGTATCGCACCACCAAGCACATCTCACTCCCTGCAAGGACAAGCAGCAGGGGCTCCACGGAGCTCTCCAGCACAGAAACCACAGGCTTGTGGAATTTTAAGCATTAACAGGAAAAAAACAAGGTATGGAGCAGGCCTCGCCCTATCCCACCGGAGCATCTGTGTTTGTGGACTGAAAACAGCAAGATGAGCTGTCTCTGAGTTAACTCAAAAAACAGCCCTGGAGACTGGGCACGGTGGCTCACGCTTGTACTCCCAGCACTTTGGGAGGCCAAGGCGGGTGGAACAAGAGATCAGATCAAGATCATCCGGGCTAATGCGGTGAAACCCAGTCTCTACTAAAAATACAAAAAATTTGCCAGGCATGGTGGGCACCTGTAGTCCCAGCTACTTGGGAGGCTGAGGCAGGAGAATCACTTGAACCCGGGAGGTGGAGCTTGCAGTGAGCTGAGATCGCGCCACTGCACTCCAGCCTGGACAACAGAGCGAAACTTTGTCTCAAAAAAAAGAAAAAAAATAGCCCGGGACAGGCACGGTGGCTCACACCTGTAATCCCAGCACTTTGGGAGGCCAAGGCGGGGGAATCACGAGGTCAGGAGATTGAGACCATCCTGGATAACACAGTGAAACCCCGTCTCTACTAAAAACACAAAAAAAAATTAACGAGCCGTGGTAGCACGCGCCGCCTATAGTCCCAGTTAGGAAGCTAAGTGAGGCAGGAGAGTGGCGTGAACCCAGGAGGTGGAGGTTCCAGTGAGCTGAGATCACGCCACTGCACTCCAGCCTGGATGACACATCGACATTCTACCTCCAAAACAAAACAAACAAAAAAACAGCCCCACATGTCTGGAGAAGACCCCAAAAAGGAGACTTGAGGAACCTAAAATGCTGAAACCTAAAAGATCGAGTCTAGGCGCCTGCACGGAGCCCACTTGGGCTCAGCTTTAAAACAGAGGGCAGGAGTCGATGCCTGGGGAGGGGCGTGGGGACGGCCGGTCACTGGCGCCTCACCTTGATGGGGATGCAGGCGTGGTCCTCCTCCAGGTCCTTCAGGCAGATCTCCAGGTGCAGCTCACCGGCGCCCGCGATGATGTGCTCCCCCGACTCCTCGATGATGCACTGAAAGGGACACGAGTTAGCACCAAAGGGGCAGGGGGCTCGGAACAGGTGGGACACCAGGCTACCAGCTTCCGTTTAGCTAGGAAGCAGCTGGACCCCGCCAGGACAAGATTTCAGTGGAAGGTGCCAGGAGCCTGGGACCAGCACAAACTCCTGAAGAAATGTAAGGCCCACAAGCTACGGTGAACATGCGCAGGGCAGCCTGGGAGAGGGTGGGGGCCGCCTGGGCGGGGGTCCCCGTTTACACAACTTCCATCTGGGAGGTGTGAGCCCCATGGAAGCAGGGGTTTTTCCCACAGCTGGGAACCCCTCCTTTCATGACATGTCACCCCAATCTGACAACCACAGCAACCCACACAGCCACAGCTGAGGCCACAAGCCGCCCCCCGACAGTGACTGCTCCCAGCGGGTACACTCCGCGCCCACCTGCACCATGGGGTCGGATTTGGCCAGCCGCTTCAGTCCCTCCACCAGCTTGGGTAGGTCAGCCGGGTTCTTGGCCTCCACGGCCACTCTGACGACAGGGCTGACACTGAACTTCATCACCCGCATGTTGTGCGCGTGCTCGAAGGTGGTGATGGTGCCCGTCTTCACCAGGAACTGGTCCACACCCACCAGGCCCACAATGTTCCCACAAGGCACGTCCTCGATGGGCTCCACATAGCGGCCCATCATCAAGATTGTTCTGGAGAAAGCAAAACGCGGCAGCAGGCCGCAGGGATGATTCTGCTGGATCCTAGGCTAGGGCAGGTCCCTCCCAGGGTTGGGAGCCCTCCTGCCTGGTCCCAGGGCAGGCTGGGGGCTTCCGCAAGTCCGTGACTGCTGTGTGGGGGCTGCCAGGAAACATACCCTCTTTGGAGTCACTGCCCTCTCCCTGGGTATGGGTCAAGACTGCCACCACCCACCTGGAGCCCAGGGATACAGATGAGCGGGGATCTGCTGTGCCCTGGGACTTGTGGCTTCTCTAGGAACGCCCTCACTGGATTCTGAGGATAAAAGCTGTGGCTGCACTAATATCACCCTACACTCCCTCTACGCTCCTCACTTCTAGCTCCTGACCGAGGCGCCAAAGACCTGGAGCAGGGCAGGGCCCACAACAGTGCTGAGGGGCCTGGCCATCACCCAGCGGCTCACCTCTGGATTGGCTTCAGGTAGAGGTCCTCCTTCTTCCCGGGGGTGTAGTTGGGCCCCATAATCCTGACCTTCAGGCCAGTGGAGACCAGGCCCGAGAAGACCCGTCCAAAGGCGTAGAACCGACCTTTGTCGGAGGTTGGCACCATTTTGGAAATATACATCATAAGGGGGCCTTTGGGGTCACAGCTTTTAATGCCTGAGGGACAGAGAAAACCCGCAAGCTTTATTCCAGTGCAGCTCAGCCTTCTGGAAGCCTGCAACCCGCAACCTCAGGAAGTCCTCCGGCTGCAACTCAGGACCCGACCACCAGGACCACTTACCCATGGCAGCCTCGTCGTCCGGGGGCCCCTCGTACAGGAGCTCGCAGCGGTACTTTTGGGCCGTCACAGGGGAGGGCAGATGGATGGTGATCATCTGCAACAAGGCGTCTCCGGCGGGCAGCCAGCGGCGCATCACAGCCTGCAGGGGCGGAGGGCGGTGCATCAGACACCTGGGGAGCCCAGGAAGGCCCCATACACCCTTCCTCTCTTGAAGCCAAGGAAGCCAAAGTCACGAGTCTTGTTCTCCAAAGCATGGCCCCTTTTGGAAGGCGGCAAAGGCCGTGCACACTCCTGCCAAGGCCCTTGTCCACACCTGTCCCAGATGGGGCTAGCTGCTAGGATGTGTCTCCAGCAACACCTGAAGACTAAATCGAGAGGGACAGCAGCTGTCCCTGCGCAGCTGCGGACCTCAGCCCCCAGGGCCTGGGCTGTCAAAGCATCCAGAAGCCGCAGCCTGCGTTCCCTCCACCCGCGGGCTGGGCTCAGGCCGCACCTTCAGCAGGGGTTTGCCTTCTTTGTCCTTGTCCTCACTGTCCAGTTTGATGTCCAGTTTCTCTATCAGTTTTGCTGTCTCCTCTTTCTTGAAATTCATGATGGCATCAAACACCTAAATTCACCACGAGGAGACAGGAAAGCCCATTTGGGAATGGCAGGAGGAAGCCTGGCACTGCTTCCTGCTCGAGAGACTAAGGTCAGCGCAGGGGGACGCAATGCAGAGCAGGAGCAGGCCTGGCCTGCCTACCAGGGGCCCAGCTGAGCGAATGGGGAGCTGGAGAAAGCCTCGAGATAGAACAGAGAAAAAGCCCACTCTGACACATAGACAAGAGCACGAGTTCTGACTTACAAGCACTGAATGGCTACCTGTAGCCAAAACCGCAAGTTACCCAAACCCCTCCTTGCAAGGGAGGTCCCAAGGCTCTGGCTGTGTAGTCCAGGCCTTAAGAGAAGAACCCTGACTCCACCTCAGTTAGGAGCTGCGCCACCTCCCACCTTGCACCTGCCCCACAGGGAGATGGGCCCAATCAGCTGACAAGCAACCGGCCAGAACCAGCAGGGCCAGGGGCCAATAGGCCCGGCGCAGCCCTCACTCCTCACCTTGAAGATGGGGTCCAGGATCAACTGGCAGAAGGTGCGTGGCAGCTTCTTCCCATCGGGGCTGGTGGCTGACTTACTGAACTTGCCGTTGGCTGGATCAAAGTACCTAGCAGGGAGAGACAAAGCCAAATCAAGTTAGGGCCTCCAAGGCATGAGGCGGGGGGGTGGGGGGATCGCCAAGGGGACGTGCTTGGGCCAGACTCTCTGGGGTGACTGGTGGGCTTGAGCCGTGCTGTGAATATGGCACCACAACCCTGGGCGCTGCCACTCCCCCCAGGTGTCAGGAACCCCCTAATCATACCCCGTAGGGCTCACCTGTCACCCCACAGCTTCTTCATCATGTCCTCCACTTTTTTGGCCCGCTCTGCAGGCCCCAACTGGCCCTCCCCTTTGGCAGCAAACTTGGCCACGTACATCTCCGCAAACTGCTTCAGGGTGAAGGCCCACCCATGGAGGCCAGACCCGAAGCCCACAGTACCGAGGACAGGATCGATCTGGAGGTATGAGAAATGGGAAGCGGCTGTGAGGAGGGCCCCTGGGCAGAGCCTGCAGTTGCGGACTGGGTGCCTCAGGCATGGGCCTCAGACGCTGGATTTCTTCAGTAGACATCAGGTCAAAGTGAAGAAATGATCAGTCATCACGAACAAGGGGGCCGGCCCCTCCACCACCCACGACACTGTTCCCTGCGCTCGCCTCTTCCAGCTGCCCAAAGATCAAGGGTTGGGTCAAGAAGGTTGAGAACACTCCAGCCCCCTTCTCTGTCACCAAAACATTCCTGGCAAAAACACACTTCCAGTCCCCTCAGCTCAACTCCGCTCCCCGCCAGCTCCTGCAGTGCCCATTGCAGTGGGCACACCACCCAGCCAGGGAGGGCCGTACCATGATGTTGCCCATGGGGCCGCTCTCGCCCTCGCCGTAGGTGGAGATGATGACGTTCACGTTCTCCACAATGCGCTGGAAGGTCTGGTAGAGCTCCTCGGGCTCTAACTGCAGCTCCAGCAGGGCACGGTCCATCTTGTTCATCATCAGCACAGGCTTGATGCGCTCCGCAATGGCCTGCCGCAGCACTGTCTCCGTCTGCACACACACGCCTAGGGATGCAGGGCACGGGGCGGCGCTGTCATCCTCAAACAGGGAAGGCCCCGGGTTCTAGGCCCTGCCTCAGGGGGACCCGCTGCTTACCTGACACGCAGTCCACCACAACCAATGCACCATCAGTGACTCGGAGGGCAGCGGTCACCTCCGAGGAGAAGTCGACGTGCCCGGGGGAGTCGATGAGGTTAATGAGGAAGCCGGCGCCGTCCTTGCTCTGCTTGATGAAGTTCAAGTCATTCTCCGAGAGCTCGTAGAAGAGTGAGATGGCACTGATGGAGGGAGGGATCCATCAGGGGGACAGGATGCACACACCTGGCCCAGGGAGGCTGGGATGCTGTCAGAAGCCAGGCTGCTCCTCCCTCCATGACTCATCCCTGGAGAGGCTCCCACAAGACCCAACCCACCCACAAGAGCCAACCCACCCTTGTCCTTTGCCTCTACAATACTCTGTCCAAGACAGGCCCCCCACGACAGGAACTCCTGGTACCAGCCCCACAGCCAGCTACTCAGAGACTCCTGACCAGACACTCTGCCCCACCGACTTGGTCCCCCCAAGACTCATCACACCTGACTCAAAGTAGCAACGAAAAGACTCAGCAGGACAGCAAAAGCCTTCAGAGACTCTGACCCTTCCCTCCTTACTTCTGCCCCTGCTCCAGTGGAAATGAAGAGCTTTAGCCAGAGACCCTCACTATGGTGCCAACCCAGGACAAAAAGCATTTAGGATCACTGTGTTCTGCGCTGACGTTTTAAACTCTCACCCCACTCACATCAGGGGCCAAAAACTGTCACGGAATGAACGCCATCCAGCGCAACACAAAAGCTTCCCGCATCCTGAGTGCCAGGAACACCCCCCCTTCCAGGTGTGACAGCAAAACCCCTCCAGACATTGTAGGAGTGGCGGCAAGTCCTCCCAGGGAAGGAGAACCACTGAGTGAAGCTCCTCCTCAAGAAAATCTTTCACCTCGCGGTACCCCCAATCCCTGTGACTCTTGATGCCGTCTCACTGGACTGAACCTCACTCATTCTCCCATGAATTAAGAAACCAGGAGAAAGAGACATTGCCTAGTCTCTCCCCGCCCACCCTGGCCCAGTGGCCTCCAGCTGTCAGGCCAGCACCTCCCTGCCTGGGTACAGAGGGCAGGGGGAGCTCACGTTGACTTGATGGTGATGCAACGCTCCTGCTCATCCTTCCGGGTGTCAGTGAAGCGTGTCTCCCCGGCCCGGGCCGAGGCGATGATGCCCGCCTTGCACACCAGGGAGTCTGTCAGCGTGGACTTGCCGTGGTCCACGTGGGCGATGACTGACATGTTGCGGATGTTGGCCTTCTTGTCCATGATGGCGCGGATCTGGTCTACCGTGAAGTTCACCTGGGCAGAAGGGGGAGGCTCAGACCAGAGATTTCCAGGAACACGGCTTGGCAGGGAGCGTTCAGTCCAAACGAACCAACATGCCCAAGGCCAGGAGGGGGCTGGTGTTGGGGTGCCCCAAGCCCACCCAATCCTGCCAGCCTAACACGCCTTGAGAACTACCCCGCAATCTCCAAGGATCCCCTGTCAACAGATGTCATCCAAAATTGACAACCCAGAAATAAAAGCGCTCAGAAATAAAACTCAGTAGCAACAGATTTCCTTGATACCAAGGACAAACACTAAAGAGTTATTAGAGGCCAAACACGTAAGGGATGAACCTTCTCCCAAAGCCCCCTCCACGTTTGTCATCGGGCCACCCAGGCTTCCCCGACCAAAAACCTTCATAATAAAATGCAAGGTCACCCCTCGGCAAGAGGGATCACACAAGGCCACCCACCCCAGGAGATAACGGGGAGCCGGAACGGCCCTAACAGCCACAAGCCTACACCTCGTGTCTCAAAACGAGTCTTTGCACATTTCGGAGCCACAAGGACAAGCGCCTAGGGTCGGCAGTTAACAGCATCAGAAGAAGGTATTTGGGAGGAAAGGGGATACTTTCAGGGGTCGCTTTGCTCGTTCTGCCATTTCCCTGCCGCCCCTAGTCCCCCGGCAAAAAATCGATCTCAAACTCGCGGCCCGCGAGTTACATAAGGCGCCTCCCCGTCTCCCCGCTTCCACCGCGGTGCCCGCCATTACAACGCTTGCCACATCATCATACCCCACCCCCATCCTCCCTAACACCCCAGCTCCAGCCGGGTCTGGGCAAGGTTACGGCGCCCCCGGAAGCGGAGAAGGGGCTCCGTGAACAGTGCGGCGCACAGACATGGCGGCGACCGCTGCCCCAACCCCGGCTCCTCCGGCTCCGCCACCGCTACGTCTCCTCCCGCCACGGGCGGCCCCAGCGTCTAGGCAGCGTCGGCCCCGCGGAAGCCCCGCCGCCGTTCCGGGACACCAGCGAGGCAGAGTTACTCACCATGGTGGCGGATGGCGGTGGATTCTCCCAGGTAGAACCGACTGAAGCAAGTCGCGCCCAGGATGGCGACGACGACGGCGGAAGAGAACGCTGACGTCAACACTCAGCACTTTATAGGCGGACGCCGGTTGGGCGGGTCATGTGACTGCGCTGCGGAGGCGGGGCGAAGCGACGCCGCGCAAGCGCACGGAGGCGTTCCCGCACACCTCCCCCGTTAACCCATTCGGCGCTGGCAAGGCTGCTTTAGGATACAGTCTGGGCGTCTCGGGGATGGTGGTCGCCCTCGGTGTGCAGTGTTCAGGTGCACAAAGCAAAGAGCGCCGTTTTAGCTGAGAATAAGAACCATAGCAACGATATTAGCTTACAAAATGTCCAGCACTTCTCTTGAAGCCACATTACAAGGTGAATAGAGTCTGTGAATTTTACCCAAGTCAATTTCCCGGTTTGGGCGTTGTTATGTAAGCCGATATCCCTGGGAGAAGCCGAGGGAAAAAGGACACTCGCGACCACTATACTGTTTTTCAACTCCTTACCTGCAATTATTTCAAAATAAAAAGATTTATAAGAAGAAGCAGGCATCGGAATCACTGATCCCACAAATGCATACTGAGCATCTATGCACCAGGCATTGTTAGAGGTTTTGTAGATACAGCAGTGGACAAAACACCTTGCTACCTTGACCACACTGCGTGCACTTCTACTAGCTACTAGGATTTCTCTTTGCCTCAGTTTCCTCGTCTGTAAATCGGAGGTGATCAATACCACCCTATTGTTTGGGGTGGACTAAAACGAACTAAAGACATCTAAAAGAATTAGCACCGTGCCTGGTACCCAACGCTCAGTAAACGCTATGTATTTAATTAGCTAAGATTGCTATTAATAAAACATTTATTTCAGGACTGGTTTGCCATGCCCCAGGCACCCGGCTAAGCGCTTTACTGGCACAATTTCATTTTCTAGTTCATTTCCTCTCCAGGGGGAGGCGCAGGAAGACTGTTTAGCATTTGTGTCCTAATCTGACCCTAAGAAATAGTTGAATGTGTTTCATAGCTCATGAATTGGCATTCAATTGAGTATCTCTATTCCTTATGAAGAGCCTAGCCCGCTGTTTAGCACATAGTAGGTACTCAGTATTTCTTGCATAAATGATGTTCTCGCAGTGCAAATGAACCCCCTATGGCACGTCTTTCCCTAAACTCACTTTGTGAAACAGAAGAGCCACTGCAGTGCTTTTCCTGGGCTGGGAGAGGGGGAGGTGTGGATCCACAAAAAGCAATGCAAATTCCAGCCTGGACTCTAAAATAAACCTGTACACTCCTCCCCCTCACAAATGCTTCGGGCACTTTGCTTTACAAAGCGCTGTCTCAACCTTGGTTTTCATTTAATGGATGATTGCTCTTGCTATCACCATTTAACCCGATGGAAAACTGAAAGTATCTTCTGAAAGAATTGAGGCTCCGAAAGGCAGATGGCATGGCAGGGAGCAGATGTGAGCGCCCGGGGTCCCTAACCACCTACACCTGTGCCTGTGACGCGTTTAATGTTAAGTTACAAGTCAAGCGCATGCGCCATTTGGGGGATGAGTTTTGAGCAGAGTATTCCGTTTCTCATTCTTAATAATAAAATTCTTCAAAATCTTTAAATGCATTAAGCACCTACTACGTGTTGGGTTCCCTATTGGGCGCTTCGCAGCCGTTTTTTCCTTGCAAGGTGGGGGCATTTCAGAGATGTAATGGAAAGGTTTTCATTGAAAGAGGGGTTAGGCGAGAGGCGGAGGTTGCAGTTAGCCGAGATCGCGCCACTGCACTCCAGCCTGGCGACAGAGCGAGACTCCGTCTCAAAAAAATTAAAAAATTAAAAAGGGGTTAGGCTGGGTGCAGTGGCTCACGCCTGTAATCCCAGAACTTTGGGAGGCCAAGGCAGGCAGATCACCTGAGGTCGGGAGTTCAAGACCAGCCTACTCAACATGGAGAAAACCTGTCTTTACTAAAAATTAAAAAAAAAAAAAATTAGCCGGGCGTGGTGGTGAACGCCTGAAATCCCAGCTACTTGGGAGGCTGAGTCAGGAGAACCGCTTGAACCCGAGAGGCGGAGGTTGCAGTGAGCCGAGATCAGGCCACTGCACTCCAGCCTGGGCGACAGAGCAAGACTCTGTCTCAAAAAAAAAAAAAAGGGGGGGGGGGGGCTGTTCACATCTATCCCGGAACTTAATAAAAGAGGGGTTGAATTTGTTCTCAAGTGCACGGATTGCTTATTGAAAAATTCTAATATCATGTAATTTAAAGAAGTAGGGGGAGAGCTCAAAGGAAAAAGGGGAATTTTCAACCCCGCAGCTGCAGGGATGGAGCCAGGTGTTGGCAGGGAAGGATCTCTCCCACTGTCATCCCCACATCCACGAATAGCAGAATCCTGGAGTACCACAAGCAGCCACAACCAGGTCAGCTGTCATAAGGACAATAATAAATACAGGCTGCGTTTAAAGGGTGGGGACCAAGAAAAAAATTCACCTCTGCAGAGAAGCTCCGTTGCGCATGCGCCTGCTGCGGCGCCAGGAGGGCTCAGAGACCGCAGTAGCGGCCCCTGCTGACCGACAGTCGCCAGTGCAGGCCTCTCGACACTGCCTGGGTTTTTTTGGGTTTTTTTTTGGTTTTTTTTGTTTTTTTTTTTTTTGAGACCTAGTCTCCCTCTGTTGCTAGGCTGGAGTGCAGTGATGCGCTCTCGGCTCAGTGCAACCTCCGCCTCCCGGGTTCAAGCGATTCACCTACCTCAGCCTCCCGAATAGCTGGGATTACAGGTGCGCGTCACCACGCCCGGCTGATTTTTTGTATTTTTAGTAGAGACAGGGTTTCACCATGTTGGCCAAGTTGGTCTTGAACCCCTGACCTCGTGATCCGCCCGCCTCGGCCTCCTAAAGCGCTGGGATTACCCGCGTGAGCCACCGCGCCCGGCCAACACTGCCTTTTAACGGTTTATTGAGCGTTTACTAGGACCTGACCTCACAGTCCTTGAAATCAAATACTCCACCTAATCTACCCACACCCTGGGCTTTGGGTGGGCTCCTTTACGCCTGAGAAAATGGAGACTCAGAGAAGTTAAGTCATTTACCCACGTTCACAGAGCTAGTAAAGGTGCAGCCGAATCCGACTCAAGGAGCGATTTAATTGGGAAGGAGCCCGGCCCTGCGACTGTTGCCCAGATGCATTTCAGATTTGGGAAATGGGCCGGGCATGGTGGCTCAGGCCTGTAATCCCAGCACTTTGGGAGGCAGAGGTGGGTGGATCACCTGAGGTTAGGAGTTCGAGACCAGCCTGGCCAACATGGCAACACCCCATCATACAAAAAATTAGCTGGGCGTGGTGGTGGGCACCTGTAATCCCAGCTACTCGGGAGGCTGAGGCAAGGGAATCGCTTGAACCGGGGAGGTGGAGGTTGCTGTGGGCCAAGATCAGGTCACTGCACTCCAGCCTGGGTGACAGAGTGAGATTGTCAAAAAAAAAAAAACAGGGGTGGGGGGAAACAAAGCCAGATGCGCTGAGTTTACACTCGGCTTCTTCCCTCTCTGGCTGTGTGACCTTGGGCAAGTTACTCAACCTCTCTGAGCCGTGGGTGCTGTATGTAATATATTGAATCATAATAGAATCGGTTTTATAAGGCTCTCGTGAGATTTAAATAAATGAATAGAAATAGGTTAGACATGGTGGCTCACACCTGTAATCCCAACAATTTGGGAGGTCGAAGTGGGAGGATTGCTTGAGCCCAGGAGTTTGACCCCAGCCTGGGCAACATAAGGAGACCCCCATCTCCATTAAAATAATAATAATAATAACAAGCCGGGTGTGGTGGCGCGTGCCTGTAATCCCAGTTACTCAGGAGGCTGAGGCACGAGAATTGCTTGAACCTGGGAGACAGAGGCTGCCATGAGCCAAGATCTCACCACTGCACTCCAGCCTGGGCAACGGAGCAAGATTCTGTCTCAAAATAAATAAATACATAAATGAGCTTGGCTTGGTGGCATATGCCTGTGGGCTGAGGTGGGATCATTGCTTAAGCCCAGGAGTTTCGGGCTGCCGTCAGCTATGATTTCACTACTGCACTCCAGTCTGGGGGACACAGCAAGACTCTGTCACACACACAGACAAATAAATATAAATAAAGCACCTAATATTACCAGTACCTGGTATAAGATAATCCATATTAAGAGTTGACTCCGGCCGGGTGTGGTGGCTCACGCCTGTAATCCCAGTACTTTGGGAGGCTGAGGTGGGCGGATCATGAGCTCAGGAGATCGAGACCCTCATGGCCAACACGGTGAAACCCTGTCTCTACTAAAAATACAAAAAGATTAGCTGGGTGTGGTGTAATCCCAGCTACTGGGAGGCTGAGGCACGAGAATCCCTTGAACCTAGGAGGTAGAGGTTGCAGTGAGCTGAGATTGCACCACTGCACTCCAGCCTGGGTGACAGAGCGAGACTCCGTCTCAAAAAAAAAAAAAAAAAGCCAGGCGCGGTGGCTCAAGCCTGTAATCCCAGCACTTTGGGAGGCCGAGACGGGCGGATCACGAGGTCAGGAGATCGAGACCATCCTGGCGAACACGGTGAAACCCCTTCTCTACTAAAAAGTACAAAAAAACTAGCCTGGCGAGGTGGCGGGCACCTGTAGTCCCAGCTACTCGGGAGGCTGAGGCAGGAGAATGGCGTAAACCTGGGAGGCGGAGCTTGCAGTGAGCTGAGATCCGGCCACTGCACTCCAGCCTACGCGACAGAGTAAGACTCCGTCTCAAAAAAAAAAAAAGGGGGGGGGGATTTTCTCTTTTGGGTGATTAAACAAATGGGTTCAGGGAGGCCTGGTGAATCTGCGTAGTAAGAACAGGCACAGTGGCTCATGTCTGTAATTCCAGCACTTTGGGAGGCAGAGGTGGGTGAATCACTTGAGGTCAGGAGTTAGAGACCAGCCTGGCCAACATGACAAAACCCCAACTCTACTAAAAATACAAAAATTAGCCGGGCGTGGTGGCGGGCGCCTCCTGTGGTCCTAATTACTCAGGAGGCTGAGGCAGGAGAAACGCTTGAACCCAGGAGGCTAAGGTTACAGTGGGCAGAGATCACGACACTGCACTCTAGCCTGGGTGATAGTGGGAGACTCCATACCCCCAAAAAAAGAAAAAAGGAAAAAGTCCGAACGCGATGACTCGCACCTGTAATCCCAGCACTTTGGGAGGACAAGGCGGGCAGATCACCTAAGGTCAGGAGTTCGAGACCAGCCTGGCCAACATGGTGAAACCCTGTCTCTACTTAAAAACACAAAAATTAGCTGGGCCTTGTTGTACGTGCCTGTAATTCCAGCTACTCGGGAGACTGAGACACGAGAATCGCTTGAACCCGGGAGGCAGAGGTTGCAGTGAGCCAAGATCACGCCACTGCACTCCAGCCTGGGCAACAAGCGCAAAATTCCATTTCAAAAAAAAAAAAAAAGAAAGAAAGAAAGAAAAGAAAGAAAGAAAGAACAGAAGCTCCAAGCAAAAGCTGGTACTTCTGACCACAGAGCTAAGCAGAGCCTTTATGGTGAATATGGATTTATGCAGCCCCAGATTACTGAGGCTTAAACTGAGGGTCTCGGTCTGGGTCTGTCCAGACTCCCCCTTCTGCTGAGGACCCCAGTGCAACCTTAGGGACGTGCATTAGAGCCTTCAGCTACCTGTTTTGCATTTCTTTGTTTTTTTGGCTGCCCTGGGGGCCTCTGGGCTAGGGGACTTTCCACTGGGCCACACCCACATTGCCCGCAAACACAAGCATCAGTTTTTCCCCTGGTTTTCAACTTCTCCCGAAACCCAGTTCCTAACATTCCTCAGACCCTGGCACTCGTGTGTCCAGCAACCATGGGACCCAGCTTTAAAAGAAACAGAGAGAAATCCCTGCCCTCAGGAGATAGTGGGCTGGAGAGAAAATAGCCAATCAAATATCTGCACAAATGGAAGCTCTCAAATTGCACTAGGAGGGCGAGGGAGACTGAGTAAAGACATGGCATAATAGAGGAGGGTAGGCCAGGCGTGGCTCATGCCTGTAATCCCAGCACTTTGGGAGGCCGAGGCAGGTGAATATCCTTAGGTCAGGAGTTCGAGACCAGCCTGGCCAACATGGTGAAACCTTACTTCTACTAAAAATACAAAAATTAGCCGGGTGTGGTGGCGCACGGCCGTAGTCCCAGTTAGTCGGGAGGCTGAGGCAGGAGAATCGCTTGAACCCAGGAGGTAGAGGTTGCAGCGAGCTGAGATTGAGCTACTGTACTCCAGCCTGGGCGACAGAGTGAGACTTCCTGTCAAAAAAAAATGAAAAAACAAAAACAGGAGACGATTGAGATCTAGCATGAGGAATCAAGGAGGGCATCATGGAGGAGGTGTTTCCTTGTTTGTTTGTTTTTAAGCCGGAGTCTTGCTCTCTCGCCCAGGCTGGAGTGCAGTGGTGCAATCTCGGCTCACTGCAACCTCCACCTCCTGGGTTCAAGCAATTCTCCTGCCCCAGCCTCCCGAGTAGCTGAGATTACAGGTGTGCGCCACCATGCACAGCAATTTTTGTATTTTTAGTAGAAACGGGATTTTGCCATGTTGGCCAGGCTGGTCTCAAACTCCTGACCTCAAGTGATCTGCCTGCCTCGGCCTCCCAAAGTGCTGGGATTACGGCATGGGCTACCACGCCAGGTCACTTTCTTGTTTTTTTTTTTTGTTGTTGTTGTTGTTGTTGTTTTGTTTTGTTTTGAAGACAGTCTTGCTGTCTCACCCAGGCTGGACTGCAGTAGTGCGTTCCCGGCTCACTGCAACCTCTTCCTCCCGGGCTCAAGTGATTCTCCCACCTCTGGGATTACAGGCACCCGCCACTACACTTGGCTAATTTTGTATTTTTAATAAAGATGGGTTTTGCCATGTTTTCCAGGCTGGTCTTGAACTCCTGACCTCAGGCAATCCACCCATCTAGCCTCCCAAACTGCTAGGATTACAGGCGTGAGTCGCCACAACCCACCCGTTTCATGTTTTTAAAGACAGGGTCTCCCTCTGTCACCCAGGCTGGAGTGTGGTGGTATGATTACAGCTAATCGCAGCCTCAACCTCCTGGGCTCAAATGATCCTCTCGCTTCAGCCTCCTGAGAAGCTGGGACTACAGACACACACCACCATGCCTGGCTATTACTATGATTATTATTACTAATTTTTAATAGAGACGGGATCTCGCTAGGTTGCCCAGGCTGGTCTCGAACTCCTGGGCTCAAGCGATTGTGAGGAGGTAATTTTTTTTTTTTTTTAGATGGAGTTTCGCTCTTATTCCCCAGGCTGGAGTGTAGTGTTGTGATCTCGGCTCACTGCAACCTCCACCTCCCAGGTTCAAGCGATTCTCCTGCTTTGGCCTCCCAAGTTGCTGGGATTACAGGGTGCCCCCACCATGCCCAACTAATTTTTGTATTTTCAGTAGAGACAGGGTTTCACCATGTTAGCCAGGCTGGTCTTGAACTCCTGAACTCAGGTAATCTGCCCTCCTTGGCCTTCCAAAGTGTTGGGATTACAGGCGTGAGCCATGGCACCCAGTATTTTTTTTGTTTTGTTTACGTGGAGTTTCGCTTTTGTTGCCCAGGCCAGAGTGCAGTGGCACAACCTCGGCTAACTGCAATCTCTGCCTCCTGGGTTCCAAACGATTCTCCTGCCTCAGCCTCCCAAGTAGCTGGGATTACAGGCATGTGCCACCACGCCCGGCTAATTTTGTATTTTTAGTAGAGACGGGGTTTTCCATGTTGGTCAGGCTGGTCTCAAACTCCCGACCTCAGGTGATCCATCGCCTCGACCTCTCAAAGTGCTGGGATTACAGGCTTGAGCTACCGCGTCCAGCCAGAGGAGGTAATTTTTAAGCTGTTACCTGAAAGAAGAAAAAGAGCTAATTAAGCAAGAGTACAGAGGGGAACCCAGGGTGAAAGAACAACACAGGTGCAAATCCCTGGGGGTGGGAGGCAAGGTTAAGAAGTTGCACAGAGGCCAAAAAAAATAAAAACCGCCGGGCATGGTAGTGGGCGCCGGTAGTCCCAGCTACTCAGGAGGCTGAGGCAGGAGAATGGTGTGAACCTGGGAGGCGGAGGTTTCAACGAGCTGAGATCCGGCCACTGCACTCCAGCCTGGGTGACAGAGCGAGACTCTGTCCCAAAAAAAAAAAAAAATGTTGCACAGAGGCCGGTGCGGTGGCTCATGCCTATAATCCCAGCACTTTGGGACTCCAAGGCAGACAGATCACTTGTGGTCGGGAGTTGGAGACCACACTAGCCAACATAGCAAGACCCTGTCTCCACTAAAAGTACAAAAATTAGCTGGGCGTGGTGGCAGGCATCTGTAATCCCAGCTACTCGGAAGGCTGAGGCAGGAGAATCGCTTGAACCCGGGAGGCGGAGGTTGCAGTGAGCCGAGATCTTGCTACTGCACTCCAGCCTGGGTGACAGAGGGAGAATCTGTCTCAGAAAAAAAAACAGAAGTTGCACAGGGCCGACGTAGTGGCTCACGCCTGTGATCCCAGCAGGTTGGGAGCCCAAGGCAAGAGGATCGCTTGAGCCCAGGAGTACCAGGCTGCAGAGAGCTATGATCGTGCCACTGCACTGCAGCCTGGGCAGCAGAGCAAGACTCCCGCCCGCCACAACATCGTCTTTTGAAAAATAATAATAGGCCAGGCACAGTGCCTCATGCCTGTAATCCCAGCACTTCGGGAGGCTGAAGCAGGCAGATCATGAGGTCTGGAGTTCAACACCAGCCTGGCCAACAGGGTGAAACTCTGTTTCTACTAAAAATATAACAATATATTGCTTCAACCCAGGGGGCAGAGGTTGCAGTGAGCCGAGCTTGTGCCACTGCACTCCAGCCTGGTTGACAGAGTAAGACTCCGTCTCGGAAAAAAATATGTATATTATAATAATAATAAAATTAGGCCAGGCTTGGTGACTCACGTATATAATCCCCGCACTTTGAGAAGCCAAGGCAGGTGGATCACTTGAGGCCAGGAGTTCATGACCAGCCTGGCCAACGCAGTAAAACTGTCTCTACTAAAAATACAAAAAATTAGTTGGGTGTGGTGGTGTGCGCGTGTAGTCCCAGCTACTTGGGAGGCTGAGATGGGAGGATAGATCCCTTGAACCCAAGAGATGGAGGTTGCAGTGAGCTGACATTACAACACTGCACTCCAGCCTGAGTGAGAGAGGGAGACTCTGTCTCAAAAAATAATATTAAAATAAAGTGTAACCTATATACAGAAAGAACATGAATTGAATGTATAAAGCCTCGTGATTTTCATAAACTGAAAACACTCCAACACCCAGCACCAAGATCAAAAAAACATACAACATGATCAGGCCCCAGAAACACCCTCTTCCCTGCCAAGGATAACCACCCTATCTCCTGACACAGATTGTTTTGCATGGCCTATTTTTGAGCTTCTCACACCTTGACAGTGCAGCACGGCCTCTTCTGGATCCAGCCTCTTCTTGCAGTCAACATTACCTAGAAGAATTCGTCCACTTTGTGGGCAACTGGCATTTGTGCATCCTCACTGCTGTATTCTCTTTTTTTGAGGCCGAGTCTCATTCTGTGTCCCAGGTTGGAGTGCAATGGCGCAAGTTCAGCTCACTGCAACCTCCGCCTCCTGGGCTCAAGCTATTCTCCTGCCTCAGCCTCCCAAGTAGCTGGAACTAAAGGCATGCGCCATCATGCCCGGCTAATTTGTGTATTTTTAGTAGAGATGGGGTTTCGCCATGTTGCCCAGGCTGGTCTTGAACTCCTGGCCTCCAGTGATCTGTCTGCCTCTGCTTCCCAAAGTGCTAGGATTACAGGCATGAGCCACTGCGCCCAGCCGCCCCAGGGGATTTCTTTTTCCCGCAAGATGTTGCCCAGGCTGGTCTGGAACCATAGGTTCAACCGATTCCCCGCCTCAGACTCCTGAGCACCTGGTGTTACGGGCAGGAACCCATGCACCTGACTAACCTCCTGTGTGGGTTCTGCTCCAAGGGGACACTTAGCAACGTCTGCTATGCATGGTTCTCATGACTTGGGGTGCTCCTGGCATAGAGTGGGTGGAGGCCAGGGATGCCACTCACTGCCCTGACAGTCCCACCCCAGAGAAGGATCTGGCCCCAAATGTTGATGATGTTGAGGTTGCAATTGAAATCCTGCCTCAATTATTTGGAAAAAATATTAAGACACGAGAAAAAACTCCCGATGGGGCGAACAGCATATATCAGGGAGACGGCAGCTTCCGGGATTCTCCTCTTCTCTCCCTCCCCACTCAGGGTGTGGATTTCAATGTGTGTGGCCTCCCGGGACCTCAGCAGGGCAGAGGATCAAGAGACACAAGAGTCTCTTGGAGGTCCATGGAATCCCCTAACCCAGGGGGTCTCAGCCAAGGTCGATCCTGCCTCCCCAGGGGACAATGGCAACATCTGGGGACATTTGTGCTTGCCTTGGCAGAGTGGGTGCTGTTCAGCACCCTGCTTTGGACAGCCCCACCCAAGAGAATTATCTAGCCCAATTGTCAATAGTGCTGTGCTTTAGAAGTGCTGGACATAATTGTTTAAAATTATGAAGCCGGGCGCGGTGGCTCACCCACCGCGCTCACCCACTGCAAGTGCTGGTGGTAATCCCAGCACTTCGGGAGGCCAAGGCGGGTGGATCACCAGGCCAGGAGATTGAGAGTATCCTGGCTAACACAGTGAAACCCCGTCTCTACTAAAAATACAAAAAAAAATTAGCTGGGTGTGGTGGCGGCGCCTGTAGTCCCAGCTACTCAGGAGGCTGAGGCAGGAGAATGGTGTGAACCGGGGGGCGGAGCTTGCAGTGAGCCAAGATCGCCCCACTGCACTCCAGCCTGGGTGAGAGCGAGACTCCATCTCAAAAAATAAATAAATAAAATAAAATAAAATAAAATAAAATAAAATAAAATAAAATAAAATAATGAAACGCTGAAACTATTTCAGAGTTGCTATGCAGGTTGTATTCACTCATTCCACACATACTTACAGAGCACTTTGTATCTGCCAGACATTAACTGAGGGACTGGGGACACAGACCTGGTGGGGCTGGCATTCTAGTGGTGACAGCAGGGAGGTGATGGAGCAGGTTGTGCACGGCCTTGTGGGCCTCAGCAAAGACTGGCGCTTTTATCTGCAGGAAGGTGGGAGCCATAGAGGGCAGTGGGCAGAGGAGGGACAGGGTTTGACTCAGGTGCTCACACACGCCCTCTGCTGGCTGCTGTAGGGAGAACAGACTATAGGTGGGAAGGGCAGGAGGCTGAGATCAGCCAAAACAAAGCAGCAGGTTCTCCCAGCTCAGGGTAACTTAGGGCAGTGGAAACCCAACGTGTGAGCAGCTTGCACCCGGGCCCTTTGCACTGCCCCATGGGACTTGGAAGACTTGGCGAACAGATGTCAACATGATATTCATTTGGCCTGCTGTGGTGTGAGTTTGTTTGTTGAGACAGTTTCACTCTGTTGCCAGGCTGGAGTGCAGTGGCACAATCTCGGCTCACTGCAACTTCGGCCTCCTGGTTCAAGTGATTCTCCTGCCTCAGCCTCCTGAGTAGCTGGGATTACAGGCCCATGCCACTATGCCCAGCTAATTTTTGGATTTTTAGTAGAGACCGGGTTTCACCATGTTGGCCAGGATGGTCTCGATCTCCTGACCTTGTGATTTACCCGCCTTGGCCTCCCAAAGTGCTGACATTACAGGTATGAGCCACTGCACCTGGCCCTTTTTTTTATTTCCATAGGTTTTGGGGACACAGGTGGTATTTGGTTACATGAGTAAGTTCTTTTTTTTTTGTTTTTTTTGAGACAGAGTCTCACTCTATCACCCAGGCTGGAGTGCGGTGGCACGATCTCGGCTCACTGCAAGCTCCACCTCCCAGGTTCACGCCATTCTCCTGCCTCAGCTTCCAGAGTAGCTGGGATTACAGGCGCCCGCCACCACGCCCCGCTAACCTTTTTTGTATTTTTTAGTAGAGACAAGGTTTCACTGTGTTATCCAGGATAGTCTCGATCTCCTGACCTCGTGATCTGCCCGCCTCGGCCTCCCAAAGTGCTGGGATTACAGGCGTGAGCCATCGCAGCCGGCCTACGTGAGTAAGTTCTTTAGAGGTGATTTGTGAGATTTTGGTGCACCCATCACCCGAGCAGTGTACACAGAGCTCAATTTGTAGTCTTTTATCCCTCACCCCTTCCCAAACTTTCCCTCGAGTCCCCAAAGTGCAATGTATCATTCGTATGCCTATGCATCCTCATAGCTTAGCTCCCACTTATGAGAAAGAACATACACTGAGACTACGGTGAAACCTCGTCTCTACTAAAAATACAAAAAAAAAAAAAAAAAAATTAGCTGGGCGCGGTGGCGGGCGCCTGTAGTCCCAGCTACTCAGGAGGCTGAGGCAGGAGAATGGCGTGAACCCAGGAGGCGGAGCTTGCAATGAGCCAAGATGGCGCCACTGCACTCCAGTCTGGGGGACAGAGTAAGACTCCATCTCAAAAAAAAAAAAAAAAAAAGAGAGAGAGAGAGCATACTATGTTTCGTTTTCCACTCCTGAGTTATTTCTCTTAGAATAATAGTATCTAATCCCATTCAGGTTACTGTGAATGCCATTAATCTATTCCTTTTTATGACTGAGTAGTATTCAATCATATATAGAGGCCACATTTTCTTTTTCTGTCCTTTTTTTTTTTTTTTGAGACGAAGTCTCACTCTGTTGCCTAGGCTGAAGTGCAGTGGCAGGATCTCAGCTCACTGCAAACTCTGCCTCTTGGGTTCAAACGATTTTCCTGCCTCAGTCTCCCAAGTAGCTGGGATTACAGGCATGTGCCACCAAGGCCAGCTAATTTTTTTTTTTTTTTTTTTTGAGACGGAGTTTCACTTTTGTTGCCCAGGGTGGAGTGCAATGGCATGATCTCGGCTCACTGCAACATCTGCCTCCCAGGTTCAAGTGATTCTCCTACCTCAACCTCCCGAGTAGCTGGGATTACAGGCATGGGCTACCAAGGCCGGCTAATTTTGTATTTTTAGTAGAGACGGGGTTTCTCCACGTTGGTCAGGCTGGTCTCCAACTCCCCACCTCAGGTGATCTCCCTGCGTCAGCTTCCCAAAGTGCTGGGATTAGAGGATTGAGCCACTGCACCCGGCGGAGTCTCTTTTCAAATCTCTCGGGTATACACCCAGGAGTGGGATTGCTGCCTTGTTAATGTTTCTCAAACAGCCGGGCGCGGTGGTTCACGCCTGTAATCCCAGCACTTTGGGAGGCCAAGACGGGCGGATCACGAGGTCAGGAGATCGAGACCATCCTGGCGAACACGGTGAAACCCCGTCTCTACTAAAAATACAAAAAAAATCAGCCGGGCGAGGTGGCGGGCGCCTGTAGTCCCAGCTTCCAGGGAGGCTGAGGCAGGAGAATGGCGTGAACCCGGGAGGCGGAGCTTGCAGCGAGCGGAGATTGCGCCACTGCACTCCAGCCTGGGCGACACAGCGAGACTCCGTCTCAAAAAAAAAAAAAAAAAAAAAGACAATTGAAACAATTACCCTCCCAGGTAGAAATTCCCAGCTGATGGGGTGCATCTGTTCAGCATCGGTGTTGAGAGCTCAAGCTCTTTTTTTAACGCTTTGCCTCGCTGTCCCCAAAGTATTCCTTCATCCTCATAGTCCAACGTGTCCGCCATCGCATTCACATGTCAGCCAATAGGAAGAAGAAAAGAGAAAAACAGGAAAAGAGTTTACATGCCACTCCTGCTATTGGGCAGAATCCTGTAACGTGACCACACTCAGCTGCAAGGGTCGCTGGGAAATGTAGTCTTTTTTTTTTTTTCCCCCCTGGGAGGCCATGTGTTCGGCTTAAAATTGTCTTTTCTTTTTCTTTCTTTCTTTTTTTTTTTTAGGAGGAGTTTTGCTCTTGTTGCCCAGGCTGGAGTGCAGTGGCGCGATCTCGGCTCACCGCAACCTCCGCCTCCCGGGTTCAAGCTATTCTTCTGCCTCAGCCTCCTGAGTAGCTGGGATTACAGGCGCCCACCACCACACCCAGCTAATTTTTTGTATTTTTAGTAGAGACGGGGTTTTACCATTTTAGCCAGGCTGGTCTCGAACTCCTGACCTCAGGTGATCCACCTGCCTCGGCCTCCCAAATTGCAGGGATTACCAGGGCCTTTTTATTTCCTTCCTTCCCTCCTTCTTTCCTTCCTTCCTTCCTTTGTTCCATCCTTCCTATTTTCGTTCCTTCTCCCCCTCCTTCCTTCCTTTTTCTTTACTTACTTCTTTCTTTTTTCTTTTCTTTTTTATTTTTCGGAGACAGAGTCTTGCTGTGTCACCCAAGCTGCAGGGCGCAGTGTTGCCTTCCTAGCTCATTCTGGCCTCGAACTCCTGTGTTCAAGCAATCCTTCTGTCTCAGCCTCCATAGTAGCAGGTATACACCACCACATCCAGGTAATTTAAAAATATTTTTAGAGTTGGAATCTCACTATGTCGCCGAGGCTGGTTTTGAACTCCTAACCTCCAGGAACCCTCCTGCCTCTGTCAGTTTATTTTATTTTATTGTTTTGTAGAGACGGGGTCTCGCTGTGTTGCCCAAGCTGGTCTTAAACTCCTGGGTCCAAGGGATCCTCCCACTTCAGCTTCCCAAGGTGCTGGATTACAGGGATGAACCATCACACTCAGCCAGATTTTGTGTTTTCATTTTCACAAAGTACCAAAGAAGCAGCACAGTTGCGTTGTGTTTTGTTTTTTGTTTTGTTTTTGTTTTTGTTTTTGTTTTTGTTTTGAGATGGAGTTTTGCTCTTGTTGCCCAGGCTGGAGTGCCATGGCAGGATCTCAGCTCACCACAACCTTTGCCTCCCAGGTTCAAGCGATTCTCCTGGCTCAGTCTCCCGAGTAGCTGGGATTACCGGCATGTGCCACCACGCCCAGCTAATTTTGTATTTTTAGTAGAGATGGGGTTTTTCCATGTTGATCAGGCTGGTCTCAAACTCCGGACCTCAGGTGATCCACCCACTTCAGCCTCCCCAAAGTGCTGGGAATACAGGCGTGAGCCACTGCACCAGGCTTAATTTTTATATTTTTAGTAGAGATGGGGTTTCACCATGTTGGCCAGGATGGTCTCAATCTCTTGACCTTGTGATTCACCCGCCTCGGCCTTCCAAAGTGTTAGGATTACAGGTGTGAGCCACCGTGCCCGGTGTGTTTTTTTTTTTTTTTTTAATTGAGATAGCGCAATCACAGCTCACCACAACCTCCCTTTCCCAGGCTCAAGCAATTATCCTGCTTCAGCCTGTTGAGTAGCTGGAATTACAGGTGCCCACCACCACGCCTGGCTAATTTTTGTATTTTTAGTAGAGATGTGGTTTCACCATGTTGGCCAGCTGGGCCTTGAACTCCTGACTTCAAGAGATGGGTCCACCTTGGCCTCCCAATATGCTGGGGTTACAGGCATCAGCCACCATACCCGGCCTTTGTATTTTTGGGTTTTTTTGTTTTTTTTTTTTTTGAGATGAAGTCTCACTCTTGTACCCCAGGCTGGGGTGCAATGGCACGATCTCGGCTAACTGCAACCTCTGCCTCCCAGAATCAAGCAATTCTCCTGCCTCAGCCTCCTGAGTAACTGGGATTACAGGCGCCTGCCTCCCCATCCAGCTAATTTTTGTATTTTTAGTAGAGACAGGGTTTCACCATGTTGGCTAGGTGGGTCTTGAACTCCTGACCTCCAGTGATCCGCCTGCCTTGGCCTCCCAAAGTATTGGGATTACAGGTGTGAGCCACCGCGCCCGGCCTATTTTCATTTTAAACTTTTTTTCTTCCTTCAGCTTATTTTAAGTTCTGGGGTACATGTGCAGAATGTGCAGGTTTGTCATCTAGGTAAATGTGTGCCACAGTTGTTTGCTGCACAGATCAACCCATCACCTAGATATTAAGCCCAGCATCCCTTAACTATTCTTCCTGATGCTCTCCCTCCCCCCACCCCAAGTCCTAATTTTTTTTTTTTTTTTTTTTTTTTTTGAGATGGAGTCTCATTCTGTTGCCCAGGCTGGAGTGCCATGGTGCAATCTCAGCTCACTGCCAGCTCCACCTCCCGGGTTCACGCCGTTCTCCTGCCTCAGCCTCCCAAGTAGCTGGGACTGCAGGTGCCCACCACCATGCCCAGCTAATTTTTTGTATTTTTAGTAGAGACAGGGTTTCACTATGTTAGCCAGGATGGTCTTAATCTCCTGACCTCGTGATCCACCCGCCTTGGCCTCCCGAAGTACTGGGATTACAGGCGTGAGCCACTGCGCCTGGCCAAGGTCACACCTTATGTACAACATCAGAACAAGAAATATGACATTAGTACAATGTGTGTATACAGTTCCAAGTTATTGTAGCTGGAGACCGTGGTTCATACCTGGAATTCCAGCACTTTGGGAGGCCAAGGAAGGAGGAACCCTTAAAACCAGGAGTTTGAGACCAGCCTGGGCAACATCATGAGACCTTATCTCTTAAAAAAAATAAATAAATAAATTAGCTGGAGGTGGTGGCACATGCCTGCAGTCTCATCTCCTAGGCAGGCTTGAGCCCAGGAGGTCAGGGCTGCAATGAGCTATGATCATGTCACTGCACTCCAGCCTGGGTGACAGAGTGTGACGCTGTTAAAACAAAAACAGACGCTGGGCACAGTGGCTCACGCCTGTAATCCCAGCACTTCGGGAGGCTGAGGTAGGTGGTTCGAGGTCAGGAGTTTAAGACCAGCCTGGCCAACATGGTGAAACCCCGTCTCTACTAAAAATACAAAAATTGACCACGCGTGGTCATGGGCACCTGTAATCCCAGCTACTTGGAAGGCTGAGGCAGGAGAATCACTTGAACCTGGGAGGCGGAGGTTGCGGTGAGCCGAGATCGCACCACTGCACTCCAACCTGGGCAATAAGAGCGAAAGTTTGTCTCAAAAAATATGTATAAATAAATAAAATAAAAACACACAGAACTATTTCATCACCACAAAGATCGCTGTTCTGTTACCTCCTTATTGTCACAACTATTCCCCTCCCCGTGGCCCTGCCCTGATCCCTAGAAATGACTGATCCATGTTCCAGCTCTATAATTCTGGCATTTCAAGAATGTTTTTGTTGTTGTTGTTTTGAGATGGAGTTTCACTCTGTCACTCAGGCTGGAGTGCAGTGGTGCGATCTTGGCTCACTGCAACGTCTGCTTCCCGGATTCAAGTGATTCTCCTGCCTCAGCCTCCCGAGTAACTGGAATTACAGACACCCACCTCCACATCCAGCTGATTTTTGTATTTTTAGTAGAGACAGGCTTTCATCATGTTGGCCAGGCTAGTTTTGAACTCCTAGCCTCCAGTGATCCACCCGCCTTGGCCTCCCAAAGTGCTGCGATTACAGGCGTGAGCCGCTGTGCCCAGCCCACATTGGCTTTTACCCCCCACTCAGCAGAATGCCCTTGAGACCTTCTTGTCCTTTCTAAATTAATGGCAATCTAATAATATTTCACAATTCTTGAGGGCTTACTGTGTACCAGACACTGAGCTAAATGCTTCGTGGCCCTACAATCCCCCTGTAAAATAGATACTATTTGTGGTGCCCAGCCTGCACGATTGTCCCAACGAATCTGCCCTCCTAACATCCAGGTATGACCTGCTCACATTGAACAGGGCTGAGCTTTATGAGGTGTTTTGAAAATGGGAGTGTGCTGTTTCAGGCTAGGTTATACAACACATCATGGCAGGTCCCAGTAGCTCACATCTGTAATCCCAGCCCTTTGGAAATGGGGAAGATTGCTTGAGGCTAGCAGTTCAAGACCAGATTTGGCAACCTAGGGAGACCCCGTATCTACCAAAAAACTTTATTTATTTTATTTTATTTTATTTTTTTGAGATGGTGTCTTACTCTGTAGCCAGGCTGGAGTGCAGTGGCACAATCTTGGCTCACTGCAACCTCCGCCTCCCGGGTTCAAGTGATTCTCTTGACTCAGCCTCCCAAATACCTGGGACTACCGGTGCCCGCCATGAAGCCCAGCTAATTTTGTGTATGTGTGTGTGTGTATTTTTAGTAGAGATGAGGTTTTGCCATGTTGGCCAGGATGGTCTCGATCTCCTGATCCACCTGCCTCAGCCTCCCAAAGTGCTGGGATTACAGGTGTGAGCCACCACGCCCGGCCCTCCGGAAACCTTTTTTAATAAGCTGGGCATGATCGTGCACGCCTGTAGTCTCAACTACTTGGGAGGCTGAGGCAGGAGGATCACTTGAGTCCAGGAGTTTGTTTGTTTGTTTTGTTTTGTTTTTTGAGACAGAATCTCGCTGTCGCCAGGCTGGAGTGCAGTGGCATGATCTCAGCTCACTGCAACATCCACCTCAAGCGATTCTCCTCATCTCTACAAAAGCTGCAAAAAAATTAGCTGGGCATGGTGGCATGTGGCTGTAAAACCAGCTACTCAGGAGGCTGAGGTGGGAGGATTGCTTGAGCCCAAGAGGCGGAGGTTGCAGTGAGCCAAGATTGTGCCACTGCACTCCAGCCCGGGTGATAGAGGGAGACTCAGTCTCAGAAAGAAAAAAAAATAGTAGGTGGGTGGTTATTTCTATGAAAGAGACTTCTGTGTCCCTGAGAAAATGCCCTGAGGGTGGGGTGGTGGGAGAGAGAACAAATTCCTTAACTCTCAATTCAATTATTTACTTGTTTGTTTTTAGACAGCATCTCACTGTTACCCAGGCTGGAGTGCACTGGTGTGATCGTAGCTCACTGCAGCCTCAACCTCCCAGGCTCAAGCAGTTCTCCCACCTCAGCCTTCTGATTAGCTGGGACTAGAAGTTCACACCACTATACCTGAGTTTTTTTTTGTTTTTTGTTTTTTTTTGAGACGGAGTCTTGCTCTGTCGCCCAGGCTGGAGTGCAGTGACCAGATATCAGCTCACTGCAAGCTTCACCTCCCGGGTTGACACCATTCTCCTGCCTCAGCCTTCCCAGTAGCTGGGACTACAGGCACCCGTCACCTCGCCCGGCTAGTTTTTTTGTATTTTTTAGTAGAGACAGGGTTTCACCGTGTTAGCCAGGATGGTCTTGATCTCTTGACCTCGTGATCCGCCTGTCTCGGCCTCCCAAAGTGCTGGGATTACAGGCTTGAGCCACCGCACCCGGCCAAGATGCTTTTAATATTCAGCTAACACCCAATTCACAATTTCGTAAGTATTATTATTATCATTATCATCATTTTAAAGACGGAATCTCCCTCTGTTACCCAGGCTGGAGTGCAGTGTCGTGATCTCGGCTTACTGCAACCTCCGTCTCCCAGGTTCAAGAGATTCTCCTGCCTCAGCATCATAAGTGGCTAGGGTTACAGGTGCGTGCCACCATGCCCTGCTCATTTTTTTTGTATTTTTAGTACAGACGGGGTTTCACCATGTTGGCCAGGCTGGTCTTGAACTCCTGACCTCGTGATCGGCCCGCCTCGGCCTCCTAAAGTGCTGGGATTACAGGCGTGAGCCACCGCGCCTGGCTCATAGGCATTTTTGCCCAGGAAACGACTCCATTTATTTAAGTGCAAAAAGGGAATAACTCTCTGTATGTGTATCTACCTCTCCCCATCTATCTATGTATCTTACATAACAGTGGAGGTGGTTTGTGAATTTTGTCAAAATTGCAAAGGATCTGATTTAGAACTGATGAATTTTGTCCTAAAACAGGCTGTAAAGCTTTAAATTGGTCATGCGGGGATTTTCCATAGCTTCCCTCTCCTCTTTCTTATCTGTCTACCTCCCATCAGTGTCTGAACATGTTCTGTATTTAGCCTTTTTTTTTTTTTTTTTTTTTGAGATGGAGTCTCCCTCCATCGCCCAGGCTGGAGTACAATGGTGCGATCTCGGATCACTGCAACCTCCATCTCCCGGGTTCAAGCGATTCTCCTGCCTCAGCCTCCCAAGTAGCTGCGATTACAGGTGTGTACCACCACGCCCAGCTAATTTTTGTATTTTTGGTAAAGATGGGTTTTCACCATCTTGGCCAGGCTGGTCTCGAACTCCGGGCCGCAGGTGATCTGCCCGCCTCGGCCTCCTAAAGTGCTGGGATTACAGGTGTGCACCACTGCGCCTGGACCTTCAATTAGTGTTTGATTTTGTTTGTTGTTTATCTCCTTCCTGGAATGTCAATTCCACGAGGACAGGGAATTTTGCCTTTTGTGGTCACCACTGAGTCTAAGCATCTCTAACAAAGATTAGCAAGCTACAGCCCTCAGCCCTAATCTAACTTGACACCTTTGTTATTTTATTTATTTATTTATTTATTTATTTATTTTTGAGACAGAGTCTTGCTCTGTCACCCAGGCTGGAGTGCAGTGGCACAATCTCAACGCACTGCAAGCTCTGTCTCTTGGGCTCACGCCATTCTCCTGCCTCAGCCTCCTGAGTAGCTGGGACTACAGGCACCTGCCACCACGCCCGGCTAGTTTTTGTGTATGTGTTTTTAGTAGAGACGGGGTTTCACCGTGTTAGCCAGGATGGTCTCGATCTCCTGACCTCATGATCTGCCTGCCTCGGCCTCCCAAAGTGCTGGGATTACAGGCATGAGCCACCGCGCCTGGCCCACTTGTTTATTTATAGTCTACGGTTTCTTTTACCCTTAGATGGCAGAGTTGAGTAATTGCTCTAGACATTATATGTGGTCCAGAAGCAGAAAATACGTCCCTGATCTCTACAGAAAATGTTTGCAGATCCCTGAACCAGAAAACAAGACAGTGGCTTAGTCAATGCCTGGGCAGGTGTTCCTATCGGATCCTGGCTTTCATCATCAGAGAATGAGGGGTCGATGGGGATGCAGCTAACATGGAAACACCTTATTCTGACAGTTTCTAAGACAGGGCTCAGCAATTTTTTTTTTTTAATTATTATTATTATTTTTTTTTTGAGACGGAGTCTCGTTCTGTCGCCCAGGCTGGAGTGCAGTGGTCGGATCTCAGCTCACTGCAAGCTCCGCCTCCCAGGTTCACGCCATTCTCCTGCCTCAGCCTCCCGAGTAGCTGGGACCACAGGCGCCGCCACCACGCCCAGCTAATTTTTTGTATTTTTAGTAGAGACGGGGTTTCACTGTGTTAGCCATGATGGTCTTAATCTCCTGACCTCATGATCCACCCGCCTCGGCCTCCCAAAGTGCTGGGATTACAGGCATGAGCCACCACACCTGGCTGCAATTTTTTATTTTTTTAATTTATTTATTATTATTATTATTTTTTTGAGATGGAGTCTGGCTCTGTCACCCAGATTGGAGTGCAGTGGCATGATCTCCACTCACTGTAAGCTCCGCCGCCTCCCGGGTTCATGCCATTCGCCTGCCTCAGCCTCTGAGAAGCTGGGACTACAGGCGCCCGCCACCATGCCCGGCTAATTTTTTTGTATTTTTTAGTAGAGACGGGGTTTCACTGCATTTGCCAGGATGGTCTCAATCTCCTGACCTCGTGATCTGCCCACCTCAGCCTCCCAAAGTGCTGGGATTACAGGCGTGAGCCACCACGCCCGGCCTTTTTTATTTTTTTGAGACGGAGTCTCACTCTGTCGCCCAGGCTGGAGTGCAGTGGTTCAATCTCAGCTCACTGTAACCTCCGCGTCCCAGGTTCAAGCAATTCTCCTGCCTCAGCCTCTTGAGTAGCTGGGATTATAGGTGCCCACCATCATGCCCAGCTAATTTTTGTATTTTTAGTAGAGACCGAGTTTCACCACGTTGGGCAGGCTGGTCTCAAACTTCTGGCCTCAAGCAATCTGCCTGCCTTGGCCTCCCAAAGTGCTGGGATTACAGGTATGAGCCACTGCACCGGGCTACGGCTCAGCAATTTTAGGTACAGAACGTCCTGAGTCCCTCCTCATCCATCCTTCAGGTTCAACAATTGGCAACACAAAATCCATTTTGTTTTATTTTTCTCCCTCAATACTCTTCCCATTCCCATTATTTGTTTTCTTCTTTTTTTTTTTTTTTTTTTTTTTTTTGAGACCGAGTTTTGCTCTTGTTGCCCAGGCTGGAGTGCAGTGGTGCTATCTAAGCTCACCACAACCTCTGCCTCCCAGGTTCAAGCGATTCTCCTGCCTCAGCCTCCTGAGTAGCTGGGATTACAGGCATGTACCACTACACCCGGATAATTTTGTATTTTTGGTAGAGACAGGGTTTCTCCATGTTGGTCAGGCTGGTCTCGAACTCCCGACCTCGGGTGATCTGCCCGCCTCGGGCTCCCAAAGTTGCTGGGATTACAGGCGTGAGCCACAGTGGCCGGCCTCTTCCAATTATTTCATTGCAAATCCTATACCATTTTTTCTGTAAATATGCTTGGCAGTTGTTTGTAACTGATAAAGACTCTTTATTGATTTATTATAGTTACTTTTGAGACAGGGTCTGGCTGTCACTCAGGCCGGAGTACAGTGGTGCTATCATAGCTCACTGCAGCCTCAAAGTCCTGGGCTCCAGTGATCCTCCTGCTTCAGTCTCTGGAGTAGCTGGCACTAAAGGTATGTGCCTCCATGGCAAGCTAATTAAAAAAAAAAATTGGGGGGGCCAGGCACAGTGGCTCACACCTGTAATCCCAGCACTTTGGGAGGCCGAGGTGGGCAGATCACCTGAGGTTCAGAGTTCAAGACCAGCCTGGCCAACATGCTGAAACCCCGTTTCTACTAAAAATACAAAAATTAGCTGGGTGTGGTAGCACGCAGCTGTAGTCCCAGTTAGTCGGGGGGCTGAGGCAGAAGAATTGCTGGAACCCAGGAGGCGGAAGCTGCAGTAAGCTGAGATCATGCCATTGCACTGCAGCCTAGGCAACAGACCCAGACTCCATCGCAAAAAAATAAAGAATAAAAATAAAATAAAATAAATTTTTTTGTAGAAATGGGGATCTTGTGTTACGTTTCCTGGCTGGTCCCAAACTCCTGGGCTTAAGTGATCCTCCTCCCTCAGCCTCCCAGAGGGCTGGGATTACAGGTTTGAACCAGGCACCCAGCCCAAAACATATTTTAAAACACAGACACAGTACCATGATTACACAGAACCTTCAGACCACAAGGGTTGCAGGAATCTACAAGTGAGACAAAATTTCACAGAACTGCCAGGCACACTGTCTCATGCCTGTAATCCCAGCCCTTTGAGAGATTGAGGCAGGTGGATCACTTAAGGTCAGGACTTCAAGACCAGCCTGGGCAACATGGCAAAACCCCGTTCTCTAGTAAAATTATAAAAATTAACTGAGTGTGGTGGTGCCTACCTGTAATTGCAGCTACTCGGGAGGCTGAGGCACGAGAGTTGCTTGAACCTGGGAAGCGGAGGTTGCAGTGAGCCGAGATCACACCACTGCACTCCAGCCTGGGCAACAGAGCGCGACTCTGTCTCAAAAGAAAAAAAAAATAAAAAATTCATAGACCCAAACACACACACACACAGGAAGGTGCATGTAAAAACGGGTGAAATCCAAATAATGTCTGCACTTGAGTTGATTCCATTATACTAACATTAACGCCCAGGTTTTGACAACACAACATGGTTGTATTTTTTTTTTTTAATTTTTTTTTTTTTTTTTTTTTTGAGACTCTGTCACCCAGGCTGAAGATCTGGCCAGCAGATCACTGAAGGTCAGGAGTTCGAGACCAGCCTGACCAACATGGTCAAACCTTGTTTCTACTAAAAATACCAAAAATTAGCCGGTGTGGTGGTGCACACCTGTAATCCCCACTGCCTGGGAGGCTGAGGCAGGAGAATCTCTTGATCCTGAGAGGTGGAGGTTGAAGTGAGCCAACATCCCACCACTGCACTCCAGCCTGAGTGACAGAGAGAGACCCTGTCTCAAGAAAATTAAAATAAAATAAAATAACATTACAAAAATTAGCCTGGTGTGGTGGCACACGCCTGTAATCCCAGTTATTTGGGAGGCTGAAGCATGAGAATCGCTTGAATGTGAGAGGCGGACATTGCAGTGAGCCGAGATCGCACCACTGTACTGCAGCCTGGGCGACTCAGCAAGATCCTGTCTAAAAAAACAAAACAGGCCGGGCGCGGTGGCTCAAGCCTGTAATCCCAGCACTTTGGGAGGCCGAGACGGGCGGATCACAAGGTCAGGAGATCGAGACCATCCTGGCGAACACGGTGAAACCCCGTCTCTACTAAAAATACAAAAAACTAGCCGGGCGCGGTGGCGGGCGCCTGTAGTCCCAGCTACTCCGGAGGCTGAGGCAGGAGAATGGCGTAAACCCGGGAGGCGGAGCTTGCAGTGAGCTGAGATCCGGCCACTGCACTCCAGCCTGGGCGACAGAGCCAGACTCTGTCTCAAAACAAAACAAAACAAAACAAAACAAAAACAAAAACAAAAAACCATCCCCAGCAGAATCAGCAGGGCTGGAATGAAGGTGAGGTCAGACTCATACGTGCAATGGCAGAGCTGGGTTCTGTTGTCAATGGACAACATTTTAACACATTTAAGGACATTAACTGGCTTCACTGCAATTTGCTACACTTCATTCCATAAAATAGGGTAATTGTTCCAATCAGTTGGGCAGAGGAGGTTGACTCTACAGGCAGAGAAGGGTTGTAGAGAGCAAAAGCAAAGAACAGGCTGGGCCGGGTGGCTCATGTCTGTAATCCCAGTTCTTTGGGAGGATCCCTTGAGCTCAGGAGTTCGACAGCAGCCTGGGCAATTCGTCAAAATCCCATCTTGACAAAAAATACAAAAATTAGCCAGGTGTGGTGGTGTGCATCTGTAGTCCCAGCTACTCAGGAGGCTGAGGTAGGAGGATCACCTGAGCCTGGGCAGTTGAGGCTGCAGTGAACCATGATTAAACCACTGCACGACAACCTAGGAAACAGAAACCCTATCTCAAAAACAAACCAACCAACCAAAAACCCAACAGCAAAGAATGTCTTAAGTCATTAGTTACCATTAGGTTGTTTCAGGCTAGTTTTTTTTGTATAAGGATTAAAGCAATTAAGCAGAGGGAACTTCAGAGCATTGCCCACTGAAGACTGAAACTGGCCTGTTTGGAAAATTGACTGGCCGGGCAGTGGGGGCTCACGCCTGTAATCCCAGCATTTGGGAGGCTGAGGCGGGCGGATCATCTGAGGCCAGGAGTTCGTGACCAGCCTGGCCAACATGGTGAAAACCCATCTCTACTAAAAATACAAAAAGATTAGCCAGGTGTGGTGGCAGGCACCTATAATTCCAGCTACTCGGGAGGCTGAGGCAGGAGAATCGCTTGAACCTGGGAGGCAGAGGTTCCAGTGAGCCGAGATTGCGCCCTTGCATCCCAGCCTAGGCGACAAATGCGAGGCTCCTCCAAAAAAGAAAAGAAAAGAAAAGAAAATTGGCTGAGAGGGCTCCCTCCTGATTTCCCCAAAGGTCAGATAACAACTTAGTTTTATCGTGGTGACTTAGAATCTGAGTGTGAGTAGCTGTGTTTTATTTATTCCAGTCTGTTGGTGCCTAGTGCAAGAGCTTAGTCCAAAACAACCGTCTCCGATAATTTTGTCGCCCAGTGACATGATGAAAGCTCACTGCAGCCTCGAACTCCTGGGCTCAAGGGATCCTCCTGCCTCAGCCTCCTGAGTAGCTGAGACCACAGGCGCACACCCCTATGTCTGGCTCTTTACTTCAAATTTTAGTATTTCAGGCTGGGCGCGGTGGCTAACACCTGTAATCCCAGCACTTTGGGAGGCCGAGGCAGGTGGCTCACCTGAGGTCAGGAGTTCGTAGACCAGTCTGGCCAACATAGCGAAACTCCATCTCTACTAAAAATACAAAAGTTAGCTGGGTGTGATGGTGCCCATCTGTAGTCCCAGCTACTCGGGAGGCTGAGGCAGGAGAATCACTTGAACCCGGGAGGCAGAGGATGCAGTGAGCTGAGATTGCGCCACTGCACTCCACCCTGGTGAAAGTGAGACTCCATCTCAAAAACAAAACAAAACAAAAATTAGCTGGGTACGGTGGTGCACGCCTGTAATCCCAGCTACTAGGGAGGTTGAGGCAGGGGAATCGCTTGAACCCAGGAGGCAGAGGTTGCAATGACCGGAGATTGCTCCCCTGCACTCCAGCCTGGGCGACAGAGCAAGACTCTCAAAAAAAAAAAAAAAAAGAGGCCAGGCATGATGGCTCATGCCTGTAATCCCAGCACTTTGGGAGGTTGAAGCGGGCAGATCACTTGAGGTCAGGGGTTGGAGACCAGCCTGGCCAAAAAAAAAAATTAGCTGGGCGTAGTGGCAGTCACCTGTAATCCCAGCTACTTGGGAGGCTGAGGCAGGACAATCCCTTGAATCCGGGAGATGGAGGTTGCAGTGAGCTGAGATCGTGCCATTGCACTCCAGCTTGGGCAACAAGAGTAAAACTCTGTCTCGAAAATAAATAAATAAATAACAATTTGGTATTTCATCCATCATGGACTCTTTTGCATTGATTTTTCTATGTTTAAAATGTTGGACTAGCCGGGTGTGGTGACTCATACCTGTATTCCCAGCACTTTGGGAGGTCCAGCCAGGAGGATCATTTAAACCCAGACATTCGAGACCAGCCTGGACAACATAATGACATTCTCGTCTCTACAAAAATAAAAACAAAAAATAAATGCACTAAAATACTTCATTACTGAAGTTTGAACTCCACTTCTACGGGCACTAAGCCACTTGGCTCCAAAGCCAACCAAGGAGCGCTTTGGAGCAGGAGAGGTCCCAGCTGGTGCAGATCCAAGGTTTCCCATGGGTGAGGAGGCAGGATGGGAGGGTGCAAAGACGTGAGGGCTGCCCGATCTCCGAAGAATTTGGGAGCAGGTGTCCCGCTTTTCTCCGCCTGGCGCCCCCAGCCAACTGGGTGCCGAGCCCACGCCCCATCTGCACACCAGGACCCGGATGTGCAGTGCACGGGGCGTCGGGGCCCGTGGAGCGTGCACCACGCGGCGCTGCAAGGCGTCGCACTGCACGCACTGGCGACTGCTGCGGCGGAGCAACCATTCCCTGCCCGACGCCGCCGGGAGTCTGGACACGCACCTGGCGGCCGCAGCGCGCAGGAAGCCACGGCACCTGGTCGCATTGTTGTCATTGCCACCGCCCCCTCCCGCCCTCCCTCCCTAGAGGCAACCCAGCACCGTCCCCACCTGCGCAGGGCTCGTACCCCTTTAAGGAGTCAGACGCCGCCAGGGGTGGGCGTGGTCGCCGTGAGCGAGAGAAGAAGGGTGGGGGGGAAGGGGCCGGTGTAGGGCAGACCTGATTGGCCCGAGGCCCGGGCGGCGGCCGCGCGCGCCTGCGCAGGACGCAACAGCGCGCACGGGCGGCGGGAGGAGCGCGCGCGGGTGCTAATTGGCTCGGGTGGCGGCCCCGCCCGCGAGTGGTGGGCGGTCACGTGACGCGACGGCTGGGGGCTCCCGGCGCGGGGGACGCTGGTGGCCAAGATGGCGGCGGAGCTGGTGGAGGCCAAAGTGAGTGAGCGGCGGCGGCACCGGCCGGGGCAAGTGGGCGAGAGGGCGGGGGCCGGGCCGCGGGTTGAGGTCTGCGCCTTCTGTCCGGGGCCCCACAGCGCGGCCGGCCCGCGGCTCGCCGTCCCGGCCCCCAGACCCCGACCCCAGGTCTCAGGGTGAGGGCGGGGGGCGGGGAGGCCGGGGGCGGGGCCCTCCTGCCTCACCCGGGTCTTCGCTCCGGGGGTCGCTCCCCCGGCTTCAGGCAGGGTCCCCCCCACCCAGCCCGAGCCCTTGGAGTCCCGGTCCCTAAGCGCCAGGCCAGGGCCGCGCCTCCCGGTTGAGGCACCGTTCTCCCGGGCTACGGGACGTGTTGAGCTTCTCGTTGCTCTCTTGGTTCCGAGCCGGGGTCTTTGCTCTTTGGCTGGTGTGTAGGGGGGAGTGTCTGCGCCTCCCCGCCCGCAGGGCTCCCAAGACTGGTATCTGGGTCTCGTCCCCGCCCAACAGGCCAGACTGGGGTTTGCGAGTCTCCGGCTTGGAAGGGTCCCCTGAGTCCCGGAGAGTGTCCTGCCACCGTCCAGGTAGAGGAGTCAGGGCCCTGAGACCACTTCCAAGACACAGCACGTCCTCTTGGGGTCTGGAATCCAGGCTCGGGCTTGAGCCCCTCTTCAGCTCCTGCATTGGTCCCAGAACCCCGCCCCCTTCCCGACACCGTCTCTCACACGCTGGAGTGGGCGCTGGGGGAAGACTGGGCCCCTCCTTTCCCTCCCCATAGGATAGAGTCCTGACCACTTTTCTTCGTCAAAGACTTTCCTTATTCTCCTTTCTTTAAATCTTAAATCCTGAACTGTGCTTTGGTCCTACCTCATTCCCGTTGGGACAGAATCTAAGACTACTAATTCTGTTTCAGGGGGCTCTAAACCTCACCTGTGCAGCATCAGATACTGTCTTCAAACCTTGGCTGCTTCTCTTATTTTCTGTTCTTGAGCGAGTCTACTTTTTAGGTCAGACACCCTCCCTCCCTGCACAGCCCCCAGAATCTTTATGCACCCCAGCTTTGGTTTTTAAGGTCTCCTGTCTTTCTGCCTATTCTCTTATGTTGATCTCTGGAGGGTCCCCATTGGGTCCAAGATTGGCCTCTTTAGAATAACTTCTGCTGCTACTCTTTTATACTACGGATCCTGTGCAGGTCCCATGTTCCATAGATACCATCTCCTAGCTTGGAACCCATTTTAATCCTAGGATTGAGCTCCCAGTATCCGCATTCCAGGGGATGTACCTTCTTGTAGGTGCCTGCCTAAAGCTGAGGGTCTAAAACCCTTAGAAGTGCCCGCAAAACCACGGCTTCCAGGGAGGTTAGGGGACCTCTCCCTCCCCCATCCCCCTTCACGTCTTCCCTCCCCACAGTCCTGACCTGTACATATTTTCTTCTCAGTCCTCTCACATTACCCACTGGGATCTGAAAACACAGCGCTCAGGGCTCTGTGATTACAGCATACACCTCTCTTCGCCTCCCAACCCTGCCCTCTCCCCCGCCCCGCACACACTTCTGTCCCTCTCTAGAGTTTTGAAAAGTGGAGACTCGCCCTGGAGATGTAGAGGCCTGAACTCTGTAAACCCGAGGTGGCAGGCTCTGGGCTTGAAGTGCCCTGGAGTCCTGAAATGTAACCTCCTTTCTGGACTTGGAGCTGTGACCCTGGACTCCCCACCCCCACCCTGGCTGAGGGCAGGGTCTGCACTCTTTTGTACCATCCAGGCCTTGAAATATGATCTGATGAACTTTCCTTGACCCTCTGGTGACTGGGTCCCCCCACCTCAATTAAATCAAGTTGATCCTTCTTTCAGGTTCTCTAAACCGTGAGCTTCCATTCAAGGGGGCCTGGACCCCAGGGAGCCTTCTTTCTTCCTGAGTCCATTGCTGCCCCTCCGAGTACCTTAAATGTCATTGAAACATCCCCTTTTTTACAGGGACCTTCCCCAGCCTGTCATATTCATGGCTGCAGATTCTGTCTTATGGGGGTGCATCACAGACTGCTCGGAGGGATGAATGTTGGGGGCTTGTTGGTGAACTTTGAAATCTGAGACTCTCAGCTTGAGACTTGGAGGCAGGTTTGGGGCAGGGGTGTCTGTGAGCTCCCTGAAATAGTCCGCAGCACACATCTCCACTTTCCTGGAAAGAGGCGCCTTCCTGAGCTTCCCCCAGTGCTCCGAGGGGCCTGTGCTGGAGGAAAGGTTCAGTGCAGCTGCTGTGTTTCGGCTGATGTCTCCCCACGAGACTTCCAGGCAAGCCTGAAGTTGAAACTCTGGAAGCTGCCGGTGCCTGGCGCTGTTTATAAACACAGCTCTGACGGCAGGCAGGTCAGCTCAGAGCCAGGGCAGGAAGTGATCCTGGGGCATTTGGGGCTTCTTCCTGAATTCTTGTCCCCCCCGCATTCCCTCCAGTGTCAAGGGCAGGCTCCTCTGAGGTGGCAGCTGCCGGGAAATCTGAGTCGTGAACATATGGCCGCCTAAGGGGTGTGCTCCGGGAAGTGGGAGCTGGGGCTCCACTGTCCAGCCTGGGCGGGGCGGAGGCTCCCGGGGTGCCAGGATGTCAGCAGGTTCCTGAGCCCACCTGCCTTCGACCAGGCTGCCAGTGTGAAGTGTCCACATGACATCGTCTCTCCCTGCTAAGGCCTTGGGCCACTTCCAGAAGAAACATCTTGTCCGCAAGCCTTTTTGTTTTCTGCACAAGGTAGGAAGTCAGGCCAAGGGAGGTGAGGCATTTTTGTTTTCAAAGTATCACTGACTCTGAGGCCCAGCAGACCACGCAGGTCCCCATAGCTAGTGTGCTGGTGAGTGAGGGTCCCTGGCAGCGGACGGGAACACTCTGGGGAGCCCAGGGCCGAGGGGCCGATGCCAGTCCCATGCATGTACTAGGGAGGCTCTGGGCCAGCCACTTCTCTCTGTGAGCCTCGGTTTCCTCACCTACACGATGGGTGTGGTCATTGTGAAATTAGCGACACAGGCCTCGCTGGTGCCTGGCAGGGAGCAGACGCTGGCATCCTGGTTCTTCACAGTCATGGGGCCGCGCAGCCCTGATATGGGAAGAGGCTGCTCCCGAGGCTCGTAGGGCAGGACTGGGCCACCCACACGTGCGTCCCTGTCGTTTTGAGCCGGGACAGCCTCTCCGTCTTCAGCAGGATCCCGGCCTGGTACAGCTGGAAGGAATCAGAGTTGACAGATGAGGACCCTGCAGTGGCCCCGGCTGCTGCAGCCTTGGTGCTGAAGTGGGCGGCTAGGCTCCTGGCCTCACCCTGGGGCAGCCGGGAGCTGGAAACCCCAGCGCTTCCTGGCACGGAGGCCGCAGTGTAGACACTCCAGTGGGACTGCCTCTGGCTTTGACCCTCAGGGTCTTTCGAGTGGAGTTTGAATGATTTATCGGTTTCTTCGGGTGCCTGCCAGCTTTCCTTACCACCCTTGACGCTTGAGCTTTTTCTCCATTCCTCCTGGAAGTTTCTCTTTCCCACCACATCTCATTCATCCCAGGCCAGCTTCAGGGCTGAGGGTGGGTGGCCCTGAAAGCCTGCCAGCCCATCGTTCGAGGACACCTGGCTTCTGCAGCCTGTTGAGCCCTCTTTCCTGTTCATGGTCCTACCCCTCATGGAGGGGAGGCCACTGCCAGGCTACCCCACATCAAACACTAGGGTCAGCTGGGCTCTCTTGTTTGGTTTGATTTCGCTGGAGAGGCCCTGTGGGGGGATGAGGGCCAGGTCCTGCCAAGCCTCATTCGTCACTTTGGCCCAGGTCCCGCAACAGCCCCTGTGGCTGCTGCCTTCCCCTCGGACCAGTCCCCCAGGGACTCACGGCGATGTCTGGAGATGTATTTGGTTGTCATGAACTGTGGGTGTTTAGCACCCCACAGTGCCCGGGACGGCCCCAGTGTCCACAGGGCCGAGGGGACGAAACCCTGCTGGAATGATGGGTAGATGTTTCGGAGGCCCCCACAGGCCCGGCCCTGTGTTGCTGTCCGGAGGATAGTGTGGCAGCAGGGACCGCCCCTGGCTTCAGAGCCAGGTCTGGGTTTGGATCTTGGCACTGCCACCTCTGAGCCGACAGTTCCTCTTTTGTGACAGAGTTCACGCACCAGCCTAGCAGGGGTGTTTTAAGGATCAGAGTTAAATATATAATCACGTGACCGACTCGGTTCCCGGCAGGTGATTAGTGCTAAGTAAACTGTGGCTACCGTTGGCGAGACCGAAGGGAAAACATATCTGTGGCTGACAAGGGTTGAGCGCCCGCCCAGCCAGTGCTTTATGTCATTATCCTCCCGACGAAGAGACTGAGGGTCAGAGAGGCACTTGGTGTTTGCTGGCAAGGCACTGGCAGAGGCCGTTTACAAGTAAAGCACGATGCCCAGTTCCTGCCATGGGGATGCTTTCAGGCTGAAGACAGGGAAAGAGAACCTAAAATAGAAGGGGGGCCTAGTCAGAGGCGCTTTTGCTGCGTTGGCGATGCTGGGGAAAGTTTGATGAGGAGGAGGGAGGGGCAGGGCTTTGCTGGGAGGGGGCACCGTAGGGGCAGGGCACTCCACCAGCCCCAGCCAAGGGTGGCGCTTCCTGGCGAGTGGGTGTCTCTCACGGCCCCCGCCTCAGGGCCTGGCCTTTGCGGAGTCTCCTGCCTCGCAGCTCTGCCCTCTGAGTTGTGTGTGCTTGCTCCTCCTCAGAACATGGTGATGAGTTTTCGAGTCTCCGACCTTCAGATGCTCCTGGGTTTCGTGGGCCGGAGTAAGAGCGGACTGAAGCACGAGCTCGTCACCAGGGCCCTCCAGCTGGTGCAGTTTGACTGTAGCCCCGAGTTGTTCAAAAAAATCAAGGAGCTGTACGAGACCCGCTACGCCAAGAAGAACTCGGAGCCTGCCCAACAGCCACACCGGCCCCTGGACCCCCTGACCATGCACTCCACCTACGACCGGGCCAGCGCTGTGCCCAGGACTCCGCTGGCAGGCCCCAATATTGACTACCCCGTGCTCTACGGGAAGTACTTAAACGGACTGGGACGGTTGCCCGCCAAGACCCTTAAGCCAGAAGTCCGTCTGGTGAAGCTGCCCTTCTTTAATATGCTGGACGAGCTGCTGAAGCCCACCGAGTTAGGTGAGTGGCCGCCCCTGGGAGGCTGCGACGGGAGGCCTCACCTAGGCCCTGTCGCCCAGTCCAGCCCAGCCACGCAGCCGACCTTGAGTGATGTTCTCTGGCGCGGCCAGGGCGGGGGCCACGGTGGCCAGGGCTGTCCTTCCCTGGAAGCAAAGGGACCATCTTTGATATTGGTCACCCCTTGGTGTGTTACAAGTTACCCTGAAATGGAGCAGTGGGCGTCTGTTAGCTCTCAGGAACCCGCAAGCCACGTTGCGGGGCATTGGGGCTCGGGGGCTCTCATGAGGCTCAGTCAGGCTGGAGCCACGTCATTCGGAGGCTCGACCAGGGCTGGAGCAGCCACTTCCTCATGTGGTGGCTGGCAGGCCACAGCTCCTCACCGGCTTTTGGCCGTAGTCCCCAGGTCCTCACTGTGCGGCCTCCTGCACGGGCTGCCTGGGCTTCCTCAGCCTGGTGGCTCCCTCACCCTAGGGTAGCGAGCGTGTACGTCCAGCTGGGAGCTGGAGCCCTTTTTATGACCCAGCCTCGGACACGCCTTGCCGTCTCCCCCATGGAGTCCATTGCTCACAGACTCTGTGGCGCAGGCAGGGACCGCACCAGGCTGTGACTGCCAGGGCCAAGGGTGACCAGGGTCACCTGGGAACCTGGTTTCCCTGCTTATTCCCCATGGAAAGGGAGCTGGCCAGTGGCATCGGCCTTCCCTCCTTCCCCTAGGCTCTGGTTCCTCGCTGGCAGCCTGCAGGTATGGCCTTGGTCAGCGGGCTCAGGTCACTGCCAGGCTGTGCGCACCAGGCGTGCTGGGGGCTCAGGGTGATCCCAGGCAGAGGAGAGGTGCTGGGCTCCGTGCTTCTCTCTCTCATGTCTTTGTCTGCAAGCACTGACTGAGCAGGAACTGTGTGTCACGACCTCGCAGCCCGCAGCAGTGTGGACAGGCCCCTGGCGCCTCCCAGCAGCCGTGACCATTCAGGCTGCAGGTGGGTATCAAGCCCAGTCTCTGCCTCAACCATAGCCCTGAGCTCAGGGTCGGGGAGGCCAGCGCAGCCCCAGCCCCCAGGGCAGGAAGAGTGTACAGCCTCTGGGACTCCCAGTTAGGGAGCGGAACATCCTGGGCCTTTTGCGGACCTGTGCCCCAAGGCGCTCAGATTTTACCAGGTCCTCTGTGTGCCTGGAGGTCTCTTCTTCCTGCCTCCCTTCCCCTGCCCTCACTCTTTCCTTCGCAGTAAACGTCGCGCAGTAAACGTCGGAGTACAGTAAACGTGGGAGTGCCTGCTGGGTGGGTGCGTGATGGGCACCAGGCATGGATATGCAGCAGGGAACGGGACCAAGGCCGCGAGGTTCAGGAAGCCTCTGCACGCCCCCTCCCACCCTGCTGACCCAGCGACCTGCCTGGTCCCTGCTGTGGCCTGAGGGCTCCTCTCTGGCACGCTTCAGTCCACTGGGTGCCAGCTGGCCCCCCTCCCCTGCCCCGGGAGGCAGGGTCAATGGGGGTGTGGGGAAGGGGAACTGGCCTCCATTCCCCTCCCACCTACAACCCTGGGACTTTGTGAGGTTAGGTTGGAGGGGCTGTGCTTCCAAGTGAGGATGGAGGAGGTGGAGGAGGTAGGAAGATGCTGCCGGTGGTTCCTGAAGCAGCCGAGGCTCCTCCCTCCAGCCTAAGGCTCCGCCTTCCAAGTGAGGCTCCGCCTCTACCTTTTTTCTTTTGCAGGAGGTGTCTAGAGGCAGCCTCCTGGGGAGCAGGTTGGCCCAGCAGCTCCTGTCCTGGGGGACTCGGGGCCTTGGCCTGACTTTCCCGGCCTTTGCTGCCTCATGAGGGAAGTGGTTCCCCTTGGCGGGTTCTTGGGCAGAGCTGGCTATCTCTGAAGCTTGGGCCTTGGGAAGGACCTGCATCACAGGGAGGCTGGGCTTTCCCGGGAGCAGCAGGGCAGGCTTGGTCCAGGGCGGGGGACGGGGCTGACCGTCTTCCTTCCTGCACGGGGACCAGTAGCTCCATCCCACAATGCATCGCTGTGCCCTGAGCCCCCAGGGACCCCGGTCACCTGATCTCCGGGAGAGCCAGCTCCCCTGTCTACACCAGTGTGACTCTGCTGGCGGCTCAGAACAAAGAGGCCAACCCCACCCTGCCTCTACTTCCCACTGGCTCCCTCTCCATCCTAGGCCGCCAGGTGAACCCCCTTTCCTGGATTCCCATGCTCTTGGGGGACCCTCGCCCCAGGGAATGCCTGGGTCCTCAGAGGTTTCCTGGAGCATAGACCCTGGCCCCAAAGCAGTGCTCCCCTTGGTTTCAGGGCCTGAGATGCCATCCCTCCACCCCGACCCTGGGCTGTGTTCCTCCCCAGGTTGCACTCTGTGGTGCTGGCCTTGCGGGGGGCCGCCTCAGGAGGACCCAGTTCCACCGGCTTCCCCCTTGCCCCCGCCTCTGGCTGTGACCCACCGGCCAGCGTGAGGCCCACTGCTCTGGTCTGTTTCCCCGGAATAGCCGCCGGCCGGCTCCAGGATGGAGACTGCGCCAGGCGGACAGGAGCCATAAATCACATGGCGCGGAATGCTGGGCTGGGGGAGGGGGTGACAGAGCTGCAGAGCAGGCTACGGGGGCCTCGGGCCACAGATGATGGGCTCTAGTGGGAGGTACCATGTGTGGGGACGGGGCCGGCGCCCAGAACAGTGCGGAGAATGGCCCAAGGTCACACAGCGGCCTGCCTTCCCTTATTCTGAGCCAACTGGGTCCTGCCTCTGAGCAGAGGCTCTGGCCTGGACCTCGTGAAGGCTGGGGACCCTGTCCTGCCTCTCAGCAAGGAAGCCCACCCCACCCCTTGGAAGCCCGCCCCACCCCTTCCCAGCCTGCACCACCTGGGGAGTCCAGCTAGGGGGCCTGACCCTCCTGTCAGGGTACATGGGAAGAGAGGCTGTCAGGAGATGTGGGGCAGAAGGAAGGACACACGCTGGCCCGGCACAGAGCTGCTCCTCCAGGGCCTCAGCCCACAGCGGGCACCCCGAGGAATCTGCCTGGTTGCCCGCCTGCTGTGCAGAGTGGAGCCCCTGTCACCACAGCTTCAGACGCCCCCAGAGGCAGGAAGCCCTGGCACTAGCCAAGAGCCGCCAGTCGGGCATGTGCTGTGCTGTGCTGTGCTGTGTGTAGGCACACGTGCTCTTCAGTCTCTGAAGCCCTTGGGCGAGCATTGCCCAGGCCACAGCGAGGTAGCATGGTCCCTGCTCAGGTGCCATACAGAAGTGCCAGGTGATGAGCATCTCGTGGCAGGCAGAGGGCTTTCAGGGGCAGCTGTCGGTAGCGGGAGCCATTCACTCTACATTTGTGAGGAGGTAGCAGTCAGGAAGGCTTCCTGGAGGCAGCAGCTTCCAGTCCAGACCTGAGGGTGACTCCCAAGAAGCCAGGCAGAGATGGGGGGCAGGGGAGTGTACTCTGGGCAGAGGGGAGGGGCAGGGGAGTGTACTCCAGGCAGAGGGCAGTGAGGGCAGAGGCCGATGGCCAGAGAGGGCTCATTCACAGGGCTGAATGGAGTCCATTGTGGCCAGAGTGTGGTATGCCCAGGAGGAGGGATGCGGCAGCCTGGGCGCAGGCGGCAGAGGCTGGAACCCGAGAATGGTGGGTCCAGGGAAGGCTGGAAGCTACTCTCCTTTCCCCGAGGGCTGCAGCGCCCCTGAGGTTCTGGTATGATTTTGGGGGTCAGTGAGGAAACTGAGAGGTGCAGGAGGCAAGTGGCCACCTGCCTTCCACAGCCAGGCCTGCTGCCTGCCCAGGCCCACCATCTGTCCGTCTGCACACTGGGAGCCTGGGGGGCACGGGCCATCCTGTGTCACTGTCCCGTGTGTGGGGTGGTCTGACCCACTCGGCCCGCTGGCACTTCCCGTGCCTATGATTGGGGAACAAGGGGACTCCGCCAGCTCTGCCCCAGGTCCAGGCCTTCTGGTTGAGGAGGAGGGATGTGCCCACTGCTACCAGCTGGGGGACTGCTGACAACCACCCCCACATCCCACTGGTCCTTCTCCTGTCCCCTGTGGCCCCTATCCTGCCCAGCCCAGTTCCCCACCTGCCTGCCGGCCACAGCCTCCTGCTCTGCTTCCTGCCCACTGGTCCCCCTGCCATGGCAGCCTGTGAATGTTCTCGCTGATGGGTGGAGCTGTCAGCACTGCCCTCTGTGCCTAGCCAGGGGCACCTGTTCCTCACCCCTCCAGCACAGTGCCCCCGTGTCCCTCATACCTGACTGTGCTGCCTCTACTCTTGATCTGGGGGACCTGGGGTGGGAAATTGGTGCTGGTAGCTCTTAGCTGGACAGGGCAGGTCTGGGAGTTAGAGAACTTGTACGTGCTGGGGAGGGGACAGCCTGGAGGAGGGGGCCAGCACATGGGCCAGCTGGAGGCGGAATGGTCCCATCCGATCAGCTTTTTTTTTTTTTTTTTTTTTTTTTTTTTGAGACAGAGTCTCGCTGTGTCACCCAGGCTGGAGTGCAGTGGCGCGATCTCGGCTCACTGCAAGCTCCGCCTCCCGGGTTTTACGCCATTCTCCTGCCTCAGCCTCCGAGTAGCTGGGACTACAGGCGCCCGCCACCACGCCCGGCTAGTTTTTTGTATTTTTAGTAGAGACGGGGTTTCACGGTGTTAGCCAGGATGGTCTCGATCTCCTGACCTCGTGATCCACCCGCCTCGGCCTCCCAAAGTGCTGGGATTACAGGCTTGAGACACCGCGCCCGGCCCCGATCAGCTTTTTTAAAATTTTTTTATTTTTGAGATGGAGTCTTGCTCTTGTCGCCCAGCCTGGAGTGCAGTGGCACAATCTCGGCTCACTGCAAGCTCCGCCTCCCGGGTTCACACTATTCTCCTGCCTCAGCCTCCTGAGTAGCTGGGACTACAGGGGCCACCACCGCGCCCGGCTAGTTTTTTGTATTTTTCAGTAGAGACGAGGTTTCACTGTGTTAGCCAGGATGGTCTCGATCTCCTGACCTCGTGATCCACCCGCCTTGGCCTCCCAAAGTGCTGGGATTACAGGCGTGAGCCACCGTGCCCGGCCCCGATCAGCCTTTTAGAATCTCCCTGTGTTTCGTTTCTATTTACACTTGCACAATGATGCGCCTGTCCTAGAAAACTGGAGTCAACAGCAGAGCAGCCCGGCTGGCGTCCTGCTGCCCAAGCGGGCCGCTTCGGCGCAGCGGGCCGTGCTTGCCGCCTTCCCCCTTTGCCTGTGTGATTGTAGGAGCGTGTGGCTGTCCTGGCTGCTGTTTTATAACCACCCCCCATGCTGTGAGCATCTGCTCCTGGCGTTAAATATTCATGTCAGCGGCATCTCACGAGGCTCCCTGGCAGCCTTGGGTGGAGCCAGCGGCTGGGCCCTTCTTGTTGGGCCCTCGGATTGGGCCCATGGGCTGCTTTGCATGCCCGGGCTGGATGGCCTTGCTGAGCACCTTATCCCAGAGCCGGCTCTGCCTGGCAGGGCCCAGCCTTGCACCTGGCCGCAAAGGTGCATCTATTTCAGCAGCGCCTGTGCCTTGGTCCTGTGGCCCGCGGGTGCCGGGCAGCCCACGAAACCATCTCCCCCTCGGGGAACTTCGTGCTTCAGTGGCCCAACAAGAGGGAGCAGCAGAGTGATACAGGGAAACTGAGTCGATCCTTGGAGGGAGAAGGTTTGGAGAAAAGCGGGGCGAGGGGGTGCAGTTTTTAAATGAGGTGCTCAGGGAAGCCTTTCTTTCTGGTTACATTTGTGTGAAGACAAATATAGGGCCATGAGGCTGGTCGGGAGAGGAAGGTTCCAGAAAAGGGAATGGCGTGTGCAGAGTCCCTGAGGCAGCATGGCTGGTAGGGCCCAAGCAGGAGGCCAGGGTGGTGGCCGTGTGTGTGCCGGGGTGGGTGTGGCCCTGAACAGGGGTGCTGAGGGCCAGGGGTCTCCTGCAGAGCCAGCCCAGGGAGCAGGCTCTGGCTGCTGAGACCAGCAGAGCTGGGGGCAGGTGTCCGCATCGGGTGGCATTTGAAAGCAGAACTGACAGGACCGGCTGGGGGAGTGGATGTTTGTAGGACGGCAGAGACAGGGGCTGCGTGGATGCCATCTGGGTTTCTGGCCCCAAACAGCTGACCCTGAGGGCAGAAGAGAAGGTTTGCGGTAGCTCCTCTTCCTGAGGGCCAGCCACAGCCCCTTCCCCAGCAGAGGGGGGCCAGGTGTTTGGGGGGATCCGTGAGCGGCCTGGGGCGAGTGGCACAGCAGAGCCGTCAGAGCACAGGGCATCTCCCAGGCCCCCAGCAGAGAAGCACAGCCTGGCCTCCCCCAGAGGGAGCCTCCCAGGGCAGGGAACCCTCCCAGGGCAGGGACCCCAAAGTTTTGGTCTTCAGTGACTGGGCCCTTTCTGCCCCAGGCACGGGCTTGCTGCCTACTGGGGACCCACCTTCCTCCCCTAATTCCTCCTGAGACACTGAGGGGTGGAGTATCCGTGTTTTCACCTCTGACCCAGCCTGGAAGCTCAAGGCCCAGCTCAGGTGTCGGCTCCTGCCCTGAACCATTGCTCCCCAGCGCTTGGGACAGATCTGGGTGTGTCTACAGGTGGCCTGTGTGCCCCACCCTCCCAATTAGGCGGCCTTCCTCAGGGGCCCAGCTGGGCATCCACAGCCCATCACCTCTGCAGACTGGCTGTGCCCTCAGCACATAAACGGGAAGAGGCTGTGGCACTGTGGCCCTTGTGGCAATGCCACTGCTGCAGTAGCCCCCTCTTCCTGAGGGCCAGCCACAGACCCGGCACCGGTTCCCGAAGAAACGGGTCAGCATGGGCCGGACATGCAGGCTCAGGCCACAGAGGCCCTGGCAGGGCTGGGATCCGAGCCCAGGCAGTCTGTTCTTTTTTTTTTTTTCTGAGACAGAGTCTGGCTCTGTGGCCCAGGCTGGAGTGCAGTGGTACAAGTTCGGCTCACTGCAAGCTACACCTCCTGGGTTCAAGCCATTCTGCCTTAGCTTCCCGAGTAGCTGGGCTTCCCGTGAGCCACCCATGAGCCACCACGCCCAGCCGGCAGTCTGAGCTTCTGACCCTAAAGCAGATGTACTTTTTACATCGTTACCTCTTCTCATGGGTTTTAATTGAGAAAGTTCCAAGACGGTGCTGGCAGTTGAGGTCTGATCCCATGGCTCCGGTTCTTGTAAAGGCCCTGTCATAGGTGCAGGCCACACCGCTGTGTGCGCTGCCGTCCTGGGAGCACCTTTCCAGGACTGGGCAGTCTCCTGCTCATAACACAGAGAGTGTGGCCTGCGAAGCTGATGAACTCCAGCTTTTACCGGGGGCAGTTCGCCGTCCTTGTTCTAAAGGGCTTGCCCGCCATGTTGTCTCCTGGCCACTCCAAGGCTGCCATTGTGGCCAGATTCTCCCCCACGCTCCTTTGATATTTTTTTACACTTATAGACAGATAGGCATTTACTCAGATTCCTTCCCTCCGTTTTCATTACACAAGCGATGGCAGGGCATGCAAGCCGCTCAGCGTTTTTGATTTACGTCTAAATATATTTTTTAACGTAGACGTAGTCTTGCTGTGTTGCCCAGGCTGGTCTCAAACTTCTGAGCCCAAGCAATCCTCTCGCCTCAGTCTCCTGCGTCGCAGGGATGACAGCTGCACACCAGCACACCTGGCTCAGGCTCATTTAAAAATGGCTTTTTAGAGACAAGGTCTCACTGTGTTACCCAGGCTGGTCTCCAACTACTGTGCTAAAGCGATCCTCCTACCTTGGCCTCCTGAAGTGCTGGGATTCCAGGCATGAACCGCCGTACCCAGCCTGCAAGTCTCTGAATGCATGTTTTCATTTACTGAAGGAAAATACTTCGGAGTGGGATTCCCGGGTGCTGGGGTAGGTCTGTGCTTACCTTTATAAGGGCAGTTTCCCGAAGTGATTGTACTGTCTTAAAACCCCACCAGCAGAGAGTTTGCTCTACACCCTCGCCACCTCGTAGAGTTGCCAGTCTTTTCATTTTAGCCATGCTAGTGGATGTGTAGAGAGGTATTTTACTTTATTTTACCTCATTTTATTTTATTGATACGGAGCCTCACTCTGTCACCCAGGCTGGAGTACAGTGACCCAGTCTCGGTTCACTGCAACCTCCGCCTCCTGGGTTTAAGCGATTCTCCTTAGCGTCCCGAGTAGCTGGGATTACAGGCGCGTGTCACCACGCCTGGTTAATTTTTGTATTTTTAGTAGAGATGGGGTTACCATATTGTCCAGGCTGGTCTCGAACCCCTGACCTCAAGTGATCCACCCGCCTTGGCCTCCACAGTGCTGGGATTCCAGGCATGAGCCACCGCGCCTGACCTGGGTGTGTAGAGAGGATTCATACCGGTCTTAGATTTCTCACACAAATCGCAGGGGCCTGAAATACTGGCTGATATTTTGTGGAGGATTTTACATCTGTGTTCGTGAGGGGCATTTATTGGTAATTTTCCTTCCTTGACGTCATGTTGTGAGGTTTTGGTATCAGAGTTATGCTGGCCTTGTAAAGTAACTAGTATTTTTTCCTTCTCTGTTGTTTGAAAGCGTTTACGTACAGTTTATGTGGTTTCTTTCCAAAATGTTTTATAGAATTCACCAATATGGACCTGTAGTTTTCTTTTTCTTTTCTTTTCTTTTTTTTTTTTTTTGAGATGGGGTCTGGTTCTGTTGCCCAGGCTGGAGTGCAGTGGTGCGATCACAGCTCACTGCAGCCTCCACCTCCTGGGCTCAAGCGATCCTCCTGCCTCAGCCTCCAAGGTAGCTGGGACTACAGGTGGTGCATGCCTCCACACCTGGCTAATTTAAAAATTTTTTGTAGAGACAGGGTCTCACTATGTTGCCCAGGCTGGCCTCAAACTCCTGGGCTCAAGCGATCCGCCCACCTCAGTCCCCAAAGTGCTGGGATTACAGGGGTGAGCCACCGCGCCCGACCTGGACCTGCAGTTTTCAGAAAAGGTTTTAATTATGGATCCAAATTCCTTAACAGGTAACACACTTTTCAAACTTCCTGTATCTTTTAGTACCCGTTTTGGTAATGTGCATCTTTGGAAGAATTTGTCACTGAGTTGTCAGATTCATTGGCATGAAGGTGCGGTGCACCTTTTCTTCCTCTGTTGGACCAAAAAGCTGTAGGGTCTGTACTGTGTTTCTCTTTCGTTTCTGATATGGGTAGTTTGTGTTCTCTCTGTCTTTTTGTTGTTCAGCTAGAGTTTCGTTCGTTTGTTTTTGTTTTTGTGTTTTGGGGGTTTTTTTGGAAACAGTCTCGCTCTGTCGCCCAGGCAGTGGTGTGATCTCCACTCACTGCAACCTCCACCTCCCAGCTTCAAGCAGTTCTCCTGCCTCAGCCTCCCAAGTAGCTGGGATTACAGGTGCCTGAACCACGCCTGGCTAATTTTTTTTTTTTTTTGAGACGCCGCACCATGCTGTTTTTCTTTTTAAGAGATGGGGCAGCCAGGTGCAGTTGCTCATGCCTGTAATCCCAGCACTTTGGGAGACCGAGGCGGGCGGATCACCTGAGGTTGGGAGTTCAAGACCAGCCTGACCAACATGGAGAAACCCTGTCTCTGCTAAAAATACAAAATTAGCTGGGCGTGGTGGCTCATACCTGTAATCCCAGCTGCTTTGGGAGGTTGAGGCAGGAGGATCGCTTGAACCTGCGAGGTGGAGGTTGCGGTGAGCCGAGATGATGCCATTGCACTCCAGCCTGGGTGACAAGAGTGAAACAAAGTCTCAAAAAAAAAAAAAAAAAAAAAAAAAAAAATGGGGCTGGCTGAGCGCAATGGCTCACGTCTGTAATCCCAGCATTTTGAGAGGTTGAGGTGGGCAGGTCACCTGAAGTCACGAGTTTGAAACGAGCCTGGCCAACATGGTGAAATCCCATTTCTACTAAAAATACAATAATTAGCCAGGCGTGGTGACTGTTCAGGAGGCTGAGGCAGGAGAATTGCTTGAACCTGGGAGATGGAGGTTGCAGTGAGCCGAGATCATGCCATTGCACCCCAGCCTGGGGGACAGGGTAAGACTCCATCTCAAAAACAAAACAAACAAAAAGAACAGTGTTTTCTGACTGCGCCTCTGCTTGTCAGTCCAGTTGTAAGTAATAGGGTAGGGCCCAGGCTTGTGAGCGCCATGGCCTTCCTCTCGTCAGTACCTCCGGCGCCACCTCTGTCCATGTGACCTGGCCACCTTGCAGGCATGAGGAGAGCAAGGGCAGGGTCCAGTTTGTACTCAGGAGGGAGGAGGGATGGCAGTGTCCTGCAGGCCTGGCTGGGTCCAGCTCTCCCCCCAGGCAGCTGGGCATTTTTCAGTCTTCCTAAATAGACGCCTGCATCCCACAGGCTGCAAAGGGCACCGGCTTTCTGAGTGGCCCTCAACAGGACACAGGCCGTAGTGAGCGGCCCCGAGAAGGGGATGGGCGGGAGTCCTCCCTCATTCTCCTCCCTCATCCTCCTCCCTGGGCGGCCCCCACCTCTTCCCCACATATCTGTCCAGCCAGCTTCCCATTTCCTGTTTCCTGATCTGAAGAGGCGAAGGCCCGGAAAAGCGCCTGGGCTCGGGGGACCTGCCAGGGACCAGACATGCCCATGACCCTGTGTTTGTCTTCAGTCCCACAGAACAACGAGAAGCTTCAGGAGAGCCCGTGCATCTTCGCGTTGACGCCAAGACAGGTGGAGTTGATCCGGAACTCCAGGTGCGTGGCCCCTTCCCCAGCCCGGTGCCCTGCCGCCCGCCCACTTTCTCCTGGGCTCACTGGAAGAACCGGCAGCCACATCCACCGCAGGCCTCGCTCGGGCTCAGTCCAGAGCCGTGCTGCAAGGCAGTGGCCGGGTTCGCTGCCTTCCAGAAAACCCCGTCCTGAGTCTCACCTGCTGGGCTGTGTGCCCACTGCCTGTACCCTGCAGCCCGTTAGAGAGAGGCAGACTGACTGTCCCCTTTTAACACGGTCTTGCCCTCTGCATGTGGGACCATCCTGGGTGCTGTAGGGTGCTGAGTAGCATTCTTCGCCTCCACCCACTCCATGCCGAGAACACGCCCATGTTGTGACAGCCACAGATGTCCCCAGATGTTGTCCAGTGTCCCCTGGGGCAGGATAACGCGGGTGAGACCTCCCTGGGTTATTGGATTCCACGTACCCCCAAGACACTCTGCGTCCCATAATCCTCTGCCCTGCTGAGGTCCCAGAAGGCCGCACACATTGAAATCCACACCCTGAGTTGGAGGGGGAGGGAGAAGGTGAATCCCGGGAGCTGGGGTCCCTGGTTTACACCGCCCGCCTTATCCGGAATTTATTCTGGTGTCCAGCATGAGCAGAAAGTTAGATGTGGTGTTTTGTTTGTTTGTTTTTGAGACTGAGTTTCACTCTTGTTGCCCAGGCTGGAGTGCAGTGGCACGATCTTGGCTTCCTGCAACTTCCACCTCCCGTATTCAAGCGATTCTCCTGCCTCAACCTCCCAGGTAGCTGGGATTACAGGCGCCTGCTACCACGCCCAGCTATTCTTGTATTTTTAGTAGAAATGGGGTTTTGCCATGTTGGTCAGGCTGGTCTCGAACTCCTGACTCAGGTGATTCACCCACCTCAGCCTCCCGGAGTGCTGGGATTACAGGCGTGAACCACCGCGCCCGGCCAAAGTCAGGTTTTCTCCCAGATAACGAACACAGGGTTTACCCCTCCGCATCGTGGATAGTCAGGTGGGATCGTTCCCTCGGATGTCCCCAGACACTGCGTGGTGTCCCCGCCCTCAGATGAGGACGGTTGAACTCTAGCAGGTGAGGGGCCAGTGTGGCTGCCCTGTGCTCTGCTCCTCCCTCAGTCTCTCTAAGGCTGTCCTGCCTCTAGCTGAGACAGATTCCTGCCGGGGCAGCCTCATGGTGGGTGCTGGACCCTCAGGACAGGGAAGGCCTTTTGCCCAGGTCACCCCTGAGTCCGTGGCAGAGCTGGGCTGGGCGCCCCCATTTGATGCCCAGCTTCTCGTGCCCAGCTGCTTCAGACCCACCGCCCCTACTTGCTGTGGGGCCAGGTTCCCGGGGCCTCCCAGCCTGGCCCTCACACCTAGTAAGGGTTCAGAACCAGCTGAGCCAGGCTTGGCCACGGAGGTCTCTCTGCCTGGGTGACCCAAGGTGGTGACGTCACCTTTCTCCTCTTCCTTGTCTGTGAACCTGGGTCCGCACAGCTCCACCTGCACTGCGTCCCTGCTGCAGGGTGCTCGAGCCAGCCACACAGTATAAAAAAATCAGTTTGGGTTTCTCCTCAGAAAGCTTCTGGACATTTCCTTTTCTTTTTTTTTCCATTTTTTGAGACGGAGTTGCTCTGTCGCCAGGCTGGAGTGCAGTGGCGCGATCTCGGCTCACTGCAAGCTCCGCCTCCTGGGTTCAAGCGATATTCTTCTCCTGACTCAGCCTCGCGAGTAGCTGGGACTACAGGCATGTGCCACTACGCCTGGCTAATTTTTGTGTTTTTAGTAGAGACAGGGTTTTACCATGTTGGCCAGGATGATCTCGATCTCTTGACCTCGTGATCCGCCCGCCTCTGCCTCCCAAAGTGCTGGTTACAGGCATGAACCACCGTGCCCGGCCCACATTTCTGTTTCTTATGTTGAGATATGATTTGCATACCATAGAGTACGCAGTTTTTAGGTGTGTCATCGAGTGGGTTCTCGTGGATCAATAGGTAGTGCAGCTCCCACCACTGCCTAGTCTCGGAGCAATTGTGTCCATCCCCATCAGCCACCACCCTTCATCCGCTGCCCCCACGCGTCCCCTCCTGTCTCTGGAAATGGGCCCGTCCTGGACATTTCATAGAAGTGGAATCACACACTGCGGCTTTTTAAAATGATGATTATTTGAGACGGAATCTCACTCTGTTGTCCAGGCTGGAGTGCAGTGTCGCGATCCCAGCTCACTGCAACCTCCACCTCCCAGGTTCAAGTGATTCTCTTGCCTCAGACTCCTGAGTAGCTAGGATTACAGGCACGTACCACCGCACTCAGCTGATCTTTATATTTTTAGTAAAGACGAGGTTTTACCATGTTGCCCAGGTTGGTCTGGAACCCGTGACCCACCCACCTCCGCCCCCCAAAGTGTTGGGGTTACTGGCATGAGCCACCTGCCCTGTGTGTCCTTTTGTGTCTGGCATCTCTCACTGGGCGGTACGTCCTCACGGTGCACCTGTGCTGAGGCCTGGGTCAGCCTGGCTCCTTTCCGTGGCTGGGTCACGTCCCGTGTGTGTTGGTCCTTCGGTCTGTGGAAGGACACTCAGGCTGCCGCTACTTTGTGGCTGTCGTGGTCAGTTCTGCTGTGAACATCCACGGATGCGTCGTTGGGTAGAGAGACTTTTTCCTCTTCTCCTGGGGATGTTTCTTATTAAAGTTTATTCTCAGGTGTTACTTTTTTTTTGTTTTTTTTTATTTGGAGAGTGTTTCTCTTTGTTACGCAGGCTGGCGTGCAGTGGTGCAATCATAGCTCACTGCAGCCTCTGCCTCCACGGGTTCAGACGATCCTCCTGCCTCAGCCTCCAAGCAGCCGGGACCACAGGTGTGCACCACCACGCCCAGATAATTTTTTGTATTTTTTGTAGAGACAGTTTCACCATGTTGCCCAGGCTGGTCTCAAATTCCTGGGCTCAAGAGCTCCGCCGGCCTCGGCCTCGCAGACTGGGTGTTTTCTTGACGTTGTGAGCTGGCTGCTACATTCCAGCATGCACGTTTTAGCTGTGTTTCCTCGCAGTGAGAGGCACCTGGCTGCCCTCTCTGGTTCAGGGTTTTGCGGTCGATTCTCTTGCATTTTCCAGGGAGGCCAGCCCCTCTCCTGACCCCACAGCCACTCCTGTCTCACCCGGCCTGCACAAAAGAGTCCTGGGCCTCAGTTTCGCAGCTCTAGGGGAGAGAGCCTTGTGGGGTGGCGGTCTCCACCTTGTGGGGCAGGCTGAGGTTGCGCCTTCCTCACTCAGCTCTCCTTTCCTTTTCTCTGGTTTGCTCCACACCTACAGAGAACTGCAGCCAGGAGTTAAAGCCGTGCAGGTCGTCCTGAGGTATGCCCAGGTGTGCCCACGACCCCAGGGCTGGACCCCTGGCCACCTGCCCCCCCCCCCCGCCCCCCAGTCCTGGTCCAGGCTCTTCTCAGTCTCCCCTGCCAAAGGCAGAGCCCAGCTCCCCCCAGCCTGCCATCTGTCCCTGTCTGGGGATATACCACTATCCCACCACCTGCTCAGGCCACACCCAGGGGCCCCGATACCCCCCATGTCACCTTCTCCAGTGCCCCCATCACCACCACTTGACTCCCACTTGTTACCCCCGCAGCGGCCCAGCCCCTCCTGTGCCCCTCATGGTCCCCATTGTTCCCCACAGCGGCCTAGCCCCTCCTGTGCGCCCACTCCTGCCGCCCCATGGTCCCTGTTGTCGTTGCAGAATCTGTTATTCAGACACCAGCTGCCCTCAGGAGGACCAGTACCCGCCCAACATCGCTGTGAAGGTCAACCACAGCTACTGCTCAGTCCCGGTGAGCATGGCCCCCCCCGCGTCTGTTACACGGGTTTGGGGGGCGTGGAGGGAGGGTGGGGGGCGTGGGGGGAGGGTGGGGGGCGTGGGGGGAGGTGGGGGCCGTTGGATTTTCCAGCCATTCTTGGCTCGAGGCTGAGCGGCCCGTCTGCTTGCAGGGCTACTACCCCTCCAATAAGCCTGGGGTGGAACCCAAGAGGCCGTGCCGCCCCATCAACCTCACCCACCTCATGTACCTGTCCTCGGCCACCAACCGCATCACCGTCACCTGGGGGAACTATGGCAAGGTGAGTGCATGCCCGGGTGCCCACCCTGCCCCCCTGCCCCAGCCCCGCCCTGCCAGCCCTGACCCCAGGCGCCCCCCCGTCCCCCCACCCCAGCCCCGCCCTGCCAGCCCTGACCCCACCCCTCTGTCCCCAGAGCTACTCCGTGGCCCTGTACCTGGTTCGGCAGTTGACCTCGTCAGAGCTGCTGCAGAGGCTGAAGACCATTGGGGTGAAGCACCCGGAGCTGTGCAAGGCACTGGGTGAGCAGCTCAGGGCCACCTCGGCCGAGGGGTGGACCGAGTCCCCCCTGGAAACCTTGCCTGTACTGGGCGAGGGTGGGGGGCCTGCACCCGAAGGAGATGGGTCAGGGGCTTCCTGTCACTCTGGGGGTCCATGGCCTCCCCGCTGTGGCTGAGGAGGTCTCTGGAGGATATGGATGGCAGAGGGGGCACTTGGCAGTGGGAGCTGCTGTGCAGAAGCCTGTGGGGTCACACCCCGTGTTGCTGGCCCCAGGCGCCCCAGCCTACAGGGGTCCAAGCAGCAGAAGAGCTGGGGCCTCGTTCCTTGTTCCGGGGCAGCACAGAGGCTGGGAGCCACAGCACCCGGCCCCAACTGATTTTTTAATGTTTCGTAGAGACAGGTTCTTGCTGTGTTGCCTAGGCTGGTCTTAAACTCCTGGGTTCAAGCGGTGCACCTGCCTCAACCTCCCAGAGTGCTGGATGACAGTCTTGGCCTCTTTCGCACCTGTTCTCTTTTGTACTTGTAACAATGAAAACAATATTTTTTAAGTGACACACAGAGCAATTTTAAAAGAAAGCTTACCGGCCAGGCGCGGTGGCTCACGCCTGTCATCCCAGCACTTTGGGAGGCCGAGGCGGGCGGATCACGAGGTCAGGAGATCGAGACCATCCTGGCTAACACAGTGAAACCCCGTCTCTACTAAAAATACAAGAAAATTAGCCGGGCGTGGTGGCAGGCGCCTGTAGTCCCAGCTACTCGGGAGGCTGAGGCAGGAGAATGGCGTGAACCCGGGAGGCGGAGCTTGCAGTGAGCTGAGATCATGCCACTGCACTCCAGCCTGGGAGAGTGAGACCCCGTCTCAAAAAAAAAAAAAAAAAAAAAAAAAGGCCGGGCGCGGTGGCTCAACCCTGTAATCCCAGCACTTTGGGAGGCCGAGACGGGCGGATCACGAGGTCAGGAGATCGAGACCATCTTGGCTAACACGGTGAAACCCCGTCTCTACTAAAAAATACAAAAAACTAGCCAGGCGAGGTGGTGGGCGCCTGTAGTCCCAGCTACTCGGGAGGCTGAGGAAGGAGAATGGCGTAAACCCGAGAGGCGGAGCTTGCAGTGAGCTGAGATCCGGCCACTGCACTCCAGCATGGGGGACAGAGCGAGACTCCGTCTCAAAAAAAAAAAAAAAAAAAAAAAAAAAAGCCTGCCAAGATGGGAGGGTGAATCAGTCCCCCCCGTGCAGCCGCGCAGCGCAAAGGCAGCGTACAGTTAGCCCTGCTTGGTGGCTGTGTGGCCTCGGAAAGTCGCTGGCTTTCTCTGGTGGCCACTGTCTTCAGGAGAATAGATCTGAGCCAGCTTGAGGGCACCTGGGCCTCTCTCTGGACGCCACATGCTTGGGGCTCAGGCCTCAGTGGGCTCCACAGGCCTGTTCTGTGGAGAGGCGAGGCCTAACCTGGAGTCCTTTGGAGCTGGGAGTGGGAGTTGGGCAGGTGGGCGAGGACTGGAACCACCTGCTAGACTGAGAAGAGGGTGGTTCTGGGCCAGCCGGGTTTGCTCGTGCCTCCTTCCAGAATGCTCGCTGTTTTCAGGTGGAATCTGGGCACCACCCTTGGCAGAATGGGGGCCAGAGGGTCTCCCAGCTGCCCCTCCTAGCTGCCCAGGGCTCCTGTGCCCAGGCCTGAGAGTTCCCCATGAGCACTGCCCTCCTGGCACAGCCAGGCCCGGGCCTCTGGCCCCTGTTCCTGACCACCAAAGGGCACCTACTAGCCTGGGTGTCCAGAAGCCTGGAGCAGTGCTGGCACTGCCAGGGGCCTGCGAGCCCCATCGTGTTGAAGCTTCCTGCACACTCCGGTCCCCCAAGTCAGGAAGGATAGCCGGCGGCACCCCCTCTGCAGAGCGGGATGTGCAGGGGTGAGGGTGCCCTCCGCAGAGACCCGCATCCCCGGCCAGCCTCCTCCAGGCTCGGGGAGGGAGGAGCTGGCGATGTCCCCGTGGGACCAGTGGGGACACTGAGGCACAGAGTGGCAAAGTTAGGGTTCTGTGACCTGGGTTTCCCCGCCCTGCCTCCCTCTTCCCTCAAAGGGCCCTTTCTTCAACCCCCCCCCCAACCTTCCTTGCCTTTGGGGACAATGGCCAACTTGAGGGAGGAGGCTGGGGCCGGGCAGGCTTCTAGGCCCATGGGGTGGGGGCCAGCCTTAACTCCTCAGTGACCAGAGCCCTGCAGTGCTGGGGGCTGCGGGGTCAGATTTCCTCTCTGAAGGGGTCTCCTGCCGCCTTCCACAGCTGGCCCCAGCCTCAGCCTCTTTGTCACTGGATTTTTTTGTTGTTGCACCTAGGAAGTCCTCACGTTTGCCTCACTTGAACCCTTCCTGCTGCACACGTCTTTCTGTACATGGAGAAGGGAGAGCTTGCTTTAAAATCAGATGGGCACCTGCATCCCCTCCTAGCTGCCCAGAGCCCCTTTGCCAGGCGTGAGGGTCCACGTGGGCACCGGGTAGCCAGAGCTGGATCCCAGGGTGGAAACTCAGCCAAGGAGTGAGCGACTAGGGCAGCCTTGGCTCAAGCAGGAGAGCTGCTGGGAGCGTGCAAGGGTGCCAGACCGTGCTGGCCAGCTTGTGGCTGCCACTGCGTCCCTACGGGAGAAGGAAGAGCCCACTGCTGCACACACGGGCCGGGGGGCTGGGTGGGGGTCAGGAAGGAGGAAGTGGCTTCCAAGCGGCCAGAGATAAGTGGTGGTTCAGGCCGATAAGGGGTGGCAGGAGCACTTCCAGACAGAGAAACGTCAGGACAGCTGGGGGAAGGGGGGAGACAGGCTGGCACCATCACTCTGAACCCCAAGTCGGTTGGGCAGGTGGCTTCCTAGAGGAAGCAGAACTGGTCCACTAGGCAGCTGAGGGCCGGGTGGTGGATGGGGAGGCCCTGGGGACTGTGGGCCAGGGTGGTCTGCCCTGCAGGGCCCAGGGCTGGGGGCTGTCCTGAGCTAGCCGAGGATGGAGTTTAGCCGCATCCCAGTAGTGTCAGGAGGGCACCCGGGGTCCCCGCGTGAGTTCCTTCTGGCTGTGGGCCTGCTGCCTGTGGAGGGGAGGGCGGTGCCTGCCCCAAGCCTTCATGTTTCACGTGTTGCCCCGTGTTCTGTGCAGCTTGCTGGCGGGCACCGTCTTTTCCTTTAAAGAAGCAGCTACACTCTTGGGTGTGCAGGCTGCCTCGGCGTGGTGTCCAGGGCTGGGCGGCAGCCGCTTCCTGGCTCACAGCCGGGAGGCCCCGGGGTCCATCTCCCAAAGGAATCCCTGCCTCATTCCCCACTGTGGCCTTGGCGATGGTGTGTCGGTGACAGAATTAAGTCACAGCAGTGACCCCGTCGGTGGCTGTGTTGCATGAAACTTTCCAGAAAAGTCCCGTGGGTCACAGCCCACGCGGGGTGGGGGAGGCCACATAGGCCACCTTCGTGTGGGGGCTTCAGCTGGGTCTGTGGTGTGCCCAGGTTGTGGTCAAATCTAATGGTCGCCGCCTGACTTCCTCTGGTCCCTCGTGGCCCTGAGCCACACAGCGAGGCTCAAGACTCGTTTTTGGGGCACCTGTTCTTGGAGGTGGTCATGGGTGCTGGAGAGAACCCGAATCCCAGCCCCATGCCCCGCTGTGCCCACCTCTCTGACGACATCCTCCGTTCCCTCCCCACAGTCAAGGAGAAGTTGCGCCTCGATCCCGACAGCGAGATCGCCACCACTGGTGTGCGGGTGTCCCTCATCTGCCCGGTGAGTCGGGGGCAGCCCCCTCCTTGGGGCCTCTCCTGCGGCTGTGCTTCCTCCCTGGTGGCCCTGGGCCCAGGGCGGCTTGGCTGGACCGTGAGCCTGCAGGGGCAAGGCTGGTCTTGGTCCCCGCCGTGTTCCTGAGGCACGAGCGATTGGAACAAGCCACAGGATGGAGCTGGGGGTGAGGGGTGCCAGGTGGGCGGGCACAGCAGACGGGTGCCATGCTCATGCAGCCCCTCCCCCGCAGCTGGTGAAGATGCGGCTCTCTGTGCCCTGCCGGGCAGAGACCTGCGCCCACCTGCAGTGCTTCGACGCCGTCTTCTACCTGCAGATGAATGAGAAGAAGCCCACCTGGATGTGCCCCGTGTGCGACAAGCCAGCCCCCTACGACCAGCTCATCATCGATGGGTGAGCCTGGGGCCCCAGGGAGGGCGGCTGGAGCCGGACGGCCATGGAGATCTCAGTGGCACCCCACTTCCTGCAGACCCCGTGCTGCCCCAGCAAGACACAGCAGTGGGGACACATGGTCCCGGAGCTTTGGAAGCTCCGGGCTGTGAGAAGAGCCCGTTTCTTCCTCGCGGAACTTGTCAGAGCCTTTGCTGTGCAGGCGACAGGCACGTAGCTCAGGCTGCAGAAGGCGGGCTCTGGTCCATCCCGCTCCCACATGACCTCAGGCAGGTGTGACCTTGAGCTCCAGGAGTGTGGTTTTTGTCACAAAAAACCAAGCCGGACTCTGCTTTCACACGGCGTTCGCCCCAGGACGTGCAGCCGTGGGGGTGGCTCCTCACAGAGAGGCAAAGGAGGTGGTGCCTCCTGGAGCGCTCTGGCCACGCCATACCCTTCCCTTCCTGGGTGGCACAGCTGTGGCCAGGCATTCCCCAGGCCACAGGGGACAGGAGGACAAGACCTTTCTCCCTGGAGGGAGGCTCTGCCCAGGGCTTAAGTTTCCAGAAACTGAGCCCTGTTGTCTGTGGCACCTGATGCGGCTCCTGCCTGGCGCCGGCCACGCCCACCTCTCATCCCCAGAGCCTCTGGCAGGGCGTGAGGCCACAGTGGCACGAGCTGGTGCCTTCACAGGCGGGAGCAGGCCATGCATGGGAGGGTGAGCTGGGCCCCCAGCCCTCGGGTGCACGGCCTCAGTGGACCGTGCAGGTGAAGGCAGGGCTGGCCTGCCTCTGGGGTCATAGATTTGGTCCCTAAGTGGACCCCCGGTTTGTGCAGTTGTCCCCATCCTGGGAGGCAGAGCTGTGAGCTTCCCCATTTTATTTTATTTTATTTATTTATTTTTTTTTTGAGACGGAGTCTGGCTCTGTCACCCAGGCTGGAGTGCAGTGGCCGGATCTCAGCTCACTGCAAGCTCCGCCTCCCGGGTTTACGCCATTCTCCTGCCTCAGCCTACCGAGTAGCTGGGACTACAGGCGCCGCCACCACGCCCGGCTAGTTTTTTGTATTTTTTAGTAGAGACAGGGTTTCACCATGTTAGCCAGGATGGTCTCGATCTCCTGACCTCGTGATCCGCCCGTCTCGGCCTCCCAAAGTGCTGGGATTACAGGCTTGAGCCACCGCGCCCGGCAAGCTTCCCCATTTTACAGACGAGGAAACAGGCTCAGAGGAGGCAGCCAGCAGCTGGAGCCCCCCTCAGCTCACAGGGGGCCAGACTGGGACTTGAACCTGGCCTGAGTCTGGGACCCCTCTGTGGAGGACTGGGTGGCCACCCCCTTGCATCCCGGCTTCGGGTAGAGAGAGGAGACCCTGGGGCCGGGCACGTGGACTGCCTGAATGGCTGCTCTGTTCCCAGCTTGACAGCTGTGCAGCCGGGTGCCTGCCTTCCCCCACAGGCCCGGAGTGGGGCTTGGGCTTGGAGTGGCGGCAGCTCTTACAGCTCCAGGGCCACCAGGGCTGGGGCAGGCAGCTGTATCCCACACAGGCCTTGGCCTCAGCAGCCCATGGGACTCAGTGTAGCCAGGGAGTCTTCCCGGAGGAGAGGTCCTTGATTCATACTTTGTTCCATGAGCCCTGTCGTCTCTCTGTCCCTGGCTCTGAGCTGGGTGACCCCAGGGTCCCCAAAAGAGTCCTGTTCCAGATCCTGCCTACAGGGAGCCTTGTTCTTGGCAGGGGGAGCAGATAGAGGAGCAGAGCCAGACATAAACTGCTGTGTCTGTCGTGGAGAGGAGGAAGAGAAGCTGTGGGGTGGGACTTCGGAGGGTGAGAAGGAGTTTTGCAAGCAGGGCAGTGAGCAGGCAGAGCTGTGCTATGCCTGGGGTGGCCCCCCGGCACAGGGGGCTCTGAGCATTGCCTCACAGAGACCTTGGTGGGGCGGGCGGGGGGCTGGCCTGGGTGAGAGGAGTCCCATCAGCCTCAGAAAGTGTCGCCCAGAAGGCCGGGTATGGCGGCTCACGCCTGTAATCCCAGCACTTTGGGAGGCCGAGGCGGGTGGATCATGAGGTCAGGAGATCAAGAACACAGTGAAACCCCGTCTCTACTAAAAATACAAAAAATTAACCGGGCACGGTGGCGGGCGCCTGTAGTCCCAGCTCCTCGGGAGGCTGAGGCAGGAGAATGGCATGAACCCGGGAGGCGGAGCTTGCAGTGAGCCGAGATCTCTCCACTGCACTCAAGCCTGGGTGACAGAGCGAGACTCCGTCTCAAAAACAAAAAAAGAAAATGTCGCCCAGAGCGGGACGAGGGCTCTCCTGTGTGATGAGAAAGACGCCACTGCAGGTGCCTGGGAGCAGCTGTAGCCTTGACAGTAACAGGCCAGCCTGGGCCCTGCATGGACCCATGAGCCATGGGCCTTTCCCCAGACACCCCCCAGCCACTGCGCCCTTCCCATCCTGCGGGTGGGGAGACCGAGGCCCTTTGGCCAGGACGGGGTTGGGGAGCAGAACCAGTGCCTGCCTCCAATTGGCCCTGTGGCCTCAGGGAACTCACCCCTTCCTGAGCCTCTCTCTGGTTTGTGAAATGGGACTGGTAGGACCTCCAAGGAAGAAGGCCGTACACAGCGGGGGCGCTCTGGAGAGGCTGTGGCTGGGATGGGCATGGGGAGCCCACGCTCTGCTTCCAGTGCTGCCCTCACAGCCTCTGCAGGGGCTTTGAGCAGCCTTCACTGCGGGCCGTTTCCTGATCTGGGGGGCACACAGTACAGTGTGAAAGCAGATGTGGGCCGCACACCCGCATGCCCACACATGGATGTGGTCCACACTGCCTCACACACCCCCACACCCATACGGTCCACACCGTAACCCACACCCACATACCCACATCCCTACAGTCCACACCGTCACACACACCCCCACACATCCATAGTCCACAGCCACACATCCATACGGTCCACACCATCACATACACACCTATACAGTCCACACCGTCACACACACCCCCACACATCCATAGTCCACACCCACACATCCATACGGTCCACACCATCACACACACACCCATCCATACAGTCCACACCGTCACACATACCCACATCCCTACAGTCCACACTGTCACACACACCCCCACACATCCATACGGTCCACACCGTCACACATACACAATCCATACGGTTCACATCACACATGCACACACCTATACAGTCCACACCGTCACACATACATCGATAGAGTCCACACCATCATATACACACACATCCATACAGTCCACACCATCACATACACACAAACACATCCATACAGTCCACACCATCACACACACATTTATACAGGGAATACTGTCACACATACACACATCCATACAGTCTACGCCATCACACACACACCTATACGGTCCACACCATCACACATACATCCATACGGTCCACATCGTCACACATACAAACACATCCATACAGTCCACATTCACGTATGCCGACATGGATCCACACATGGATGCACACATACACTCACGTGCGCACTTGTACACATGCATCCATGCACACGTGTGCACACATGCACAGATACACTGTCACATCCCCACACAAACATGCATGCACACCTGGAGGTGCCCAGAGGGGCAGGGAGGGCAGGACCCCTGCAGCCCCCACATCCCCTGCTCTTGTGGGTAGTTGGGGGCCTGGTTTTGTGCATTTTGCCCCGCCACCCCTGGCGGTGCCGTGCGCATGACCTGCCTGGGGCTCAGCACCTGCAGGAGCCTGAGGCCAGGGGAGGGAATTCAGGGCCCCTGGACCCCTGTAGTCGGGGCGGTGAAGCTGCTGTTGCAGAGAGAAGTGGGAAGTGCCTGGCGGCATCCAGAAGGAAGGGAGGGCTGGGGAGTTGGGGGGGCGGGGCACCCCCAGCCGCGTCGTCAGCTGTCCGCCTCGCCCCAGGCTCCTCTCGAAGATCCTGAGCGAGTGTGAGGACGCCGACGAGATCGAGTACCTGGTGGACGGTTCGTGGTGCCCAATCCGCGCCGAAAAGGAGCGCAGCTGCAGCCCGCAGGGCGCCATCCTCGTGCTGGGTGAGTGCCTCGCCACCACCAACCGCGCAGTCCCCAGCCAGGACCGCCTCAGTTTCCCCATTTATCAGTGGTTGCATCCTAAGTACCTGCACCCTGTCCCTGTCACCCGCAGGCCCCTCGGATGCCAATGGGCTCCTGCCTGCACCCAGCGTCAACGGCAGCGGTGCCCTGGGCAGCACGGGTGGCGGCGGCCCGGTGAGTGGCGTGGAGAATGGAAAGCCGGGCGCCGACGTGGTGGACCTCACGCTGGACAGCTCATCGTCCTCAGAGGATGAGGAGGAAGAGGAAGAGGAGGAGGAGGAGGACGACGAAGAGGGCCCTCGGCCCAAGCGCCGCTGCCCCTTCCAGAAGGGCCTGGTGCCGGCCTGCTGACCCCGGCCGCACACTCGACTTTCCTGGTGCTCACCACGCAGAGGGGCGCGGGCCAGCCTCAGGCACAGAGGGAGGAGTGACCTTTCTTGTTCTTTTTATTGTCGTTCCTTTTGTTTTTCCACCCCTTTGCCTGGCTCCTGGCACCTGTACCTCTGGACTCTCCTATGGGGGATTAAAAAAAAAGTAAAATGACAAAAAAAGATACAAAAAAGAAAAATGAAACAAAAAAGTCAAACTCTTAAAAACAAGGCCGGCCACCCACACAGCCGCCTCCCCGGCTGGAGTCCGAGCCGGGAAGGGGTAGTGGGCGGGAGGGACCAGGACGCTGCCCCGCGCCCTCCCCTCCGGATGCCCAGCTGCCCGCCACCCTCTTCCCATGACCATTCCAGCCGGCGCGCAGGGCCCCGGGCGGCGGGCGGGGCACAGCCCCTCTCTGGCGACCACTTTGACGTTTGTCTCTTCCTTTGCTTTTTCTCTGCAAACACATCCTCACCCAGAGACCCTCATGCGCCGAGCAACGAGCGTTTTAGCCAAGAAGCCATGGAGTGGGTTGGGGCAGGGAGGGGCAGTGGGGTGGGGGGATGGGCGGGCAGGATTGGGGGATGGTGGGCGGCTGGGGAGGGTTTAGCCACAGATGTGTTGTATTTTTTGAAAGTGCAATAATTTGGTATTTTGAAGACCCGGCGTGTGGCCAGGAACCCCCGGGGAAGGCGGGGGCCCAGGGTGCGGCACCGTGTGGCGTGGGGGGGTCTCAGTTTTCTAGCCAGCTACCTCGGTAACTCCAATTCAGGTTAACTTCCCTACGGAACAGCACAGATGTCCACAGATGTCCCCAGCTGCCGCCACCACCACACCCCAGTCCTTGGGGCACAGGGGGGCGGTCGCTTCCCAAGGGGCAGCAGGGACTCCGGCCACCCCAGCTCTTGTTTGGGTTGATTCCTCTCCTTTTTGCTCTTGGTTTTCCGACGGGTACGAGGCTGGCACCCTGTCCCCCGGGAGCCTTGCTTTTCCAGCAGGACCAGGCCAGGGGCCTCCCTCCAGTCCCCAGGGGTTCCCGGCCCCTCGCAGGCCCCACCCGTGCCCTTGGCCTCAGGGTCCAACAACTGGGGGCGCTTCCGGGGCTCTGCCTCCAGGATCCCGCAGCTGGGCACCCCCCTCACCCCCCAGGAGACCGGGGCACAGGCAGGGCACCGGCCTTACCTGGTTCTCCAGACCTGCTGCCTGCCGTCTGTTTTGCTTTTATCCTCCCCAGCCCAGAATTTTCCTTTGTATAAACAGAACTCCTAGTCAGGAAGCAATATCATTTCAGGTCTAAAGAAAGGGACGTGCATCTGGCCGAGGGCAGTTCAGTCTCGCTGCAGAGCCCGCAGCCCGCTGCGCAGCTCGGCCCCTCCCGCCCGCACGGGCAGCTGACGGCCGCTGTTTTCTAATATTTGTATTCTAATTTAATTGTTTTTTAAAAATGCAAATAAAAAAGGTCGAGGTGAAGCCACCCAGGCGTCCGCTTTTGTGTGCCCTGTGTCTCTCTCAGTGTGTACCCTGTAGTGGGGGGCGGGGTTGTGGGAAGGACAGAAACAGCCCCACCCACATCTCTCTGTCCTGGTTATTGCCAAGTTTCAGAATTCAAAAGGTGCTGCTCGTGGTCAAATGAGGCAGATTTTTATTATTTATTTATTTTTAATAGACATGGGGGTGTCACTCGCTATGTTGCCCAGGCTGGTCTTGAACTCTGGGCCTCAAGTGATCCTCCTTCCTCAGCCTCCCAAAGTGCTAGGATTACAGGCATGAGCTACCATGCCCGACCTGAATCAGGCCAGTTTTACTGTATACTGTGCTGCCTGGGCCCGGTGTCCACCAAGCTGGGAGACTGGGTGAAGGGGCTTGGGCCATACACGGAGTTCAGGTCCCAGGATCGTCCGTGTCTCTCTGGGTGGCCAAGAAGATACACAAACGTTTTGCTTTTGTCAGAAGAAAAAAAAAAAAAGGGGCCAGGCGCGGTGGCTCATGCCTGTAATCCCAGCACTTTGGGAGACCAGGGCGGGCGGATCACCTGAGGTCAGGAGATTGAGACCATCCTGGCTAACACAGTGAAACCCCATCTCTAGTAAAAAAAAATACAAAAAGCTGGGCGTGGTGTAGTTTCAGCTACTGGGGAGACTGAGGCAGGAAAATTGCTTGAACCCAGGAGGTGGAGCTTGCAGTGAGCCAAGATCACACCACTGCACTCTAGCCTGGGTGACAGAGCGAGACTCCATCTCAAAAAATAAAAGATACACCGACAACCATGGAGCACATGAGATGTTAGGGGTGTGAGATACCTGTCACCCCCACCAGGACAGCTAGCAAGGGTCAGGGAAGCTGCAGTCCACACAGCTGGGGAGGACAGCACGGTGCAGCCCCTTGGAAACAGCTGGACAGTTGTTCAAAAGGCTAAACGTGGAGTTAGCATGGGACCTGCAACGCCAGCCCCAGACATGGCCCCGAGGTAAGTGAACACATCCGTCCACAGTGAAACGTGTTCGTGGATATGCACAGCAGCCAAATGTGGCCACGACCCTTGTCCACCCAGGGAGTGAATCAGCGCAGCGTGGCCATCCACACCGCGGTATGACAGCCGTGGAAAGGAGCGAGGCTCTGACACAGGCCCCAGCACAGACGAACCCTGAGGACGCCACGCTTAGTGAGAGACACCAAAGGCCACGTGGCATGTGGTCCTGTTCCTATGAAATGTCCAGGACAGGCCAATCCACAGAGACAGGAAGGGGATTCACGGGTGCTGGAAGGTAAGGAAGGGGATGGAGAGTGATCACAAATGGATATGGGGCATCCTTTGGGCTGGATAGAATGTTCTGGAATTAGTGGTGATGGGTGAATAATTTTTTGAAGGAAATTTTTTTTTTTTTTTTTTTTTTTTCGAGACAGAGTCTCACTCTGTCTCCCAGGCTGGAGGGCAGTGGTGGAATCTCGGCTCACTGCAAGCTCCGCCTCCCGGGTTCACGCCATTCTCCTGCCTCAGCCTCCCGAGTAGCTGGGACTACAGGCGCCCGTCACCATGCCCGGCTAATTTTTCGTATTTTTTAGTAGAGACGGGGTTTCACCATGTTAGCCAGGATGGTCTCGATCTCCTGACCTCGTGATCCACCCGCCTCAGCCTCCCAAAGTGCTGGGACTACAGGCTTGAGCCACTGCACCCGGCCTAATTTTTTGTACTTTTAGTAGAGACAGGGTTTCACTGTGTTAGCCAGGATGGGCTCAATCTCCTGACCTCGTGATCTGCTCGCCTTGGCCTCCCAAAGTGTTGGGATTACAGGTGTAAGCCACTGCGCCCAGCCTTTTATTTATTTATTTTTGACACGCAGTCTTGCTCTGTTGCCCAGGCTGGAGTGCAATGGCACCATCTCTGCTCACTGCAACCTTCACCTCCCAGGTTCAAGTGATTCTCCTGCCACAGCTTCCTGAGACTACAGGCATGCGCCACCACGCCTGGCTAATTTTTGTATTTTTACTAGAGATGGTGTTTCACCATGTTGGCCAGGATGGTCTCAATCTCCTGACCTCGTGATCCATCTGCCTTGGCCTCCCAAAATGCTGGGATTACAGGCATGAGCCACCACACCCGGCTTTGAAGGGAATTTATGTGGTGTGTGAATTACATTTATTTTTATTTTTGAGAAAGGGTCTCACTCTGTCGCCCAGGCTGGAGTGCAGCAGTGCAATCATAGCTCACTGCAGCCTCGACCTCCTGGGCTCAAGCAATACTTCCGCCTCAGCCTCCAGAGTAGCTGGGACCACAGGTGTGCACCACCACACCCAGCTAATTTTTGTATTTTTTGCATAGATGTGGTTTCACCTTGTTTTTCTGGCTGGTTTCGAACTCCTGGGCTCCAGCGATCCTCCCTCCTCAGCCTCCCAAAGTGCTGGGATTACAGGCATGAGCCACCATGCCAGGCCAGAAAAGGAAGCACCTAACCCTGGCTTGTGGTCCTGAGGCTGCGGCTCCTTCAGCTTCCCGATGCTGTGGGACCTCTGAGCAGAGGCCTCAGTGTGCCCTGAGGGTCCAGGGCACAGGGGGCTCAGGACATGGCTGTAGAACCACTGACCCCCCACCCTGCCCCAGCCCGTGTTGGGGACTTGGGCACGAATCCTGGCTGCAGCAGGTTCACGGGCGGCCTCGCACAGGTATGGGGCTTTGCCATGGGGTCCACACAAGGACCCGGAGGCCCTCAGGCTTCGTGCTGTGGCCTCTGTGGTGTTTCCTGGCAAGGGCTGGGCCAGGCTTTGTTGACTTCCTGTGACTACCAGGAAGAGCTCAATCCACAGAGGAGGAGCTGGGGGTCTGAGTGGACCGAGTGCCCGGCTCAGTGCGGCCACCGGTGCCTTACTGTACCATCTGCTTCCATGAGTGCCTCATCCATCCCTTGGGGCCAGCCCCATCCGCACCCTTACTGGCCTGGACAGATTCCTTGGACATGGGCCGAGTCTGGTTGGAGGACAGGAGGTAGGAGGAGGGTCTCCCTCAAAGACCCTACCCAGAGGTAAGAGCTGCAGCTAGCTGAGGCTTCCAGCTCCAGATCCTGGCTCCTGGCCCTGGGGCCTGGCATGGGGCAGCACCCTGGGGTCTTCTAGCAGAGTCGGGTGGCCCCCAGGTGAGGCTACCCCGCCTGGGGCCTCGGGGAAGCCTGGAGTCAGCGGTGCCCAGGGCCCAGCCCTGGATTCTGCTGACAACCCGCCCGGCCGGTTCTCCCTGCTGCTCCTCTGGCCTTATCCTGTGCCAGCTGCCTGCCCGCGCCAGGGGCTGTGGGTCACCTTCCTCGCAAGAGGGGCCTCTGGGCCTGGGCACTCCTCGGACACTCACCCCTCACTCCGGTGCTCTGGGTCACTGTCCACACCCGGCCTCCCCACCATGCAACAGAGGGACCCCAGAGAGATGGGCCGGGCTTCTGAGGCCGGACAGGAAGAGCAGGAAGGGTCGGGGACCTGGGGCTTCTCTCCTTGAGACCCAGGATCCAGTCACCCTGGGCCCGAAGGGGTGGTGTGGACGAGGCGCTCAACCCACCCAGTCTCTTCAGGGCCAAAAGGGGAAAAAGGGGACCCCCCCAAACCCCCCATGCCCGCTCCCCAGCCTCCCCCGAACAAAACACAGAGAACATCAAATGAGGCGACTGAGGCGGCAGCGGTCGTAACAGGCTGCGTTTAGTGGTTTTTTTTTATGTACAAGAAAAATGAATTTTTTTGTTTTTTCATCTTTTGTGTTTTTGTGTTTTTTTATTACTTTTAAAGCTTCTCCCTCCCCACTCCCCAAAAGTGCATTTTTATCAGTTTTTTTTGTTGTTGTTTTGTTTTAAATCTCCCACACTTTATAAAGACTCTCAAATACAGTCTCTGGAATGTCTATCTGTGCTTTGTACCCTGAGGGCGCCGCCCCGCCCCCTTCAACCAGGCCTGGCCCCTCCAAAGTCCAAGGCACCTCGATTCTGGGCCTGGGGTGGGGTGGGGCGCGGGACCTGGGCATCAGACCCTCGTCCATAGCCTCCAGGCAGCCCCGGCGAGGAATGGGGGTCTCCCCAGCCCCCTCCACCTCCTGGCCCCAGTCCCCCCACCCCCCCATTGTAAATCTATGTATTTAATGCGAGCTAGTCTTAACTCTGAGGTTGTAGCTCCTGGGGCACCCCCCAGCCTCCAGGCCCCTGACCCGTCCTGCGCCAGCCACCCACCCCCTCACCTCTGGGAAGTCTACTTCAACTTAAATAACTTTTTAAAATAAAACTGCAAATATAAATATCTTTCTTTCTCAAAAAATAGGATTTTTGCTTTTTTTTGTTGATTTTTAATATTTTTTTTTTCTTCTGTTTTTCCTTTCATTCTGTCTGTCTCGCCTCCAACCATTCTGGCTGCCTGGACTGTCCCCGTCCAGGGAGGGGGCACCCTGAGGCCCCTGCCTCAGTGTCACCGCCTGTGAGATGACCGCTCCTGCCACGGCCCCGGGGACTGAATGTGCAAAGAACCCCGTCCCCCACCTTCCCCGCAGCCGCCCACTTCCAGGGGAAGACCCTGGAAGAGGCTGGGGGACCCCCCTTGGAAGGAAGCAAAAAGACAGTCACAGGACTCCACGGCCACAATGGTGGGGGGTCTCCTGAGTGGACCACCCTGTGGGGGCGGTCTTTGGTATCGCCCGCTTGAGTCTGGCTGGCCGCAGGCCCACACCCGTGCCAGGCTGGGCCTGCTCTGGCATTTTACATTCACTGGTTTATAATTTTTTTTTTCCTTTTTAAAAACTTTTTTGCCTTTTTTTTTTTTTTTTTTTGTTTCCTTAATCTCAAAAGGCAGGGGGGTGTCGTGGGGCAGAGGCAGGTAGCAGCAACAGCTAGTAGCAAAGATGCTCCTCTCTCTCTCCTGGGCCCGGCAGGCTGGGGGCCACCGCAGACGGGGGCTCCGGCCCGGCCACCTCCCCGGCCCCCCCGGGCGCCCCCGCCTGAAGCCCCGCCCCCAGCCTGGACCTCACTCCCGCTCTCTTGCACACACGCACACGCACACGCACGTCCACGCAACTTCACCATGAGAATGGAAATAACAATTTCGCATTGTTTTTCTTTTTTTTTTTTTTTTTTTTTTTGTACCAGGCAGTTAAAAAAAAAAAAAAAACACCCCAAAAAAAGAAAACACAAAAAAACCCCAAACAACCAAACAAAAAAGCTTTTAGCTGTGTCCTTTCTCATGGAGTCAACACGACCCTCCTCAAATATTTCATTATTTTTTGTTTGTTTGTTTCCTGAAACGCGAGAATTCAGCAGGTATCTTTGGCAACACTTTATCACGACCTTAATTTAAAGAATAAAAATAAAATCGATTCACGTCTATATACAGTATGTGATTGCGCGGAGTCTGGGGAGGGCAGGGCGGGGCTGGGCTGGGCTGGGGGGTCCCGGCTCTGGGCCCATGCAGAGGCTGTGGCCCCCAGGACGGGCGGGCAGTTAAGGCAAAGTGGGCGGGCAGGACAGGCGAAGCTGAGTGCGGAGCTAGGAACGAGGGTTTAGTGCAATCCCCGAGGTCTGTGTAAGTGTCGCAGTGGGCCGCAGCCCTTGTTCCTACGGAAGTCCCAGACCCCCCCAAGTCCGGTCGCCCCCACTGGCCAGGACGACAGCTGTGATTTTAGAGTTGGTTTTATTGCGAGGGGGTGCATGGATAGGGGAACGTGGAAAGAGGGATCCCCGCTCAGGGGGCCTCTCTGGGAGCTGGGGAGGGGTGTCCCTGGCCTGGGTGTTCAAGCTCCCTGCTCAGCCACGACAGATGGTTTTCTCTCCAGAACAGCTCGCCCTGTGACACTGGGGTGTGAACGCAGCCGGGGTGCTGTCACCCAGCCCCAGGGGAGAGGGGGGATCCTGAGACATTTGGAGGGGGCTGACAGGCTTAAGGGGGGGTGGGAAGGGAACCAAAACCATCCTGTAGAAACAACATGAAAATTGCCTTCTTAAAAAGCTTCCCTTTAAAAATGAAAGAAAAAGAGACGAGAAGATGTGTGTGTCACAGAGAAGGGGTATGGGGAGGTCGGGGGCAGGGAGACACCCCCCTTGGTCGGGCATTGACAAGAAGTCTCAGTGCAGTAGAGCGTCTATTTTCAGGGTCCCATGCTAGGCATTGCATATGCAAAAGGGGTGAGGGCATCCTGGCATCTGGCGACATAGTCTCCCCAACCCCGGCCCCTGTCCGTGGCCTGTGGCTCGGTCAACACCGGGCCTTGTAGGAGCCAGAGGTTGGGGGGAGGCAGGTCCCAGCCCCCCTGGATTACAGTCAGTGCCTTTGAGTAAAAAGAGGGGTGCCTGGGGTGGGGAGGGGGGCGGTGGTTCTAAGGCCCTGGAGGTGGGGGGCCCCTGTCACCCACCTCTACAGGGCAGGCGCATCCAAGGTCCAGCTCCTTGGTGGCCATGTGGGAGGATAGGCATGTTGGAGGATTGGGGGGTGCCGGGTGGGGATCGGGGTGCTCCGGCTGGAAGGCCCATCCCTGAGCTAGGGAGGAGGAAGGAGAGACCCCGTGGACAGACGGCCCTTTGTAGGTCTAGCAGGCACTAAGACCTCTTCACGTCACAACCAAAAAAGGGGACAGAAAGGGGGGGGCGGGGGAAACAGCACGAACACCCCACAGTCCTGCCTTCGAGGCTGACGTCCGGGGGTGAAGCACAAACACCTCGGGGCGTCTCCCAGGTCCCCTGCGATGGCTTCCTCCTGAACCCCCCTTCTCGCTTTTTGGGGAACAGAAGTGGATTCTACGTTTGTGGTGGGTTTTTTTTTTTATTATTTTGTACAAAAATAAATCGACTTTTAGGAATTTCTTCTGCTCTCGCTCTCTCTCTCGCTCTCTCTCTCGCTCGCTTTTTTTTTTTTGTCTTTTCAACTTTTCATAGAAGTTGGTTGTAACTTGTAAACATGTTTTTAAATTAAGAATTAAGATAAAGTGTAGTACCCGTTCCGTTACAAAGTGCCAAGACTTCTAATGTGGTTGGTTGCCTTTTTTTTTTCCTTTCTTTCGTTTTGTAAAATCTTTTTTTTTTCTAGTTTGTTTTATTGCTTTTGTGACATTGGAATTTGTGGATTTTCTCTCTCTCCCCCTGTCCCTGCCATCACCAGACCCTGGGGTTCCTCTGATCATAACTCTGTTTATCCCACACTGTTGCCTGCTCCTCTGAGGAAAAGTATATTATTTATATATATATATCTCTCTCTCTATATATAAATTTCGTTTTTAAGGAGGAAAGAGAAAAAAAAATCTAAAAAGTGCTTTAAAAATTTGGGAGACGGGGCTCGGGGGAGAGGACGAAGACAGAAGTTTTGAATCTCCAAACGTGGGGGTCTAGGTGGACCAGGCTGGGGGGGGGGGCGCCCTGAGGGGTGGACCCTGGGGGTCCCGCCGGTTGTAAGTGCCGTGAAGGAAGGCGGCGGGAGTACCCCCAGGAGCCATCCTGGTGCCCCACCCGGAACCCCAGTCCGATCTCCTTTCTCCAGGCCTAGAAATAAATAGGTTTGTGTCTCAGTGGCCAGGAGATGTGGGGCGGGCAGGGGGCGGCAGGCAGGGTTGGAGGCAGGGAGGCCATTGGGGAGATGGAGAGGGAGACCCCTCCCTTAGTAAGTGCCCTGAGGAAGGAGGGTGCGGATCGGGGACGGGGGCCCATTTTAACGTCCGCTCAGAGCAGACAGAAATCATTTAAGGTCTTGTCTGAAAGACTCATAGAAACCAGCAAGGGGAGGAAATTAAAAGCCCACCCCAGAACCCCCCCAGCCCCCCCACGTCTACCCTCACCCCAGCCCAGGGCCTCAGATCGGGCCCCAGGCCCCATGCCGGGTGCCCAGGGGGCTGTGTGGGGTCTCGGATTCCTTGTGTCCTACAAAAAACCCCAAACCAAGCCCCGAAACCCGGCGATGGGGTGGTGGGGGGGGAAGGGGAGCCAGGGAGGGCCGGGGCCCCTGTGGAGGGAGAAAAACGTCAGAAAGGAGGGAAATCTGAGAAAGCGCTACCCTAGATTCTGTGACGCGTCATATATATATATCTGTATATATATATATAGATATAGATATCTGTATATAGATAGATTTTCTTTTTTTGTGTTTTTGGGGGGGTGGTGGGTGATTTTTTTTCTCTCTCTCTGTCTCTCTCTCTCTCTCGGGTTTCTGTTTTCTCTTTTTGGTTTTTAGGCGAGTCCGGCTGTGAAGTTACCGTCGGTGGCGGCCCCGGGGCCACCTCCGCTGTCACCTCCTCCGCCGGCGCCCGCTACATTCAACCGGCCCAAGCCGTCGGGGCTGGCCACGTCCTCGTCCTCGTCCTCGTCCTTAAAGTGCTTCTCCTGGCCGTTGCGCCGGGCGTCGGGGGAGCTGGGCTGGGCGGGGGCGCCGGGGGTCGCGGTGGTCCCCGGGCTGGGGTCGGGCCCCCCGCCCCGGACGCGGGGCTTGCGGCCGCGGCGCGAGGGGACGCCGTTGCAGCCGTCTTTCTTGAGGTGTCTGTGCAGGTGGTCGGAGCGGACGAAGGTCTTGCAGCAGCTGTCGCACTGGTAGGGGCGCAGGCCCGTGTGCACGCGCATGTGGTTCTTCAGGTCGTAGTTGTGGGCAAAGGCGGCGCCGCACTGCTGGCACAGGTACGGCTTCTCGCCCGTGTGCTTCCGCATGTGCACCTTCAGCTTGTCCTGCCTGTGGACGGGGCACGGGGCGGGCACGGTCAGGGGGGCCGGGGACCCCCGATCCCCGCCCAGGGACCCACACGGACGCGCGGCAGGCCCCGGACCGCCCTGGCAGAACACAGACCGTGCACCGGAGGTTTCGGCGCCCCGATGGGGACGGTCCCTCGAAAAACGGAACGAATGGGGGCGACTTCGCATTCTGAACATCTGAAGACGGGCTCGGACCCCGCGTGCTGTGCGGCCTTGGGAAAATGCTAAGCCTCTCTGAACCCCGTTTCCTTTCCTTTTTTAACTTTTTAAGAGACAGGGTCTAGGCCAGGCATGGTGGCTCACACCCGTAATCCCAGCACTTTGGGAGGCTGAGGAAGACGGATCACTTGAGGCCAGGTGTTTGAGACCAGCCTGATCAACATGGTGAAACCCCGTCTCCACTACAAAAAAAAAAAAAATTAGCCGGGCATGGTGCCAGGCACCTGTAATCCCAGCTATTAGGAAGGCTGAGGCAGGAGGATCACTTAAACCTGGGAGGTGGAGGTTGCAGCAGTAAGAGCAAAACTCCGTCTCAAAAAAAAAAATTTGCCAGGCGTGGTGGCGCAGGCCTATAATCTCAGCTACTTGGGAGGTGGAGGTTGCAGTGAGCCAAGATCATGCCACTGCCTTCCAACCTCGGTGACAGAACGAGACTGTCTCAAAAAAAAAAAAAAAAAGAGAGAGAGAGACAGGGTCTGGCTTTGTCCCCCAGGCTGGAGGGCAGTGGCGTGATCACGGTTCCCTGAAGCCTCGAACTCCTGGGCTCAAGCCAACATATATATATATATATGTAAGTTTGAGAGATGCAAGTCGAGCTATGTTGCCCAGGCTAATCTCAAACTCCTCGCCTCTCGCCTTGGCCTCCCAAAGCTCTGGGATTACAGGTGTGAGCCACCGTGCCCATCCTGAACCCCCTTCCCTACCGCAGAAGCAGACAGCGGGCTTCTGCCACTCCATCCTGCCCCTACCCCTGAGGTAGGACGAGGCCAGCCAGTGCCCGGTGCCTTCATTCATGCCCCAGACCTTTGCCGAGTGCTTGCTGAGGGCCAGGCCCTGTTCCAGGTGCTGAAAATACCGCAGGGAACAAGACAGGCGAATATCCCTGCCCTCTTGAGGCTGGCGGTGGCCGAGGTGTTTGGTGACAGATAGGGTGACCAACTGTTCTGGTTTTAGCACTGAAAGTCTTGCATCCTGGGAAACCCCTCTGTCTGGGACAAAGTGGGGCAGTTGGTCACCCTAGTAACCGAGTCCCCACCCCGTGGCACCCAGGACCGCCCACTCTCCCCTCACTTCAGTGTCACGCCCCTATCTGGGCTCCACCCTGACATGCAAAGCGTAAGCTACCCGGGGACCTTTGCAGGTGCTGTTCCCACTGTCTGGGGCACTTTCTTTTATCCTCCTGGATCTTCACAGTCAAATTTGGGCTCAAATGTCACCTCCTTCCCTAGCCCTGTCTCTATCCTCCTGCCATCATCATCTGACTCTTGTTTTTTTTTTTTTTTTGAGACTGAGTCTCGCTCTGTCTTCCAGGCTGGAGCGCAGTGGCGTGATCTCAGCTCACTGCAACCTCCGTCTCTCGGGTTCAAGCAATTCTCTTGCCTAGCCGGGATTACAGGCCCGTGCCACCACACCTGGCTCATTTTTGTATTTTTTGTAGAGATGGGGTTTCACCATGTTGGCCGGGCTGGTCTCGAACTTCTGACCTCAGGTGATCCACCCGCCTTGGACTCCCAAAATGCTGGGATTACAGGCATGCACCACCACACCTGGCTGATTTTTGTATTTTTAATAGAGACAGGGTTTTCACCATGTTGGCTGGGCTGGTCTTGAACTCCTGACCTCAAGTGATCCGCCTGCCATGGCTTCTCAAAGTGCTGGGATTACAGGCATGAGCCCCCGTGCCCGGCTAGTCTCTCTTGCTTCTATTGATTTCCTTATTTCTCCTCTGTCTTCCTGATTGGACCATGAGCCCTGAGATAGCAGGGGTTGGGTGTGACTCGAGGGCCCCTCCCTACCCATCTCGCCCCACGGGGGCAGTGTGGACCCAGCTCAGCCTGGTGCCTTTAGCCTACAAAGGCAGTCACCATATCAGCCCTGGGGTGCCTGTGGCCTAGGTGGCTCCTGAACCCTTGGAATGTGGCCACTCTGAACTGATGTGTGCTGGAAGTGCAAAAGGCACCCCCGCTTTAGAAGACTTGATATGCAAAAGGTGATGTAAAATTGCTCACTGAGGATCCTGCATATTGACTACACATGGAAATGCATCTACTGGCTTAGGTAAAATGTTTCAAGTCACTTTCACCAACTCCCTTTGACTTTTTTTTGAACGGGGTTGTCAGAAAATGTTAAAATATGTAGGTGGCTTGCTGGCCGGGCGTGGTGTCTCATGCCTGTAACCCCAGCACTTTGGGAGGCTGAGGCAGGCAGATCATCTGAGGTCAGGAGTTTGAGACCAGCCTGGCCAACATGGTGAAACCCCCGTCTCTACTAAAAACACACACAAAAATTAGCCGGGCATGGTGGTGGTGGGCGCCTGTAATCCCAGCTACTTGGGAGGATGAGGCAGGAGAAACGCTTGAACCTGGGAGGTGGAGGTTGCAGTGAGCTGAGATCGTGCCACTGCACTCCAGCCTGTGCGACAGAGCAAGACTCATCTCAAAAAAAAAATAAGTAGGTGTCTTGCCTATTCCCATTGCATGATGCCAATCCATAATAATAAAGTGTATTCCTTCCTGGGATCCAGAGGGCAGGAGGGAGCCCTGGGTCTTAAGAGCCCTGGCTAGAATCTGACCTGTTCCTTGCTGCTGCCTATTGCACCCCACATCTGAGCTACTTTGGGTTTCTTCCTTGTCACACTCAACAGACTGAGGACTTCTATAGTGTGGGGACTGGCAAACTCCTATTCATCCCTCAAAGCCCTACCTTGATTGCCCCTCTATCTTTCCTAATTCCCAAAGACCTGGCTCCCCTCTGGGTTCCTCCAGCCCTAAATCCCTCCCTCTGGGACCAGCTACAGAGCTGGTGTCCCCTCCTTGGCTGTTGCCCTCAGGGTCAAGGCCTGGCCCTTTGCAACCAGATCCCTACCTTATCTCTAGCCTTGCTGCCCCACTGAAGCCAACAGCACATGGTAACTTGCTAATAGAACCCTGGCCTAACCAGGTCTGTTACCAACCTCTGGGCCTCTGGTTTACTGATCACCTTCTGTAGAGCCCACGGAGAGGTCTCCAGGTTGCCCTGCCCAGATCTGGCCCAGGGCCGGGCTCACAGAGGGGATGGCAGCCATAGGTTTTTCTAGAACTGTGCAGAGACTCCCCAGATGAGCCTGGGAGGCCCAGAGAGAGAAAGGGACTTGCCTGGGGCTGCACAGCAGGCTAGAGGGCCACACAGAGGTGGGGTGGGGGCGGAGGTATCCCTAGTTTCATCACCCCGAGCCCCAGCCTGGGTAATTATAGCCCCGGCCACCACAGGCCCCACTTACTCAACGCCCTGCTGTGACTCAGAGGGGCCTCGGGCTCCCAGGCTTTTGGAGGGTGGGGGTGCTGGTGCCCTGGGGAGAGGGGATCCGGGCACAGGGTGGGGGAAAAGAGGAAGCAGGTGGGTCTAAATTGGGGTGGGAGGAAGAGGCCTCAACAATTGTCCCTCTCTAAGCCTCGGTTTCCCTGACTGAGGGGATCAGCCCTGGGTCGGGTGGGATAGCCAGCAGTGCCCGAGTCAGAATGAAACCAGGTCTGTGGCCTGTGGCCTGTGGCCAGGGAGGTAGGGCGGGGGCCACCACCTTCGCTCAGCCCGGTCCCCTCTGCAGACCCCGGTTCTCTGCACCCCACCAAGCTGCTCTTCCTGAGCTCAGAGACGAACCCACAGTGAACCCTGCCTAGAGGAAGAGGCGCCCCCCAAGACCTCCAGTACCCCAACCTCACCAAGGAGGGGCAAGCCACCAGCTACACTGCCTGCCTCCCAAAGTGCCCTTTGCCCCTGCCTGGCACTCCTGGGCGCCGGAGTCCAGGCCGCACCCTCCTCTCCTGGCCTGCTGGGGAGGGGGCCGGGGTGCTGGGGAGGGGTCAGTCCCAGTTCCTGTCCCCACGGGGTGCGGCTGGGAAGCTGGGACAATGGCCTCTTTCTTCAGCCTCGGTGGGCGTGGCTGGGGGAACCCCAGGGCGGGCGGGGGGCAGGGGGTGGTGCTGAGTCACCCGGCCTGGCCAGGTCCCTGCCTGTCAGCCCCCTGCCCCCACCGCTACAGCCGTGGGGATCTACGAGGCCTAGGCAGCCACCTCTGGACTCCTGAGACCAAATCGCAAACTGCCCCGACCTGGCCTTGAACTCCTGCTGTTTAGGGACCAAGCCCCGTGGCTCCCACAGGGGCACGGTGATCTTTCAAGCTGAGCTGGCCTCAGGGCCTCTGCACTGGCTGTTCCCTCTGCCTGGAACGCCCTTTCCTACAGCTCCTTCGGGTTCCAGCAAGGCCTGTCCCCGGCGCCTAGAACAGGCCTGGCACCAGCAGATGCTTCATAAATGTTGGCTGATTGAAGCAAATTACCCAGGCTCACGGGAAACTCAGAAACCGCTCAACAGCCTGGGCTCTCCCTCCCTAAGCCTGAGGTTCTGTCACCCTCTCCCAAAGCAGAAACAGAAAAAAATCCAAAAGTGCAGAAGAGAAGAACCAGCCCTCCAGGGAGGAAGAGCGACTACCTTCCCGCGACCTCCCGCAGCTCAACCCTGTCCGGCACGCTTTGCATATGACCTGGCTGTTATCTTATGTCTGGCCTGCGCTGTCACCCACCGAGATGTCCACACACAAGGGCAGGGCCTGGTCTAGGTTGTTCTTAACAGGCACGTGGGTTAGGGAAGCGGTGGCTTTGGGCCCAAGAGGTGGGGTGTGTCTGTGTGCATGCGTGTGCATGTATATCAGTGGGTGCATGTTTGCAATGTCTGCACATATGTGTGTGTATGTCTGTGCATGTATATGTCTGTGTGCATGTGCCTGCGTGCATGTTTCTATGTGCCTGTCCATCTGTGTGCGTGTCTGCGTGCACGTGTGTGTGCATGTGCGTCTGTGTATGTGCATGTGTATGTGGTGTGCATGGGTCTGCATGTGTCTGTGTAGCATGTGTGTGCGCATGTGCATCTGTGCACGTGTAGTGCATGTGTGCGTGTGCGTCTGTGTGCATGTGTGACATGCATGTGTGTGCATGTGCGTGTACATGTCTGTGCATGTGCGTGTGTGCGTCTGCGTGTGTGGATGTGTACCTGGCATGCATGTGTGCGTCTGTGTGCGTGTCTGCGTGTGCACATGTCTGTGTGTACGTGGCATGCATGTGTCTGTGTACATGTCTGCATGTGCATATATGCATCTGCACGTCTGCGTGTCTTGTGTGTGCGTCTGTGTACGTGGCATGCATATGTGTGTCCGTGCATCTGAGTGCATGTGTGTCCGTGCATCTGAGTGCATGTGTGCGTGCGGTGCAGGGAGAGAGGCGCGGAGGGGCCTGCGAGTGGCCGATGCCGGGGCAGGGAGCAGGGCGGCGCCTACCCCGCGGCGGGCAGCTCACCTGGTGAAGCGGACCTTGCAGATGTTGCACTCGTAGGGCTTCTCGCCCGTGTGGGTGCGGATGTGCCGCGGCAGCTTGCCGGCGCCCTGGATGACCTTCTCGCAGATGGGGCACTTCTGGAAGGCCTTGGCTCGGATCTTCTTCTCCACCTTCTGCGACCAGGCCGGGTAGACGTCGCCGTCGTGGGCGCCGCTGAAGTACTTCAGGTAGTAGTCCATGACGCCCTTGTCGTCGGCCCGCGACTCGTCGTCGCTGTCCCCCGCCGCGGCCCCCGCCCGGCCCACCGAGGACATCATCTGCTGCAGCAGCGTGCTGGCCGCCAGCCCGTCCACGTCGGGCCCGTCCCCGTCCTCGCCCTCGGCCGCTCCCGACAGGAAGCCCGGAGAGTCGCCTGGCTCGGGGGCCGCCTCCGACAGCGAGGCGGCCTCCTCCTCTCCGCCCCGGCCGTAGTGGCCGTTCTGGGTGGCGGCCGGCGGGGCCACCGGCGGCGGAAACAGACCCCCGGTGGGGGCGTCCTCATCCCGCTCCGGCCACAGACCCGGGTTGCTGTCGCCCTCGTCCCCATCCCCCGTCGGGGGTCGCTCGGCCGGGGGGCCCGGCCCATAGAAGTCTAAGCCGTTGCAGTCGCCCGCGGCCACGGCGGCCACGGCAGCGGCCACGGCCTCCTTGGTGGCATCCAGGTCATCATCGGACGCCCCGAAGGCGGACCACGGGAAGCTGGCGGCGGCGGCGGCAGCCGCGGGGGGCAGGCTGTTCATGGGGTTGCTCTGGAAGAACTCGAGGTACTCCTTGGCGCGGAGGAGGTTGCGCTGATCAATTTGATCTACAAGGTCCAGCTGCCCGGCGTCGGCGCCCGCGTCGGCCGCCAGGATCTGCCGGTCCAGGAGGTCGGCGCACACGTGGCTCACGGCGGGGATCTCCAGCAGGCGGGCGGCGCTGAGGATGTCACCCACGTTGGCCGTGCTGACGGTGAGCGTGGCCGTGTAGGCGAAGTCCATGAGCGCGGTGAGCGCCTCGGCGCTGACGAAGTCGATCTCGTACACGTTCTGCTGGTCCACCACCGCGCCCGACGTGAACAGCTTCTTGAAGTACTGGCTGCAGGCGGCCAGCACCGAGCGGTGCGTGGGGAACTCGCGGCCCTCCACCAGGATCACCACGTCGCACAGCAGGCCCTGCGTCCGCTGCTCGTTCAGCCCACTCAGGATGTCGCTGCTGTGGTCGGGGAACGGGATCCCGATGGGGCCGTCCACGCCGCCGGCCATCTTCCGCGCCGAGACCTGCAGCAGTGGGGAGGAAGAGGGTGCTCGTGAGTCGGGGTGCGGGGGTTCCTGTGCCCACTGACGAAGGCCCGAGGCCCTTGAGAAGCAGCGCTCCACCCTGCTTCCCCAGCCTCCATTCCCACCTGCACGTGAAGGCGGTCAGATGTCACGCCTTTCCAGCCCAAGCTTCCCCAGCTGTGCACCAAAGTGATACATGTCCTGCCTCCAGCCTCTTTTCTTTTTTGGTGTGTCTTTAGTAGAGAAAAGCTTTCATCATGTTGGCCAGGCTGGTCTCAAAACCCTGGCCTCGGCCTGGCGCGGTGGCTCACGCCTGTAATTCCAGCACTTTGGGAGGCCGAGGCGGGCGAATCATGAGGTCAGGAGATCAAGACCATCCTGGCTAACACAGTGTAACCCTGTCTCTACTAAAAAATACACAAAATTAGCCGGGTATGGTGGCGGGGGCCTGTAGTCCCAGCTACTTGGAGGATGAGGCAGGAGAATGGCATGAACCAGTGAGCCGGGATCGCACCACTGCACTCCAGCCTGGGCGACAGAGCGAGACTCCGTCTCAAGAAAAACAAAACAAAACAAAAAACCCTGGCCTCAAATATCCAACCGCCCCTGCCTCCCAAGGTGCTAAGATTACAGGCATGAGTCACTGCGCCCGGCCAAGACTCAGTTTTCCATCTGTGCATGAGGATAGCCAGATGTCCTGGCTCCCCAGCCTCAGTTTACCCAGCTGTTCCCAAGGGCAGTCAAATGTCCTATTCTCTAGCCTCAGTTTCCCCAGATGTGCATGAGAATGGTCGGATATCCTGCCTCCCCCAGCCTGTCTCCCCAGCTGTGCACAAAAGCAATCAGATGTCCTGTCCCCAGCCTCAGTTTCCCCAGCTGTACAGGAAGGCAATCAGGTGTCCCACTCCCGGCCTGTTTCCCATCTGTACACGAAGGCGGCCAGATGTCCTGCCTCCAGCCTCAATTTCCCCAGCTGTGCATGAGGACAGTCAGGTGTCCTGCCCCCCACCAGCCTCAGTTTCCCCAGCTGTGCCCAAGAGCAGTCAGATGCCCTGTTCTGTCTCATCAGTGTGAGATTATGCCGGCAAAATCCACACTAGGCGCCTAAGTGTCACAGGCACACTGGTACCACCCCTCCCAGGAGGACCCCCGGCAATGCCTGTTGAAAGGGGACTTTGAGGCTGGGCTCAGTGCTCACACCCGTAATTCCAGCATTTTTGGGAGGGTGAGGTGGGCAGATCACTTGAGGTCAGGAGTTCAAGACCAGCGACCAGCCTGGCCAACATGGTGAAACCCTGTCTCTAATAAAAATACAAAAATTAGGCCGGGTGCGGTGGCTCACACCTGTAATCCCAGCACTTTGGGAGGCTAAGGCGGGCGGATCACCAGGTCAGGAGATCAAAACCATCCTGGCTAACACAGTGAAACCCCATCTCTACTAAAAATACAAAAATAGATGGGCATGGTGGTACACGCCTGTAATCCCAGCTACTCAGGAGGCTGAGGCGGGAGAATCGCTTGAACCCGGGAGATGGAGGTTGCAGTAAGCCGAGACTGCACCACTGCACTCCTGCCTGGGCCACAGAGCGAGACTCCATCTTAAAAAAAATTCAGCTAGGCGTGGTGGCGTGTGCCTGTAATGCCAGCTACTCGAGTAGGAGGCTGAGGCAGAAGAATCGCTTGAACCCGGGAGGCGGAGGTTGCGGTGAGCCTGGATGGAGTCACTGCACTCCAGCCTGGACAACAGAGCAAGACTCCATCTCAAAAAAATAAATTAATTAATTCAAAAAAAAAAAGCCGGGCGCGGTGGCTCAAGCCTGTAATCCCAGCACTTTGGGAGGCCGAGACGGGCGGATCACGAGGTCAGGAGATCGAGACCATCCTGGCTAACACGGTGAAACCCCGTCTCTACTAAAAATACAAGAAAATTAGCCGGGCGAGGTGGCGGGCACCTGTAGTCCCAGTTACTCGGGAGGCTGAGGCAGGAGAATGGCGTGAACCCGGGGGGGCGGAGCTTGCAGTGAGCTGAGATCCGGCCACTGCACTCCAGCCTGGGGCACAGAGCAAGACTCCGTCTCAAAAAAAAAAAAAAAAAAAAAAGGCTGGGTGCGGTGGCTCACACCTGTAATCCCAGCACTTTGTGAGGCCAAGGTGGGCGGATCACGTAAGGTCGGGAGTTCAAGACCAGCCTGACCAACATGGTGAAACCTCGTCTCTACTAAAAATACAAAATTAGCCGGGCGTGGTGGCGCATGCCTGTAATTCCAGCTACTTGGGAGACTGAGGCAGGAGAATCGCTGGAACCTGGGAGGCAGAGGTTGCGCCATTGTACTCCCGCCTGGACAACAAGAGCGAAACTCCTTCTTGGATAAATAAATAAATAAATAAATAAGGAAAGGGCACTCCGAGGTGCTACAGGAGCACACAGTAGATGCTCGAGAAAAGTGCCCTGATTTGAGCCATTTTCCTTTGGTCTGAGCATGGGCTTTGGCCGATACAGAGGGGAGGCCACGCAGTGACCTTTACAAAACACCTACTTTGGCTGGGCGCAGCAGTTCACGCTTGTGATCCTAGCACTTTGAGGGGCCAAGGCGGGTGGATCACAAGCTCAAGAGATGGAGACCATCCTGGGCAATATGGTGAAACCCCATCACTAACAAAAAATTAGCTCACGCCTATAGTCCCAACTACTCACGAGGCTGAGGCAGGAGAATCACTTGAACCCGGGAGGTGGAGGCTGCAGTGAGCCACCTAGATCACACCACAGCACTCCAGCCTAGTGACAGAGCGAGACTCCGTCTCAAAAAAAAAAAAAAAAAAAAAAACACCCAACAACAACAACACATAACACGTACTTCCCGCCGGTTCCACCCGAACCCCATCAGCAACACCTACTCCATCGTGGGCTGAGGCCACTTGCCCGAGGCCCCACCATGAGGCCACAGTTGCGTCCGAACTCAAACCGGGAGTGGACCTAAATGCCGACCCCTTGGCCTCCCCAACCCTGCCTCCTGGTGGGGCCTGGTCCTTTTCAGGGGGCTCTGAGTCAGCAGGAAGGGGTGTGGTAGCCCAGGCACAGGGACCCAGTGCCGAAACCCAGACGAGGTCAAGGCCATCGTGGGTGTGCCCCGTCCAGGCAGGGCCAGTGACTCTGCAGGCTAAACCCCTTCCTGCCCCTCAGATCCCCCAGCATAGCTCAGCCCTAGCTGTGAGTAACAGAGACTGGGCTGTAGCCCGGGAAGAGCAGGGAGCTGGGGGAACCCCTAGCCACCTCCTGCCTGCCCACAGGCCCGCCTGGCAGCCCCTCCTCAACTCTCAGCCGCCCCAGCTGAGCTGTTCAGTCCCAGGCAAGGCCTTGGCCCTCTCTGGGCCTCAGTCGCCCTATCTGTCAAATGGGCAGAGGTTTCAGGCAGCGCCGGGCCCTGGGGGGACTGTGTCTGTCCCACCCCTTTCTCCCCCTCCCTTTTTTCCGCCTTCCCCTCGGCTGTGACTCATCCACCCACTCAGAGCTTGTGCAACCCTCTGGCCCCTGTCCCCACCCCTCCGCCCTCTCCTGAGAGCCCCCGGCTGCCCCGAGTCACCCAGCACAGCTCACATTCCTCCAGGCCGGCCGGTGGCTCTCGGGCCAGAGCCTCTGGGCAAGGCCCCTGGGGAGAGGGCCTGAGCCGGGCCTTTCACAGCCTCCTCCAGGCCACCGGACCCTCCAGTCCCCCAGCCCGGCAGCCAAGGCAGGTTCTGACGCTGATGAGCTTGAGCCAGGCCCCACGAGGGAGGCACGGTGTCGGTCCAGCCGGACCCAAAGCCCGGGGCCCTCAGCGCCGGGCCTGAGCTGCTGGGCGACACAGAGGCCTTTGTGAGCTTGCTCAGTGCCACCACGCTCCCCAGGCCCCTCCACCCGCCTTCCTTCCCTCCTTCCAGCCTCGGCCCAGGGCCCAGCTGCTCAGCGCCCCCGTCCACTCCGAGGCCTGTGGTGGGGTGGTGGGCTCAGATGTGGCTGCTGGGAGCAGGGAGGGCAGGAGGGGGGCGACCCCACCCAAGGCTCGGTCCTAGGAAGCCTCTGAGGAGCCCCCTTTGGTGGTGTCCACCCCCTGCCACCATCTGCCGTCTGGCCCCGGGCCGCGGGGAGCGCGTGAGCAGATGGAGCTCCCTGCATGGGGCAGACCTCTGACCCAGGCCACCAACGCCCCAAGATGGCCACCCCGGGCCTGCTGGGCCGCTCTTCCCCTCAGGTGACCAAGGCCCCCGCTCTGGAGTGGCTGGGAGCTATCTTTCCTGGGTCCTAGAGGATGGGCCCAAAATAATCCAGGTGGCTGAGCCACCTCCCGGAGACCCCACCAGTGTGAAGATTCCATCTCCAGGTTGGGTCCGGGGGTCCCAGTCTCTGCCCTCTCCAGCCTGGGACCCTGTCTTGGGTCCCTATTCCCCGCTAAATATCACTGAGGCCCTCCCTCGAAGCAGTCAGGCCCCGGGTGATGTCAGCCAAGGAAAGCCCTCACGAGAGGACCGTGGCCACGTTTTACAGATGAGAACACCGGGGCCCAGGGAGGCCTGCAGCCTAAGGGTGCCTGGCAGGGCTGACTTCCAGGGGCTGGGGGCCAGAAAATGATGGAGGGGCCGGCCCCCCCACCCATTCAGGGCAAGGCCCTGCCCTCACCCTGGAAACTAAACTTGCTCTGAGACAACTGACCCACACCCTCACTCAAGGAACACAAGCCACCTGCTGGCCACGCCCTGCGCCACTGCCCCCACCTGGGCCTCCTGGAGGCCTCCCCTAAGGAAAAGGCCGAAGACCCTCCCTCCGTGGCGAGAAAGGGGGAGGCCGGGCCCAGGCAGAGCACCCTGGGGGGCGCTGCAAAGTCTTGGCAGTAGAAAGTCACCAAGTGCTGAAGCCCCACTGTGCGCCCAACACGGTAAACGCCTCCGCAGGCGGTGGTTTCATTCCCCTCCTCCGGGAAGCCCCGGCCCCACGCCAGCCAGGTTCCCACCCCTGCCGGCCAGGGTCCCCTGGGCTCGGCCCACACCCACCCGGGGCCCCATCTTTCATCACAACTCCTCCCCCGCGCTGGCCTCCGTGGGATTTCCGGGGCTGCTCGGTGCTGACTCGGCGGCCGAGGGGCAGGCCCTGGCAGGCCCCTCCTGGGCTGGAGGTGGGGCGCCCTCCTCCCGCTGGGCCAGTCCCAGGGAGGGCGGCGCACAGTAGGGGCGCAGCAAACTGCTGGATAAACCAGAGACAGCCCACGCCCGGGCCCGCCCAGCTGGCTGCAGGGCATACTCAGAACTAGGGGGCGGTGCAGCCTACCAGTCCCACCTCCCATCTAACCTAAGGGTCACTTGCTGTAGCGTCTGTCAAGAGCCACGGCACCCAGGCCGTATTTTGGCCTCCTCTGTGCTCCCAAACTAACTGGGCACCTTCCCTTCGTCTTCCCAGGTCCCTGAGAGGCTCAGAGAGGTGAGGTGGCCCAGTCGAGGTCACACAGCAGCCCTCTGACCTGGGTGGCTGCCACTCCCAGCTCTGCTGGGGATGTGCCGTGAGCTCGGAAGCTCCCTGACATGGCTCAGGCAGTAGCAGGTGTCGCCCAGGAAGGACCCCGGCATCCCCAGAAGGGCGCCCCAGCACAGGGAGCATCAGGAACGGAGGCCTGGAGGTGGGCGACCGGGGAAGGGGGACCGGCTGAGACGAGGCTGCATCGCTAGTGCAGGGTGTGGGAGCCAGGGGCCTCCCCAAGGTCACATGACAAGGTGAGGGCTGGGCAGGTAACTGCCACCCGCCACCTTCCCCAAGGCCACTTCCTGGAGCAGGGGGCCATCTAATGAGGGGCTCAGGGCCCCCACCCAACCCCCTGCCCAGGGAGAGCAGAGAACGAGGCCAAAGGGACCTCTCACCCCTCCTACGTGCTGCACAGAGCAGCTCGGGTTCAAGCCTCAGCTCCCCCACCTCCACGCTGTGTGACCTTGGGCAAGATGCGAGACTTCTCTGAGCCTCCGTCTCCTGGGGGACGTGACAGTGGAAAGGGGCCCCCCACTGTGGTCAGGGTCCCCGCTCACATCCATTCAGCAAACTGAGCCCAGGGACCTACCGCGCGCCAGAGCCAGTCCCCAAAACACATCACCAGGCCGTTCACCGCCCCTCACAGATGGGAACTTTGCTCCTGAATGCTATTCCGGGAATTCTGTCCCCTCCTCACCTACCAAGGGAGTGAGTGGTGGGGTCTGAGGAGGAAGCTGGAAGGGGAAACCAGGCCCAGAGAGGGTGGGCGGCTAGCCCAAGGTCACATTGCAAGCCTGGTGTGCAGGTGCGGCTGCCAGGCCCGCACCCGGCAGCCCCCGCCCCCTCCCCGCCCAGAGGCCTGTGTTGCAAGGTTAGTCCCGACGGGTAACCCCGCCCTGACCTGGTGCCAAGCCCCGCCTGGCCCAGTCCTCGGCCTGGGTTTAATGGGACAGGAATGCAGTGTCCCGATCGGGGGGCACCAACGGCCTGGGGTGGCTGCCAGCTGCCAGCCCGCCCCCTGCCCGCCTGCCCTCGCCCGCAAGCCTCCCTCTGGGCCAGACATGGAGCAAACAGGCCCTCGGCCATTTTACGTGTCCATTTATTGCCCTAAATGGGGAGGGGCTTCCTGCCCGGGACTTAAAGGGCCAGAGGCAGGAAGGCGGCAGGGCCCAGTGGGAAGCGTGATGGCGGGGATGGGGGCAGCGATGAGGAGGCCAGAGGGATCCTATCTGACGCCCAACTCACAGGTGGGACTGAGGCCCACCCTGTTCCCACACTCTGAGGTGTCATGGGCCAGGAAGCCCAGACTGCAGCCTGAGCCCAGGTTCCAAGAGAAAGCTTCACAACTTGACAGTTGGAGGGGCTGAGCTTCCCGTCACTGGGGGCAAGCAAGGCCAGACTCTCGGAAGCCCATCCTTGTCCACCCTGCCATCAGCCCAGGCTGCACCTGCTTAGCCAAGATGCCTGTGAGAGGCCGGGGTGACCTCTCTCTCCCTCCCCTGAGGGAGGCCTGCTTGTCACCTGGAGATACCTGCCCCACCCCCACCCTCTCCTGAGCAGGTGGAAGGCTCAGCCTGGGAGGCCTGTGGCCTGCAAAATCCGGCCGGATCCTTCTCTCAGGCATCCTGATAGGTGGGATGGGCCTTGTTTTCCAGTCAAACCAGAAAGGCGTGGGTGGCGACACTTCCACTGAGTGGCCCTCCACAGCCTGCTGGGGGGACAGATGGAGGGGCCGGTCCTTTGGCCACGCTCCTCCCGAGCGCCGGATTCTCTGAGGGGCGCCTTCTGCGCTTTGGGGCTCTGGACTCGGCCCTCGGGGCCCAAAGGCCAGAGCCGCTCCTCCGAGCAGCTGGGGGAGGCTGGGCCTCGATAATCGCCCCAGAGATCCATGGTATGCGCCGGCGCCCACAGTGCTGGAAGGCAGGATCTGTGTCTGTGCCCCATTTTGCAGATGGGGAAGGGGATCAGAGAGGGGGAGCAACTTGGCCAGGGTCACACAGCAGAACTGGAATTTGAGGCCGTCCGTCTGGCTCCGGCCTGCCTGACTAGTCCTCCCACAGCTCCTTCCATACCCTTGCCTGGCCCCCGGATACCAGCAGGAGATGAAATCCCCCTACCCTGGGGGCTAAGAGGAAGGACGGCTTATTCTCATACCCTCAGAGTCGCCTTGCAAGGGAGCCCGGGGCAGGGCTGGAGTCCAGCTGACATGGGCCGCACAGGGAGGGGCCTCTGCCCCTGCAGCTCTCAAGACAGCTCCCCACAGGCCTGACACAGTGCACAGCAGTCACTCAACAAACATTCCCAAGGCCCCAGTGAGGGAACCCTCTAGGGCTGACAACCATCTCCCCACTGTCCCGATGGGAAGACTGAGGCTGGTAGAGGGGGAGTGACTGCCCGGGGTGGGCCCAAGGGCTGGGCTGGGATTGGACCATGCTCACCCCCACCCAAGCTCGTTCCTCTGGTCCTTGTTGCCCAGGGCTACTGCAGGGCGGCTTATGGTCTGGCAGGTGTCTCACGCAGCTCTGACCCACACCCCACACTCAGGTCTCTGGCATGCCCTGAGCTGACCTGGGAGTTTCCGCCACGGAGGAGAAAAGACAACACGGGTGATTTTGCAGGCACCAGCTGGGGGACCCTCCTCAGTCCCATGCACACAGTGCACCCCGGCTGCAGGGGTCAAGGGGCTCATCCAATGTCGCAGAGCAAGCGTGCCGGCATTCCAACCCGAGGAGCCCTCCTTGGAGCATCTGGGCTGCAGAGGGCCGGCTCTGATGAGGTGACCTCGGTCTCCTCTGGTCGTAAAACCCAGAGCCCTGCTCGGCAGGATTGGAGAGGGGCCTCATACGCACGTGCGCCAGCAAGGGCCTGCCTGGTGAGGCAGCGAGGCGAGAGGGCTGTGGCTCGTGCTGTGTGACCTTGGGAGCCATGCTGGCCCTCTCTGAGCCTCAATGTCATCTTCGGACACAGGGTTTAATAAGCCTGTGTCGGTGACACTCCATTTGCAGGCAGGTGCCTGCAGTTGAGCCTCTACTGCCAACCTCTGGCCCTGCTCAAAGACAGGTGGGCAGGCGCCCCTCGGTGGAGCAGGCGCCCCTCAGCCACCACACGGCGGGAGGACACTTTGCACAGGCCCCGAGCTGGAAGGATGGTGCACAGGGGGCAGCTCTGACTCCACCTGAGTGACCTTGGGCCGCTCTCTGCTTCCCCTTACACCTCAGTCTCCCCTGCCCAACACCAGCACCAGCACCTGCTCTGAGGCTTGATCTAACCTCCGGAGTTTCCAAGCTCACATGCGACCTCCCCTCCTAGCCTCAGTTTCCTCCTCCTATGGCAACGGGGATCTGCCACAAGGTGGACCCAGCTATAGGTCAGAGGGACTCAAGGAAAGAAAAGAAACAAACAAACAACAACAACAAAAAACCCAGCAGGGACTGTGATCACCCCAGGAACCTTCCCCACCAGTCCCCAGACTGGGCTCTGCCTCGGCCGGGCCTCAGTCTCCCGCACAGAGCAAAGGACTCATCCACCGCCTGCGGCCGCCCGCGGGCCTCTGCCGATGCGTGGCTGCCCGCCCGGGCCCGGGTGCTGACTGGCCGCCACGCAGCCAATCGGAACTGAATAATAAATACCCCCCGGACCGACCCACGGATTAAAATGTCAGTGTCCCGGTTGGCTCTTCTTTCCTTCCTTAGACTTCGCTTTTCCAGCGGCCGGCTCCTGCCCCCCCCTTCTCCCCCAGGCTCTGTCTCCACAGCGATGGCTGGTGGTAAACAGAGGCCGCGGCCTCGCCGATAGGTGCTCTCGGGGCCCCATGGGGGGTGGCCCTCGGGGACAAACGCCCCCGGCCTGAAGCCCTCAGGCTCCCGCAGCAGCAGGGTTGGGCCTAGGCCTGGCCTGGCCTGGGCCCCTGCCCCAGCCTGGCCTCCCCGGGACCTCTCCCAGACCAGCTTGCCAATAGGAAGTGATCGGCCGGTGGTGGGGAGGCACCCCCAGTGTGGGAGCAGCACGCTCAGGGTTACGCCCTGGTCCAGTTCTGGGGTTGGGGCGGGGGGGCTGACACGGAATCCCGACGCCCTCTCCGGAGGCAGCTGGCAGGGAGGTGGGGGGGCCCAACAAGCTCGCCACCCATGGGTGAGCCAGGTGGGTGCCGCGGGTGGCAGGGGCACCAGCACCTCTGTGACTTCCGCCGCCTGGCTAGGGGGGAGAGGAATTGCTGCCTCCCCCCGCCTCGCCGCCAACTCCTGGCTGCATTCCGCCAACATTTAGTGGGCGCCGACTGGGTGCCCGGGCCCGGGTGGACAGCACCCTCCCACCGCGGCCCACCGTGCGCCCCCGCCAGCCAGCCCGGGCAGCGCCTCCCAGAACCCGCAGAGGCCCGGGCCCTGGGGGGGGCACCCGCTTCTGCGCTCGGCGCAGCCCCCGGCCAGGCTCCCAGGCCCAGGGGGACTGGGTCTCCCGCCCGGGAGGTAGGGAGCGGGAGAGAGGGGGCCGGATCCCACCAGCTCCCCCCTCCCCTGCCCGGGCTCAGGCTTCGCACGTGGTGGTGGCGTCAAGGGGAAGGAGGGGGGGGTCCGGGCCAGAGGAGACGGGGTCACGCGCTTTGGGGGCGCGGACGGCGGGGACTGGGGTGCTCTCTCCGCCCCCTCCCACGGGTCAGAGCCGGACGGCCGTCCGGGCAGGGCGAGGGGCCAGGCCGGGCCCCCCACCCGGGGCTGAGTCAGGCCCGGGCGGGGGCAGGAAGCGGCCCCCTCCCCCGCCCTGGCCGCAGCGCGCGGCCCCCGCCAGGCCCGCGGGCCCCCGCTGCCTCGCCCGCGCGGGGGGCTCCTACCTCCTTCCCGGGGCAGCGGCGAGGGGGCCCGGCCCCGGCGGCGGCGGTGGCGGCGGCTGCGGCTGGGCTGGCTCCCTCCGAGGGGCCGGGAGGCGGCAGTGAGCCTGGCCCCGCGCCACCCCCCGCCGCCGGCGGCCAATCCCCACCCGGGCTGGGGGGAGGGCGATGCAAATTACCCCGGATCTGGGTCCGCCCGCCCGCCTCCCCCACGCCCGGGCCCGGCCTGCGCTAGGCCGCGCATCCCCGGGCTCGCCTGCACCGCGCGGCCGCCCGGGCCGCCGCCCTCCCCGGGGAGCGCGGGGAGGGTGACCCCCCCCACGGGCGGGGGGCCGAGGGGAGGGGGGCTGGGGACGGTTACACAACCAGGCGGGGAGGGGCCCCGGGGCGGGGAGGGGGCCGGCCCGCGGGCCGCGCAGCCGGAAGCCGGGACCGCCACCGGCCCCCGGCGAGGGGAGCCCGGCTGCTGGCCCCGCCCCCGGGCCGGCTGGCCCCGCCCCAGCGCCGCGCCGCGCGATCGGCCCTCGCCCATTGGCTCTCCAGCCCGCCGCTCACCGCCCCTCCTCCGCACCGCCCCTACCCGCGGGCCGCGGCGGGCTGCCGGCGCGGGGCATTCTGGGACTTGTAGTCCAAGGCGCTTGCCACCTGCCGGCTGCAAACGGCGGGGGGACTACGACGCCCAGAGGTCCCCGCGGCCCCGCCCGCCCACCCGAACACCCCACCCCTTCCCCCTCCTTTCCAAAGCCCCCCTCCCTGTTTTTTCAGCCCCCTCCCCCCCATCCCCCATGGAGCTCAATCCTGGCCAACTCCAACGTATGCACGCAGCACCGAATAGGCCCCCGGGGGGCGAGAGCGCCCCTCGTCTTCAGCTGGAAACTTAGCAGGCGACGCGCCCCCCTATCTCCCCACGCCGGCTCCCCCCACCCTCAATGCAGCCCTGCTTCCCCTCCCCCGCTCCCCGCGCGCCTGGGAGCCCCGAAAAGCCATGCACCCGGGTTGGGGGGGGCTGGCGCACAAGCCCATGCACTTAGCCCCCAATCTCCCCTTCCCGGGCGGCGCCCCCTCCCCGCGCTCGGGATCCAGGGCGCCTCCAGCCTCCGGGCAGCTGCCAACCACCCCCTCCTCTGAAACTTGGGGGAACGTCCCCGGCCCCCCGGATCTCCCCTTCCCGAGGGGGCAGCGGTGGGCGCAGCGACCCCCGCTCGTCCCCGCCCTGCACTCCGTGCCGGGGGCCGCGCCGGGCGCTGACTTACCTCGCGGGGCCGGGCCGGGGCGCGCGGGGCCGGGGCCCGGAGTTGGGACTGGGCTCCCTCGGCCGCTCGCCTCCGGGGTCCGCGGCGCTTGCTCTGCCCGCGTCGCGCTGCCCTGGTCGCTCCCTCGCGCGGCGGCGGCGGCGTCACTGCCCCTACAGTAACTGTACAGTACAGCCAAAGCCCCGTATGATGCTCGCGACTCCCTTCCTGGTTTCTCCGAGGGCAAGAGGGGTCCTCCCTTGTCTTAAAGGTGCCGCAGCCGCCGGCCCCCCCACGCCCAGCCCGCCCCCCCCAGCCCGGCCTCGGAGGCCAGAACAGGCTCGGCAGGTCCCCTCTTGCCACGTCTCTGCCCTCCCGTGGGGCTTCGCCCGCTGCGCCGGGGAGACCGGGCTGTTATTAGGTTTTGTCAAGTGGGGGGGGTCCGGCCCGCCCCGGCGCGCCCCCCCGCCTCTGACCTCTCCGCCCCGCCGCGCGGCGCCGTGCCAGCTTGCCAGCTTATCTGGCCCCAGAGCTCCCCGGGGCGCGGGGGGAGCGGGCCCCCCGGGGTGGAGGGGGGGTGGGGGCCTCCAGATAAACAGGCCCCCAGCCTCTGCGCAGGGGCGGGGTGCGGGGGGGCGCGGGCTGTGCCCCCGACGCCCGGGGCGTGGCAGGATGGCAGCGGGGGCGGGGAGCGCGGTGCGCACAGCGAGAAGCGACGCGGGCGTGTGGGTCGCGCGGCCCGGGCTGCCGGGGGTGGGTGGGGGGCGAGGCGGTGGGCGCCCCCCCGCAGGCCAGATGCTGGGCCTCCCCGGGCCTCAGTGGGACTTGCCGCGCCGGGGACCCCGGAGGGTGGCTTTGCCAAGGACGGCTCGGGTCCGCGGGGCTCCCGGGTCCCTAAATGAAACCACCAACCTGCCCTCCCGCGATTATATAAAGGAGTCGCCTCCACCCCGCTGCGCTAGGGGCGTCAGCGGGGGAAGGGGTTGGCGAGGGGCGGGGAGGGCGGTTGTTTTCCCGGCTTCGCGAGTTCCCCCACCCGGCTGCGGGCCGCGGGGCGGGACGGGGACCGGACCCTGGACGCCTGGGTCCGCGCGGGCCGCTCCTTGGCACAAGGGGGTCTGCATGGCTCGGGAGGGGCGGAGGTGGGAAGAGGGGAGGCGTTGGCCCAGCTCTTTTTTTTTTTTTTCTCCTGTCCGTTTCTCCCACTTCCTCCCCGGTCGTGGGAGAGGTCCGGCGGGGGACGGGGAAGGGGGAGGAGGGCACGAGTGGCGAGAACGTCCTGGCCCGGCCCGGGGAGGGCTGGCTGGTGCGACCAGGCGCCTGAGGGGCTCCGGGACTCAGTTTCCCTTTCCTCATTCCTCTGGACCGGGAGTGCTGACAGCTGCTTTAGCTGCCGTTTACTGAGCACTTATCCAGTGGGTGACCCTGTTCCGGTGCTCACTGTGCCTTCATTCTAACCTAATCCCAGGGTCATTATTATGTTTTATTATTATTTGTCATTCTTAGTACCAACACCACCTGACAGCGGGAACTACCACCGGCCTGGGTGTAGTGTACCCAGCCTGTCCTCTGACTTCAAAGCCTCTCCTGCGAGAGACACAGTTTATAGCTTCTTCGCACAATTTATTAAAAGCGCCTTTCAACACCCAAACGGGTTGAATTGGCTTTTGTAATAATCTGGCTACAAGGGGAAACCCGGGAGGGCCCCCCAGAGGGGAAGTGGACTGTCTCAGGACTCGCAGCCTGAAACCAGCCGAGTAGGTGGGAAGGGACCCAGGGAGGGGTCGCGTGGATCTAGAGCGAGGGTGTCACCCAGGGACTTTGCTCCAAGGACCCTACCTTGGATACAAGCCCTTCTTCCTTCAACCACCAGCCATCAGCCTCGGGACCAGGAGGCCACGCTGAAGCACGAGTCTTACCAGATCCCACTGTTGTGTTTGGATTTCTGCAAATGATGCCCGGGCCTTTTTTTTTTTTTTTTTTTTTTTTTTTTTTTAAGGCAGACTTGCTCTGTTGCCCAGCCTGGAGTGCAATGGCACGATCTTGGCTCACTGCAACCTCCGCCTCCCCGGTTCAAGCAATTCCCCTGCCTCAGCCTCCTGAGTAGCTGGGATTACAGGCACCTGCCACCACGCCCAGCTAATTTTTTTTTTTTTTTTTTTTTTTTGTATTTTTAGTAGAGACAGGGTTTTGCCATGTTGGCCAGCCTGGTGTCCAGCTCCTGACTTCAGGCAATCCACCTGCCTTGGCCTCCCAAAGTGCTGGGATTACAGGTGTGGGCCACCGTGCCTGGCCTTTTTTTTTTTTTTTTTTTTTAAATAGAGATTTGGTGGGGCGGGGGGGTCTTGCTATGTTTCCCAGGTCTCAAACTCCTGGGCTTCAGTGATCCTCCCACCTGAGCCTCCCACAGTGCTGAGATGACAGTCATGAACCATCGTGCCAGCGAGACGCCCAGGCTCTAAGCTCTACATGGTCTAACCTCCCCCACACCAGGAGCAGCAGGTGACTCAGTTTCCCCTCCTGTACCGCCAGCCTCAGATCCGATCCTGCAGGAAAAGGATAGAGAAAGCTCCACACAGATTCTCCATGGTGAGAAGCTGACTCAGAAGGGACAGGGACTTCTCTGTAAGACAGGAATTTACCCTAATCCTCATCGCAGCCCTGAGAAAAAGCAGAGAGCACAATTTCCATCATACCGTTGATGGAATTGAGGCCCAGAGATGGACAAGGAGCAAGCATTCACGTGTCTCTGGACACTGCCGGGGGACTGAAGGGAGGTCCTTCAGTAAGTGCCAGGATGTGGCACACCCCAAACCACGCCCCCCACCCCTGTCATGAAAACAGAACGAAGGGGACCCAAAGCTTCCTCCTGACCTCTGCCCTTCACTTCCTTTTTCCTCCCCCAACCAAAAAAAAAGAAAAGAAAAACCGAGTTGATATTATTTGAAAACTTAATAAAGTATAAAAGATTGATTTGCTGTGTGATCTTGGGAAGGTTGCTTAACCTCTCTGATCCTTAGACTTCTTTGGAGAGAAGAATCAGTGCAACTTCCTAGGGTTGTGACAAGGGAGAAATGAGACGGTGCATGGAACGCTGAGACAGCACAACCCCTGCACCAGGGAGGTCTTCAATACATGATAGGTGTGATTATATTATTAATGTTTGGGCCACGCCTATTATTTTTGTCTCTGTGTAGCCAGGGGTTTTCTGTTGGTTTGTTTGTGAGATGGAGTTTCACTCTCATTGCCCAGGCTGGAGTGTAATGGCACAATCTTGGTTTATCACAGCCTCTACCTCCCAGGTTCAAGCGATTTTCCTGCCTCAGCCTCCTGAGTAGCTGGGATTACAGGCATGCGCCACTACGCCCGGCTTTTTTTTTTTTTTTTTTTTTTTTTTTTTTGAGACGAAATCTCTCTCTATTGCCCAGACTGGAGCGCAATGGCGCGATCTGGGCCCACTGCAACTTCCGCCTCCTGGGTTCAAGCGATTCTCCTGCCTCAGCCTCCTGAGTAGCTGGGATTACAGACGTGCACCACCAAGCCCAGCTAAGTTTAAATTTTTAGTAGAGACAGGATTTCACCATGTGGGCAAGGCTAGTCTCAAACTCCTGACCTCGTGATCCGCCCGCCTTGGCCTCCGAAAATGCTGGGATTACAGGCATAAGCCATTGTGCCCGGCCTCTAATTTTGTATTTTTAGTAGAGACGGGATTTCTCCGTGTTATTCAGGCTGGTCTTGAACTCCCGACCTCAGGTGATCTGCCTGCCTCGGCCTCCCAAAGTGCCGGGATTACAGGCATGAGCCACTGTACCCGGCCATAGCCAGGGTTATTATCCTTGCTGGATAGACGTAGACAGGGGACCAAGGAGGAGGAATAACTTATCAAAGACACATAGGGAGTGATTGGGGGGACTTCAATTTCAGTTCTGTTGACTAGACTTTGCTGTGAAGTCTGTAATATTTTATTTTATTTTTATTTAGTTATTTATTTTGATACGGAGTCTCACTCTGTTGCCCAGGCTGAAGTGCAGTGCCGCGATCTCAGCTCACTGCAACCTCCACCTCCCAGGTTCAGGCGATTCTCCTGTCTCAGCCTCCAGAGTAGCTGGGATTATGGGTGTCCGCCACCATGCCCCACTAATTTTTTGTATGTTTAGTAGAGATAGGGTTTCACTATGTTGGCCAGACTGGTCTCGAACTCCTGACCTTTGGATCTGCCTGCCTTGGCTTCCCAAACTGCTGGGATTACAGGCGTGAGCCACCATGACCGGCCTTGTGCTTTATTTATTTATTTATTTATTTAGAGACAGAGTCTTACTCTGTCGCCCAGGCTGGAATGCAGTGGCGCAATCTTGGCTCACTGCAACCTCTGCCTCCCGGGTTCAAGCAATTCTGCCTCAGCCTCCTGAGTCGCTGGAACTATAGGCACATGCCACCACACCCGGCTGATTTTTGTATTTTTAGTAGAGACAGGGTTTCACCGTGTTGGTCAGGCTGGTCTTGAACTTCTGATCTTGTGATCCACCCACCTCGGACTTCCAAAGTGCTGGGATTACAGGCGTGAGCCACTGCGCTCGACCTATTATTTATTTATTTGTTTAGAGACAGAGTTTTGATTTTGTTGCCCAAGCTGGAGTGCAATGGCATGATCTCGGCTCACCACAACCTCCACCTCCCGGATTCAAGCCATTCTCCTGCCTCAGCCTCCCGAGTAACTGGGATTACAGGCATGCACCACCACACCCGACTAATTTTGTATTTTTAGTAGAGACGGCATTTCTCCCTGTTGGTCAAGCTAGTCTCGAACTTCGGACCTCAAGTGTTCCACCTACCTCGGCCTCCCAAAGTGCTGGGATTACAGGCTTGAGCCACCGTGCTGGCTTAATTATTTTTCTTTTTATTTTGTAGATAGAGACAGAGTCTGGCTGTGTTGCCTAGGCTGGTCTCAAACTCCTGGGCTCAAGTGATCCACCCGCCTTGGCCTCCCGATGTGCTGGGATTATAGGCATGCGCCACCGTGCCTGGCCATGCCTTCCTATCTCATTTATTCACTGGACAAAAATGGACCATGTGCTTTCCATGGGCCAAGTCCCTGCTCTCCAGTGTACAGGCTAGAGGAGGCTAAAGATAGTAAGAAAGAAGACAAATGAATACAATTCCAGACACCATGAGTGCAATGAGAAAAGCAAGCCAGGCCGGGCGCAGTGGCTCACGCCTGTAATCCCAGCACTTTGGGAGGCCGAGACGGGCGGATCACAAGGTCAGGAGATCGAGACTACCCTGGCGAACACGGTGAAACCCTGTCTCTACTAAAAAATACAAAAAACTAGCCGGGTGAGGTGGCGGGCGCCTGTAGTCCCAGCTACTCGGGAGGCTGAGGCAGGAGAATGGCGTAAACCCGGGAGGCGGAGCTTGTAGTGAGCCGAGTTCGTGCCACTGCACTCCAGCCTGGGCGACAGAGCAAAGACTCCGTCTCAAAAAAAAAAAAAAAAAAAAAAAAAAAAAAAGAAAAGCAAGCCATAGGAATGGAAATACTAGGACCAGTCCTGAGGAATTGTTTTTTGTTTGTTTTTGAGATGGAGTCTCGCCCTGTTGCCAGGCTGCAGTGCAATGGTGCCACCTTATCTTAGCTCACTGCAACCTCCGCCTCCCGATTCAAGTGATTCTCCTGCCTCAGCCTCCTGAGTAGCCAGGATTACAGGCGCCTGCTGCCACCCCCAGCTGATTTTTGTATTTTTAGTAGAGATGGGGTTTCACCATGTTGGCCAGGCTGGTCTCTAACTTCTGACCTCTGCCGTGGCATCCCAAAGTGATCCACCTGCCGTGGCGTCCCAAAGTGCCGGGATTACAGGCGTGAGCCACCACACCCGGCCAGGGAATTTTTTTTTTTTTTTCATAATTAGGAACCAAGCACAGTAGTGCATGTCTATAGTCCCAGATATGTGGAAGGCTGAAGCAGGAGGATCACTTGAGCCCAGGAACTGGTGGCTATAGTGTGCTATGATCGTGTCCGTCAGTATCCTCTGCACTCCAGCCTGAACAGAGCAAGACTCCATCTCTAAAATTTAAAATAATAATAATAGGCTGGGCATGGTGGCTCCCACCTGTAATCCCAGCATTTGAGGAGGCCAAGGCAGGTGGATCACCGAAGGTCAGGAGTTTGAGACCAGTCTGACCAACATGGTGAAACCCCGTCTCTACTAAAAATATAAAATTAGTCAGGCGTGGTGGCACATGCCTGTAATCCCAGCTACTCAGGAGGCTAAGGCAGGAGAATCACTTGAACCTGGGAGGTGGAGGTTGCAGTGAGCCATGATCGTGCCATTGCACTCCAGCCTAGGCAACAAGAGCAAAACTCTGTCTCAAAAAAAAAAAAAGAAGAAGAAAAATAAAAGAAAAAGAAAAAAAGAAATAGGCTAGAATGAATCTACAAATAGAAGGAAGACACAATACACAATTTGTTTTCTTGTGGACAAGCATCGTTGCAATTATTATCAGTTTTCGACAACTTACGGAGTTGTGAAATAATTCAAAGATAGCAAAAGACACAGAGATCCCATAGAATCAGACAAAACCTACTTGTGCCTAGAGGCTATTTTATTTTTTAAATAGTCCTGAAAGGCCGACACGGTGGCTCACGTCTGTAATTCCAGCACCTTGGGAGGCCAAAGCTAAAGAATTGCTTGAGCCTGGGAGTTCAAGATCAGCCTGGGCAACATAGTGAGACCCTGTCTCTATCAAAAAGAAAAAGAAAAAAAAAGACCAATGATTTCTTCAAAGGAAGTGATGTTTGAGCAGAGACCCTTCCTTCCTTCCTTCCTTCCTTCCTTCCTTCCTTCCTTCCTTCCTTCCTTCCTTCCTTCCTTCCTTCCTTCCTCCCTCCCTCCCTCCCTTCCTTTCCTTTCTTTTCTTTTTTCTTTTTTTTTTTTTTTGAGACAGAGTCTCGCTGTGTCACCCAGGCTGGAGTGCAGTGGCGCAATCTCGGCTCACTCCAACCTCCGTCTCCCGGGTTCAAGAGATTCTCTTGCCTCAGCCTCCCGAGTAGCTGGGACCACAGGCGCCCGCCGCCACGCCTGGCTAATTTTTTTGTATTTTTTGTAAAGATGGGGGTTTCACCATGTTGGTCAGGCTGGTCTTGAACTCCTGACCTCATGTGATCCACCCACATTAGCCTCCCAAAGTGCTAGGGTTACAGGGGTGAGCCACTGCGCCCGGCCATGAGCAGAGATCTGAATGAAGATAGAATCAGCTGAAGACCTCCATATGTTTCCTAGGTGAGAGGAACAGCCAAGGTGACCAGCGTGGCTGCAGTTGGGAGCCAGAGGGCACCCAGTGGGGACCTGTGGGCCGTGGTGCAGGCTGTGGATTTTATTTAAAGTGTCCTGGATTCAGCCATGAAAAGGAAGGAGGTTCTGACTCAGGCCACCGCGTGGATGAACCCTGAGGACCTCACACTCAGTGAGGGAAGCCAGACACAAAAAGCCACACAGCGTGTGATCCCATTTCTATGAAATGCCCAGGACAGGCCAAGCCACAGAGACAGGAAGGGGATGCGTGGGTGCTGGGGCTGGGAGGGGGATGGGTAGTGACTGCTAATGGGGACGGGGCTTCCTTTTTGGGGTGACAGGTTCTGCAAGTAGATAGCGGTGGCAGTTGCACAACTTTATGAATGTATTGAAAATGACTGAATCTCACCCTTTAAAAAGGACAGGCTCAAGGCTGGGCGCGGTGGCTCAGGCCTGTAATCTCAGCACTTAGGAAAGCCGAGGTGGCCGGACCACCTGAAGTTGGGAGTTCAAGACCAGCCTGGCCAACATGACGACACCCTATCTCCACTACAAATAAAAAAATGAGCCGGGTGTAGTGGTTCACGTCTGGAATCCCAGCACTTTGGGCAGTCAAGGCGGCCGGATCACCTGAGGTCAGGAGTTCAAGACCAGCCTGGGCAACATGACAACCCCATCTCCACTAAAAGTACAAAAATCAGCCGGGCGTGGTGGTGGGTGCCTGCAATCCCAGCTACTTGGGAGGCTGAGGCAGGAGAATCACTTGAATCTGGGAGGCGGAGGTTGAAGTGAGCCGAGATTGCACCATTGCACTCCAGTCTGGGCAACGGAGCGAGACTCTGTCTCAAATAAAGTAAATAAATAAATAAGGCTGGATGCGGTGGCTCATGCCTGTAATCCCAACACTGTGGAAGGCCAAGGCAGGTGGATCACCTGAGGTCGGGAGTTGGAGACCAGCCTGACCAACATTGAGAAACCCTGTCTCTACTAAAAGTACAAGATTAGCCAGGCGTGGTGGCACGTGCCTGTAATCCCAGCTACTCGGGAGGCTGAGGCAGGAGAATCGCTTGAACCAGGGAGGCAGAGGTTGCAGTGAGCCATTGCACTCCAGCCGGGGCAACAAGAGTGAAACTCTGTCTCAAAAAAATAATAATAAATAAATAAAAGGTACATATTCTGGTATGTGAATTATATCTCTATTTATTTATTTATTTATTTATTTAGTGTTTTATTTTTTGAGACTGAGTCTCGTTCTGTCACCCAGGCTACAGTGCAGTGGTGTGATCTCGGCTGACTGCAATCTCCACCTCCTGGGTTCGGGCGATTCTTCTGCCTCAGCCTCCTGAGTAGCTGGCATTATAGGTGTGTGCCACCACACCTGGCTAACTTTTGCATTTTTACTAGAGATGTGGTCTTACCATGTTGGCCATACTGGTATCGAACTCCTGAGCTCAGGTGATCCACCCGCTTCGACCTCCCAAAGTCCTGCGATCACAGGTGTGAGCCACCGTACCGGCCTAGGAGAAATACTTTCTGAGCTGCCGACTTCTCCATGGCCTCTGAATTCACAGTGGTTGGGGAGATGGTGCCTGGGTATTTTCACTGGGCAGCTAAGAGGCAACTTCAATTAGTTCCAGAGGTCAGAAGCCCTGGTAGTGATGCTGGGACTGGGTCTGTCTCCACCACACCACTCAGTATTCCCATCCGTGCAATGGGTCCTTCTGTCCCGTTTTTACCCAGCCCAGGCCTCTCTCTGCACCTAAGTGGCAGCCTCTTGCCCCACCCTCTCTCTTCCAGACTGGATGGCTGCCTCCCAGGCACCTCTCAGGACCTGGCCACAGAGCTCCAAAGCCCAGCGCCTGCTGCCTTTTGGATCATGGCTTAGGGCCCAGTCTCTACCTCTCTCTATGGCCCAGTACCCTTTAGCTCAGGAGGTCTCATCTGGACTGACTCTGCCTCCTTCCAGGGGACACTGGGTGATATCTGGAGACAGTTTTAGGTGTCGTGATTGGGGAGGGGGTGGGTGGAGGCCAGAGGCTAAGCACCCTGCAGTGCCCAGGATGGACCCACCCCAGAGGTCTATCCGGCCCCATCGTGTCCACTGCACAGAGGGGCCAAAATTCTAGCCTGGGGCTCACTTCAGTCTTGCTCCCTGTAGAAGGTACCTGCTTACTTCTCCCGCGCTGTGCTCTGCAGAGAAAAGTCGCTGGCCAGTGACCTCTGTGCAAGGCGGGACTTCAGCCATCCACCGCCCTCTACCACCACGCCTGGGGTCAAGCCCCTACAGGCACCCCCTTGTCCAAAGCAGACAGTCCCTACTCTGGGATAAGGGGGGGACCCTGGCCCCTGGCTTTACCTACTTTGGGGTGATTCCTGGACCCTGGAGATGAACCCCAAGGGTCACCCTCACACCACGGGACCCCCCAACAATGGACAAGGCCAGTCTGTCCTCTCCCTCAGCCCCCAGTTGTGCAGAATCCTCCACATGACACCCCCAGCGTGAAGCTGAAGACTCACTCCAGACTTGGGGCGGGGGCGGGGCCGTGGGAGGGGAGATCATGGCTGCGGTTCTGGTCCAGTCATACGTCCTGGGTTGGTTCTTTTTTTAAGAATCACCGCAATTTAAAGAGCAGAGTCCTCCCTCCCTCCAGCCCACCTGCCATGTGGGCTGGCCCCTGTCCCCCTCTCCTTCTCTCTGTCTCTGCCAGCCGGGCTTGGCTGCGGGGACCCGGGCTTCGGTTTCACTTTGGTATCACCGGTTTCACTTTCAGGGCTGGGGACAGAGAGAGGAGAGAGGGACAGAGCCGGGGAGGGTGGCATCATCAGGTCGGGGGCCGGGGAGGGGTCCACCACCTGCCGCTCCTTTTCCTAACCTTCCTCTGGCCTGGGGGCGGACACTGGAAGTCAAGGTCACGGGGTCAAGGTCAAATTCTCCCCGTGTGACCTTGGGTGGGAGAAGCAACTTCTTACTATCCCTGAGCCTCCTTTCCTGGACTCCCCAGTTACCCAAAAGTGGGGCTAAGAATCACGTACACCCCATCCGGCGCTGGGAAGTTCAAAGGCTCCTCCGGCACCGTGGACCATCCCATCATGTCCCCGTGGGAGGGGGCGGGGCAAAGTCCCAGGCAGAACAGGATGTCGGCCGCTCCACTCCTTTGGCCAGGGAGAGACCCTTGGCCCAGAAACCACCAGGAAGGAGGCTCTGGGCTGCCCGTGTCCCGGGCCCGGGGTGAGCCACTGTCCCCCAGAATCCCCAGGAGAGGCTGGAGCTCTGTCCGCTAGCAGATCCAGACTGGAAATTCAGTTGGGCATGGCCTCGTCCCCACCCCACCTCCATCCCCACCCCACCCTTAGGTCCTTCCTGCTTGGTGGGGGCCTGGGGCTTGAGCTACTCACTTGAGAGCGGGGACTGGGACCCACTGGCCTTCCTGTCCCCAGCACTCCCAGAGGGCCCGGTCGAGGTGCAGCAGGTGCTTGGTGCTGGTCAGGTAGGATAAGGGAGTGACTATTTGCATGTCAATATCAATAACATATCTCAGTAGAGAGAGGCGGTTAGTCTGTGTCAAAATGTGAGAGGGTGGTAGTTTTTTTTTTTGTTTTTTTAATAGCTTTATTGAGATATAATTCACATACTGTGCAATTCACCCATTTAGCGTATATAGTTCACTGGGTTTTTGTTTTTTCTTTTTTCTCTTTTGGAGACAGTCTCACTCTGGAGTACAGCAGTACAATCTCGACTCACTGCAGCCTCCACCTCCCAGGTTCAACTGATTCTCGTGCCTCAGCCTCCTGAGTAGCTGGGACTACAGGCGCCCACCACCACGCCCGGCTATTTTTTGTGTTTTAGTAGAAACAGGGTTTCACCATGTTGCCCAGGCTGGTCTTGAACTCCTGACCTCTAGCAATCCACCCTTTACCCTCACAAAGTGCTGGGATTACAGGTGTGAGTTACCTCACCCAGCCTCAGTGGTTTTTAGTATAGTCACTTGGCTAGGCTGGATGGCTCACACCTGTAATGCCAGCACCTTAGGAGGCAAAGAGGGGCGGATCACTTGAGGTCAAGAGTTCAAGACCAGCCTGGCCAACGTGGTGAAACTCCGTCTCTACTAGAAATAGAAAAGTTAGCCAGGCATGGTGGCGTGCACCTGTAATCCAAGCTACGTCAGAGGTTGAGGCGGGGTAAGTGCTTGAACCCGGGAGGCAGAGGTTGCAGTGAGCCAAGATCATGCCACTGCACTCCAGCCTGGGCAACAGAGCAAGACTCCATCTCAAAATATAAAAATTAAAAATTAAGAAAATAAAAATTAGCCTCTTCATCATAAAACGGGAATAATAAAAAGAGAGAAAATAAATAAATAAATAAATTTCAACCAGCCGTGGTGGCGGGCGCCTGTAATTCCAGCTACTCGTGAGGCTGAGGCAGGAGAATCATTTGAATCTGGGAAGTGGAAGTTGCAGTGAGCTGAGACTGCACCACTGCACTCCAGCCTGGGCAACAGAGTGAGACCCTGTCTAAAATAATAATAATAATAATAATAATAATAATAATAATAATAAGGATAGAGAGAAAGACAGCACTGGCTGACTGAGGTGCTGAGGGGATCCACCTGGGCTGGCAGCTCGGTGCTCCTGGAAAAGCCCCTTCTCCACCCCACACAGGGTGGGAACCCAGGACTTCCAAACAGGAGGCTTAGGGAGGCTGCTGCTGGAACCTTAGAAACCCACATTAGCAGCCCAGCATGGTGACTCATGCCTGTCATCCCAGCACTTTGGGAGGCAGAGGCAGACGGATCACTTGAGGTCAGGAGTTCCAGACCAGCCTGGCCAACATGGTGCAACTCCAGCTCTACTAAAAATACAAAGATTAGTCGGGCATGATGGCATGTGCCTGTCATCCCAGCTACTCAGGAGGCTGAGACAGGAGGATCACCTGAGCCCAGGAGGCTGCAGTGAGAGATGACCATGCCGCCACTGCACTCCAGCCTGGGTGACAGAGTGAGATCCTGTCTCAAACAAACAAAAACAAATGCTGGGCAGGGAAGGGGAAGGGAAGAGGGGAGGGGGAGGAGAAGGGAGGGAGGAGGTGGAGGGAGAGAGGGAGGGGTGGGGAGGGGAAGGGAGAGGGGGATAGAGAAGAGGAGGGGAAGGGGGAGGGGATGGGGAGGGCAGGGGAGAGGAAAGGAGAGATGGAGGGGAAGGGGGGGAGGGAAAGAGCAGGGAGGGGAAGACAGGGAGGGGAGATGAAGGGAGGGGGAGGGAGAGAGGGAGGGGTGGGGATGGGAAGGGGAAAGGAGGAAGGGAAAAGAGGGTAGGAGGGGGCCAGGCGCGGTGGCTTATACCTGTAATCCCAGCACTTTGGGAGGCCGAGGCGGGTGGATCACATGGTCAAGAGATCGAGACCATCCTGGCTAACACGGTGAAATCCCATCTCCACTGAAAATACAAAAAATTAGCCGGGCTTGGTGGCGGGCGCCTGTAGTCCCAGCTACTCGGGAGGCTGAGGCAGGAGAATGGTGTGAACCCGGGAGTCGGAGCTTGCAGTGAGTCCAGATCACGCCACTGCACTCCAGCCTGGGTGACAGAGCAAGACTCTGTTTCAAAAAAAAAAAAAAAAGAAAAGAGAGGAGGAGGGGATGGGGAAGGCAGGGAAGAGGACGGGAGATGGAGAGGGGAAGTAGGGGAGGGGAGGGGAGGGAAGGGACGGGGCACCTCTGCCCTGCTCTGGGCTTCCTCCTGGGTGCAGATGGGCAGTTGCTTTAACTTGTGCCTCCCACCTCAGGCAGGGGAGCACCTTGGGCAGGGGGAGGAGGAGGGAGGTGCTAAGGATCCTATTTCTGTCGCCTGGTAACGGAGTACTGCTCTTTCCTGTGAAGGATTCCGTGGGTTCCGTGGAGGTGCCCTCTCCCCGCACTCGCCTCCCCTGTGCTCCTGCCACACCCCTAATCTCGGGTCAAGGTCATTTCTCACCTTCCCGTATGCAGGGGTATTGAGCGTCCTGGGCAGAGACCCCAGCCCTCTGCAGACTAGGCCAGACCCCCATAAATTCAGGCCCTCCATAGTCCCCAGTTCTGCCTAAGCTCCCGAGGGGCACGTCCCACACCCCTCCCGGACTCAAGCGATCCTCCCACCTCAGCCTCCGGAGTAGCTGGGACTACAGGCACGCACCCCCATGCCTGGCTAATTGTTTTTTTTTGGAGAGACAGGGTCTTGTCCTGTTTCCCAGGCTGGTCTTGAACTCCTGGGCTCAACTGATCCACCCACCTCGGCCTCACAAAGTGCTGGGATTATAGGTGTGAGCCACCATGCCCAGCCTGTTCCCCGTTCCCTTTTTTCGTTGAGCTGTTTGTTGTTTCGTTGATGAATTGACAAAGCGATTTATATATTCTGGATCCTAGACGTCTATCCCATACATGATTTTGCAAATATTAATATTTTCTCTTTTGAACCTTTTTTCTCTTTTGAGAAATATTAATATTACTTTCTGAATATTAATATTTATCAATATAATATCAAATTAATATTTTCTCTTTTGAGCCTTTGGCAGGGGAAGGGAGCGTCTGCCCAACAAGGGGATATTGACCCGGAGCCTGAAGTTTGAGCAGGAGGTGGAAGTGGAGATGAGGGATGGAAGAACCTTCCAGAACAAGGAACAGCAGGTGCGAAGACTAGAAACGAGCGAAGGATTTGCACCTGGGAGGTCAGACGCGCTCTTTTTTGTTGTTGTTTTGAAACGGAGTCTCGCTCTGTTGCCCAAGCTGGAGTGCAGTGACACGATCTTGGCTCACTGCAACCTCCACTGCGTGGGTTCAAGCGATTCTCCCACCTCAGCCTCCTGTGTAGCTGGGATTACAGGCACCCACCACCACGTCCGGCTAATTTTTGTGTTTTTAGTAGAGACGGGGTTTCCTCATGTTGGCCAGGCTGATCTTGAACTCCTGACCTCAAACAATCTGCCCGCCTCGGCCTCCCAGAGTGCTGGGATTCCAGGCGTGAGGCACCGAGCCCGGCCTGGATGCACTCTTTACTCCGAGAGAGATTCTCCTCTTTAAAGCATCCCCCACCTCACGCCCACCAGAGAGGCAGGCCCAGCCAGGTGCGTATAGCCCTGAGCACCAGGTGGCCTGGACGCAGGCTCAGTGGGGCTTTGGAGCTGTGTGACCTGGAGCAAGTTACTCCCCGTCCCGACCTCAGCGTCTTTACCTGTAAAATGGGACTCACATTTCTGGTCCCCAGAAGGGTAGTTGGGAGGATGAAGTGGGTGGATTAGATATGGGAAGTGTAGGCCGGGCGTGGTGGCTCATGCCTGTAATCCCAGCACTTTGGGAGGCTGAGGCAGGTGGATCACCTGAGGTTAGGAGTTCGAGACAAGCCTGGACAACATGGCCAAACCCTGTCTCTACTAAAAATATAGAATTTAGCTGGGCATGGTGGCTCAAGCCTGTAATCCCAGCACTTTGGGAGGCCGAGGCGGGCGGATCACGAGGTCAGGAGATCGAGACCATCCTGGCTAACCCGGTGAAACCCCATCTCTACTAAAAAATACAAAAAACTAGCCGGGCGAGGTGGCAGGCGCCTGTAGTCCCAGCTACTTGGGAGGCTGAGGCAGGAGAATGGTGTGAACCCAGGAGGCGGAGATTGCAGTGAGCCGGGATCGTGCCACTGCACTCCAGCCAGGGGGACAGAGCGAGACTCGTCTCAAAAAAAAAAAAAAAAAAAATACAGAAGTTAGCTGGGTGTGGTGAGGCGCTCCTGGAGTCCCAGCTTCTCGGAGGTTGTAGTGAGCCGAGATCGCGTCACTGCACTCCAGCCTGGGCAACAAAGCGAGACTCTGTCTCCAAAAAAAAAAAAAAAAAAAAAAAAAGATATGGGGAGTGTAGAGTGACACCCACAGGTGCCAGCTAGGGCTGCAGCCTAATCTCCCTTCCAGGGTTCCACATTCAGGATCTCTTCTTTCCTCAGCCCACCTGGCGCTGGCATTAGAATCTTATGAAGTCCCAGAGAGCGTCCTCCTATGTCTATGACCATTGCTCCTCCTCTGTTCTGCCTCCTCCTCGCTGCTCCTCCTCCTTCCTCCCTCCTCCTGCTCCTTCTTGCTCCTCCCCCTCCTCCTCCCTGCCCCTCCTCCCTCCTCCCTGCTTTTCTTTGCTTCTCCTTCCTCCCTCCTACTTCCCCCTCCTCTGTGCCCCTCCTCCCTCCTCCTCCCTCCTACTCCCCCCTCCCTGCCCCTCATCCCTCCTCCCTGCCCCTCCTTCCTCCCTCCTCCTCCTCCTTCTTCCTCCCTACTCACCCCTGCTTCTCCTCCCTCCTCTTCCCTACTCCTCCCTCCTTGTCCTCCTCCCTGCCCCTCCTTCCTCCCTCCTCCTCCTTCTTCCTCCCTACTGACCCTTGCTCCTCCTCCCTCCTCTTCCCTACTCCTCCTCCCTCCTCCTACTCCTCCCTGTTCCTCCTCCTTCCTCCTCTCTGCCCCTCCTCCCTCCTCCTCCATGCCCCTCCTCCCTCCTACCTGCTCCTCTTCCTTGCCCCTCCTCCCTCCTTCCTCCTCCAGGAGTCCAGGGAGCCCAGGGTCGGTGTAACAGAGCTGCAAAGCCCTGACAGGAAGGGTCTCCCGCGGCCTGAGAAACAGTGTGAGCTGGGATTCTGGGAGGAAGAGGGACCCAGGACAGCCACTCAGGGCCCAGCCTTTGTCTCTGCACAGAGTTCAAGTCCAGATTGAGGGAAGAGGGGAAGGAGACCTGGACGGCGGGGTTCCTGGGAATTCTAGATCGTTCTAGATACTGACGGAAGTTGTAGCAACATCTGCGTTTGAACCTGCCACTGCTCCAGGCCTGGTGACCTCCAGCCTTTAACCTTGGTGTACAGTGAGCTTCACTCCAAGAGACAACCAGCCACCAGCCACACTCAGGGGGCCCAGTAGGGACCCCACAGCATGGAGGGCCTTCAGTGCTATCTCTGCAGCGATCCCACAGCTCAGGAGGTGGTGCTGGGGGCTTTCAAACCTGCCCCCTTTTCTTGTCTGGAGGGAGGAAGGGATCTCAGCTGCATGGCCATATTTTGAACCTCGTTGCTCCCAGCCCACGCCCCCAACCAGGCTGGTCCTCTCCAAGGACCCCTGTCACCCAGTCCTGCCACTGAGCCTTTGCTGACACAGTTGCCCGTGTTGGCCCTGCCACCGTCAGGAATGTCCTCTCCAGCGCTCAGCTGTGGAGTCCCCTCCTTCCCAGGACTTCTCCTCTAGGTTCTGGCTCAATTTGCCTTTAGCCCTTAGGGCGGCTGTAAATTCTAATTTCTGGACCCCAGCACCGTGGTGAGGCTGCAGGCTCCCCAAGGATGGACAGGGGTTCTTATCTTTTAGGGTCCACAGGTCACTTCAGGAGAGCCCCGAACGTCTGTGGGTCATGAAAGCAATGTCCTGTGAGGGGAGAGAGCAGGGTGGCGGGACCACAAGATTGTCCATGTCTTCCCCGGCAGAGGTTCGAGTCACCTTCAGCAGGTCACCTAACTTGCAGGGACTCAGCTGTTGCAGAGGTTGTGTGGGGAGAGGCAAACCTGGTCAGCCTATTTGTGGGGTGCAAACAGAAGGGATGTGGGCCTCACTGGAAGTCTGCAGAGAGGATTTGCCCCTCCGTGGACGCTTCTCTCTTGGTCTATGATGAGGTCCTTTTTTTCTTTTTTTTTTTTAGACGGAGTTTTGCTCTTGTTGCCCTGGCTGGAGTGCAGTGGTGCGATCTCGGCTCACCGCAACCTCCGCCTCCCGGGTTCAAGCTATTCTCCTGCCTCAGCCTCCTGAGTAGCTGGGATTACAGGCGCCTGACACCACACACGGATAATTTTTGTACTTTTAGTAGAGATGGGGTTTCCCATGTTGGTTAGGCTGCTCTCGATCTCCTGACCTCAGGTGATCCACCCGCCTCGGCCTCCCAAAGTGCTGGGATTACAGGCATGAGCCACCATGCCTGGCCTGTGATGAGTTCCTTTGCGGACAGGGAAACTGAGGCTCTCAGAGGGGATTCTATCTTCCCCAAGGTCACAGGCCAAAGGACAGCAGAAATATTGTCAGGCCTGTGGCCTGATGTTCAAACAGGAGGCCCTGGTCGGCCGCAGTGGCTCACGCCTGTAATCCCAGCACGCTGGGAGCAGAAGGATTGCTTGGGGCCAGGAGTTCCAGGCCAGCCTGGGCAATGTGGTGAGATCCCGTCTCTACGAGAAAGTTTCAAGAAGTTAGCCGAGCATGGTGGCTCGTGCCTGCAGTCCCAGTTACTCAGGAGGCTGAGGCAGGAGGATCGCTTGAACCCGGGAGGCGGAGGCTGAAGTGAGCTATGATGGTGCCACTGTACTCCAGCCTGGGCAACAGAGTGAGACCCTGCCTCACACGAAAACATAAACAAAACAGGAGGCCCTACTGTCCTGAGGGGCTGGTGGTGAGTCACTGGTGGATGGGGAGAGAGCTGGTGTCCAGGTCCCAGCTGGGGTTGAGTCCTCACCTTTGCTGTCCCCCAGGGGGGCCTCTCTGCAGACCTCCATCCCTGCCCTGGGAAGCCCAGCAGAAACCTGAGACTGGGCCTCCAGCTCCAGGTCGCCACTGGGCCCAGGGCTCTCCTGCCCACCCGCCAGCGACTGGGGAACAGGTCACTCCTGACCACCCTCAACCCACCTGGCCTGTTGCTCCAGCTGTGGCCTGGAGGCCCCGGGGCCCGCACACCTGGTCAGCTCACAGGCCAGGAAGGGGAGTGGAGGGAGGGGTGGGGCTGCCGGCCGCTGCTGGTTTCGTTTTGAGCCGGGCCCCTTCTCCGTCCTCCCTTCCTCCCTCCCACTCCTCGCCAGACCCCTGCTTTCTGGGAAAGGCTGTGACAACTTCCTCTGAACTCTCCTTAACCTGCCCTGGAGCCCAGGGCCCCCAGGAGGCTGAGTTCCGCCTGCGGGACCTGAGGCTTCCTGCGGGTCACACACCTCCACCCATGGCCACGTGGCCCCAGACCGCCCACCTTCTAGAAGGTTCTTTCTGTGCTGCCCCATCATGTTCCCAGCCCAGGTGGAGCTGTCCCCTGCCTGCACCCCGTCCACCCTGTGTCCCAGGCTCTGCACACGGGAAACCGCTGTGGCCCCAGGGAGGGCTGCCTGAGACCCCTGCCTCCACCCCACACTGTGGACATCTGGGCTGGATGGTTCTCTGGGGGTGGGGCCGCCCTGGGCACTGCAGGGTGCTGGGTGACATCTCTGGCCTCCACCCACTCCATGGCAGGGGCACCCTCCGTCTTGACAACCACAGATATCTTGGAGTTGCCAAGCCTCCCCTGGGTGGGGGGACAAAATTGTTCCTGCTAAGATCCAGTGGGCTGAATGACATCTGTGGGGGGACAGAAATGACTGAGTTTTGTGCCGGCCGGTCAGGCAGTCCCTGGCAGACAAAATTCCCAAGAATGTGCATCCAAAAAAACAAAACAAAACAAAACAAAACAAAACCACTGGGCGAGGTTGCACTTGCCTGTCATCCCAGCACTTTGGGAGGCCAAGGCGGTCGGATCACTTGAGGTCAGGAGTTCGAGACCAGCCTGGCCAACATGGTGAAAGCCTGTCTCTACTAAAAATACAAAAAATATCCGGGGGTGGTGGCACATGCCTGTAATCCCAGCTACTTGGGAGGCTGAGGCAGGAGAATCACTTGAACCTGGGAGGTGGAGGTTACAGTGAGCCAAGATCACGCCACTGCACTCCAGCCTGGGCGACAGAGCGAGACTCTGTTTCAAAAACAAAAAAAGAAAAAACCCTAAATTTTTCATATTGATTCCAAGGTGAAATGGGAATATTCTGGCTCTGTTGGGTTAAATATACTATCACATCATCTGTTCTTTTCTTCTATTTTGTTTATTAATATATTTTTATTTATTTATTTATTTATTTATTTATTTATTTATTGAGATGGAGTCTCCCTCTGTCGCCAGGCTGGAGTGCAGTGGCGCAGTCTCAGCTCTCTGCAACCTCCACCTCCCGGGTTCAAGCGATTCTCTTGCCTCAGCCCCGCGAGTAGTTGGGATTACAGGCGCTCACAACTATGCCCAGCTAATTTTTGTATTTTTCGTAGAGATGGACTTTCACCATGTTGGCCGGGCTGGCCTTGAACTCTTGACCTCAGGTGATCACCCACCTGGGCCTCCCAAAGTGCTGGGATTACAGGCATGAGTAACCACACCCGAACAGTATTTATTTTTTTTTCAGACAGAGTCTTGCTCTGTCACCCAGGCTGGAGGGCAGCGGCACAATATTGGCTCACTGTAGCCTCCGCCTCCTGGGTTTAAGCGAACAGGCCAGCTAATTTCTGTTTGTTTGTTTTGAGACAGAGTCTCACTCTGTCGCCCAGGCTGGAGGGCAGTGGCACAATCTTGGCTCACCGCAGCCTCCATCTCCTGAGTTTGAGTGAGCACGCCGGCTAATTTATGTTTGTTTGTTTTGAGATGGAGTCTCGCTCTGTCGCCCAGGCTGGACTGCAATGGCACGATCTCGGCTCACTGCAAACTCCGCCTCCCGAGTTCAAGTGCTTCTCCTGTCTCAGCCTCCTGAGTAGCTGGGATTACAGGTGCATACCACCATGCCTGGCTAATTTTTGTATTTTTAGTAGAGACGGGGTTTCATCATGTTAGTCAGGCTAGTCTCGAACTTCTGACCTCATGATCTGCCTGCTTCGGCCTCCTAAAGTGCTGGGATTACAGGCGTGAGCCACCGCACCCAGCCTGTGTTTTTTTTTGTTTTTTTTTTTTGTTTTTTTTTTTTTTGAGACGGAGTCTCGCTCTGTCCCCCTGGCTGGAGTGCAGTGACATAATCTCGGTTTGGTGCAACCTCCATCTCCCAGGTTCTAGTGATTCTCCTGCCTCAGCCTCCCTAGTAGCTGGGAATACAGGTGTGTGCCACCATGCCTGGCTAATTTTTATATTTTTAGTAGAGATGGGATTTCACCATGTTGCCCAGGCTGGTCTCGAACTCCTGACCTCAAGTGATCCTCCCACCTTGGCCTCCCAATGTGCTGGGATTACAGGCGTGAGTCACCGGGCCCTGCCTTTTCTTTTCTTTTCTTTTCTTTTTTTGACGGAGAATCTTGCTCTGTCACCCAGGCTGGAGTGCTATGGCAAGATCTCGGCTCACTGCAAGCCCCTCCTCCCGGGTTCATGCCATTCTGCTTCAGCCTCCCTAGCAGCTGGGACTACAGGCGCCCGCTACCACACCCGGCTAATGTTTTGTACTTTTTAGTAGAGACGGGGTTTCACCATGTTGGCCAGAATGGTCTTGATCTCCCGACCTCGTGTTCCGCCTGCCTTGGCCTCCCAAAGTGCTGGGATTACAAGTGTGAGCCACCGCGTTCGGCTGCCTTTTCTATTTAAAATGTTTTAACAGGGAAATTCTGCTAAAACTGGGACATGTACATAATGTACATTTCGTCTGGGGTGCGGCATGCGCATTGGGTTGGGGTGGAAGGGATGCGAACAGGATGGGGACACCATGGCGTGGGGACCCTTGTGGAATCTCACCCTCTGGGCGGCCGGTTGCTTCTCCAGCCTCATTTCATTTGATGACCTTTCCACTTGCCCCACCCCAGGGCGGCTGTTGCAGGAGGAGAAGGAAGTGTGTGCCTGTCCCAGGGCCAGCCTGGGTCCCATCTGGGGAGAATTCCACAGGATGAAGCGAGCGGGCCGTCGCCTGTGACCCCCGCTTCATAAATCGAGTATTTCAGCGAATCCTGCCCTGCACACATCCTGGGGCACTTGCATGGAGCCCGTGACTTTTTGGTGTGTTTGGAGACAGACTGTGCTACGGAGATGGATGTGAGGGCTGCCCATGCTCTCCAGAGACAGAAGCCAGCACACATGACCAAGTCAAGCGCTGTTTATTTACGATGAAAATACCCAGCTTGGGGGGCCGGGCACGGTGGCTCATGCCTGTAATCCCATCACTTTGGGAGGCCGAGACGGGTGGATGGCTTGAGGTCAGGAGTTTGAGACCAGTGTGGGCAACATGGTGAAACCCCGTTTCTACTAAAACTACAAAAATTATCTGGGCGTGGTGGCGGGTGCCTGTAATCCCAGCTACTCGGTAGGCTGAGGCAGGAGAATTGCTTGAACCTGGGAGGCGGAGGTTGCAGTGAGTTGAGATCGTGCCACTGCACTCCAGGCTGGGCGACGGAGCAATACCCTGTCTGAAAACAAAACAAAACAAAAAATACCGAGCTGGGAAAACAGCCGATAAAAAGCTGTAGGTTGTCTCTTTGGGGCCACAGGTGGTATACCCTAGGTCCACGTGGGCCTCAGACTTGGGGGCAGGGCCATCATGTTGTCTGGAGGGTTTTGTTTGTTTGAGATGGAGTCTCGCTCTGTTCTCCAGGCTGGAGTGCAGTGGCGTGATCTCGGCTCACTGCAACCTCCGCCTCCCAGGTACAAGCGATTCTCCTGCCTCAGCCTCCCGAGTGGCTGGGATTACAGGCGCCTGCCACCACGCCCGGCTAATCTTTTTTTTTTGGTATTTTTAGTAGAGACGGGGTTTCACCATGTTGGCCAGGATTGTCTTGATCTCTTGACCTCGTGATCCGCCCGCCTCAGCCTCCCAAAGTGCTGGGATTACAGGCATGAGCCACTGCACCCGGCCGAGGTTTTTAAGAATAACCACAGAAAACCTCAACACGTTTGTGTAAAACCTTCCAATGTCTAGGAATGAGCTGCCCCCGGGCGCCCCAAGGCCTGGCCTTCAGTGACACCCTCTTCACCCTAAAGTCCTGTACATGTTATTTATTTTTTGAGATGGAGTCTCGTTCTGTCGCCCAGGCTGGAGTGCAGTGACGTGATCTCGGCTCACTGCAAGCCCCGCCTCCCGGGTTCACTCCATTCTCCCGCCTCAGCCTCTGGAGTAGCTGGGACTACAGGCACCTGCCACCACGCCCGGCTAATTTTTTTTTATATTTTTAGTAGAGACGGGGTTTCACCGTGTTAGCCAGGATGGTCTCGATCTCCTGACCTCAGGTGATCTGCCCACCTCGGCCTCCCAAAGCGCTGGGATTACAGGTGTGAGCCACCGCACCCAGCCCATGCCCTGCACACTTTAAAATGCAGCATGTTTTACAGGAAAGGGTCTGGCCCCGGGATGCAGGGGAGTCCTACCCCCTGGACTGCAGCGCATCTGTGGCCAGGGCAAAACGGGGCATCGCCCGGTGTGTAGCCACCTTTGGGAGCACCCGGGATCCCTTCCCAGGCCTCCGCAGTGGAGAGCATGAGGCGACAAGTCCAAAGGGCAGCAGGCGGGAGGGGGGTCTCGGATGAGGCGGCGGCTGCGTCTGGGGGGTTTCTTGTGGGGAGCAAGAGCTGACAGACCTAGAAACTGACGTGATGGATGCACTCTTGCCACGTCTACAAAGTAGTTTCTAGAAGCCTGATCCTGAAGTGAGGCGGGGAGACAGGCAAGACCACAGCTTCTCTCCTGTCCCTCCCTCTGGGGTGCTGTGGGGTTCCAGTGAAACTGCAGGATGGCCTCACACACCGCGGGGACCCTGGCGTGGAGTCCGTCCCCACCCAGCCCAGACTGCACCTGCTCCCCTGGAACCCCGTGTCCTTTCACTCCTTGCCAATGGCAGGGGGTGGCTGGGACCCTGGGGTTTCCAGGACCGCCCAGAGGTCCTGCCCGCTTGGAGCACAGGCAGCCAACAAATTCCCCTCAGCCCTCCCAGCAATCCTGAGGGTCCTGGTTACTCACAGGGCAGCCCCTTCAACACTTTTATTTTTCTCCTATTTTTTATTTTTTGGAGCCACAGTCGCCCAGGCTGCAGTGCAGTGGTGCCATCTCGGATGACTGCAACCTCCACCTCCACCTCCCCAGGCTCAGCTGATTCTCCTGCCTCAGCCTCCTGAGTAGCTGGGACTACACGGTGCACCACATGCCCGGCCAAGGTTTTTTTTTTTTTTTTTCGTAGAGATAGGGTTTCACTCCGTTGCTCAGGCTGGTCTTGAACTGGGCTCAAGTGATCCTCCTGCCTCTGACTCCCAAAGTGTTTGGATTACAGGCATGAGCCACCAAGCCCGGCTTTTTTTTTTTTTTTTTTTTTTTAAGTCATGTGAGACTTTAGGGGAAAAATATGAAGGAGCAGAGAAGCCTGGGGAGCTGTTTGCAGGAGGATCAACTCACCTCTTCCTTGGTGTCTGCAGAAAAAAAAACCACACAAGACTAGAAGGGTCACCCTAAGAAGAAAAGGACGATCCAGCAGTTCCCACAGAACCACAAGCTCCCACCTTCTGCTTTGTTTTCTCCAGAAATACAGTGCCGGCCACCCTTCCCCTACAATTCGCCTGCAGATAAGTATCAGCTTGCTGGTCGTCTCCAGGAAGTGCTGAAGGGGGAGGCTCGCAGCCTCACGAGCTTTACAGAGCTCAGAGGGGCCCTAGAGCGGCCCAGCCGCCCCCACATCTAGCCCAGAGGGCGATTGCTCTGTCCAGGGACACGACCCTGAAGGCAGAAAGGCTGGGCTTTGGGTCTCGGATAACCGGAGAAGGAGGCCGGAGAAGCAGGTGATGGGCCTCCGGGAACCCTGAAGACCCCAGGACAAGCCCTCGCCGTTTCATCTGCAACCCACTGTGGCGGAAAGGCTCAGAGGCCCGAAAGGGTGACATGCCCTGGTGGTCACTTGTGATTTGTTGGGCGAGGAGAGGTGACAGGACCGCCCGCCCTGGGCTGGGCCTGCTGCAGGCACAGGGTGGGCGCAGGGCGTGTCTCGGGACCTGCTGGGGTTTTTCCAACCACACCGACAGCTTGGAAAACCAGCACTTCCTTTCTGTGGGGCCGTCTCAGCTCAGCTGCCACTGCTGGGAGCCGCCACTCTCTGAAGCTCGGGGACAGGGAGAGGACGGTGTCATGCTGGGGAAGAAGCAGGGGCGGCCTTCCCTTGGAGGCTATGTGACAGGAGCCGCGTGGAGGAAGTGGTTTCCATCACAGAAGGCCGAAACTCTGCCTTCCACAGAGACAGAGACAGTGTGGGAAGCCACGTGGCACTTCCCTTGTTTTCCAGTCAGAGCTCTGCTCTGTCGCCCAGGCTGGAGTGTGCTGGCACCATGGCGGTTCACTGCAGCCTTGATCCCCTGGGTTCAAGCGATCCTCCCACCTTAGCCTCCCAAAGCAATGGAATGACAGGCAAGAGCCGCCGCCCTGGCCTCGCTCTCCTTCCTTTCGGTGAGAGCCGCCATCGCCTGGGGGCTCACTGCAGGTCTTCATCCCTGACCCAAAGGGAGCGGCTGGCCCTCGGGAGAGCCCTGTGCCCTCAGCCTCGGCACCCCGTGATGCGGGTCGGCTCAGGGATGCCCTCTCCATGCCAGGCTGAAGCGAAACCCAGCACCCAACGCCGAACGGAAGAAAGAAGCACGATGGTGCGCTTTGCTTTTTCTCTCCCTGTTTTGTTTTGTAACCTAAGGAAGCAGAGGCTCTGAGACCACACACAGCAGCGTCGCCCGTCCCCGGAGGCACCTCGGCCGGGACGGGCAGGAGAGGAGACCCCCGTTCCTGTGTGCGCAGTTGCCCCGCCACAGTGCTCTCCACAGGGGTGAGGCAGGAGGGTGGGTGGAGGCGCCAGCCTGTCCTCAGCTGGAAGGGCGGGGCGTGGACAGGGACGGTGGGCAGGTCACCAGCGGGACGCGGGGAGCCCAGCCGCTGTCACACGGCGGTGCGCGTGGGTGTGCCGGGCTGGTTCAGTCGCAGGGTTTTACACAACCACCCGGCAAAATCCACTTCTTCCACCTCGGACCGCTTGATGAAGGTGTGGTTCTGCAGGGAAAGGGGAGCCGTGAGTATCCGGGCCTGGAGTCACAGTAGACCGGGGAGGGCCAGGGTCTGCCCAGCCCTGGCAGATGGTGCAGGACGGAAAGCAAAAAACAGAGGAGACCCTCCCTCCTTCTCAGGAAGATGCACTCAGGGCAGGAGAGGGAGAGCCACCCAGGAAGGGGCAGTGGCGTCCGCCAGGCCTTCGAGGGGTCTCAGGATGCTGTGCTCCACCCGGGGCGGGGACACCACCAGCCCGGCAGCCTGGGCTCCCAGGGGAGGGTCTACGCTCGCGCAGCCGGGTCCTCTGGCCGCTGTGGACACTGGGGCTGGATCGTTCTCTGGGGTGGGGCCATCCTGGGTACTGCAGGGTACTGAGCAGCATCCCTGGTCTCCACCCACTCCATACCAGGGGCTTCCCCAAGTCATGACACCACAATGTCCTCAGCCATTGCCAGGGTCCCCCGGAGCAGGACAGTCTAGGCAAGAACAGGCTGTTCCACAGAACTCCCTGCAAAGCACTGTACAGGCACCGTCCCACCCGCCAGCACATGAGGCTCCAGAGCCCCGGGAGTGGCTCCTGTGGCTTGAGAACAAAAGCCTCAATTGTATTTCAGTTCAACAAATTAAATTAATTACTTTTAGTTTTTTCTATTTTTTATTTTTCTGAGACAGAGTTTTGTTCTTATTGCCCAGGCTGGAGTGCAGTGGTGTGATCTTAGCTCACTGCAACCTCCGCCTCCTGGGTTCAAGAGATTCTCCTGCCTCAGCCTTCCCTGTAGCTGGGATTACAGGGATGTGCCACCACACCTGGCTAATTTTTGTATTTTTAGTAGAGACAGGGTTTTACCATGTTGGCCAGGTTGGTCTCGAACTCCTGACCTCAAATGATCCACCCTGCCTCAGCCTCCCAAAGTGCTGGGATTACAGGCATGAGCCACCGCAACCAGCCTTAATTTTTATTTTTTGAGACAGTCTTGCTCTGTCTCACAGGCTGGAGCACAGTGGCACAATCTCAGCTCACTGTAATCTCTGTCTCCCAGGTTCAAGTAATTCTCCTGCCTCAGCCTCCCAAGTAGCTGGGATTACAGGCGCGTGCTGCCACGCCCAGCTAATTTTTGTGTTTTTAGTAGAGACCAGGTTTCTCCATGTTGCCCAGGCTGGTCTCGAAATCTTGGCCTCAAGTGATCCACTCGCCTCGGCCTCCCAAAGTGCTGGGATTACAGGCGTGAGCCACCGTGCCCGGCCCCATTTCACACATTTAAACAGCCATGTGTGGTTAGTGGTTCCTGCACAACATGACAAGCCTCCTGGTTAGAAGGGCTGGGGGAGGAGGGCGGGTGCCCTTAGGGAAGAGGCGGGGCTGGGCCACCCCACGGCGGGTGAGCAGAGGCCTTTGGGGTTCCCAGGAGGGTGGCGTCCAGGACCTTGCCCCCGAATGCTGCCTCTTCTGCAGCTGGAGGCAGGCAAGGGTGTCTTCCTAAAAGTCGGTGCAGGGTACGGGTGAAAAACCAACCAACTTGATAGGACACACCTCGGCTAGGTCCACAGGTTACCAGGCTACCCCACAGGGGAACATTTTTAAGAAGCTGGTTCAAAAAAGGCTATTTCAGCCAGGCTCATGCCTATCACAGCACTCTGGGAGACCAAGGTGGGTGGATCACAAGTTCAAGACCAGCCTGGCCAACATGGTGAAACCCCATCTCTGCTAAAAACACAAAGATTAGCTGGGCGTGGTGGCACGAGCCTGTAATCCCAGCTAGTCGAGAGGCCGAGGCAGGAGAACTGCTTGAACCTGGGAGACGGAGGTTGCAGTGAGCTGAGATTGCGCCACTGCACTCCAGCCTGGGCGACAGAGCAAGACTCTGTCTCAGGCAGAAAAAAAAAAAGTTATTTCAACATTAGTACTCCTCTCTATTTATTTATTTATTTTGGAGAGGCACAGTCTCACCATGTTGCCCAGGCTGCCCTTGAACTCCTGGCCTCAGCCATCCCCCCATGGCACTAGGATTCCAAGCGCCCGCCACTGTGCCCAGCCTGCCTCATTAAAAAAGAAAAAATGTCACATATGCCAGGTGCAGTGGCTCACACCTGTAATCCCAGCCCTCTGGGAGGCTGAGGTGGCAGAATCATTTGAGCCCAGGAGTTTGAGACCGGCCTGGACAGTTAGCAAAACCCTCTCTCTCTAAAAAACTAGCTGGGCAGGTCGGGTGCGGTGGCTCACGCCTGTAATCCCAGCACTTTGGGAGGCTGCGGCAGGTGGATCACCTGAGGTAAGGAGTGTGAAGTCAGCCTGGCCAACATGGTGAAACCCTGTCTCTACTAAAAACACAAAAATTAGCTGGGCGTGGTGCGCGGTGCCTGTAATCCCAGCTACTCGGGAGGCTGAGGCAGGAGAATCGCTTGAGCCTGGGAGGCTGAGACTGCAGTGAGCCGAGATTGCTTCATTGCACTCCAGTCTGGGAGACACAGTGAGACTCTGTCCAACCCTCGAGAAACATACAAAGCTGAGAACCACATTCTGGTATCATAAGGTGCACGGGTTGGGCGCCTGTAGCTGGCATCTCTTCTTTTCTTACAGGCACAGAAAGTAGCGGACTGTCTAGGAGGGCGGGTCTCCAATCCACCCATCAGCTGTGGAGGGGTTCGAAGGCTGCTGACAGTGGCCGTGGTGCGGGACGGCACCCAGGGTGCAGGCTGGGCTGAGGGGCAGGAGGATGACGCCCAGGGCCCTCCTCTGAGGGTGCAGTCCCCGCCGGGAAGGCGAGTTTTGGTGAACAGCTAGGCTTCCGAGGGTATCAGAGGATGGGAGTTTAAGGAGACACCGAAGCACCCACAGCCTCGGGGGACCTGCCTGCCACAGTGTGCACAACAGGGACGGTCACCCTCTTGTTTGCCGAGAAAGGAGCTCGGGGAGCTGAGAGCTGCCTCCAGCCTCTCATGAGGGCAAATGAGCCGGGGGTCCCGTCCTGTGGGTGCGGGACCAGCACCAGGCAGGAGCGGCGGAGCTCAGAGCCCACAGCTGTTCCCACGCACACACCCTATGCTCCCCGCAGCCACTCCAGGATGGCTTCTCTCGTGGACGAGGGAGACCCACAGAGGGTCCTCGGTGTGGCCTGGCACACCTGGACTGCCCACATCCTGGTCGCAGGTGCTGGCTCCCGGGGCAAAGCCAAGCCCAGCAGCCTTATTTCCTGGGGCCCGGGTGGCAGCCTGCACCCTCCCGGCCCCAGAACCCGCTGGCATCACTCACCGTGAGCATCTTCAGGTCTGCCCGCTCTGCTGGGTTCTTGATGAGGCTGGGGGTTCCAAGACGCAGGACCGGGAGGCAGTAGGGGAGACAAGATAGGGCAGTTAGTTGGTAGCCCCAGGGCACCTGTGTTTTGGGCCGTGGCCGGGGGAGGCCTGGATCTGTGGCACAGACCTGCCTGCTCTGCCGCCTGGCAGCGGACGAGGGCTCCACCTCTGCCCTTTGGTGCCAGGGGCAGGACACCCCTGGGGGGAGGGTGAGAGGGCGGGAAACCCCGCCTGGTGGGTCAGAAGCCTGGACGCAACCCCAGCTAACTTTCTAATAAAAACCTTCTTCAGACACAGAGCAGCCCCGTGTGTGGGTAGATGCCGTCCACGGCCTGCCGGAGGACACGTCAAGGGCCCAGGACAACTTTAGCACCAGGAGTGCGGTGCCATTTCACAGCGCCCCCAGCTCAGACACACGGACTGGCCCTATGGGCAAGCGGGTGTCCCCAGCTCCTCCCCCGTGGTCTGTGGCCCGTGCCTGAGGCCCACGCCACAGATGCTGCTGGGTGCTTGGGGGCAGGAGAATGGAGAGGGGTTGGCAATCCTCCTAGAACCTGCAGGCGGGCCTCGGGGAGCCCATGGCCAGCACATCAGGGGTCCGGGGACCAGGCAGAGGCTTCTCCGGCTGCAGACGGTGAGGCAGGGACACCGTCATGTCCACAGGGCCTGCAATCCTGCTTTACCCCCAGGCTCGGGGAGAGGATGGCATGGCAGCCAAGAGTTGCAGCGCCACAGCCCTGGGAAAGGGAATCTGGGTTCCTGTTGGGCTCAGAGTCCTGCGTGACCCTGCACTGGGATTCTGGACGGGCAGGCTGGGCCAGGGGCCCCACCCAGGACCTGGAAGGAGTGGCACATCTGGGTCCTGGCCAGGGGTGCGGGCGGCCCGGCTCCACCTACCATTTATTGACAAACTCCTGGAAGTCGGGGGTGAACACACCGTTGGGCAGCTTAGGAGGCGGCTGCGGAGGAGAACAGAGGGTGGGGTCAGCCCTGGGCGTCCTCAGGGACCCTTGGCTGTAGCCCTCCCAACCCCTGCCTGTCCTGTCCGGTCACCCACCCTGCAGGCCTGGCCGACACCACATGCCAACTAAGCTGCACCCTGTGAGAGCTGGCCTTCTCCCGGAAGTTCTCGTTTGAGAGTCATGGCTGGTTGGAGGGAAGGAGAGAGGGGTGCACCCCCCTTTTATAAACAGGACAACCCCTCGAGTATCATCACTTGCTTCCTTCCCCAGTGACGCTGGCTGAAGGATGAGCTTTGGGACTGGGCCCCACAGAGGAACAGCTGGGTCCAAAGTTCTTTGGTTTTGAGACAGAGTCTCGCTCTGTGCCCAGGCCGGAGCATAATGGAGTGATCTTGGCTCACTGCAGCCTCCACCTCCAGGGTTCCAGCGATTCTCTGGTCTCAGCCTCCCGAGTAGCTGGGATTACAGGTGCCCGCCACAGCACCTGGCTAATTTTTGTACTTTTAGTAGAGACAGTATTTTTTACCAGGTTGGCCAGGCTGGTCTCGAACTCCTGACCTCAGGTGATCCACCCGCTGTGGCCTCCTAAAGTGCTAGAATTATACACCTGAGCCACCGTGCCCAACCAAACGGGGTCCAAAGTTTTAAGCCCAAGCACTGGGGAGCCTGGTCCAGCACACACATCCCTGGAGCGGGAGCGGCCGTGGAAGTGGTGCCAGCAGTGCAGGGTCAGGCCTCTCCTGCGCAGGGGTGGGAAGAGGCAGGGGAGCAGTGGGGGGGTGTGTGCACCAGGCCTGGGTGTGGCTGCCAGGTGCAGGGAGAGCTGGGTCACCAGGGCCACCCCACCTGGCCCTGTCATCATCTCGCCACCCAACCCCAGGCCTAGCCCAGTCTGCAGGCAGCTTAGATGCCTGTTTCTCTGCCCCAGCTCCAAAGGGCCGCCAAAGACACAGAAGCCCACAGAAGGCTCAGGGAGGTGGCCCGGCCTGGTCACGTGGCCAGCAGGAACTTGGGGTGCAGTCCGGTGCCTCCCTGACAGCTGCAGGCCTGGGAGGAGGCCACGCCCCTCCTTGTGCCTTGGTTTACTCATCTGGGCGGTGGAAACCCTCACACTGTGGCTCACGGGGTGGTTACGGGGACTGACGGAACAGGAGCCACTCCAGGACCTATAGGTCCTTCTAGGCTCTCTGGCCTCCTTCCAAGAGGCAAGGGCCACGCCTGTCCCTTTCTCCGTGGAAGTGGGGTGATTTATGAGTCTACACCCATGGGCTCCTGGACGCTCTAATGCAGAGACACTGGACCACCGGCTCCTTGGCCTGAGCCCGGGGCTGCTGGGACGCACCTCCCGCTAGACTCAGGGTGAAAGGATGCAGCGGGAATTCTGGGTTCGTCTTCATAAAAAAACAAGGCCCTTGGGAAGGAGCTGGGCTTGTGCAGCACAGTGGAAGACGGGAGATGCGATGCACGTGGAATTGGTTCAAGAATCACTTGAACCTGGGAGGCGGAGGTTGCAGTGAGCCGAGATCAAGCCACTGCACTACAAAGCTAGACTTTGTCTCAAAAAAAAAAAATAGCTGGGTGTGGTGGTGTGCACCTGTAATCTCAGCTACTCGGGAGGCTGAGGCACGAGAATCACGTGAGCTTGGAAAGTGGAGGTTTCAGTGAGCCGAGATGGCATCACTGTACTCCAGCCTGGGTGATTTTTTTTTTTTTTTTTTGAGGCGGAGTCTTGCTCTGTCGCCCAGGCTGGAGTGCAGTGGCGCAATCTCTGCTCACTGCAAGCTCCACTTCCTGTGTTCATGCCATTCTCCTGCCTCAGCCTCCCAAGTAGCTGGAACTACAGGTGCCTGCCACCGTGCCCAGCTAATTTTTTGTATTTTTAGTAGAGACGGGGTTTCACTGTGTTAGCGAGGATGGTCTTGATCTCCTGACCTCATAATCTGCCCGCCTCGGCCTCCCAAAGTGCTGGGATTACAGGCGTGAGCCACCGCGCCCGGCCCAGCCTGGGTGACTCTTGCTCTACTCAAGAGAGAGATTTTGCTTCAAAAAAAAAAAAGAAAAAAGAAAAGAAAAGCCAAAAGGCGTCGAGCACAAACCTCATTCACAATATAGTCCAGCAGTTCGAAGATGGCCATGGCGGGCCGGCTGTCCATCCCGTGACCTGCACAGGGAGAGAGATGGAGGTGAGAGGGGCCGGTGGCCACCTCACTACTTCTAGGGGTTGGGCTCCCAGGGGGCTGATCACCACCGGGCACCCTCCTCCCCACGCCCGCCTAAATCGGAGGTGGGTGTGCAGAGGCACAGGACAAAGCTCTTCTGCCTGACGCTTTGTTCCATTCCCCAGGATGCCTGAGCCTCTAGTGAATTAAAAAAACGGCAAAAGGAACATGAACATTTTTTGAGAAGTCACACATTTGGCTCGGTGAGGCTTGCCGGACGTGCCAAAGTCACCGCTCTCCTCTCTGGCGGGCAGGGGGAGGGACGGTGCTGACCGCAGGCAAGGACAGCAGTGTGACCTTGCATGGAGCTGCTGGCGGTGACGGTGGCAGGCCCCGAGTGCCATTCAGGATGGGAGACCGGCTAGGGGTGGCTGACCCATCTGAGAACCAGCTGGCCAGGCCTGGGCTTGGCCGCTGGACTTTCGCCTTCTGCCTGTCCCAAAATGGGCAGGCGGGCTGGGGCCCTGGGCTGGGGGCAGGGCTGGGGACGGTGTACCACCTGGGAGGGGCTGAGGCCAGGCCTGAGGATAAGGACTTGGGGGACTCTCCCTGGGACGAGATCAAGACATCCCAGCAGTCTGGCTGGAGGGGAGGACTTAGGCTTGCCAGTGCTGTGAAAATCACCACCTCACAGCCCCAGCCCGTCCAGGGTAGAAGGACCACAAAACGTGACCTGCTCGTGTCATAAAATACCACTCAGCCTTTCAAAAGGAGCCAGGCTCTGACACGCACCACGGCGTGGGGGACCCTCGAGGACACCGCTCCGGGAGAGAAGCCACACACAAAACACAGAAGGCCACACAGTGTGCGATCCCCTTTCTGTGAAATGCCCAGGACGGGCCAGTTCACAGAGGCAGGAAGGGGACGGAGAGTGACAGCTGATGGGGACGGGGTTTGCTCTTGGGAAGCTGAGAAGGTTCTGGAATTAGAGGTGATGGGGCGCAGCACTGTGACAGAAAACCACTGAAATGAGTGAGTTGTGGGGTTGCGCTTCAGTTCGGAAACGTGGTTTTAAAACCAACCAGAGTCCGCTACACGGTCCTTTGGCGTCTAACTCCACTAACTCTCCCTGATGTCTGACTTCAAAAAAAATCACAGGACCCTCCCGTGACTCTGCACCAAGCAGGGTTGGCCCCCGGTTCTCCCTCAGGCGGTGGAAGTGTCCGCTCAGGCGTCTCTGGCTGGCGTCTGGGAGCTCCCGCTCCCGAGGTGCCCGCCCTAAGCATCGGATTGTCCTCTGCGAGCCCAGCTGTCCCTGGGGCCTGAGCCCTCCCGCCCCCACTGGGCTGCATCCCCTTCTGTGTGTGTTGGGGCCGGAGCCAGCAGGCCACTGAGGGCCATGCCAAGTCAGATCTCCACTTCGGGGCTCCCTAGAAGGCTTGGCCTGCACACAGGAGCGTGTCACCTGCAGAATCCAGGCTCTGCAGTGGCCAGTTTCTTCCACTTTTCTGTATGTCTGGAGGCGTTCAGGATAAAATGTTGGAAAATCTAACTGCCCAGGGGCTTGGCGGCAAAGCTGCGCTCCCAGATCCCGCCAGCTGGCAGCAACAGGTGCAACTGCCTGGACAGAACAGGTTTGGGGCGCTCACTGCTTCCAGCTCTGTCCCGGGAAACCCCAGGACCATCTGAGGACTGCTGACCACAGTCGGCACCATCCAGGGGGACAGGTGGTACGACAGGGGCAGAGGAGAGGCAGCTGCTGGCCCAGGCACAGCAGGCCCCGCACAGGGTACTGCGCGTCCAGACCGGAAGTTGCAGACGCAGGCCGTACCGCTGATGGGGCGCCCAGGGGGTCTCGGCCGAGGCGAGATGCTGTGAGGCTCTCCTTCTTCCCCGTCGACCACTGGCCTGCCAAAGATGGCCTCCAGCTCCTTGGCGTCGGGCGGGGGGATGGGGTACCTTCCGATGGCCAGCTCCACCAGGGACAGGCCCATGCTCCAGATGTCCGACTGCACCGAGTAATGTGTGCCCTGCAACCGCTCCGGCTGCAGCAGAGGCAGGAAGGAAAGAGCCCAGAGGGGCGAAGATGGCAGCTGGAAGCCGGGAGGCTTGCCCCATTACAGCTCCAGTCACCCTCTCCATGGCTAATGACCACAGCAATGGACGGAGAGCTGTTAAGCAATTCTACCTCCCGGCTCAGCAACCCAGGGCCGCCCTGCAGCACTTGCTGAAGAGGCTCCAGCCCGACGCCTGGAGCTGGTGTGGACCGCAACTCTTGAAGAGCCCACAACGCTCAGCGCTTTTGGGAATGGACGATCGGCCCCAGGAAGCAGGGGCCTCCTTCTCCACGGCTAACATCCAGAGCCTGCTCCAAGGCTCAATTTGGCAGGCTGCTGAATCTCCAGTCATTTCCTAAAAGACCCCAGAGTCCAATTTCTTGGTCCAGAAATGAAGTAAGGGCCGGGTGTGGTGGCCCATGCCTGTAATCCCAGCACTTTGGGAGGTTGAGGTGGGAGCCCAGGAGTTAAGACTAGGCTAGCCCATATGGCGAGACCCCGCCTCTACTAAAAGCATTTTTTTAAAAATCAGCCAAGGCTGCCGGGCACAGTGGCTCATGCCTGTAATCCCAGCACTTTGGGAGGCTGAGGCGGGCAGATCGTGAGGTCAGGAGATCGAGACCATCCTGGCTAACACGGTGAAACTCCATCTCTAGTAAAAATACAAAAAATTAGCCAGGCATGGTGGCGGGTGCCTGTAGTCCCTGAATCTCCTACTCAGGAGGCTGAGGCAGGAGAATGGCGTGAACTCGGGAGGCGGAGCTTGTAGTAAGCTGAGATGGCGCCACTGCACTCCAACCTGGGTGACAGAGCGAGACTCCGTCTCAAAAAAAAAAAAAAAATTACCCAGGTGTGGTGACAAGATGCCTGTAGTCTCAGTTGCTTGGGAGGCTGAGGCAGGAGAATTGCTCAAACCCAGGAGGCGGAGGTTGCAATGAGCCAAGATTGTGCCGTTGCACTCCAGCCTGGGTGACAGAGCAAGACTCTGTCTCAAAAAAAAGAAGAAAAAGAAAAAGAAAAAGAAAGAAAGAAAGAAACCTGGTCGGCATTACTAGAGACAAAAACCTCCGTGAGAATTCCAACAGGAAGGGGAGATCTGGCTGGGCAATGGGGCTCAGGCACACTTGCTGGCAGAATCCCAGCACTTTGGGAGGCTGAGGCAAGAGGGTCACTTGAGCCCAGGAGTTCATGACCAGCCTGGGCAATACAGCGAGACCCCGTGTCTACAAAAGACTAATAAATTAACAAATAAAAAATAGCAAGGGGAATCCAAAAAGCAGGCTCCCAGGAGGCACTGGCTTTAGGCAAGCCTTGTGGCAAGTGGGCAGAGCTGATGGAGGGGAGGGTGCAGCTGGGGTGGGAATGTCCCGGGGGCACTCACAGCCATGTAGGCGCGTGTGCCCATGAAGTAGCTGGGAAAGCCTTGTGGGAGGTGGGGAGAGAGCTGCACAGGAGAACTGGCGGGGAGAGCGGAGGGGAAGAGATGGAGGGGAGAGCTGCGTGGGAGAACTGGGGGCGAGAGCTGAGGGGGAGAGCAGGTGGGGAGAGCTGGGGGGACTCACAGCCATGTAGGAGCGTGTGCCCACGAAGGAGTTGGCCATGGAGTCGATGAGCTGGCCGCTCACCCCGAAGTCACACAGCTTGATCTCCCCTCTGGAGTTCACAAGGATGTTGGAGGGCTTCACATCTGGGGGCGGCAGGCAGCGAGTGAGGGGCGCCCAACAGTTGCCTGCCAGCCCACAGGGCTCTGGGGAGGGCGGGTTGGGCCTTACCTCGGTGCATGATCTGGTGCTTCTCTCGGAGATACGCCAAGCCGCGGAGAACCTGCAGGGGATCGCAGAGAGGGTCACGGGACAAGGCCGCCAGGACTTAGCTCCTGACCGAGGCCAGGGGTTGGACCTGAGCAGCCAGAGCTGGAGCGAGGGACCTGCGGCAGGAATGCTGTTTCAGGCTGTGAAGAGCTCGCTGGGGTGGAGCAAGCGAGGGCAGAGACAAGACGATGCTGATGGTCCTGTGCTGTGTGCAAGTAAACCCCGGTTCCCACACGGCTGCAGTGCGGCCGATGCCATTACTGCCTCTGAATCAGGCCACACGGCTGAGCCCCAGGGAAGCTGAGACGGTGGCCCACGGCCCGGGAGTAGGCCGGGCTGCTGAGTTTGCCCACACCAGCCTGAAGGGCAGCATCTGTAACGCATCTGGGGTCCTAGGGACTGTGCTAAGGGCCCTCAGACGGGACGGGCTAAGGGTGCCCGGGAAGGACGCTGCTTCCCCCAGGCCCACCCTGGAAGGAGCATCCCGAGAAGTGAAGGAAGCAGCACAGGCAGTGCTGACGGCAGCTTTCTACTCTGAAGCGCATGTCTGGCAGCACGCAGCCTGTGTCTTAATCCCAACTCCGGTATGGGCAGGCGGGACTCGGCCCCTGCTATGGGCAAACTGCAAGCTCCTAGGAGCAACACGCACGGTCTGCTGAGGCCACACGGCTCTGCGGAGCAGCTGCGCTGAAGACCGGGCAGCAGAGACACCCTTGGCCCCGGTGGCATTTCTAACAGCAAGGGGGAGTGTGTCTGGAGGTCCTGGCGTCCCACATCCCACCCCAGGGTTTCTCCTTCAACAAGCTCCTGGCCCCTGCAACGTGCCAGCGGCCAACATCCCCCTGCCATGAGGGTCAGAGAGGACCAGCATGGCAAACAGAGGATACTAAGAGTGAAGAGGAAACCTAACGTCTTCACTCGGCAGATGGTGACCTCGGGCCCCAAAAGGGACATCACTTGTTCAAGCTCCACAGGGGGTGGGCACAGCCTTGGCCACTCTCTTTCTGCAGGGGCCACCCTAACCCCCACCGCACTGTGAGTGGCTCCTGGAACCCTGGCCATGTGGAGGAGGCCTGTGCAGGGTCTGCGGCGGGACTCACCGCAATGCTGACTTTCCCCAGGATCTCCTCGGGGATCCTCTTGGCCTCCTTCAGCACCTGGTCCAGGGAGCCGCCATCCTAGAGGGCACATGACGAGTGAGTGCAGGCTCTGAGCAGGTGGCTGGGAAGCCACGGATGTGTCCCCCGACTCCTGGCGAGGGGGTGGTCTGCCTCCTGACTGATGGGAAGCGGGGGCCGGAGCCCAACTCCACCCACTGGTCAAGGAGGCCTTCTGATAGTTCTGCTTTGGGTCTGCACACCCGCCCACAAGGGGGCAGAGAAACAGGGCCCAGGGCGCCCCCGCCTCCCGTCCCTTCCTGGAATCAGTTGCGTGACTCGGCCCTCCTGAGGTCGCCACGGCAGAGGCTCTGCTCCAGGCCAGCCCAAGCGGTGGCCGGGGGCTCAGCCAGCTGTGGGGCCTGCACTCCCTGAAGCCTGCATGGTGGGCTTGTCTGTGCGCCATGGGAGGCGGCCAGGCTGGAGATCAGCTTCCTGGGCCTGGGTCCTCTTCCCAGCACACGAAGGGAAGGGGAGGGTGAGGGCGTGGAGGAGAACTGGGCGCTGCCCATGTGGGAGGAGACAGAGGGTTGCTGTGTGCCTGTCCAGACCCCCACAGGGGCTCCCTAACCAAGCCCTGCGCCTGTCCCTGCCGCTTAGGACAGAAAGGCCAGGTTGAGTAGGACCAGGTGCCAGGGGGTACATGGACTGCAGGACGGACCCCAGTGAGGCCAGCCCAGGTGACCGTGACCTTGGCCCCTCCCCATAGCCTCGGTCTCCTCGCCGTTGTGCTGGGCATCCTGTGGAGGCCTGGGAACCAGCCATCACGGCTAGGCTGGCCCCTGGGTGCGGCCCCACCTCCATGTCACGAATGGTGACACAGAAATTCCATGTCTTGCCCAAGGCCGCCTGGCAACAAGCCTGGGGACCAAAACCCCCAAACGCCAAAACCCCAGGCACTGGGGGCCACCCGAGATGCCTCTTCAGAGGTGGAGGCTCCGGACACACCTGCCAGGCCACCCCCAGGACAGCAGGGGGTGACCGGCCGAGTTCCCACTGCCACCGTCTGGCATGCTTCTCTTCTGCGCTCAGCAGAGAGGAAAGCGGAACTGAGGCTGGAGAGGCGAGCCGGGGAGCCTGGATTTCCCCACCATGCTGCTCCAGGACTCCTGCAAAAGCCCAGCCTTCCCCAGGACGGCTTTCATTCACATGGGTGGGAGGAGCCGGGGGAGAAATCCTGGGACTCAGGGGTGCCCGGATTGCCGCTTTCTGGCCACTTCTGCCCAGCTAGGCTCGGAGAGAAAGGCCGAGGGCAGTTCTAGAGAACCCGACACGCTTTGAGGCCTCTAGAGCACAGATGTGACTCCATCCACCAGCTCCAGGCTGAAGATGCAGACACACAGGGTGGGAGGGCAGGTGTGGCCAGGGTTCAGACAGCCCAGGAGGAGGGGCTGGGATGGGAGCTCCGGTGAGCCAGGGCCAGGTGGAAACTGCTTCTATTCTCAGTTTTTATCAATCTACCTTAAATTAATTCTTTAAAAAGAGGCTAGACATGGGCTGGGAGCAGTGGCTCACGCCTATAATGCCAGGACTTTGGGAGGCTGAGGCAGGCGGGTCACTTGAGGTCAGGAGTTCGAGACCAGCCTGGCCAATACGGTAAAACCCCACCTCCGCTAAAAATACAAAAAATTAGCTGGGTGTGGTTGTGGGCGCCTGTAATCTCAACTACTCCGGAGGCTGAGGCAGGAGGATCGCCTGAACCCGGGAGGATCGCCTGAACCCGGGAGGCGGAGGTTGCTGTTAGTCGAGATCACGCCACTTTTCTCCAGCCTGGGTGACAGAGCAAGTCTCCTCAATTTAAAAAAAAAGGCCAGACGTGGTGGCTCACACCTATACTCCTACCCCTTCGGGAGGCCGAGGAAAAGGCATGCTTGAGCTGAGGAGTTTGAGACCAGCCCGAGACACACACGAGACCCCCACATCTACAAAAGATACAGAAATTAGCTGGGCGTGGTGGCGCAAGCCTGTAGTCCCAGCTACTCGGAAGGCTGCAGTGGGAGGATCCCTTGAACCTGGGAGGTCAAGGTTGCAGTGAGCCGAGATCGCACCACTGCACTCCAGCCTGGGTGACAGAGGGAGACCCTACCTCAAAAAAACAAAAACCAGAAAGAGACCAACAACTTCAAAGAGGCAGGGTGGCGGAAAACAAACCAACACAAACCAACACAACCAACGCAACAACACAGCCAACGCAGCCAATGCAGCCAGCGCAGCCAACGCAGCCCTAAAACCCTCAAACCCCTGCTCCCCAGCACAGCTCCTTCAGTCTCCGTTTCTCAGAGGGTCACAATCAATGTTTGCTGCGTGAGGAAATTCAGAAAGCCTTTCCCAGGAGGTGAGGGCGGGCGGAGCGCTGGGCTGCAAGCCTCATGAGCTGGCGGAAGACGCCTCACAGGAGCTCTCTCTGCAGCCGTCTTTCTTCACTGTGACATCGGGGCCAGGTCACTCGGGTGGGGCCGGTGTGGGCACTGCAGGGTGCTGAGCAGCGTCCCTGGCCTCCACCCACTCCACGCCAGAAGCACCCCGCAGACGTGATAACCACACGCGTCCCCAGACAGCGCCAAGTGTCTCCTGGGAGGGAGAACTGCCCCTGGTTGAGAAGGGCTGGTCTCCAGCTATAAAGACCAACGTCTGGCAGGACGAGCAGTTTGTCTGAGTCACAGAGACAGGATGTGGCGCAGAGGGTACTGCAGCTGTGTACTGCGGGCTCCAAATCTCACTCTGTGCATGACCATACAGTTCTACCGTGTGTGCACACGTGTGTGTGTGTGCGTGCGTGTGTGTGTGCGCGCGTGTGTGTGTGCGTGCGTGTGTGTGTGTGCGTGTGTGTGTGTGTTTCAAATAGTCTTGTAACTGTACTTTTGTTACATAGGTAGTAGGCGAACACATTTTTCTTGTAAGAAATTCAAACGAAGATAACAAACCCGGATGCCCCATCACTTCCACCATTCTCCCCTCAAGTGTGACTCAGATTGTTCCAGATCCTTTCTCTTCTCTCTCTCTCTGGGAGACAGGGGTTGCCCAGACGGCAGCAGAGTGGTGGGATCTTGGCTCACTGCAGCCTCAACCTCCTGGCTTCAGGCAATCCTCCCACCTCAGCCTTCCAAGTAGCTGCGACTACAGGCGCGACATCAAGTCCTGCCAATTTTTTGTAGAAATTGAGGTTCCTCAACGTTGCCCAGGCTGCTCTCAAACTCCTGGGCTCAAGAGGTCCTCTCGCTTCAGCCTCCCAAAATGCTGGGATTACAGAAGTGAGCACCTGGTCCCCAGATCTGACTGTGTATTTGGAAATATAGTCTCAGGACTCACTCTGTTGCCCAGGCTATAGAGCAGTGGCTCAATCATAGCTTGCTGCAGCCTCGACCTACTGGGCTCACGTGATTCTCCCAAAGCGCTGGGAGGCCGAGGCAGGAGGGTCACTTGTGGACAGGAGTTCAAGACCAGCGTGGGCAACATAGAGAGATACCATTTCTACAAAAATAAGCAAATAAATTCGCTGTGCATGGTGGCTTGTGCCTGTGGTCCCAGCTACTCGGGAGGCTGAGGTGGGAGGATGGCACCAGTGTACTCTAGTCTGGGCAACTCAGCAAGACCCTGACTTGAAAAGACAATAAATAAATGAATGGGCCAATGCTATGTTTATTTTCTTTTTCTTTTATTTGAAACGGAGTCTTGCTCTGTCGCCAGGCTGGAGTGCAGTGGCATGATCTCGGCTCATTGCAAGCTCCACCTCCCAGGTTCGTGTGATTCTCCTGCCTCAGCCTCCTGAGCAGCTGGGACTACAGGCGTGCACCACCGTGCCCAGCTAATTTTGTATTTTTAGCATAGATGGGGGTTTCAACATGTTGGCCAGGATAGTCTCGAACTCTTGACCTCGTGATCCGCCTGCCTTGGCCTCCCAAAGTGCTGGGATTATAAACGTGAGCCACGGTGCCCAGCCCATGCGATGTTTATTTTCTACAACCACCCCTCCACTACATGAGTAGTGTTATATTTGGGGATACTCCCATTCAGTACACCCTTGTGGATTTCACTTTGCCACTGCAAAGTGGCCAAATATCATTCTTGAATCGCTCCCTTAGTGATGGACACGTCCAGTTTCCATTACTGCAGAACAACGTGGGCATTCTCCAGCAGATTTCACGAGACCCCGAGAAAGGCCAAGGGGCACCTCTATGAGGTCCCTAAGTCACTGGCTCTCCTCTCCCATCCCATGAGGTCCCAGTGTCCACTGGGTTCTTGCCCCGAGTTATCCAGCAATAGATTCAGGCCCAAGGGAAGCAGCCAGCCCCACTGTTGCTAAGCTCCAGTCACCAACAAGTGCTGGCCATTTTATATAAATACATGACTGCGCACGGTGGCTCACCCCTGTAATCCCAGAACTTTGGGAGGCTGAGGCGGGAGAATCATTTGAGCCCAGGAGTTCAAGATCAGCCTGGGCAACATAGTGAGATCCCATATCTACAAAAAACTTAAAAAACTACCTGAGCGTGCTGGTGCACCTGTAGTCCCAGCTCCTTGGAAGGCTGAGGCAGGAGGATCGCTTGAGCCCAAGAGGTGCAGGCTGCAGTGAGCTAGGATCATGCCACTGCACTCCAGCCTGGGTGACAGAGAGAGACCTTATACCCCCCTACTCCCCAAATAAAAGAAAATAAAGATGACACAGAAATATGGGGCAATTGCATAGAAATACAGGGAAATGGTCGCAGGACACGGATGCAACACCCCGTGCGTGCCAGGTGCCATCCTGGGGAGAGTTTACATAGTCCTCACCCCAGCAGGGACTACCACCTCCCTCGGCTTCACAGCAGAAGCAGCAAGAGTCCTGTCCTGAACTCGTGGTGAGAGTGAGCGGTGGGGCCGAGACCTCATCTGGACGCCCATCCTCAGCCCTGGTGCTAAGCTGCCTCTTTGCCTCACTGGGGTGGCCTGGAAGGGAATGAATCAGGTGCTGGGCAGGCCCTGCCGTGGAAACCTATGGGCACATGGGTGAATTCCGAGGGCACCGTTCAGCATGGAGAGGATTCACAGGGCCGGCAAGGGTGGCAGGGATGGCCCCCTTGGATGGCTTTACTTCCTAGGATGCTGCCCTGTCAGGGCTCACCTGATGCTTTAAAATCAACATGTTCCACACTGTTTTTTTTAGTTCTTTTTTTTTTTTTTTTGAGACGGAATCTCACTCTGTCGCCCAGGCTGGAGTGCAGTGGCGCCATCTTGGCTCACTGCAAGCTCCGCCTCCCGGGTTCACGCCATTCTCCTGCCTCAGCCTCCCGAGTAGCTGGGACTACAGGCACCCGCCACCTCGCCCGGCTAATTTTTTTTGTTTTTTTTTTTTTAAGTAGACACGGGGTTTCACTGTGTTAGCCAGGATGGTCTCGATCTCCTGACCTCGTGATCCACCTGCCTCAGCCTCCCAAAGTGCTGGGATGACAGGCGTGAGCCACCGCGCCTGGCCGACGTTTTTTTTTGAGACAGTCTTGCTCTGTCGCCCAGGCTGGAGTGCAGTGGCGCCATCAGCTCACAGCAAGCTCCGCCTCCAGCGTTCAACCGACTCTTGTCCTGAGTAGCTGGGATTACAGGCGTGCACACCACACCTGGCTAATTTCTGTACTTTCATAGAGACGGGGCTTCACTACGTTGCCCAGGCTACTCTTGGACTCCTGAGCTTAAGTGATTCACCCACCTCAGCCTCCTAAAGTGCTGGGATTATAGGCGTGGGCCACATTTTTTTTTTTTTTTTTGAGATGGAGCCTCACTCTGTTGTTGGAGTACAGTGGTGCGATCTCGGCTCACTGCAACCTCTGCCTCCCAGATTCAAGCGATTCTCCTGCCTCAGCCTCCTGAGTAGCTGGGATTACAGGCACTCGCCACCGTGCCTGGCTAATTTTTACATTTTTAGTAGAGACGGGGTTTCACCATGTTGGCCAGGCTGGTCTTGAACTCCTGACCTCAGGTGATCCTCCCACCTCGGCCTCCTAAAGTGCTGGGATTACAAGTGTGAGCCACCACCCCTGGCTAGACAAACTTGGAACTTTTAAAGAATGCACCCCATAAACACAGACAGCATGGCCTGTGTCTCCCTCTTGCAGCTTGGTGGTCTGTGTGGTGTCCCCTGGGGTGCCAGCACCCACTCGGGGAACCCCCATTTTAAATTCGCCAAGAACAGAGGTTGGGGGAGGGCTGCCATGCTCTCCCGTTTCCGCATGGGAAGCAGGGGTCTTGAGAGCTGGTCAGCCACATGAAGGGAGGATGGAACTCCTGAGTAGAGAGGGTGCCTGCTGGGTGCGAGGGGGAAGACGAGGAAGACGAGGAGGAATGGGGAGCACTACATGACAGAGGGGCCGCCTCAGACCACAAAGCACTTCCTCATCCTTTCCTCGCCCTTTGATGCCGTCGGCACCATGACTCTGCGAGCAGCGGGGCAGACGCCAGGTCTCCCTTGCTGGCGGGAAAGGGGTTCCAAAGCGGGTGCTGCCTTGCCCGAGTCACATGGCTATGTGGGGGCCTTGCTCAAATTCACTTCCTGCCTTCATTACAAAACTGTCAAAGGGGATCGCACGTTTGCAGGGTGTCACCCAAGCATTCTGGTTTTGCAAAGGATGCCGTGTGGCGGGCAGTCTGATACCTGATGAGCTCGGTGTAGCGGGGTCGGCAGCATTTCCTCCGGGGTTTTGAGCTCTGGCCACTTCTCCTTTTGTTTCACCCAATCTTACCCACTTCTGAGCTTCAAGGCCAGAGAGTCTTAACAAGGGGGCACGTCGGAGTCCATGGAGGGGGTGCCTGTGCCCCACCCTAGAGACTGTGATCCCACAGATCTGAGCTGGGGGAGGCACAGGCCTGCCTTGACAAGCTCAGACTGCCACACCTTCCAGAGAAGGCCATTTAAAAACGGTCATCAGCTTAGTTTTGTTTTGAGACAGCGTCTCGCTCTGCTGCCCAGGCTGGAGTGTAGCGGCGTGACCGAAGCTCACTGTAGCCTCAACCTCCCGGGCTCACGGAAGCTTCCTGCCTCAGCCTCTCATGTAGCCGGCGCTACTTTTATCCCCATTTTTAAATGTTGTTAAAAATCTTAAAACAGGCACGTGCCACCACACTCACCTAATATTTTCAATTATAGAGATGGTTTCTCACTATGTCGCCCAGGCTGGTCTCGAACTCCTGGGCTTAAAAGATCCTGATGACAGGCATGAGCCACCGTGCCCGGCCTGATAGTGATCAATTTTTAATCGCATCTGCCTTGGAACCCAGCAATTCCCTCACACAGCTTAACCTCACAGGTTTGCCTGCGAGTCAGTGCCTTGTTACTTGAGATGGGGCAGAGACTGGAAACAACCTACGTGACCCCCAAAATGGGAGTGTTTTCCCTCTCTGCTGTCGTAACGATACCCGGGATACAGCAAGAGAAAAAGCAAAGCCGGGAGGAAGGCATGAATGCTTAAAAAACAAAATCATTGGCCGGGCGCGGCGGCTCATGCCTGTCATCCCAGCACTTTGGGAGGTCGAGGCAGGAGGATCACTGGAGGTCAGGAGTTTGAGACCAGCCTGGCCAACACGGTGAAACCCTGTCTCTACTAAAAATACAAAAATTAGCCGGCGTGGTGGCGGGCACCTGTAATCCCAGCTGCTCGGGAGGCTGAGTCAGGAGAATGGCTTGAACCTGGGAGGTGGGGTTGCAGTGAGCTGAGATTGCGGCACTACTAGACTCCAGCCCGGGCGACAGAGTGAGACTGTCTCTCAAAAAACACAAAAAGAAAACAAAACAAAACCAAAGCATCTACATACACACCTGTATGGCATCCCCTGGAAGCCGGCGCACTGCTGCCTCCGAGGAAAGGGGCCGTGAGGGGGAGCCTTCCTTCTCCCCAACATGCTTTATTCCAGGGAGGCCCTGCCCCTGCCTCTGTCCCGGATGCACTCACCATGTGCTCCATGCAGATGCTGATCTCCCCGTCGCTGTAGAAGGCCCCGTAGAAGCCCACGATGTATGGCGAGTTGCACTCATGCAGGACCTGCAGCTCGCGGATGATCTGGTTCCGGATGGCCGGCTTGATCTCAAGGTGGATCAGCTGCCGGGGAGAGGGGGGAGACCGGCTTGGGGGCGCCCGAAAATGGGATGAGGGCATTTGGGGCCTCTGCTCTGCAGGCGTTCACAACAGTGGTCAAGACCAACTCAGCCCCCACTCTGCAATTCCACCCCTAGATGTCCGCCTAGGAGAAGTGGACACGTGCGTCCACACAGAAACGTGTCCACAAGTGCTCATAGCACCACGATTCACAGCAGGCAAGGGTGGAAAGAGCCCAGGCGCCCACCCAGGGCAGAGCAGGCCAACCCAGCGCAGCCCATCCCCCACCGAAACAGGACTCAGCCGTAAAAAGGAACCAGGCCTTGACCCCAGCCACGGCGTGGATGGACCCTGAGGGTGTCACACTTAGTGCGAGATGCCAGACACAAAAGGCCACACGGTATGTGATCCCATTTCTATGAACTGTCCAGAACAGGCTGATCCAGGGACAGGAAGGGGATGCATGGGTGCCGGGGGCTGGAGGAGGGGATGGGGGTGACTGCTGATGAGGACAGAGTTCTTTCTGGGGTGATGGAATACTGTAAAATTGACTGTGATGATAAGGACAATGTCATGAATATACTACAATCCACTGAGTCACACACTTTCAAAGGGGACACTGTAAGGTATGTGAATTACACCTCAATAAACCTGTTTTCAAAAAAGACCAACGAAGCAAATACTTAATTCCCACTCAGTTGTAGTGGGAACTGTGTGAAAGCGTTTTTCCCTGTCAAACCAGACTTTGACAAAGTGCTCACCTGTCCCAGGAAGGAGGCAGGGCAGTGGCTCCCCTCCAGCCCTCTCCCTGCTTGGGGTGGGTCTATCTCGAGCCCCTTCCCACCCTCAAGCTGGAGACAGCCCGTGGAGACGTTAGGCACACGGAGCCGCGGACGCCCCTGAGGATGCTCCCTCTCCTTCCACCCAAGTTCAAGACGGCAGGGGAAATCTTCATCAAATCGACCCTGGTGCCACTTTAAAAAGGCAAGAAGCCAAAGAGCCACTCAAGAGGTCAGAAAGGAGCCTGGCGTGGTGGCTCACACCTGAAATCCCAGCACTCTGGGAGGCTGAGGCGGGTGGACTGCTTGAGGTCAGGGGTTTGAGACCAGCCTAACATGGTGAAACCCCGTCTCTACTAAAAATACAAAAAAATTGGCCAGGCGCAGTGGCTCACGCCTGTAATCCCAGCATTCTGGGAGGCCAAGGCAGGCGAACCACCAGGTTAGGAGTTCGCGACCAGCCTGGCCAACATGGTGAATTCCCATCTCTACTAAAAATACAAAAAATTAGTCAGGCACCTGTAATCCCAGCTACTCAGGAGGCTGAGGCAGGAGAATCACTTGAACTCAGGAGACAGAGTGAGACTCCATCTCAAAAAAAAAAAAAAAAAAAAAAAAAAGGTGCAGAAAGGACATCAGATAAAACACCACGAGCAACCCCCAACCCCACGGACAAGCCCCAGGAGAGGCAGGACCCCCCACACGGCAAGGAGCAGCCTAAGGCTTTGGGCCAGCGCTCCGGAGAATCAGAGCATCCCGCTCCAGCTGCTGCAATAAGACAAGAAAAAGACATGGTTTCCACTCATCCGCCACGGAGGCAAAGCCAGGCCCAGGTGTGCAGTCAATGAAGAAACAGCCACTGACTGAGACGGAGACGGCTCCTTCCTGGAGGAGACCCGGGCTCAGGATGGGAACAGGAATGGGTAAGACCACCTCGACGTGGCAAAAATGCTGCCAAGGAGAAGCGATCCGGGTGCCCGGGGAGCAGAAACAAGGAGGTGACACTGGGGCTGGGCCTTGAGGAAGGACAGTCACCGTGAGGAGGAGATGGGGGAGGGTGTTCCAGGCAGAGGCACAAAGAGCTGCCTGTCAGCGGGCACGGAGGCATGAAGGAGCCCTCGCTGTGTTCGGGGCAGCAGGAGGCTGACTGTGGCCACAGCACAGGGCATGTGTGGGGTGTGCCCCCTGCTCCAGGCCTGTGACCTTGAAAAGCGTGGCAGGGACCAGGGGCACAGTGCCCAGCTCCCCCCACCCAGCCGCTCCTCAGGCAAAGGGTATCCCACCTTGACTGCAGCCCTGGCACTGCCTGCCCCTGTAGCTCTGGCTTCTCCCCTCAGGCCAGCCTGCAGAGTCCAGCTCCAGACAGGGGCCCCTGGGCTACTCCACTCCCTCATGGTGACTCCACAGGCCCCAGGGCCACCCCAGCACCCTAGGATGCTCTCCCCTACAGCCAGGCTGTATCTGAGAGGTGCTGGTGCCCACTCCCATTCCACAAGGGCCCGGTACTGAAGCTTGGATGTTCACGTGGAGGTTGGGAGATTTACTCGAAAAGGCCACATTTGGGCCAGGCGCGGTGGCTCACGCCTGTAATCCCAGCACTTTGGGAGGCTGAGGCAGGCAGATCACGAGGTCAGAAGATCGAGACCACGGTGAAACCCCATCTCAACTAAAAATACAAAAAATTAGCAGCATGGTGGCAGGCACCTGTAGTGCCAGCTACTCGGGAGGCTGAGGCAGGAGAATGGCGTGAACCCAAGAGGCGGAGATTGCAGTGAACCGAGATCGTGCCACTGCACTCCAGCCTGGGCAACAGTGCAAGACTCTGTCTCAAAAAAATAAATAAATAAAAATAAAAATAAGTAAATAAATAAGATGAGATGAAAGGAGCCCTCGCAGCCCCACCTGCATAGCAGCCAGAGCCGCTGAGCCCGCGCACTCAACGCATCCTCTCCCACCCCCGAGTCTGCAGGCGCTTAAAAGAAAACCTAATTTTGAAAGAATTATAGAAGCACAGGAAGTTGCAAAAATAGTACCGACAGTCCTGTGTGCCCTTTCCCCACCTTCCCCAAGGTGAATGACAGCTTCATGACGGAAGGACAGAACCAAACCCCAGAGCCGACGCTGGGACGTCCCCATGCACCAGACCACAGAGCCTGCCCAGCCACGCCTGCCCTCAGGTTTAAAGGCCCCGACCTCCCTTTCCCGGCTGCGGTAAAGCTGCAGGTGAGCCCGTCTTCACCTGTGCCGGTCAGCGGGAGCAGGAGCTGCTGATGCAGCAAGCACTGGGTTCATGCCCACTGCCCAGCCCATCAGGGACCACTGGAGGCTCCCTGAGAAGCCCGAGGGTCCCTGGCACACACGGGGACTGGCACTCTGACTCAAGGCCCTGCTGTGGCTCTGTCAACCACAAGCTTGCTTTTTTCCTCCCGGTGCTTCGGGCGGAGGCGGACCTGAGCTTTCCAAGGCTGCTCTGGTTTGGAAGAGGCTGCCTGCAGTACGGGGACAGAAATAGCAAGTCCGCGGCTGCAGACTTCAGGAGGGAGGGAGGGTGGCACTCTAGAGGCCAGAAGACAGAGCTGCAGAGCTAAATCCCCGCAGGAGCTGAGACACTGCTCCCGAGGAAGGCAGGGCCCTCGAGCAATGCTGCCACCTGCGCAGACCCACAGGACCGGGTGCGGTCAGGTTCCCCCAGTTTGGGGAACTACAGGATGGTGGGCTTCCAGGAAGAGGCAGCATTCTATATCTGCAAGAACACAGGTGAGGAGCTGAACGCCCCGTCAACACTAAGTCCTCTGCTTATGTGTTTAAGAGCCACTGTCCCCAAGTGGTCACAACCTCCCTGTATCCCCTGGGCACTCTTCTCAAACACAGAGCAGAGGCTGCCTCATGGCCCAGGAGCCCGGGATGACTAAGCTCGGGGGCTGTCAGCGCCAGGGCTTGCAAATTCTCAAAGAGTGGGGTGACAGTCAGCTTTATGCGTCTCCTGAGTGAGACCACGGTGCCCAGTTGTCAAACGCCAGTCTAGAGGTTGCTGGGAAGGTACGTTTTTAAGATGTGATTAACCTTTAAATCGGTAGACTCTGAGCAAAGCAGATTACTCCTCCCCAGAGTGGGTGAGTCTCAGCCAATCAGCTGAAGGCCTTCAGGGAAAAGCCTGCCCAGGCGCGGTGGCTCGTGCCTGTAATCCCAGCACTTTGGGAGGCCGAGGCAAGAGGATCACTTGAGGTCAGGAGTTCGAGACCAGCCTGGCCAACACAGTGAACCCCATCTCTACTAAAAAAACAAAAATTAACTGGGTGTGGTGGTGCACACCTGTGATCCCAGCTACTCAGGAGGCTGAGGCAGGAGAATCCCTTGAACCCAGGAGGTGGAGGTTGCAGTAAGCCAAGAAAAAAAAAAAAAGAATATAGGTCAAGCACGGTGGCTCATGCCTGTAATCCCAGCACTTTGGGAGGCCGAGGCGGGTGGATCGCCTGAGCTCAGGAGTTCGAGACCAGCCTGGGCAACAAACCAAGACCTCATCTCTACAAAAAATAAAAAAATTAGCCAGGCCTGGTGTTCCCTTTAGTCCTGGCTACTTGGGAGGCTGAGGCAGGAGGATCACTTGAGCCCAGGAGTCTAAGACCAGCTTGGGCAACATAGTGAGACTCTGTCTCTACAAAACAAACAAACAATTAGCCAGGCGTGCACCTGTGGCCCCAGCTACTCTCAGGATGCTGAGGTGGGAGGATCGCTGGAGTCTAGGAGGCGGAGTCTGCAGTCAGCTATGATTCTAGCCTGGGTGACAGAGGGAGACCCTGTCTTGGGAAAAAAAGAGAAAAAAAAACAACAAAAAAAAACCACGCCCGAGGCGCCCGAGGAGGGCCTGGATCTCAGCCGCAGCGTCAGCTGTTCCGTGGGGCTCTGGTCTGTCCTGCAGATATCAGACCCACCAGCCCAGGGACTGTGTGAGCCAATTCCTTAGAATAAATCTCTCTCTACACATACAGTCAAGTATCGTTAAGGACAGGGATACACTGAGAAATCCCTCACTGGGCGAGGTCGTCACTGTGTGAACACCGGAAAGTCCATTCTACACGCAGGTTCTTGTACTCTGTACGGTGCGGTCCTGATAAGCATCTGTTTATCTAAATATAGAGAACCGAGGTGGGCGGATCACCTGGGGTCAGGAGTTCCAGACCAGCCTGGCCAACACGGCGACACTCTGCCTCTACTAAAAACACAAAAAAGTTAGCTGGGCACGGTGGTGTCCGCCTGTCACCCCAGCTACTTGGGAGGCTGAGGCAAGAGAATCCTTGAACCCAGGAGGTGGAGATTGCAGTGAGCCAAGATCGTGCCATTGCACTCCAGCCTGGATGACAGAGTGAGAGTCTGTCTCAAAAATAAATAAATAAATAAAAATAAACATACAGAAGGCACAGTAAAGACGTGGCCCGATCATCTTACGTCACCACCGCTGCACAGGCGGTCTGTCATTGGCTGAGCCATCGCCATGAGGTGCGCGGCTATACACACAGGCGCAAACGCACACACGCTTCATCGCCTGTTTCTCTGGAGAACCGTAACACATTCATATTCCTGAAATCCACACTTGTTAGCTTTCTGGGAATGTGGATTTCAAGTGCCCTCCAGGGCAGAAGGTAGCCACCGGAGGGCACAGCTGTGTGTGGCTGGCACCGCTCCCATCTGCCCAGAAGCTGGGCCCTTTCTCAGGACCTAGAGTCCCTGGTGGGGATGAGGAACGGAGCCTGGAGCTCATCAGAATGCAGAGACCCGGCTGCCTTCCCAACCTCCCTCCTGTTTCCAGGGGGACCTTCCCCACCACTCCCCGACCTCCGACCCCGCAGTGCTCACCTTCCTGGCCATGATGAGGCCTGAGGGTCTGTGCTGGACTTTGGTGACCACCCCGCCATTGCCCGCGCCCAGCTCTGAGATCCTTTCGAAGTCATCGTCTTTGAGTTCGCCGACCTTGGCTTTCTGGGTGAGAAAGGCTTCCAGACGCTTCTTCTGCTGCTCGTCAAGTTCCAGCTCCTCCAGCTTCTTCTGCAGGTCCACCAGGTTTGCCCTGCAGAGACCCCCAGGGCAGGGGTTAGCTACCTAGGGAGATTCTACCTTTCCACCTGGCCGTTTACTGCGTGGCCGTGGCGCGCCGGCCCCCAGAAGGACACAGACCGGATTCCTGCACTTCAGGGGTTTGTGGTGTAGAAGGAAAGAAGGATCCATGCTGTGTACACCCAGCAGACACACCAATGACCAGAATCCAGGGCGGCTCCCCGGGAACTGAGGATGCTGCCTTGATCCCATCTCAACAAGTCTAGCAGACCTCAGGATCTCGAGGATAAGCCGCAGCTCAAAGGCCTCCATCTGCTTTTTCTTTTTCTTTTTTTGTGAGACAGAGTCTCCCTCTGTTACTCAGACTGGAATGCAATGGTGCGATCTCGGCTCCCTGCAACCTCTGCCTCCCGGGTTCGAGAGATTCTCCTGCCTCAGTCTCCCAAGTAGCTGAGATTACAGGCGCCCGCCACCATGCCTGGCTAATTTTGTATTTTCAGTAGAGACAGGGTTTCACCATGTTGGTCAGGCTGGTCTCCAACTCCTGATATTAAGTGATCCGCCCGCCTCAGCCTCTCAAAGGGCTGGGATTACAGGCGTGAGCCACCGCACCCAGCTGGGAGGCCTCCTTCCTAAGGCACAAGCTCCGGACCATGTCGGGAGGACAGGAGGGAGGGATCAGGTGAACGGAGCCCAGGCCAGGATGCCTGTCTTTGCAGGAGATAGAGGAACAAGTGTTCTGAGCACAGTACGAGAACCAAGAGCAGAAGGCAGAAGGCTCAGTACAAAACCTGCATCAGGCAGGCACGGTGGTGCACGTTTGCAATCCTAGCCACTTGGGAGGCTGAGGCACGAGAACTGCTTGAACCCGGGAGGCGGAAGTTGTGGTGAATTGAGATCTCGCCACTGCACTCCAGCCTCGGTAGCAGAGGGAGACTCTGTCTCAAGACAAAACAAACCAAAAAACAAGCATGACCAGCCTGGGCAACAAAGTGAGACCTACAGTCGAGCACGGTGGCTTATGCCTGTAGTTCCAGTTACTCAGGAGGCTGAGGTGGGAGGATCACATGAGCCCAGGAGGTTGAGGCTGCAGTGAGCCATGATCATGACAATGCACTCCAGCCTGGGCGACAGGGCAAGACCTTGTTTCTGCACAATAAAAAAATTTTTAAAAATTTAAACAAGCATGTACATTGCATTTTATTGGGTGATTCCAAGAATTTTCGACAGTAAGCTATTTTCACAAATGCCTTGACTCGGAACCAGATCCTGGAGTAACAGACAACTTCTCTGTAACAGACAATTGAGCTCAATGCACACAAGAACCAAGTGCTGTGCAAAAGAAATGGAATGTAAGCCATGTGTACAAATTAAAATCTTCTAGTATCCACGTTTAAAAAGAACAGGTGGCCGGGCGCGGTGGCTCACGCCTGTAATCCCAGCACTTTGGGAGGCCGAGGCGGGCGGATCACAAGGTCAGGAGATCGAGACCATGGTGAAACCCCGTCTCTACTAAAAAATAGAAAAAAATTAGCCGGGCGCAGTGGCGGGCGCCTGTAGTCCCAGCTACTCGGGAGGCTGAGGTAGGAGAATGGCGTGAACCCGGGAGGCGGAGCTTGCAGTGAGCCGAGATTGCGCCACTGCACTCCAGCCTGGGCGACAGAGCGAGACTCCGTCTCAAAAAAAAAAAAAAAAAATTAAAAAGAACAGGTGAACTGATCTCATTTATTTAGAGACATGGTCTTGCTCTGTCTCCCAGGCTGGGGTGCAGTGGCAAGATTATAGCTCAGTGCAGCCTCCAACTCCTGTCCTCAAGTGATCCTCCCACCTCAGCCTTCCTAGTAGCTAGGATCACAGGTGTGAGCCATGATGTCTGGCTATTTTTAATTAATTTTTATTTATTTATTTTTTTTGAGACAGAGTCTCACTCTGTCACCCAGGCTGGAGTGCAGTGGTGCGATCTTGGCTCACTGCAACCTATGCCTCCCATGTTCACGCCACTCTTCTGCCTCAGCTTCCCAAGTAGCTGAATATAAGCACCCGCCACCAAGTCCAGCTAATTTTTGTATTTTTAGTAGAAACAAGGTTTCACCATGTTGGTCACACTGGTCTTGAATTCCTGGGCTCAAGTGATCTGCCCACCTCAGCCTCCCAAAGTGCTGGGATTACAGGCGTGAGCCACTACACCTGGCTGAAATTAATTTTTAAATTTTTTTTATTTTTTATTTTTGAGACAGAGTCTCACTCTGTTGCCCAGGCTGGAATGCAGTGGCCGGATCTCGGCTCGCTGCAAGCTCCACCTCCCGGGTTCATGCCATTCTCCTGCCTCAGCCTCCCGTGTAGCTGGGACTACAGGCACCTGCCACCATGCTCAGCTAATTTTTGTATTTTTTTTAGTAGAGACGGGGTTTCATTGTGTTAGCCAGGATGGTCTCGATCTCCTGACCTTGTGATCCATCCGTCTCGGCCTCCCAAAGTGCTGGGATTACAGGCTTGAGCCACCGTGAAATTGATTTTAATAACACATTTGATTTAACCCATCAAAAATGTTATCATTTCCAACATACAACCAGTATGAAAAATGAATGAATGTTTCACATTGTTTCCATCTTAAGCCTTTGAAATCTACAACGGCATTATTGCATTATTGCGCCTATGCTCTTGTGGTTCTGGGCAATTCTCATTTTATGTGTTGCCTGTAGCCAGGGGCTACTCAACCAGGCAGTGCAGCTTTAAACGTCTCCCTGGAAGAGCAGGCCACCTCGAGAGGTCCCAATTCCGGAAGGAGCTAAAGTCATGGTGGACAGCCATAGAGGGGACAGAAGCAGGGAATGAAGGCGTGGATGGCTCCTTCCATCTGGAACCTTCCAATCCCGAAGTTTGACCACTATTTGCCTATAGCTGGAAGTGGCATAAGCCATGGGACACACAGGCCAGAAATGAGGTGATGGCACTGGAGCTGGTGCTGCAAAGAGCTCGCCAGAAGGCAGGGGCCTGGGCACTGCTTCCTGGGCTGGACAAACACCATCTCATTCCATTCACACCATCTCATTCCATTTTCCCCATCGTCCCCGGAGGCCCAGGCAGGAGGGAACAGACTCACAGGGGTGGAGGAACCTGCCCCAGGTCACAACACCTGTCCCAGGTCAGGACAACTCCTGCTCATCTCAGTGTCCCCTAGGAGGGGAAACAGAGCCCTGGTAGGTGCTCACTGAGCAGCTGCTGAATAAGGACCCAGAAGCAGCAGGAATGGCGAGACCCTGGGAGTGGGACAGAAGGTTGGTGGGGTGGGGGACATGAATGAATGAATAACATGAATGAATAAATGAATATTTCTTTTTTTTGAGATAGAGCCTTGCTCTGTCGCCTAGGTTGGAGTGCAGTGGTGCGATCTCAGCTCGCTGCAACCTCTGCCTCCTGGGTCCAAGCGATTCTCTTGCCTCAGCCTCCCAAGTAGCTGGGATTACAGGTGTACGCCACCACACCCAGCTAATTTTTTTTGGCATTTTTAATAGATACTAGGTTTCGCCATATTGGCCAGGTTGGTCTTGAACACCAGGCCTCAAGTAATCTACCCACCTTGGCCTCCCAAAGAGCTGGGATTACAGGCGTGAGCCACCGCACCTGGTCATGAATGAACACTTCTGATGGCACACTTGGAAGATCTCAAGTACTGCTCAAAACATTGAAAATGCATCCTGGAGTCAGCTGACTAATCCATCTTAAATTTGCTGGCAACCCAACTGTGGTTATTAAACAAAACCAAACCTTGGCATCTCTACAGCCGGCTTCCTCTCCTGGGGGTAATCCTTCAAGGGATGGAAATCAAACCCCACACGGAAGAGAATGTGAAGGGCGAGTTCCGTGCGGAGAATGAGGAACAGGTCCCTGTGTCTGGCTGTGCCCGTGTTGACTTGCACACATTGGCATCAAGAGTCTTCTTCATCCGGGTCACAGAAGGCCGGCCCCCGAGCGGGAGAGGCCACCAGACATGCCACAGTCCCTGACACCTCGTTCTCAAGCGGTCACACCACAGGCACGGCACCCGGACCCTAGCCAAGGGCCCAGGGGATTGTCCTGCCCTGCCCCACTATGCCCTGCAGAACGTAAGTGCAGAGATCACCCTGGCATGACCCCACCAGTGTGTGTCCCCAACACCCAGTCCCCTCCCTCGTCCTGGAGCAGTGCAATTTTGCCAGCACGCGACCCCAACCCCAGCATGCCCCTTTCTCAGACCCCTTCGCCCAGGCCTCTGGTCTCCCTCCACCTCCTCAAAGCTTCTGCACTGGGTCAGCCCCTCAGGAGGGTTTTCCAGTCCACCTGCTTCAGAATCTGCACCTCCGCTTTCAGGGGCCAGCAGGGTCCCCTGATCCCCGAGCCTCCTCATTCTTCACACTCCAGCTTCCCTGTCTCCTCACCACACTTCCAGCTTCAGGGACTCCACACACCAGGCACCGCCACAAGCAGGAGATGCCCTCTCAGAGATGCCCAACCTGACCCCCCGGGACCCCCTGTCCTGATCCCCCCAGAACCCAACATGAGACCCCTAGGACCCCCTGCCCTGACCCCCTAGAATCCCCCAACATGACTTCCCTAGGACCCCTGCTGACCCCCCCAGAATCCCCCAATGTGACCCCCCGGTACCCCCTGCTCTGACCCCCTCAGAACTGCCCCAACATGACTCCCCTAAGACCCCCTGCTCTGAACCCCCAGAACCCAACATGACCCCCCAGGACCCCCTGCTCTGAACCCCCAGAACCCAACATGACCCCGAGGACCCCCTGCTCTGAACCCCCAGAACCCAACATGACCCCCCAGGACCCCCTGCTCTGAACCCCCAGAACCCAACATGACCCCCCAGGACCCCCTGCCCTGACCCCCCCAGAATCCCCCAACATGACTCCCCTAGGACCCCCTGCCATGGACCCCCCAGAGTTGCCCCAACATAACCCCCCAGGACCCCCTGCTCTGAACCCCCAGAACCCCCCAACATGACCCCCCTAGGACCCCCTAACCTGACCTCCTCAAACCCCCACAACATAAGCCCCCTAGAACCCCCATCCTGACCCCACCAGATGACCCCCGCAGAAACCCCTCCATCCGGAACCCCTAGAACCCCCATCCTGACCCCGCTAGAGCCCCCCCACATCCTGACTCCCCTAGGACCCCCCTTGTCCTCAGATACCCCAGAACTCCCACTCTGATCCCCCCTAGAGCCGCTCTATCCTGACCCCTCTAGGGTCTCCTACCCCATCCTGACCCCTCTGGGAGCCCCCCATCCTCTCTTCTCTTCTCTTTTTCCTGGTTGTCTACGGACCTCCTCAGCCCATTCTCTCCCGTAAGGGACCCCCCCCGCCCCACCTCAGCCCCCTAGGTGCCCTCCTCATCCCACCCCAACCTCATTACTCAGGGACTCATTCCCCAGAAGGACTGCTCCCCGCCCCCCAGGACCTCTCAGCCTGTCCTCCCCACCCAGGTGCTGCACTGTGAACTCGTTGCCCAGGGACCCTCCCACCCCATGTTTCCCCACAGGGAATCCCTCACCCATCTCTCCCCCGAGGGACTCGCTTCACTATCATTTCACTGCGCAGGACACCCCTCGCTTATCCTTCCCCCTACAGGTACCCACCCATACATCCCCTCCTCTCAGGAACCCCCTCCACCCCATCTCACAACTCAGGGGCCCTGCACCCCATCCTCTCTCTGCAAGGACATCTCCTTGGCCTGATCTCATGACTTAAGGACTCCAAACCCCATCTTTTCCCCAAAGGGATTTCCCCTCATTCCAATCTCATTACTCAGGGACCCCCCCCATCTCCCTGATTTCACTATTCAGGGACCACACACCCCATTTCACTACTTAGAGATCCACCAGCATTCTGCTACTCAGAGCCTCCATGCCCTGTCTTTCCCCACAGGGACCTCCTTGGCCCAATCTCATTACTGAGGGACCCTACCCCATCTCAGTCTCATCACTCAGGGACCCCTCACCCCATCCTCTCCCCTCTGGAGCCCCCTTGCCCAAATTCCTTCCTCAGGGGCTGCCTAACCTCCCCTCACCCCATCCTCTCCTCTTGGGAACGCCCTGCACCCCGATTTCCCTACTCAGGGGCTCCCCTGACCCTCATCTCATGACTAAGGCAACCCTCACTCTGTCCTTTCCTCTTAGGAACCCTTCACCCTCATTTCACTACTCAGGGACCCCATACTCTGTTCTCTCCTCTTAAAGAGACCCCTCACCCCGATCTCACTGCTCATCCTGTTCTCTCCTTACGGACACCCCTCACTCCGATTTTCCTACTGAGGGACTCCGCTCACCCCAGCTTCACTTTTCAAAAGCCCCACACCCCATCTTCCGCACTGCAGGGACCTCCCCTCACTCAATCTCACTGCTCAGGGACCCTTGCCCCCATCCTCTCCTCTTAGAGACACCCTTCACCCCAACTTCACTACTCAGGGACTCCCCTTATCCCAATTTCACTTTTCAGGAATCCCACACCCCATCTTTTCCACCACAAGGACCTCCCCTCGCCCAATCTCACTGCTCAAAGACCCTCGTCCCATCACCGGCCCAGACCCCCCTGCCCTGTGCACCCTCCACCCCGTCCTCCAAGGGCCCCCTGCCCCGTCCTCCCCCGAAAGTCCCCTGAACCTCTCGCCCCATCCTCCTTCGAAGGCCCCCTGCATCCCTCGTCCTGTCCTCCCCTCGAGAACCTCCTGCCCCGTGCACCCCTCACCCCATCCTCCCCCGTGACCCTCCTGCCCCCTGCACCCCTCGCCCCGTCCTTCCCCGAGGGCTCCCTGCACCGTGCACCCCGAGCCTCCGGCCGACCCCGGCCCACTCACTCGGAGGCGCCCTCGCTGGTAGGGGACGGGCCCTCGGCGATGGTAGGGTTGATGGTGAGCGCCGGCAGCACCGGCTTCCTCCGGGCCAGCATCGGGACTCCGCGGGCCGGCGGCGGCGGCGGCACCTCTAGCCGGGGCCCATAGGGGGCGGGCCGGGAGCGATCGGCGCCTACGCGAGCCCGGGGCTGCGGCCGCGGCCTAGGCCGGCGTCGGGGCGGCCGAGGGCGGGCGGCGCTGCGGGCCTGGGCCGAGGGTAGCCGAAGGGCGCTGGGGCCGAGGCGACCGAGCCGCCACCTCTGCCGAGGCCCGCGAGAGGCTGACGCCGCAGCCGGAGTCCAAGAGGCCGGGGGAGGGGAGGGGCGGCCACGAGATCGCGGACCGGCCTCTCGCGATAACAGGATCGGGAACCGCGATGGACCCTACCCCCAGCCGGCGCTCCTGCGCAGAAGCCCAGGCCGCCTGTCGGAGGGGAAAGGGGCGGACACCGAGGCGAGGCGGTGCCCGGAGCGTGCGCACTCGCTTGCCTTCCCACGGTGCGTGTGCGCATGCGCCTGGGGCACGAGGCGCGCGCGCAGGTGAGGAGACGGATGGGTGAGGAGACGGATGGGTGAGGAGACGGATGGGTGAGGGCGGAGGTTGATGGTCTTGCACAGGTGGGCAGGGAGCCAGACTCCTGAGAGCCTGTGGTGCCCCAGGCTGGGGCTGAGACAACCCAAAAGACCCCAGAACAGTGGACGAGACCCACCCAGAGTCCATTTAATCTTTTTGGCAAGGGTGGACACATGCCCCGGCTCCCACCGCCTTAAAGTGTCAATTACTCCCCCTCTTTCATCAGAGCAAGGCCACTCTAAAACATTTTTTAAAATTTATTTTAATTGACAAAATTGCATGTATTGTTATGCGCATATTAAAACATTTTTATTATAAAATGCACATAACGGCCGGGCGCGGTGGCTTAAGCCTGTAATCCCAGCACTTTGGGAGGCCGAGACGGGCGGATCACGAGGTCAGGAGATCAAGACCATCCCTGTCTCTACTAAAAAAAGACAAAAAACGAGCCGGGCGCGGTGGCGGGTGCCTGTAGTCCCAGCTACTCGGGAGGCTGAGGCAGGAGAATGGCGTGAACCCGGGAGGCGGAGCTTGCAGTGAGCCGAGATCCGGTCACTGCACTCCAGCCTGGGAGACAGAGCGAGACTCCATCTCAAAAAAAAAAAAAATGCACATAACATAAAACTTGCCATTTTCACCATTTCTAAATGCACAGCTCAGAGGCATTAAGCGACCACCACCAACATGTCCAGAAGTTTCTCATTTTCCCAAACTGAAAGGCTGTCCCTGTGAAACCTCACTCCCTATCCTCCTCCCCAGCCCCTGGAACCTACCATCCTACTTCCTGTGAATCTCATGATTCTAGGGACCTCATATGGGTAGGATCACACAGGTTTTGTCCCTTTGTGTCTGGCATATTTCACTGAGAGCCATGTCCTCAAGATGCATCCATGTTGGAGCCTGTGTTAGAATTTCCCAACATGACTGGTCTAGGCATATTTCCAGTTGGGTAGCCCTGCTCCAAAAAGGAGCTGAAGGAAAAAAAATAAAAGAAAAATTTCCTCCTTTTTTTTTTTTTTGAGATGGAGTCTCACTGTGTCACACAGGCTGGTGTGCAGTGACGCGATCTCAGCTCACTGCAAGCTCTGCCTCCCGGGGTTCACGCCATTCTCCTGCTTCAGCCTCCCGAGTAGCTGGGAGTACAGATGCCCACCACCACGCCCGGCTAAGTTTTTGTATTTTTAGTAGAGACGGGGTTTCACCGTGTTAACCAGGATGGTCTCAATCTCCTGACCTCGTGATCCACCTGCCTCGGTCTCCCAAAGTGCTGGGATTACAGGTGTGAGCCACCGCACCTGGCCAGAATTTTCCTCCTTTTAAAGACTGAATAATATTCTGTTGTGTGGATGGACTATATTTTGCTCGTCCATTTATCTGCCACTAGATACTTTGGTGAATCGTGCTGCTATGAACACAGATGTGCAAATATCTGTTTGAGTCTTCGCCTTGAGTTATTTTGGGTATATGTTCTGAAGAGGAATTGCTGGATTATATGGTAATTCTATGTTGAGCTTTTTGAAGCACCACCTTACTGTTTAATACAATAACCGTACCACTTCATAAGAAAGGTCATGTTATTTACCTGATGGTGTAACCCATTAAAAATTTATTTAATTTGGCCAGGCATGGTGGCTCACGCCTGTAATCCTAGCACTTTGGGAGGCCGAGATGGGCAAATTGCCTGAGCCGAGTTCAAGACCAGCCTGGGCAACACAGCGAAACCCTGTCTCTAGTAAAATACAAAAAATTGGGAAGGGCACAGTGGCTCACGCCTGTAATCCCAGCGCTTTGGGGGGCCGAGGCAGGTGGATCACCTGAGGTCAGGAGTTCAATACCAACCTGGCCAATACAGTGAAACCCCCTCTCTACTAAATAAATAAATAAATAAATAAGCCGGGCGTGGTGGCGCGTGCCTGTAATCCCGGCTACTAAGGAGGTTGAGGCAGGAGAACTGCTTGAACCTGGGAGGCAGAGGTTGTAGTGAGTTGAGATTGTGCCATTGTACTCCAGGCTGGGCAACAAAGTAAAACTCTGTCTCCAATAAAACAAAACACAACCAAAAAAAATTAATTTTTGGCCAGGCATGGTGGCTCACGCCTGTAATCCCAGGACCCTGGGAGCCTGAGGCAGGCTGATCACTTGAGGTCAGGAGTTCGAGACCAGCCCAGCCAACATGGTGAAACCCCATCTGTACTAAAAAGACAAAAATTGGGCTGTAGTTCCAGCTACACAGGAGGCTGAGGCAGGAGAACTGCTTGAACCCGGGAGGTGGAGGTTGCAGTGAGCCAAGATCACGCCACTGCACTCTAGCCTGGGTGACAGACCAAGACTCCGTCTCGAAAAAAACAAAGCAAAACAAAACAACAAACAGAACACTGCTGCTAGGGAAGCCTGCTCCTGGGTTTTTACAATCTGGGCCTTTCAGTTTGACTTCTCTTCACTCCCACCTGCTTGTCCAAAATTCAGATGGACGCTCATCTGGCCTCAAATAAGGACAGGCCCTTTCAGAGACCGGGGTATTTCCATGTTCCTTCTGTTCTGCCCAGCAATCATTCTCCCATTTTATCCTATTTTAAGCTTTTTTTTGAGACGGAGTCTCACTCTGTTGCCCAGGCTGGACTGCAGTGGTGCAATCTCGGCTCACTGCAAGCTTCGCCTCCCGGGTTCACGCCATTCTCCTGCTTTAGCCCCCTGAGCAGCTGGGATTACAGGCGCCTGCCACCACGCCCGGCTAATTTTTTTTGTATTTTAGTAGAGACAGGGTTTCACCTTGTTAGCCAGGATGGTCTTGATCTCCTGACCTCGTGATCTGCCTGCCTCAGCCTCCCAAAGTGTTAGGATTACAGGTGTGAGCCACCACGCCAGGCTGGCTTTTTTTTTTTTTTTCAAGACAAGTTCTCACTCTGTCACCCAGGCCCCAGGCTGGAGTGCAGTGGCACAATCATAGCTCACTGCAGCCTCCACCTCCCTGGCTCAAGCGATTCTCCCACCTCAGCCTCTCTAGTAGCCCTGGCTACAAACATGCACCACTATGCCCAGCTAATTTTTGTATTTTTTGTCCAGACGGGTTTTCTCCATGTCGCTCAGTCTGGTCTCACACTCCTAAGCTCAAGCGATCCTCCTGCCTCGGCCTCAGCAGTGCTGGGACTAGAGCTGTGAGCCACTGTGTTCAGCCATTAATGCACAATTCTCCAAAGTTCAATTTCTTGAACTATTACAACTCTGTACATCCATGTAACGCTTGCCCTTACTCCAGAAAGTTTGTTCACTCCTTTTTAGTTCATTCTCTGCACCCAGCAGTGGTGAGCTGGTAAATGTTTAATGAGCTGGTAAATGTTTAACAATGAGCCATTAAAATAAGGAGAGGCGGCCGGGCGCGGTGGCTCAAGCCTGTAATCCCAGCACTTTGGGAGGCTGAGGCAGGCAGATCACGAGGTCAGGAGATCGAGACCATCCTGGCCAACACGGTGAAACTCCGTCTCTATTAAAAAATACAAAAAGGCCGGGCGCGGTGGCTCAAGCCTGTAATCCCAGCACTTTGGGAGGCCGAGATGGGCGGATCATGAGGTCAGGAGATCGAGACCATCCTGGCTAACACGGTGAAACCCCATCTCTACTAAAAAATACAAAAAACTAGCCGGGCGAGGTGGCGGGCGCCTGTAGTCCCAGCTACTCGGGAGGCTGAGGCAGGAGAATGGCAGGAACCCGGGAGGCGGAGCTTGCAGTGAGCCGAGATCTGGCCACTGCACCCCAGCCTGGGCGACAGAGCGAGACTCCGCCTCAAAAAAAAAAAAAAAAAAATACAAAAAACTAGCCGGGCGAGGTGGCGGGCGCCTGTAGTCCCAGCTACTCGGGAGGCTGAGGCAGAAGAATGGCCTAAACCCAGGAGGCGGAGCTTGCAGTGAGCTGAGATCCGGCCACTGCACTCCAGCCTGGGTGACAGAGTGAGACTTTGTCTCAAAAAAAAAAAAATAAAATAAGGAGAGACGGGGCGTGGTGGCTTATACCTGCAATCCCAGCACTTTGGGAGGCTGAGGAGGGCAGATCACTTGTGGCCAGGAGTTCGAGTCCAGCCTGGCCAACATGGTAAAACCCCATCTCTACCAAAAATACAAAAATTAGGATGGTCACGGGTGTTATCCCAGCACTTAGGGAAACTGAGGTGGGCAGATCACCTGAGGTCAAGAGTTCGAGACCAGCCTGACCAGCATGGTGAAACCCCATTTCTACTAAAAACACACAGAAATTAGCTGGGCATGGTGGTGGGCGCCTGTAATCCCAGCTACCTGGGAGGCTGAGGCAGGAGAACTGCTTGAACCCCGGAGGTGGAGGTTTCAGTGAGCCAAGATTGTGCCTCTGCACTCCAGCCCGGGCAACAGAGTAAGGCTCCATCTTAAAAAAAAAAAAAAAAAAAAAAAAATTAGCTGGGCATGGTGGCGGGTGCCTGTAATCTCAGCTACTTGGGAGGCTGAGACACGAGAATCACCTGAACCTGAGAGGTGGAGGTTGCAGTGAGTCAAGATCATGCCACCGCATTCCAGCCTGAGTGACAGAGGGAGACTCTGTCTCAAAAAAAAAAAAAAAAAAAAGGCCTGAGCGTGGTGGCTTATGCCTGTAATCTCTGCACTTTGGGAGGCCAAGGCGGGCAGACCACCTGAGGTCGGGAGTTCGAGAGCAGTCTGACCAACATGAAGAAACCCCGTCTCTACTAAAAATACAAAACTAGCCGGGCGTGGTGGTGCATGCCTGTAATCCCAGCTACTAGGGAGGCTGAGGCAGGAGAATCGCTTGAACCGGGGAGGTGGAGGTTGTGGTGAGCCGAGAGGGCACCACTGCACTCCAGCCTGGGCAACAAGAGTGAAACTCAGTCTCAAAAAAAAAAGAAGTTGATGATGGTATCAAAGATGCTTTTGAGTGGCTGTAAGCCAGCTGCAGTCCACTACCACCCCAGAAACCCCCTAGATTCTGTGTTCTATCCCCGTAGATTCGTTTTTCCCTGTCCAAGAGCTTCCTGTAAATGGAATTGCACTCATGGTGTCAGCTCTTTGTGCTTTAGGACAATCTTTTGGTTTTGGTTTAGACAGGATTTTGCTTTATTGCACAGGCTGGAGTGTAGTGGTGTGATCTCAGCTCACTACAGCCTCCACTTTCTGGGCTCAAGCCATCCTCCCACCTCAGCCTCCAGAGTATCTAGGACTACAGGCACGCACCACCATGCCCAACTAACTTTTGTATTCTTTGTAGAAATGGGGCTGTCATCGTGTTGCCCATGCTGGTCTCGAACTCCTAGGCTCAAATGACGCTAGTACCTTGGCCTCCCAAAGTGCTGGGATTACAGGCGTGAGTCACTGTACCAGATGCTGAGACAATATTTTTGAGGTTCATTTATATTGTTTCACGTAATGATAGTTTGTTCGGTTTCCTTGCTAGATGATATCCCATTGTATATACTGTGGGCATTGCCCTTGGCATAGAACAGTAAATGAATTCTCCTTTTGGCTGGGCACGGTGGCTCACACCTGTAATCTCAGCACTTCGGGAGGCCGAGGTGGGTGGATCACGAGGTCAGGAGATCAAGACCATCCTGGCTAACATGGTGAAATCCTGTCTCTACTAAAAATACAAAAAAAAATTAGCCAGGCGTGGTGGCGGGCGCCTGTAGTCCCAGCTACTCGGGAGGCTGAGGAAGGAGAATGGCGTGAACCCGGGAGGCAGAGCTTGCGGTGAGCCAGGATCACATCACTGCACTCCAGCCTGGGCGAATGAGCAAGACTCCATCTCAAAAAAAAAAAGAATTATCCTTCTTCTTTTTTTGGAGACAGTCTCACTCTGTTACCTAGGCTGGAGTGCGGTGCTGTGATCACTGCTCACTGCAGCCTCTACTTCCTGGGATCAGGTGATCCTCCTCCCGCCTCAGCCACCTGAGTAACTGGGATGACAGGTGCACACCACCTTGCCCAGCTAATTTTTTATTTTTTGTAGAAATGGGCGGGGGGAGTCTCACCATCTTACCTAGGCTGGTCTCAAACCCATGGGCTCAAGTGATCCTCCTGCCTTGGCCTCCCAAAGTGCTGGGATTACAAGTGTGAGCCACCAAGCCCAGTCTGTTAGAAACTTTTTTTTTTTTTTGAGACAGAGTCTCGCTCTGTCACGTGGGCTGGAGTGCAGTGGCGTAATCTTGGCTCACTGCAACCTCCGCCTCCTGGGTTCAAGCGATTCTCCTGCCTCAGCCTCCTGAGTAGGTGGGATTACAGGCGAGTGCCACCACACCGGGCTGATTTCTGTATTTTTTGTAGAGACGGGGTTTCACTATTTTCATCAGGCTGGTCTCGAACCCGTGACCTCATGATCTGCCTGCCTTGGCCTCCCAAAGTGCTGGTATTACAGGCGTGAGCCACTGTGCTGGGTCTGTTATGAATTTTTTGAGGCCAAAGAAGATGTTGGATGTATCTCCTTCTCTCCCGCTTTACCTCCACGGACATAACAGATGCTGGAGACATATGGGCTACTTGAAGGAATGACCTGGTGTTCTTGAGGCAACCATTCGCAGCACTTATGATAAAACAGGAGCTTTACTTGCTGAGGTTACAGTGCAACCTCACCCCCTCCACCCATTCTCTATCTTTACTACCAAGCATCCTTTGCCCTGTGACCTCTCTCTGTGATATATTTCCTACTTATCGTTGCTTCCAATAACACTTTTTCTGAGTACATCTGTCCCTTGGTCCCAGAGACGTGGTATCTCCTAAATTGCTCCTCCCAGGAAAGAAATTTCTAATAGTTTTCTTGATAGATTCAATCCATGGTGACATTTATCTTGTAGAGGCACATGCTGGCGTTAATATCACAAGTGTACATTGTTTCCAACTAGCAATGTCCTGTGAACTTTATCTCTCTCACCTGTGCAGTGGATTAACTGCCAGAACAGCGGAAGAGACCCCTTTGGAAAGCAATTTAACCCTATCGTGACCACACTGTGACTCAGTAGTTGGAATCGTGGGCAGATGACTTAGAGAAACTCCTGCCTGTGTGCAAACAGGAAACTCACACAATAATGTTCTCAATGGCAAAAATTTGGAAAGTACACAGGGTCCATTGATGGGAGAATGGAAAAATACATCCCAGCGCAGTCCCACAGAGAAATAGGAGACAGCAGAAAATTCCTACGTGACAACAGCATGAAAGAATCTTAGTCTCAGCTACTTGGAAGGCTGAGACGTGAGGATTATTTGAGCCCAAGGGTTCCAGGCAGACCTGGGCAACATAGTGATCCTCCCACCTCGGCCTCCCAAAGTGCTAGAATTAGAGGCGTGAGCCACCACACCCAGCCTTTTTCTTTCTTTCTTTTCTTTCCTTTTTTTTTTTTGAGACGGAGTCTCGCTCTGTCTCCCAGGCTGGAGTGCAGTGGTGCGATCTCCGCTCACTGCAAGCTCCATTGCCTCCCAGGTTCACGCTATTCTCCTGCCTCAGCCTCCCGAGAAGCTGGGACTACAGGTGCCCACCACCACGCCTGGCTAATTTTTTTTGTATTTTTAGTAGAGACAGGGTTTCACCGTATTAGCCAGGATGGTCTCAATCTCCTGACCTCCTGATCTGCCCACCTCAGCCTCCCAAACTGCTGGGATTACAGGCGTGAGCCACCGCGCCCAGCCCTTTTATTTTTATTTATTTATTTATTTATTTATTTATTTATTTATTTATTTATTTATTGAGATGGAGTCTTGCTCTTTTACCCAGGCTGGAGGGCAGTGGTGCAACCTCAGCTCACTGCAACCTCCACCTCCTGGGTTCAAGCGATTCTCATGCCTCAGCCTCCTGAGTAGCTGGGATTACAGGCATGTGCCACCACACCCAGCTAATATTTTTGTATTTTTAGTAGAGATGGGGTTTCACCATGTTGGCTAGACTGGTCTTGAACTCCTGGCCTCAAGTGATCTGCCCACCTTGGCCTTCAAAAGGGCTGGGATTACAGGTATGAGCCACCGTACCTGGCCTTATGACACCATTTTTATAAAATGAAAATGGCTCAGTGTTATTAGCTATTAGACAAATGCAAATTAAAACCACAATGAGATACTTCCATACGCCTATTAGAATGGCTAAAATAAAAACACTGACCAGGTATAGTAGTTCTGCCTATAATCCCAACACTATGGGAGGCTGAGGTGGGAGGATGGCTTGAAGCCAGGAGTTCCAGACCAGCCTTGGCAACATAGTGAGATCCTTGTCTCTACGGAAAAAAAAAAAAAAAGCTGGGTGCACAACTGTAGTCCCAGCTACTTGGGAGGCTGAGGTGGGAGGATCACTTAGGCCCAGGAATTCAAGGCTGCAGTGAGCTATGATTGAGCCACTGCAGTCCAGCCTGGGTGACAGAGCAAGATCCTGTCTCAAAAGGCAAAAGAGGCTGGGTGCGGTGGCTCACACCTATAATCCCAGCACTTTGGGAGGCCAAGGTGGGCGGATCATGAGGTCAGGAAATTGAGACCATCCTGGCTAACACATTGAAACCCTGTCTCTACTAAAAATACAAAAATTTGCGAGGGTGGTGGCGGGTGCCTCTAGTCCCAGCTACTTGGGAGGCTGAGGCAGGAGAGTAGCGTGAACCCAGGAGGCGGAGTTTGCAGTGAGCCAAGATTGCACCACTGCACTCCAGCCTGGGTGATAGAGTGAGACTCTGTCTCAAAAAGAAAAAAACAAAACTCATCTATAGAAAAAAAAAAAAAAAATTAGCTCGGGGTGTGTTGGTGCACGCCTGTCGTTCCAGCTACTCAGGAGGTTGAGGCAGGAGGATCACTTAAGCCTGGGAGGTTAAGGTTGCAGAGAGCTATAATGACACCACTGTACTCCAGCCTGAGCAGGAGAGCAAAACCCGATCTCAAAAAGAAAAAAAAAAATCAACAAAAAGATTAAGATGGTACATTTTATGATATACATGTATTTACCACAATTTTAAAAAGATTGGGGCCAGGTGCGGTGGCTCATGCCTGTAATTCCAGCACTTTGGGAGGCTGAGGCAGGCAGATCACGAGGTCAGGAGATCGAGACCATCCTGGCGAACACGGTGAAACCCTGTCTCTACCAAAAATACAAAAAAATTAGCCAGGTAAGGTGGCGGGAGCCTGTAGTCTCAGCTACTCGGGAGGCTGAGGTAGGAGAATCGGTTGAACTCAGGAGGCGGAGGTTGCAGTGAGCCAAGATCACGCCACTGCACTCCAGCCTAGGCAACAGAGCAAAACTCCATCTCAAAAAAAAAAAAAAAAAAGAAAGATTATATAGAAATTATAGATTATAGAAAAGGAAAACTGCGCCTTATAATGTTTAGGGATATGAACACATGATTAATTGAATTTCGTGAAGTCTGTGAGTTCCTGGAATGCCGGGAACTGATCCATCTTGGCGTCCCTGGCTGCCAGCACAAAGCCTGACACACGGGAGGTGTTTGGTGAGCACAGATGTGAGCAAGTGAACGTGGCTGCTTTGGGAACCTCGTGGCACGGTGGCAGTGTGCAACCTGCAAGGGTTTGGGGCAAACACACCTGGCTCGAAGCCTGTTCCCTTGGATCACAGGATGTTCTCATCCTATTCCAGTGAGTTCCTGATGAAACCTCTCACTCTTAGCCTGTGGCTGAGCTCCCAGGGTAGAACTCCAGAAACCAATCTGAGCTTTCTTGCAGAGCTGCAGCTGATTAACTTAACATCCTGGGGCGCAGCGTTCAAGGAGAAAAACAGGATGCTCTGAGAGAAGCTTAGCAGTGCTGTGCCGAAGCCAGCTCCTTCTGGTGGGTAAGAGCCTATTTGTTCAAGTTTTGGGAAATTTGGGAACTGGTAGTTAATAGCTATGATTAAAAATTAGTCCAGGCGCGGTGGCTCACGTCTGTAATCTCGGCACTTTGGGAGGCTGAGGCAGGCGGATCACAAGGTCAGGAGTTTGAGACCAGCCTGGTCAACGTGGTGAAACCCTGTCTCTACTAAAAACACTACAAAAATTAGCTGGGTGTGGTGGCGGGTGCCTGTAATCCCAGCTACTCGGAAAGCTGAGGCAGGAGAGTCACTTGAAACCGAGAGGCAGAGGTTGCATTGAGCCGAGATTGCACCACTGCACCCCAGCCTGGGACAGACCAAGACTCTGTCTCAAACAAACAAACAAACAAAAATTCGGCGAGGAGCAGTGGCCCACCCCTGTAATCTCAGCACTTTGGGAGGTCAAGGCGGAAGGATCATTTGAGGTCAGGAGTTTGAGACCAGCCTGGTCAACATGATAAAACCCTGTCTCTACTAAAAATAGAAAAATTAGCTGAGAGTGGTGTTGGGCACCTGTAATCCCAGCTACTCAGGAGGCTGAGGCGGGAGAATGGTTTGAATCTGGGAGGCGGAGGTTACAGTGAGCGGAGATTGCGCCACTGCCCTCCAACCTGGGCAACAAGAGCAAAACTCTGTCTTAAAAAAAATAAAGAAAGAATAGGGAAATATTTTCCAGTATTCAGAAACGATTATGTGATTCATCACAGAAGTCATCCACATTTTTGATGAGCAAGTGAAGTTCTTTTTTTTTTTTTTTTTTTAGACAGAGTTTCGCTGTTGCCCAGGCTGGAGTGCAGTGGCGTGATCTCGGCTCAGTACAACCTCCACCTCCCAGGTTCAAGCAATTATCCTGCCTCAGCCTCCTGAGTAGCTGGAATTACAGGCACCTGCCACCACACCCGGCTAATTTTTGTATTTTTAGTACAGATGGGGTTTCACCATATTGGCCAGGCTCTTCTTGAACTCCTGACCTCAGGTGATCCGCCCGCCTTGGCCTCCCAAAGTGCTGGGGTTACAGGTGTGAGCCACCGCGCCTGGCCTTGTTTTTCTTTTTTCTTTTTTTTTTTTTTTTGAGACGGAGTCTCGCTCTGTCACCCAGGCTGGAGTGCAGTGGTGCTATCTCAACTCACTGCAACTTCTGCCTCCCTGGTTCCAGCGACTCTCCCTGCCTCAGCCTCCCGAGTAGCTGGGACTACAGGAACCTGCCACCACACCCAGCTAATTTTTGTAGTTTTTTTAGTAGAGATGGGGTTTCACCACGTTGACCAGGCTGGTCTCGAACTCCTGACCTCATGTGATCTGCCCACCTTGGCCTCCCAAAGTGCTGGGATGACAGGCATGAGTCACCACACCCAGCTGGTTTCTAGAGTTTCTTTTCTTTTCTTCTTTTCTTTTCTTTTCTTTTTTTTTTTTGAGATGGAGTCTCGCTCTGTCACCAGGCTGGAGTACAGTGGCGAAATCTCAGCTCACTGCAACCTTCACCTCCTGGGTTCAAGCGATTCTCCTGCCTCAGCCTCCCGAGTAGCTGGGACTACAGGCACGTGCCACCACGCCCAGTTAATTTTTTGTATTTTTAGTAGAGACAGGGTTTCACCATGTTGGTCAGGATGGTCTTGATCTCTTGACCTTGTGATCCACCTGCCTCGGCCTCCCAAAGTGCTGGGATTACAGGAGTGAGCCACTGTGCCCGGCCTGGAATTGCTTTATGACTTTGTGCCACATCCCGGCCGATGGATGCTCATAATTATTTTATCGCTCTGCAATCAAGGATTTGCGCAGACGAACGGGAACTGCGAGGGAACATGGGAAAATGAAAGGCGTTTAATTGCGGGAGGGAAAGAGAACACATAAAATTTATTTTTCGCTTTCCCATGATTTATTTATTTATTTTTATTATTATTATATTTTGAGATAGAGTCTCACTCTGTTGCCCAGGCTGGAGTGCAGTGGCATGATCTCGGCTCATTGCAATCTCTGCCTCTCAGGTTCAAGCGACTCTCCTGCCTCAGCTTCCCGAGTAGCTGGGATTACAGGCATGTGCCACCATACCCGGCTAATTTTTGTATTTTTAGTAGATACTGGGTTTCGCCATGTTGGCCAGGCTGGTCTCGAACTCCTGACCTCAGGTGATCCACCCACCTCCACCTCCCAAATTGCTAGGATTATAAGCATGAGCCACCATGCCTGGCCTTACCAAGTTCTGATTGAAGTGAGATGCCTGTAAGAAAGATAAAGTTAAAATGAGGTTTTCACAATGTGTTGAAATCGCTCTGATCAAAGTTCCAAACCCAAGGTTCTAGAAAGTGCAATGACTTTTTTTTTTTTTTTTAAACAGGGGCAATTAAAAATTTCCCAGGCTTAGCAAGATCAAATGGGTGTGTGCAGTGCTCTCTCTGACATGCAATTTATGGAACTGTTTCTTCGTAAATGTGATCTCTGTACTTCCTGTGAAGCATTTGAGGTCCTGTTTGGAGAATTTGGTAAATAGGAAGTCTCTCAGAAACATAGGGTCTTCAGAAACGCATTTCAACTCTCTGGGCCTCAGTTTCCACTTTTCTTGTTTTAGAAAGACAGGGTGTCTCTCTGTCACCCAGATTGGAGGGCAGTGGCACGATCATAGCTCACCATGGTCTCTCATTCCCGGGCTTAAGTGATCCTCTCACCTTAGCCACCCAAGTAGCTGAGACCACAGGCACGTGCCACCATGCCCAGCTAATTTTTAAATTTCTTGTAGAGACAGGTTTCACTTTGTTTCCCAGGCTGATCTCAAACTCCTGGGCTCAAGCTCTCTTCCCACCTTGGCCTCCTAAAGTGCTGAGATTATAGGTGTGACCTATTATGCTGGCAATAAAATAATTTAAAACAATTTTGTTTAGAGACAGGATCTCACCTGGCACCCAGGCTGGAGTGCAGTGGCACAGTTATAGCTCACTGCAGCCTCAAACTCCTTGGCTCCAGTGATCCTGCCACCTCAAACTCCTGAGAAGCCTGGACTAAAGGCACCTCCCACCATGCCCAGCTAATTTAAAATTTTTTTGTAGAGACGGGGACTCGCTATGTTGCCTAGGCTGGTCTTGAACTCCTGTGCTCAAGCAATTTTCTCACCTCAGCCCCTCAAAGTGCTGGGATTACAGGCGTGAGCCACCATGTCCCGGCCATAAATTCAGTTTTTAACTCAGGCAGTGAGCTGTGGGTTTTAATTTGCCCACCGCAATACAGGGTGTGATTACACTGGGAGGCATTTGAGACATGAAACATGGTCATGTATGTGTGTCTTGTTTTGTTTTGCTTTGGGCCATGTTCCTTTTTGTTTTGTTTTGTTTTCTGAGACGGAGTCTCGCTGTGTCGCCCAGGCTGGAGTGCAGTGGCGCGATCTCAGCTCACCGCAAGCTCTGCCTCCTGGGTTCACGCCATTCTCCTGACTCAGTCTCCCAGGTAGCTGGGACTATAGGCACCTGCCACCGCGCCCGGCTAATTTTTTTTTTTTTTTGTATTTTTAGTAGAGACGGGGTTTCACTGTGTTAGCCAGGATGGTCTTAATCTCCTGACCTCGTGATCCCACCGCCTTGGCCTCCCAAAGTGCTGGGATTACAGATATGAGCCACCGCCCCTGGCCGGCCATGTTCTTTATTATGAAACTACTGTGAGTCACTTCTCTTAACGTTCATTGATTTGACACATTTTTATAGAAACCCTACTAAGTGCCAAGCATTGGATGAGCAAAACCCCTGCCCTCACGGAGTTTACAATCTGGGGGAGAAATAGGCCACAAATAAGATGCCAGGAAGAGCCACAGAGATTAATAAAGTGGGGAAGGAGCTTGGGTGCAGTGGCTAATGCCTGTAATCCCAGCACTTTGGGAGGCTGAGGCGGGAGGATCACTCGAGTCCAGGAGTTCCAGACTAGCCAAGGCGACATGGTGAAACCTTGTCTAAAAATTAAAAATACAGGCTGGGCGCAGTGGCTCACGCCTGTAATCCCAACACTTTGGGAGGCCGAGGCAGGCGGATCACCTGAGTCAGGAGTTCGAGACCAGCCTGCCCAACGTGGCAAAACCCAGTCTCTACTAAAAATTACAAAAATTAGCCGGGTGTGGGGGCGGGCACCTGTAATCCCAGCTACTCGGGAGGCTGAGGCAGGAAAATTGCTTGAACCCGGGAGGCGGAGGTTGCAGTGAGCCAAGATCACGCTGCTGGACTCCAGCCTAGGTGACAAGAATGAAACTCCGTCTCAAGAAAAAAAAAAAAGTGGGGAGGAAGGGGATAGAACTGTGGAAGCAGAGAGTTGAGGAAAGGTTGGAGTTTTTGCTTTTGTTTTGTTTTTTTGAGACAGTCTTACTCTGTCACCCAGGCTGGAGTGTAGTGGCTTGATCTCGGCTCATCGCAACCTCCACCTCCTGGGCTCAAATGATTCTCCTGCCTCAGCCTCCTGAGCAGCTGGGACCACTGGTGTGCACCACCACGCCCGGCTAATTTTTGTATATTTAGTAGAGACAGGGTTTCACAATGTTGCCAAGGCTGCCAATGCTTGACTCATGAGCTCAAGCGATCTGCCCACCTCAGCCTCCTAAAGTGCTGGGATGGGAGGCGTAAGCCACTGTGCCTGGCCAAGGTGGCAGGTTTTTTTTTTTTTTTTTTTTTGAGATGGAGTCTCGGCCGGGCGCGGTGGCTCAAGCCTGTAATCCCAGCACTTTGGGAGGCCGAGACGGGCGGATCACAAGGTCAGGAGATCGAGACCATCCTGGCTAACACAGTGAAACCCCGTCTCTACTAAAAAATACAAAAAATAGCCGGGCGAAGTGGCGGGCGCCTGTAGTCCCTGCGACTCGGGAGGCTGAGGCAGGAGAATGGCGCAAACCCGGGAGGTGGAGATTGCAGTGAGCTGAGATCCGGCCACTGCACTCCACTCCAGCCTGGGCGACAGCGCGAGACTCTGTCTCAAAAAAAAAAAAAAAAAAAAGAGATGGAGTCTCGCTGTGTCGCCCAGGCTGGAGTGCAGTGGCCGGATCTCAGCTCACTGCAAGCTCCGCCTCCCGGGTTTACGACATTCTCCTGCCTCAGCCTCCTGAGTAGCTGGGACTACAGGCGCCCGCCACCTCGCCCGGCTAATTTTTTGTATTTTTTAGTAGAGACGGGGTTTCACCGGGTTAGCCAGGATGGTCTCGATCTCCTGACCTCGTGATCCGCCCGTCTCGGCCTCCCAAAGTGCTGGGATTACAGGCTTGAGCCACCGCGCCCGGCCCAAGGTTGCAGTTTTAAGAAGGCTGTTGGGGTAGGTCTCAATGAAAAGGTGACATTTGGGCAGAGGTGAGAGTGTACCCCACAGATATCGGGGAAAGAGGGCACAGCCCACGCAAAGGCCCTGAGGCTGGACCACGCTTGGTGTTGAAGGAACAGTAAGGAGGCCTGTGTAGCTATAGCAGAGTGAGCAAGGGGGAGAGAAGGAGGAGGGCAAGATGGGGAGGGGGTAGGGGTAGAGGACAGGGCAGGTCATGCAGCGCATTGTGGACCACAGGGACGACTTGGGCTTTGACCTCCAAGGAGGTGGGAGCCATAGAGGGTTTCGGGCAGAGGAGGGACAGGCCCTGACTCTGGTGCTCCTGGGCGCCCTCTGCTGTCTGCTGTGGGGAAGATCAAGTTTGCAGGGCGAGAGTGGGAGCTGAGGAACAGGTTGGAGGAGAATGGGCTGGTTCAGGCCTGCTAAGGTGAGGTGAGGCTGCACCAGGTTGCATTTTGAACATGGAGCCAACAAGACTTTCCTGGTGTAGAGTTTTGCAGGTATGAGAGAAAACGTCAGGGATAATGAGAAATTTGGACCTGACCCCTCTGGAAGGATGGTGCTTCTGTTTGGTAAAATGGGAACGTCAGACCAGGCGCAGTGGCTCACGCCTGTAATCCCAACACTTTGAGAGACAGAGGCGGACGGATCACGAGGTCAGGAGATCAAGACCATCCTGGGGCCTGGCGTGGTGGCTCAAGCCTGTCATCCCAGCACTTTGGGAGGCCGAGACGGGCAGATCACGAGGTCAGGAGATCGAGACCATCCTGGCTAACACGGTGAAACCCCGTCTCTACTAAACAATACAAAAAACTAGCCGGGCGAGGTGGCGGGCGCCTGTAGTCCCAGCTACTCGGGAGGCTGAGGCAGGAGAATGGCATAAACCCGGGAGGTGGAGCTTGCAGTGAGCTGAGATCCGGCCACTGCACCCCAGCCTGGGCGACAGAGCGAGACTCCGTCTCAAAAAAAAAAAAAAAAAAAAAAAAAGACCATCCTGGCTAACACAGTGAAACCCCGTCTCTACTAAAAATACAAAAAATTAGCCCCGTGTGGTGGCGGGCCCTTGTAGTCCCAGCTACTCAGGAGGCTGAGGCAGGAGAATGGTGTGAACCTGGGAGGCGGAGCTTGCTGTGAGCCGAGATGGCGCCACTGCACTCCAGCCTGGGCGACAGAGCGAGACTCTGTCTCAAAAAAAAAAAAAAAAAAAAAAAAAAAAAAATTAGCTGGGCATGGTGGCACATGCTTGTAATCCCAGTTACTCAGGAGGCTGAGGCAGGAGAATTGCTCAGACCCAGGAGGTGGAGGTTGCAGTGAGCCGAGATCATACTACTGCACTCCAGCTTGCATGACAGAGTGAGACTTTGTCTGAAAAAAAAAAAAAGGAATGGCAGCAGGAGGTACAGGTTGGGGAGAAAGTGAGGAGCTCAGGTTCAGCTGTGTCTCCTGAAGTGGGCAGATCACCTGAGGTCGGGAGTTCCATACCAGCCTGGCCAACATGGTGAAACCCCTATCTCTACTAAAAATACAGAAATTATCTGGACATGGTGGCTCACGCCTATAGTCCCAGCTAATTGGGAGGCTGAGGCAGGAGAATTGCTTGAGCGTGGGAGGCATAGGTTGTGGTGAGCCGAGATCACGCCACCGCATGCATTCCAGCCTGGGCAGCAGAATGAGATGCTGCCTCAAAAAAAAAAAAAAAAAAAAAAAAAGGCTGGGGTAGTGCTTAGGTCAGAAGTTGGAGACCAGCCTGGCCAACATGGTGAAATCCCGTCTCTACAAAAAATACAAAAAAATTAGCTGGGTGTGGTGGTGGGCACCTGTAGTCCCAGTTACTCAAGAGGCTGAGGCAGAAGAATCGCTTGAACCCGGGAGGCGGAGGTTGTAGTGAGCTGAGATCGCGCCACTGCACTCCAGCCTGGGCAACAAGAGCAAAACTCCATCTGAAAAAAAAAAAAGAAAAAAAATAATAATATAAGAGGTTATCGGCATATTTATGAAAGGGCTTTGAAAATCCACACTGCTGTTCAAATTTGCTAGTATCTTTGACACTAGTTAAACATCAAAACATTTAATTCCAGCCGGGCGTGGTGGCTCACGCCTGTAATCCCAGCATTCTGGGAAACCGAGGTGGGCAGATCACCTGAGGTCAAGAGTTTGACACCAGGCCGGGCGCGGTTCCTCAAGCCTGTATTCCCAGCACTTTGGGAGGCCGAGACAGGCGGATCACGAGGTCAGGAGATGGAGACCATCCTGACTAACCTGGTGAAACCCCGTCTCTTCTAAAAAATACAAAAAACTAGCCGGGCGAGGTGGCGGGCGCCTGTAGTCCCAGCTACTCGGGAGACTGAGGCAGGAGCATGGCGTGAACCCGGGAGGCGCAGCTTGCAGTGAGCTGAGATCCGGCCACTGCACTCCAGCCTGGGCGATAGATCGATACTTCATCTCAAAAAAAAGGAAAAAAAAAGCCAAGCTTTCCCCATAGCAGAAGAAAGACTGGGGGAGGTTAGGTAGTTCCGGCCGCAGTAGAGAATGTCAGTATCTCTTAAGATCCTCTAGAGGGAGCCGGGAGCTGGGACGCGGGTCCATCCTCGTATCCCACCTCTTCCTGGTATCCCCTGTTCCCCAAGCAGGACCGGCCTGGGTGGAAAAGGTGGTGGGGTCAGCAGGGGTGGTCTCTGTCTTTGGAACTTGAAAGCCCTGTCTACTCTTCCAGAGTTGGGGACTTGGAGGAGAGGGGTGCCAAATTAGCACAGGGGCTGGCAAACATTTTCTTAAAGAGCCATGTAGGCCGGGCGCGGAGGCTCAAGCCTGTAATCCCAGCACTTTGGGAGGCCGAGACGGGCGGATCACGAGGTCAGGAGATCGAGACCATCCTGGCTAACACGGTGAAACCCTGTCTCTACTAAAAAGTGCAAAAAACTAGCCGGTCGAGGTGGCGGGCGCCTGTAGTCCCAGCTACCTACTTGGGAGGCTGAGGCAGGAGAATGGCGTAAACCCGGGAGGCGGAGGTTGCAGTGAGATGAGATCCGACCACTGCACTCCAGCCTGGGCGACAGAGCAAGACTCTGTCTCAAAAAAAAAAAAAAAAAAAAAAAAAAGACCAGCCTGGGCAACATGGCGAAACCCAGTCTCTACTAAAAATACAAAAATTGGCCAGGCATGGTGACGTGGGGGCCTGTAATCCCAGCTACTCAGGAGGCTGAGGCAGGAGAATCACTTGAACCCAGGAGGTGGAGGTTGCAGCGAGCTGAGATCATGGCCCTGCACTCCAGCCTGTGCGAGAGAGCAAGACTCTATCTCAAAACAACAACAACAACAACAACAACAAAAAACAAAACACAGACACACATACACACAACCACCCAGCTTAAACTGTCTCTGTTGCAACTCCTGAAATCTGCTCTTGCAGTTTGCAAGAGGCCTTAGATAACCTGTAAGCAACTGGGCATGGCTGTGTCCTAATACAATTTTATTTTTAGACACTGAAATCTGAATGTCACATCATTTTCTGTGAATACTACCATGAAATAATTTTTTTTTTTTTTTTTTTTTTGAGACAGAGTCTCCCTCTGTCGCCCAGGCTGGAGTGCAATGGCACGATCTCAGCTTGGAGGAAGGGGGGTACCAAATTAGCACAGGGGCTGGCAAACTTTTTTCTGAAGAGCCATGTAATAAATACACACACACTAAATAAATATACACACAGTTTAGGCTTGAACCCGGGAGGCGGAGGTTGCAGTGAGCCGAGATCACGCTGTTGCACTCCAGCCTGGGAGACAGAGCTAGGCATCATCTCCAAACAAACAAAAAACCAAAACAAGCCGGGCGCAGTGGCTCATGCCTGTAATCCCAGCACTTTGGGAGGCTGAGGCAGGCAGATCACGAGGTCAGGAGATCAAGACCATCCTGGCTAACATGGTGAAAACTTGTCTCTATTAAAAGTACAAAACAAAATTAGCTGAGCATGATGGCAGGCACCTGTAGTCCCAGCTACTAGGGAGGCTGAGGCAGGAGAATGGTGTGAACCTGGGAGGCAGAGCTTGCAGTGAGCTGAGATCACGCCACTGCACTCCAGCCTGGGCAACAGAGCGAGACTCCATTAAAAAAAAAAAGGAGAGACAAATTAGCAAATACGTGTTAAAGTACCCAATGTGTGGGGCAGTGGCTCACACCTGTAATTCCAGCACTTTGGGAGGCTAAGGCAGGTGAATCACTTGAGGTCAGGAGTTCGAGACCAGCTTGGCCAACATGGTGAAACCTTGTCTCTACTAAAAATACAAAAATTAGCTGGACTTGATGGCGGGCACCTGTAATCCCAGCTACTCAGGAGGCTTTGTCAGGGGAATTGCTTGAATCTGAGAGGTGGAGGTTGCAGTGAGCTGAGATTGTGCCACTGCACTCCATCCTGAGCAACAGAGCAAGACTCCATCTCAATCAATCAATCAATCAATCATTCAATAAAATAGAGTACCCAATGGAGAGTTCCTTTATATAACAGGAAGGCTTAAAAGAGCCTGGGTGGGCGGGGCACAGTGGCTCACGCCTGTAATCCCAGCACTTTGGGAGGCCAAGGCGGGCAGATCACGAGGTCAGGAGATTGAGACCATCATGGTTAACATGGTGAAACCCCATCTCTACTAAAAATACCAAAAAAAAAAAAAACTAGCTGGGCGTAGTGGTGCGTGCCTGTAGTCCCAGCTACTTGGGAGGCTGAGGCAGGAGGGTGGCGTGAACTCGGGAGGCGGAGTTTGCAGTGAGCTGAGATCGTGTCACTGCACTCCAACCTGGGCGACAGAGCGAGACTCCGACTCACACACATACACACAGAAAAAAAAAAATCATAAAAATATTTATTAGTGGACTGAAATGTCTTCTATCATTACTTTTTCCCTCTGGTAAATTGTAATATTTGTTTTGTTTTGTTTTTGTTTTTCCAGATGGAATTTCACTCTTGTTGCCCAGGCTGGGGTACAGTAGCACAATCTTAGCTCACCGCAAACTCTGCCTCCCGGGTTCAAGTGATTCTCCTGCCTCAGCCTCCCGAGTAGCTGGGATTACAGGCTTTACCACCACACCCAGCTAATTTTGTATTTTTAGTAGAGACGGGGTTTCTCCATGTTGGTCAGGCTGGTGTCGAACTTCCAACCTCAGGTGATCCACCTGCCTCGGCCTCCCAAAGTGCTGGGATTACAGGCATGAGCCGCTGTGCCTGACCTGCAATACTTTTTTTTTTTTTTTTTTGAGACGGAGTCTCGCTCTGTCACCCAGGCCGGAGTACAGTGGCGCGATCTCGGCTCACTGCAAGCTCCGCCTCCCAGGCTCACGCCATTCTCCTGGCTCAGCCTCCCGAGCAGCTAGGACCACAGGCACCTGCTACCATGCCCGGCTGATTTTTTGTATTTTAAGTAGAGACGGGGTTTCACTGTGTTAGCCAGGATGGTCTCCATCTCCTGACCTTGTGATTTGCCCGTCTCGGCCTCCCAAAGTGCTGGGATTACAGGCGTGAGCCACTGCGCGTGGCCAATACTTCTTTATTTGTATTACTGGCATGATTATATACACAATGTTCAATAAAATAAAAAATTTTTACTCTATTTCTTTTCTTGCCATTACTACTATTTGTTACATTTTATAATCATCACTGAAACTTTTTGTCATTTGGAGAAGGGAGTATTAAAACAGTGTTCACTGCCAGGCTCTGTGCCTCACGCCTGTAATCCCAGCACTTTGGGAGGCTGAGGCGGGCAGATCACGAGGTCAGGAGTTCAAGACCAGCCTGACCAACATGGTGAAACCCGATCTTTACTAAAAATACAAAAAGTTACCTGGTGTGGTGGCGGGCACCTGTAGTCCCAGCTACGTGGGAGGCTGAGGCAGGAGAATCGCTCAGGAGGTGGAAGTTGCAGTGAGCCGAGATCGTGCCACTGCACTCCAGCCTGAGCGACAAGAGCAAAACTCCGTCTCAAAAAAACAGAGAAGGAATGAATCCTGCCCACACCTTGATCTTGTGGACTAGATAGGGAAGCATGCGAAGGGATAATTCAGTTTCCAGGGCCTGGAGATGTGATCCTCCTCAACCCCCGCAGGCCAACCAACTCCCATAGGATGAAGCAGAGGAGACACCCCCTGCCTCTGCCCTGTTTCCTCCTCCGCCAACAGGAAGGATGCAAGCTGACTGCCTCCACAGCCAGTGGGGGCCTCCTGTCCCTCCTTTTCCAGGTGAGAGGGTCCGCGGTGACCCTTGGACCCACCAACCATAAAGCAATCATCGGGAGGAGGTGGTGGCGAGACTGGGAGGTGCAGACTGGACTGAGGGGTGTGGATAAGGAAATGAGATGGGGTAGGTACCGGCTCTCAGTACTGCCCTGCTGACAGCCTGTTCCCCTGAAACTGGGGGACTGACTTTTTTTTTTTTCCTTTTTCTTTTTGAGACAGAGTCTCACTCTGTTGCCCAGGCTGGAGTGCAATGGGGCGATCTCAGCTCACTGCAAGCTCTGCCTCCCGGTTCCAGCGATTCTCCTGCCTCAGCCTCCCAAGGAGCTGGGATTACAGGTGTGCACCACCACGCCCAGCTAATTTTTTGTATTTTTGGTAGAGATGGGGTTTCACCATGTTGGCCAGGCTAGTCTCGAACTCCTAACCTCAGGTGATCTGCTCACCTCAGCCTCCCAAAGTGCTGGGATTACAGGTGTGAGTCACCGCATCCGGCCTATTTACTTCTTCTACAGTAATGGTGTCATTCAGCATCTTCCTGTCTCGGGTGGGGAGTGTGGAATGCCTCCTTGGTCGTGTTCCCTGTTGGATCCCAGCACCCAGTACACAATAGGTACTCCATAAATAACAGTCAAAGGAATGAATGAACGAATGAATGAATGAATTCTCAAGCACAGTGTCCTCCATTCTTTAGGAAGGGCAGAGTGAGTCCCCCAAACTCATGGGATCTGGAGGTTCTGGCTCCAATGTCCTGTCTTCACCCACCCCTCTGAGAGCAGAGGCTGGAACTCCTGGGATCCACCCAGGACATCAGAGGGGAGTTGGATGCCTGGAGGGTCAGGTCCTAATCAGTGTCATCGCCCATGAGGCCGATCAGAGTCCCTCTGTGGCCTGCCAGCCTCTGGCTGGCCCCTGGCACACCCACATCACAAGCGTTATACTCACTGCCTGGCTGTATTACAAGGGAGGGAAGGGGAGGAGGGGGAGGAGAGAGGAAGGGGAGGAGGGCAAGACGGAGGAGGAGGAAGGGAGGAGGGAGAGGGGGAAGGGGAGGAGTGGGAGGAGGAGGGAGAAGAGAGGAGGGGGAGGGAAAGGAGGAGGGAGAGGAATGGGAAAAGAAGGGGAGGAGGGGTGGATGAGGAGGGGAAGTAGAAGGAGAAGGAAGGAAGCACGGATGAGGGGGAGGAAGAGGAGAAGGAGAAGAAGGAAGGGAGAAGGAAGAGGAGAAGGGGGAGAAGGGAGAGGTAGGGAGGAGGGGGAAGAGGGGAAGGTGGGGAAGAAGGGGCAGGAGGGTGAGAGACAGGAGGAGGGAGAATAGAGGAGGCAGAGGAGGAGGGAGAGAAAAAGAAGGAGGGAGAGGAGTGGGGAAGGAGGGGAGGATGAGGAAGAGGATGGGGAGGGGAAGGAGAAGAGAGAAGGGAGCAGGGAGGAGGGGGAGGAAGGAGAGGGGGAAGAGGAGAGGCAGGAGGAGGGAAAAGGCCAAGGAGGAGGGAGCAGGGCGGAGGAGGAAGGCAATAGGAACAGAGTGGCGAGGGAGGAGGCAGAGGAGGGGGAGGAGGGGGAGCTGCTGCCACCTGGACGCCCTCACTTGTTCCACCGGGAACTGGCCCACAAGGGAGGTGATCGAGGACCCCGGGGCAAGTCCCCCCCACCTCCCATCTGGAGCAGGGGACTGGGTGTTGTCACCTCTTCTGCCTGACTCATGTGATGGCCAAGTGAGTCATATCCCCTTATCAGCTCCTCTGTCCTCCTGTGCAGACTGGGGACTGTCCTTAACGGTCAGAGCTGTGCAGAGGCCAAAGGGCTAAGGCAACCGGGAAGGGACAGCCGGGCATCCGCTTGGCGTCACGGAACTGCAGCGAGACAGATTTCTTTTTTTTTGAGACAGAGTCTTGCTCTGTCGTCAGGCTGGAGTACAAAGGCAAAATCTCAGCTCACTGCAACCTCCGCCTCCCGGGCTCAAGCGATTCTCCTGCCTCAGCCTCCCTGTAGCTGGATTACAGGCATGTGCCACCATGCCCAGCTAATTTTGTATTTTTAGTAGAGACAGGGTTTCACCACGTTGGCCAGGCTGGTCTCGAACTCCTGGCCTCAGGCAATCTGCCCGCCTCGGCTTCCCAAAGTGCTGGGATTACAGGCGTGAGTCACCTCACCAGGCTGGAAGTCCCTTTTTAGCACTTTCCATGGGAATGCTCCCAAGTGTGGTTGGTCCTTTATCCCTGGCTTTACACATGAGGAAACTGAGGCAAGGGGAAGCAGTCGTTTGCCCACAGTCACAGGGGGGCAAGTGGCAGAGCCAGGATTCTGTCCAATAGACCAGATAGACTTTTTTTTCTTTTCTGAGACGGAGTCTCACTCTGTCACCCAGGCTGGAGTGCAGTGGTGCAATCTGCGCTCACTGCAACCTCCACCTCCCGGGTTCAAGCGATTCTCCTGCTTTAGCCTCTTGAGTTGCTGGGATTACAGGCGCAGGCCACCACGCCTGGCTAATTTTTGTATTTTTAGTACAGACAAGTTTTCACCATGTTGGCCAGGCTGGTCTTGAACTCCTGACCTCAGGTCATCCGTCTGCCTCGGCCTCCCAAAGTGCTGGAATTACAGGCATGAGCCCCTGTGCCCAGCTAATTTTTGTATTTTTAGTAGAGATGGATTTTCACCATGTCGGTCAGGCTGGTCTCAAACTCCTCACCTCAGGTAGATCACCTCAGCCTTCCAAAGTGCTGGGATTACAAGTGTGAGCCACCTTGCCCGGCTCACATAGACTTTTTTTTTTTTTTTTTTTGAAACGGAGTCTCACTCTGTCTCCCAGGCTGGAGTGCAGTGGCCTGATCTCCGCTCACTGCAAGCTCTGCTGCCACCCAGGTTCACATCATTCTCCTGCCTCAGCCTCCCTAGAAGCTGGGACTACAGGCGCCTGCCACCACGCCCGGCTAATTTTTTTGTATTTTCAGTAGAGATGTGGTTTCACCGTGTTCGCCAGGATGATCTCGATTTCCTGACCTCGTGATCCGCCCGCCTTGGCCTCCCAAAGTGCTGGGATTACAGGCTTGAGCCACCACGCCCGGCCTCACATAGACTTTTATTTATTCACTTATTTATTGTTTATCTCCACCTTCCTGAGGTATCCTCTTAAGTTTTCCAGCAGCTATATTTTAAAAGTTCCGGGCAAAATTAAATTTCACTTAAAAAATATATTTGGGTTCCAGCCTCGCCAACATGGTGAAACCCCGTCTCTGCTAAAGATACAAAAATTAGCCGGGTATGGTTGTAGGCACCTGTAATCCCAGCTATTTGGGAGGCTGAGGCAGGAGAATTGCTGGAACCGGGGAGGTAGAGGTTGTAGTGAGCCGAGATCACGCCATTGCACCCCAGCCTGGGTGACAGAGCAAGGCTCCATCTCAAAAAACAAAAACAAAAACAAAAACAAAAACAAAACCCAAAATGTAAATAATGATAAACTATTCCTTGTTTGATGACATCGTATTTTTTGCGCAATGGGAAACTCCTGTGGTTCTGGGCCAGCACGCTGTTGTATGCTCTGCTGGGTGGGTTTATGAGAACTGACAACAGTATGCAAACACATTAGGCAATGCAAGGCTTTATCCATGGACGTGTTCCATTGTCAAGCTTTTATTGACTTTACCCACTTGGTTCAAAACATGGGAGGGGCCGGGTGTGGTGGCTCACACCTGTAATCCCAGCACTTTAGGAGGCCGAGGCAGGCAGATCACCTCAGGTCGGGAGTTCGAGACCAGCCTGATCAACATGGTGAAATCCCGTCTCTACTAAAAACACAAAATTAGCTGGGCGTGGTGGCAGCCACCTGTAATCCCAGCTACTCAGGAGGCTGAGGCAAGAGGATTGCTTGAACCCGGGAGGCAGAGGTTGCAGTCAGCCGAGATCGCAGCCATTGTACTCCAGCCTGGGCAACAAGAGCGAAACTCAGTATCAAAAAAAAAAAAAAAAAAGAAGGGGCCCAGCATGGTGGCTCATGCCTGTAATTCCAGCACTTTGGGAGGCTGAGGTCTGAGGATCACTTGAGCCTAGGAGTTTGAGAGCAACCTGGGCAACATGAGGAAACCTCATCTCCACACACACAAAATACAAAATAGCCAAGCATGGTGCCACGCACCTGTAGCTTCAGCTACTTGGGAGGTTGAGGTCGGAGGATCACTTAAGCCTGGCAGGCAAAAGTTTCAGTGAGCCGAGATGGTGCCACTGCACTCCAGCCTGGGTGACAGAGTGAGACCTTGTCTCAAAACAAACAAACAAACAATGATGTGTTAGCAATAAAGTGACAGTCTACAGAGGGAACATGTACTTAAACACATTGCTGGAAATGACTGTAGGAGTTTTACTTTAGATTCCGAGTTATTGTTGCTTTGAGATATGTAGTCGTGTTCAGTGGATAAAATGCTATGAGGTCAATGGCAGTGAAAAGTCCTTCTGTCCCCACAAGTGCTTCTCCCTCCCCCTCCCTCTCCTTCTCCTTCTCTTTCTCCTTTTCCTTCTCCTTCTTCTTCTTTTTTGACAGAATCTTTCTCTGTCCCAGGCTGGAGTTTAGTGGCATGATCTCGGCTCACTGCAACCTCCACCTCCTGGGTGCAAGTGATTCTCCAGCCTCAGCCTCCTGAGTAGCTGGCATTACGGGCGCGTGGCACCACGCCCAGCTAATTTTTGTATTTTTTAGTGACTGGGTTTCGCCACGTTGGGCAGGCTGGTCTCAAACTCCTGACCTCAGGTGATCTGCCCACCTCGGCCTCCCAGAGTGTTGGGATGACAGGCGTGAGCCACCATGCGGGGCCAAATGTGTATTCTTATCCTCCCTGTTCACGGATACCTGAAATCCCTTCATTGAGGTGTACAAAAGGCTTCTAAAGTTCATGATAATAAGTATTGTTGGCCGGGCGCGGTGGCTCAAGCCTGTAATCCCAGCACTTTGGGAGGCCGAGACGGGCGGATCACGAGGTCAGGCGATCAAGACCATCCTGGCTAACATGGTGAAACCCCGTCTCCACTAAAAAATACAAAAAACTAGCCGGGCGAGGTGGCGGGCGCCTGTAGTCCCGGCTACTCGGGAGGCTGAGGCAGGAGAATGGCGTGAACCCGGGAGGCGGAGCTTGCCGTGAGCCGAGATCCGGCCACTGCACTCCAGCCTGGGTGACAGAGCGAGACTCCGTTTCAAAAAAAAAATTGTTATTTTTGAGACAGAGTCTCACTCTGTGGCCCAGGCTGGAGTGCAATGGTGCAATCACAGCTCATCGTAGCCTCAACCGCCCAGGCTCAAGCGATCCTCCTGCCTCAGCCTCCCAAGTAGCTGGGACTACAGGTGCCCACGACCACATCTGGCTAATTTTTGTATTTTTAGTAGAGACGCGGTTTCCTCACATTGGCCGGGCCGCCCGGCTAATGTTTTAACTTTTTTGTAGATATGGGGTCTTGCTCTGTTGCCCAGGCTGATCTGGAACTCCAGGGCTCGAGCAGTCTTCCCGCCTCAGCCTCCCAAAGGACTTGGATTACAGGCATGTGCTGCCGTGTCCAGCTCCAGCAGATCTTGATAAGAGAAGGGGGAGGGATCTCTCTCGAGGGCGCTAGGGCTCTCAAGAGTCATAAACGGGGTGAGGAGAGGCGGAGAGGAGTCCAGAAGTCAAACTTCACCTACTTGATCCACCCACTGTGACGGCCCTGGAAAAAAACCTCCATGGCAAATGCTGAATAAATATTATGACTGGGATCGCTAAAGCCAAAGCCAAGGCAAACAAAGCCCCTAAAATCCAACACAGAGCGGTTTAAAAGGAAATCAGAAAAATGCAGAGGTCGAGGGTGAGATAATTCTGGCAGCACCCAGAGAGGGACAGGTACTGTTGTTGGGGTCTCTCCTTGGGCCCCGTGGACCTTGGGGACCCGGATCGTTCAATGGGGTGGGGCCATCCTGGGCACTGCAGGTTGCTGAGCAGTGTCCCTGGCCTCCACCCACCCCACACCAGGGCCACCTCCCTTTTTTGTAACAACCACAGATGTCCCCAGACATCAACCAGTGTCCTGGGGACGGGGGCGTAAAATCACCCTGGGTGAGTTGCTGCCCTGGATTAGGGGATTCCATGGGCCCCCAAGAGACTGCATCCCGTGATCCTCTGCTCTGCTGAGGTCCCAGGAGGCTGCACACATTGAAATCCATGCCCTGAGTGGGGAGGGAGGAGGAGGTGAATCCCAGGAAATGGGATCCCCCGGGTTTATACCCTCTGCCTCATCAGGAGTTTATTCTGGTGTCTGATGTGAGCGGGGATCCCACTCAATTTTTTTCCAAATAGTTAATGCAGTCCTTCTCCCCCTGGACCCCGTGGCTGTGGGGTGGGATTGGTCTCTGGGGTGGGGCCGTCCTGGGCACTACAGGGTGCTAAACGGCATCTCTGACTTCCACCCATTCTATGCCAGGAGTACCTCACACTCATGACAACCACAAATGTCCCAGACATTGCACAGTGAGTGTCCTGAGCTTCAGCCCGGGAGGTTGAGGCTGAAGTGAGTTTTAATCACACCACTGCACTCCAGCCTGCCCTGGTGGAGGACAACTGCAGTAATATGAGTTAGTGTTAGATAAAGGAATCATATCGGGCATGGCATATGGTAGCCCCTTACTGAATTTTGGTTTCCTGAATACATATGAGTGATCCATTGAAAATTATAAACCAGGCCTGAGCCTCAGTTTTGTCAACTCTCCAATGGGACCAAGAAGAGCTCATAGCAAGTCTCAAGGGACAAAGGTCACCCAGAGGCCAGGTATCTCCAGCCAGGGCTCTGCCTGGCCTGCTGGGACTGCTTAATCAATAGAGTAAATCATTACTGATCTGCTGTTCCCCACATCTAGGAGGGGCACCCTGGAACCTGGGACCCCGTAACCTCATGCACTTTTATGGAATATCTACAGGCCGGGCGTGGTGGCTCACGTCTGTAATCCCAACACTTTGGGAGGCCGAGGAGGGTGGATTACTTGAGGTCAGGAGTTTGAGACCAGCCTGGCCAACATGGTGAAATCCCATCTCTACCAAAAATACAAAAATTAGCTGGGTGTGGTGGTGTGGGCCTGTAATCCCAGCTACTCGGGAGGCTGAGGCAGAAGAATCACCTGAACCCAGGAGGTGGAGGTTGCAGTGAGCCAAGATTGTGCTACTGCATTCCAGCCTGGGCGACAGAGCTAGACTCTGTCTCAAGAAAGAAAAGAAACAGAGAAAGAGAGACAAGAAGGAAGGAAGGAAGGAGGGAGGGAGGGAGGGAAGGAAGGGAAGGAGGGAGGGAGGGAGGAAGGAAGGAAGGAACAGAGGGAGGGAGGAAGGGAGGGAGGGAAGGAAGGAAGGAAGGAAGGAAGGAAGAAAGGGAGGGAGGGAGGGAGGAAGGAACAGGGAGGGAGGGAAGGGAGGAAGGAAGGGAGGGAGGGAGGAAGGAGGAAGGAAGGAAGGGAGGGAGGGAGGGAGGGAGGAAGGAAGGAACAGGGAGGGAGGAAGGGAGGGAGGGAGGGAAGGAAGGAAGGAGGAAGGAAGGAAGGGAGGGAAGGAGGAAGGAAGGAAGGGAGGGAGGGAGGAAGGAAGGAACAGAGGGAGGGAGGGAAGGGAGGAAGGAAGGGAGGGAGGGAGGAAGGAGGAAGGAAGGAAGGAAGGGAGGGAGGGAGGAAGGAAGGGAGGGAGGCAGGGAAGGAAGGAAGGAAGGAAGGAGGAAGGAAGGAAGGGAGGGAGGGAGGAAGGAAGGAAGGGAGGAAGGGAAGGAAGGAAGGAAGGAAGGAAGGAAGGAAGGAAGGAGGAAGGAAGGGAGGGAGGGAGGGAGGGAGGGAGGGAGGGAAGGAAACCAGGATGTAAATGTTTTTAGAGCAAGAAGGGCACATAAATCCCAACCTAGCGCATGGCATTTTGTCCAGCAAACAGAGAGCTTGATTTAGTCACCTATTTGCTAAACTTCCAACAGTGATGTTTAGCACAAACCAGACTCCTTGCCACAACCCACAGGGCTGTGCACGACCTGCCCCATCCCCTCCTTGCCTTCCCCTCCTCCCTCTCTTCCTCTCCTCACTCTGCTTCAGCCACAGGGACCTTGTCGCTGTTCCTCCAATGCACGAGGCATGGACTTGCCCCAGGGCCTTTGCACAAACCGTGCCTCTGCCTGGGACACCTTCCCCTAGATCTCCCCAGGGCCAGTTCCATCTTATTCTTCAGGGCTGCACTGAACATGCCTTTTTTTTTTTTTTTTTTTTTGAGACAAAGTCTCACTGTCGCCCAGGTTGGAGTGCAGTGGCATGATCTCAGTTCGCTGCAACCTCCGCCTCCTGGGTTCAAGTGATCCTCCTGCCTCAGCCTCCCTAGTACTGGGATTACAGGCACGTGCTGCCACGCCCGGCTAATTTTTGTATTTTTAGTAGAGATGGGGTTTCACCATGTTGGCCAGGCTGGTCTCGGACTCTTGACCTCAGGTGATCCACCCACCTTGGCCTCCCAAAGTGCTGGCATTACAAATGTGAGCCACCACACCTGGCCTAACATGTCATCCACTAAAGGGGAACTTTGTCTGGGCACAGTGGCTCACACCTGTAAACGCAGCACTTTGGGAGGCTGAGGCAGATGGATCATTTGAGCCCAGGAGTTTGAGACCACACTGGCCAACACAGTGAGACCCCATCTCTATAAAAAACCAAAATTAGCCAGATGTGGTGGTGCACGCCTGTAGTCCTAGCTACTTGGGAGGCTGAGGTGGGAGGATCACTTAAACCCACGAGTTGGAGGCTGCAGTGAGCTATGATCGTGCCACTGCACTCCAGCCTGGGTGATAGAGTGAGACCCTGTCCCCCACCACCACCAAAAAAAGAAGCAGGGCTCCTCTCTCTTGGTGGGGGGTGGAGGGGAGGTCAGAGACAGCCTCTCAGCCACCTGGGCTGATTCACAAATATCGAACATTCACGAAAATGTCAATACAGTGACCTAGAGCCAGAGGGGAAGAGGGAGGGTACGAGAGGAGAGTTCCAGGCAGAGGGGCCAGCAGGTGCAAAGGCTCTAAGCAGGGACCAGTTTGGCTCCATAAATATTTGTTGACTCAATGAACGATAGAAGATTCTAGAGAGAATTGATTGCACAGAATCGGCCATGGGGACTCGGAGGCGGAGTCCAAGCTGGTCTCGGAGGGGGCTGGGGGCTGGAGGTTGGCAGGTGGGGTGAAGGATGGGAGCTACTGGCAGGAAAACGGACTTCAGTGAAGATCTGGGCTGGTCCTCTTGGTTTGTTTCTGTCCAGGGAGTGGACGGGGCCCATGTAAGGGCCCTGGGCTATCCCAGAACCCATCTAGGAATTCTGAAGAGAAAAGGTTCCGTTAACTGGCCGGGTGCGGTGGCTCACGCCTGTAATCCCCACACTTTGGGAGACCGAGGTGGGCCGATCATGATGTCAGGAGTTCAAGCCCAGCCTGGCCAACATGGTGAAACCCCGTTTCTACTAAAAATACAAAAGTTAGCCGGTCGTGGTGGCAGGGACCTGTAGTCCCAGCTACTCGGGAGGCGGAGGCTGGAGAATCACCTGAACCAAAGAGGCGGAGGTTGCAGTGAGCCGAGATGAGATGGTGCCACTGCACTCCAGCTTGGGCCACAGAGCGAGACTCCGTCTCAAAAAAGAAAGAAAAAAAGAAAAAGTCCTCGTAAGTGGGGGAGAGGTCACGGCAGAGCTGAGGTACCCCAGACTTCGACCTTTGCCCACTGAGGGCTGGAAAACCACCAAACACCCAGATAACGGTCTTCCCTCCCCTGCCCCCGCCTGTCCGTGTGTCACTGGCTCTCAACCCTGTCTCTCCACACTGTCCACCAATCAGCACCTGGAGGCGGGCTGGGAGCTGCCTAGGGCTGCTTCAGCATCTTTTGGGAGTGGTGACAGAGCCACAGAGGGCTGTGAGCTTGCCCGGCCCCGGGTAACGCTGGCAGTGGGTGGGCCTCCAGCTTGGAGCAGAGACCCCCGCCCAAGCATCTGCAGACAGAGCTGGATGGACCCATGAATATGGATTTAGCTTCTGGAAAGGTGAGCCCTGCTAGGTCCTCAGCGAGAGTGGGAGTCTAGGCTGGGAAAGCCTCCCCAAGCTGCCAGAGCTGCAAGAAACCCCATCTCTACCCCCATTGTACAGATGGGAAGACTGAGGCCCAGAGAAAGGATGCAATGAGCAAAACTGTGTGTCTTTGCCCTGGGGCTGCCCTTGTCTTTCTTCCAAGTGCCCCTGCCTCCCAGGAGTGGGCACTTGGGGAGGCTGTGAAGGCCTGAGAGGCAAGCGGCATCTCTAGCTAGGGCCTCTCCCCAGCACTTTTTATTTTATTTTATTTTATTTTTATTTTTATTTTTATTTTTATTTTTTGAGATGGAGTCTCCCTGTCGCCCAGGCTAGAATGCAATGACATGATCTCAGCTCACTGCAACCTCCACCTCCCAGGTTCAAGAGATCTTCCTGCCTCAGCCTCCCAAGTACTGGGAGTACAGGTGTGCACCACCACGCCCGGCTAATTTTTGTACTTTTCATAGAGAGAGGGTTTCACCATGTTGGCCAGGCTGGTCTCAAACTCCTGACCTCAGGTGATCTGCCCACCTCGGCTTCTCAAAGTGCTGGGATTACAGACATGAGCCACCATGCCTGGCATACTTTTTTGTTTTTTGAAACAAGGTCTTGCTCTATGACCCAGGTTGGAGTACAGTGGGGCGGCCATAGTTCACTGCAGCCTCAACCTCGTGGGTTCAAGGGATCCTCCTACCTCAGTCTCCCCAGTGGCTGGGACGACAAGTGTGTGCCACCATAGCCAGCTAATTTTTTAAAATTATTTTTAGTAGGGATAGGGGTCTCTCTATCTTGCGCAGGCTGGTCTTGAACTCCTGGGCTCAAGTGATCCTCCTGCCCTGGCCTCCCAAAGTGCTGAGATTACAGGTGTGAGCCACCACATCCAGCCTCTCCAGCACTTTAAAAGAAATTGGCTCTCACACCGTGGAATTCTCTCTATCAACCTCAAAGTCCAGATTTGGAAGGGGAGTCCTAGCGAGGGGCAGTGGCTGGCCCAACCTGGAGGCAGAGCGGCCACTGAACTCGAGCTGGAAGGAGCTGCGGTTGTGCGCACATGGGAGGTGGGGAGGAGAGGGGCTACGTGTGACCCTCACACCTGTTCCTCGCACCCCAGATGGCTTGTTCTGCCTGCCCCATGGACCCCATCGACAGCTTTGAACTCCTGGATCTCCTGTTTGACCGGCAGGACGGCATCCTGAGACACGTGGAGCTGGGCGACGACTGGGGCCACGGCAAGGACCAGGTGAGGAGCCCACTGCAGTTGCCCCGGGGCCACAGAGCTCCAGGCGGTCCCACTGAGGCCCCACGAAGGTCCTAGACCTACCAGAGCCCAGCCAGAGCTCTGCTCGGCTCTACAGTGCACTAATGGGTCACGGTGTATGATTTTAGCCAAGCACATCATTTTGCAGATAGCATCAGCTCCTTCTTACGGGTGGGGAAGTGGAGGCCCAGAGCAGGGTGGAAACTCATCCAAAGTCACACAGCAATTTGGAGTTAGGTTCATACTCAAACTTGGGGCACCTCCCTGGCTGGGTTCGGTTCTCTTCTCCTTCCTCTCCTTCCTTTCTCTCTTTTTTATCTTTCTTTTCTCTCTCTCTCTCCTTCCTTCCTTCCTCTCTTTCTTTTTTCTTTCTTTTCTCTCTCTCCTTCCTCTCCTTCCTTTCTCTCTTTCTTTTTTATCTTTCTTTTCTCTCTCTCTCCTTCCTTCCTCTTTTTTCTTTCTTTTCTCTCTCTCCTTCCTTCCTTCTTTCCTTCCTTTTTTCCTTCCTTCCTCTCTTTCTTTTTTCTTTCTTTTCTCTCTCCTTCCTTCCTTCCTTCTTTCCTTCCTTTCTCTCTCTTTCTTTTACTCTCTTTCTTTTTCTTTTTTTTTATTATTTTTTTTATTTTTATTTTTTTGAGACGGAGTCTCGCTCTGTCGCCCAGGCTGGAGTGCAGTGGCGCAATCTCGGCTCACTGCAAGCTCCGCCTCCCGGGTTCACGCCATTCTCCTACCTCAGCCTCCCGAGTAGCTGGGACTACAGGCGCCCGCCACTGCGCCCGGCTAATTTTTTTCTATTTTTTAGTAGAGACAGGGTTTCACCATGGTCTCGATCTCCTGACCTTGTGATCCACCCGCCTCGGCCTCCCAAAGTGCTGGGATTACAGGCGTGAGCCACCGCGCCCGGCCTTCTTTTTTTTTTTTTTTTTTCGAGACAGAGTTTATCTCTTGTTCCCTGGGCTGGAGTGCAATGGCGCGATCTTGGCTCACTGCAACCTCCACTTCCCAGGTTCAAGCGATTCTCCTACCTTCAACCTCCTGAGTAGCTGGGATTACAGGCACCTGCCACCATGCCCGGCTAATTTTTTGTATTTTTAGTAGAGATGGTGTTTCACCATGTTGGCCAGGCTGGTCTCAAACTCCTGACCTCTCAGGTGATCTGCCTGCCTAGGCCTCCCAAAGTGTGGGGATTACAGGGGTGAGCCACTGCACCCAGCCCTTTTCTCTCTTTCTTTCTCTCTCTCTCTTTTTTTTCTTTCTCTCTCTCTGTCTCCCCCTCTCCCTCCCTTCCTCCCTTCCTTCCTCTCTCTCTTTCCCTCTCCCTCTCTCTCTCTCTCCCCCTTTCCCTTCCTCCCTTCCTTCCTGTCTCTCTCTCTTTCCCTCTCTCTCTCTCCCCCTCCCTCCCTTCCTCCCTTCCTTCCTGTCTCTCTCTCTTTCTCTCTCTCTCTCTCTCTCTCTCCCCCTCCCTCCCTTCCTCCCTTCCTTCCTCTCTCTCTCTCTTTCTTTCTTAGACAGAGTTTCACTCTTGTTTTGCCCAGACTAGAGTGCAGTGGCGCAATCTCGGCTCACCACAACCCCCGCCTCCCAGGTTCAAGCGATTCTCCTGCCTCAGCTTCCCGAGTAGCTGGGATTACAGGGATGCACCACCACGCCTGGCTAATTTTGTATTTTTAGTAGAGACAGGGTTTCTCCATGTTGGTCAGGCTGGTCTCAAACTCCCGACCTCAGGTGATCTGCCTGCCTTGGCCTCCCAAATTGCTGGGATTACAGGCGTGAGCCACCGTGCCTGGCCCTTTTGTTCTTTTTTTTTTTTTTTTTTGAGATGGAGTCTTGTTCTGTCACCTGGGGTGGAATGCGGTGGTGTGATCTCGGCTCACTGCAGCCTCCATCTTATAGGTTCAAGTGATTCTCCTTCCTCAGACTCCCAAGTAGCTGGGACTACAGACACCCACCACCACGCCCAGCTAATTTTTGTATTTTTAGTAGAAATGGGGTTTCATCATGTTGGCCAGGCTGATCTTGAACTCCTGGCCTCAAGTGATCCACCCTCCTCAGCCTCCCAAAGTGCTGGGATTATAGGCAGGAGCCACTGTACCTGGCCCTGGCTGGGTTTTTTACGCTATGTTACTGTGTTTGAGCCTCAATAGCCCCAGGAGGAAGAAGCATTAATTCCATCTTGGAGAAAGGAAGGACACCTAAGGCCCAAAGAGGGTCACTGGTTTGCCTGGGGCCAGACAGCAATCTAGAAAGAGTGTGCACCTTCTAATTTCTATCCCTCCCTGTCCACCCCAGCAGGTCCAGCCAAACCCCGACCCTGACGACTTCCTCAGCTCCATCCTGGGCTCCGGAGACTCACTGCCCAGCTCCCCACTCTGGTCCCCCGAAGGCAGTGACAGTGGCATCTCTGAAGACCTCCCCTCCGACCCCCAGGACACCCCTCCACGCAGCGGACCGGCCGCCTCCCCAGCCGGCTGCCATCCTGCCCAGCCTGGCAAGGGGCCCTGCCTCTCCTATCATCCTAGCAACTCTTGCCCCACCACACCCCCAGGGCCAGTGATCCAAGTGCCTGAAGCCTCTGTGACCATAGACCTGGGTGAGTTCTGTTGTATGTCTGCCCACCACCCTCACGTCGTTCCAGGCCCTTCTTGTAAGTGAGGAAACGGAGGCCCAGAGAGGGTTGGCATCTTGTCCAAGGTCACACAACAATTTGGAGTTGGGCCTGAACTCAAACTCAGGACACGTGTCTCCCTTGGTTAGGTGTTTCCATGTTTTCATGTGGATGCTATTGGGAGCCCATTTTCCAGATCGTGAAACTGAGTCCTATTGGGTTGAGCAATGAGATAAAACCACAGAGCTAGGATGCAACCCCGGCGGGTGGCTCAGGCACCAGGCATGGCGCTGACAAGCACAGCCCGAAGTCAGGATCTTGCCTTCTACGTGTCTGTACCCCATGCCTGGTTCCTAGTAGGTTTTTTTTTTTTTTTTTGAGACAGAGTCTCACTCTGTCACCCAGGCTGGAGTAAAGTGGTGCAATCTCTGCTCACTGCAACCTCCGCCTTCCAGGTTCAAGCAATTCACCTGCCTCAGCCTCCTGAGTAGGTGGGATTACAAGCATGTGCCACCATGCCCAGGTAATTTTTATTTTTATTTATTTATTTATTTAATTTTTTTTTTTTTTTTTTTTTTTTTTTGAGACAGAGTCTTGCTCTGTCGCCCAGGCTGGAGTGCAGCGGTGTGATCCTGGCTCACCGCAAGCTCCGCCTCCCTGGTTCATGCCATTCTCCTGCCTCAGCCTCCCGAGTAGCTGGGACTACAGGCGCCCGTCACCACGCCCGGCTAATTTTTTGTATTTTTAGTAGAGACGGGGTTTCACCGTGTTAGCCAGGATGGTCTCGATCTCCTGACCTTGTGATCCACCCGCGTTGGCCTCCCAAAGTGCTGGGATTACAGGCGTGAGCCACCGCGCCCGGCCTAATTTTTATTTTTTAGTAGAGATGAGGTTTCACCATGCTGGTCAGGCTTGTCTCAAACTCCTGAGCTCAGGTGATCTGCCTGCCTCAGCCTCCCAAAGTCTTGGGATTACAGGTGTGAGCCACGGCGCCCGGCCTGTAGATGCTCCATAAAAGTGCATGAGGTAGGCCGGGCGCGGTGGCTCAAGCCTGTAATCCCAGCACTTTGGGAGGCCGAGACGGGCGGATCACGAGATCAGGAGATCAAGACCATCCTGGCTAACACGGTGAAACCCCGTCTCTACTAAAAATACAAAAATCTAGCCGGGCGAGGTGGCGGGCGCCTGTAGTCCCAGCTACTCGGGAGGCTGAGGCAGGAGAATGGCGGGAACCCGGGAGGCGGAGCTTGCAGTGAGCTGAGATCCGGCCACTGCACTCCAGCCTGGGCGACAGAGCGAGACTCTACCTCAAAAAAAAAAAAAAAAAAAAAAAGTGCATGAGGTTACGGGGTCCCAGATTCCAGGGCGCTCCTCCTAGGCGTGAGGAACAGCAGATCGGTAATGATTTACTCTGTTGATTAAGCAGTCCCGGCAGGCCAGGCAGAGTCCTGTCTGGAGATACCTGGCCTCCGGGTGGCCTTTGTCCCTTGTGCCTTGCTATGAGCTCTTCTTGGTCCCATTGGAGAGTCGACAAAACTGAGGCTCAGGCCAGGTGTGGTGACTCACGCCTGTAATCCCAGCACTTTGGGAGGCTGAGGCAGGCGGATCACTTGAGGTTAGGACTTCACCAACATGGTGAAACCCCGTCTCTACTAAAATGCAAAAATTAGCCGGGCATGGTGGGGGGCACCTGTAGTACCAGCTACTTGGGAGGCTGAGGCAGGAGAATTGCCTGAACCTGGGAGGCAGAGGTTGCGGTGAGCTGAGATCATGCCACTGCACTCCATCCTGGGTGACAGAGCCAGATTCTGTCTCAAAACAAAAAACAAACAAACAAAATAACCAGCTGGGCACAGTGGTTCACACCTGTAATCCCAGCACTTTGGGAGTCCAAAGTGGGCAGATCACAAGGTCAAGAGATCGAGACCATCCTGGCCAACATGGTGAAACCTCTGTCTCTACTAAAAATACAAAAATTAGCTGTGTGGTGGTGGGCGCCTGTAATCCCAGCTACTCGGGAGGCTGAGGCAGGAGAATCACTTGAACCCGGGAGGCAGAGGTTGTGGTGAGCCAAGATTGCACCACTGCACTCCAGCCTGGTGACACAGTGAAATTCTGTCTCAAAAAAAAAAAAAAAACAAAACCCTGAGGCTCAGAGAGGTGAAGTCAGTTACTAAAGGTCACACAGCCCTGCCCAACCAGGATGGGAACCAAAGGTTATCTGACCCGAAGTTTGTGTGCTCAGACAGCATGCCTACTGCATGCCGGGTACCAGGAGGGGACAACCGGAGGTGAATCAGAACTCGTCCCTGCCCCTCGGGTGAGATAATGCCTGGCGGGCTGCAAATCAAACCTGTAATTCTGTGTGATAACAGCCACTCCCTTTTGAATCAGCTGGTGTCTCCTGACAATGTCCTGTGTCTTCCTCAGCCTTGTGGGACAGACAGAATCAAGCCCTGTTGAATTTGGGTCCCCACCTTTTTTTTTTTTTTTTTTTTTTTTTTGAGATGGCATCTCGCTGTGTCATCCAGGCTGGAGTGCAGTGCTGCAATCTCAGCTCACTGTAACGTCCACCACCCGGATTCAAGTGATTCTCCTGCCTCAGCCTCCCGAGCAGCTGGGATTACAGGTGCACGCCACCAGGCCCAGCTAATTTTTGTATTTTTAATAGAGACGGGGTTTCACCATGTTGGCCAGGCTGGTCTTGAACTTCTAACCTCAGATGATCCTCCTGCCTCGGCCTCCCAAAGTGCTGGGAATACAGGCGTGAGCCACCATGCCTGGCTGGGTTCCCGTCTTATAGCAGAGGGGCGACCGAACCACTAGTGAGGGCTGCCTCCTTCAACCCAGGCCATGGGGACTCCAAGCTCTGGCAAAAGTCCTACGAATGTTGAGATGAAGCATGGGAGACTTGGTGGCGGAGGTGGTTAGAGGCTGGAAGCTCAGGACTCCTCCCATCTCACACTCTCCCTGTTTCCGTCCCCAACTGCCCTGGTCAGAAATGTGGAGTCCAGGAGGAAGGACCTATGCTGAGAAACAGGCTGACCCGTTGCACGTGCCCCCACGATGCAATCTCACCGTGAAAGACCTCCTCCTTTCGGGCAGCAGCGGGGACCTGGTGAGCACCCCCACACCCTCCCATGGGGCGTTGGATCTGGGAAGGCTGCTCGGGTTCGAGGAACCTAAATATCCCCATTTCAGAGACTGGAAAACTGAATCACAGGAAGGCATGGAATTTGCCCACAGTTAGAGAACATTCCAGTCCTGGGTTCACTGTCACCTGGGCTGGGGCGTCTTTCTCTGTAGTATTTAGCAGTAACAACAGCAACAACAAAAAAAGCTAAAACTGGCCAAGTGCGGTGGTTCACACCTGTAATCCCAGCACTTTGGGAGGCCAAGGCAGGCAGATCGCTTGAGCTCAGGAGTTTGAGATCAGCCTGGGCAACATGGTGAAACCCCATCTATAGAAAAAATACAAAAATGAGCCTGGCATGGGGGCACATGCCTGTGGTCCCAGCTACTTGGGAGGCAGAGGTGGGAGGATCGCTTGAGCCCAGGAAGTCAAGGCTGCAGCGAGCTGTGATTGCACCACTGCACTCCAGCCTGGCCAACAGAGCAAGACTGTCTCAACAACAACAACAACAAAAGGAACAAAGCTAAAACTGAGGATGCACCTGCTATATGCCAAGCACTCTTCTAAATGCTTTATTTATCATCTTAAAATTTTTTTTTTGAGACACGATCTCACTCTGTTGCCCAGGCTGGAGTGCAGCGGCACAATCCTAGCTCACAGCAGCCTCAAACTCCTGGCCTCAGGCAATCCTCCTGCCTCAGACTCTCAAGTAGCTGGGACTACAGGCGTGCACCACCACACCCAGCTAATTTTTCTTGTCTTTTTTTTTTAATTTTATTTTTTGAGACAGTTCTCTCTTGTTACCCAGGCTGGAGTGCATGGTGCAATCTTGGCTCACTGCAACCTCCCTCCGCCTCCCAGGTTCAAGCGATTCTCCGGCTCAGCCTCCCAAGTAACTGAGATTACAGGCATGCGACATCAGGTCCAACTAATTTTGTTTTTTTTTTTTTTTGAGACAGAGTCTTGCTCTGTCACCTAGGCTGGAGTGCAGTGGTGCGATCTCGGTTCACTGCAAGCTCCGCCTCCCGGGTTCACACCATTCTCCTGCCTCAGCCTCCCCAGCAGCTGGGACTATAGGCGCATGCTGCCACGCCTGGCTAATTTTTTTGTATTTTTAGTAGAGACGGGGTTTCACCGTGTTAGCCGGGATGGTCTCGATCTCCTGGCCTTGTGATCCACCAGCCTCGGCCTCCCAAAGTGTTGGAATTACAGGCGTGAGTCACTGTGCCCGGCCTAATTTTGTATTTTTTAGTAGAGATGAGGTTTGAGGTTTCACCATGTTGGTCAGGCTGGTCTCAAACTCCTGACCTTAGGTGATCCACCTGCCTCAGCCTCCCAAAGTGCTGGGATTACAGCAGGCATGAGCCACTACACCCAGTTTAGACCCAGCTAATTTTTCTTTTAATTTTTTTCTGTAGATATGGGTCTTGCTATGTTTCCCAGGTTGGTCTTGAACTCCTAGCCTCAGGTGATCCTCCTGCCTTGGCCCTCCACAGTGCTGGATTATAGGCATGAGCTGCTGCACCCCGCCTGTAATCCCAGCATTTTGGGAGGCTGAAGTGGACAGACTGCTTGAGACCAGCCTGGGCAACGTAGTGAAACCCCATCTCTACAAAAAAATTCAAAAATTAGCCAAGCATGGTGGCACGCCCTGTGGTCCCAGCTACTCAGGAAGCTGAGGCTGGAGAATCGCTTGAGCCTAGGAGGCAGAGGTTGCAGTGAGCCAAGATAGCACCACTGCACTCCAGCCCAGGTGAAGTAGCAAGACCCTGTTTCAAAAATAATAATAGTAATAATAAAATTGAAAGAAGAAAGCTCTCAAAAGGGCTGGGCGCGGTGGCTCACACCTGTAATCCTGGCACTTTGGGAGGCCGAGGCGGGCAGATCACGAGGTCAGGAGATCGAGACCATCTTGGCTAACACGGTGAAACCCCGTCTCTACTAAAAATACAAAAAGTCAGCCGGGCGTGGTGGTGGGCGCCTGTTGTCCCAGCTACTCAGGAGGCTGAGGCAGGAGAATGGCGTGAACCTGGGAGTCGGAGGTTGCAGTGAGCCAAGATCGCGCCACTGCACTCCAGCCTGGGCGACAGAGCGAGACTCCGTCTCAAAAAAAAAAAAAAAAAAAAAACAAAAAACACCATTTTATGCATGAGGATATCTGTAGGACTGATTTCTGAAGGTAGAATGGCCAAGTCAAAGGACTGTGTGTTGGTTATTTTGAGTCCTGGTGCCAAAGGAGATTGTGGGGTGATCATTTTTGTTGTTGTTGTTTTGAGACGGAGTTGCTGTTGCCCAGGCTGGATCTCGGCTCACTGCAACCTGCGCCTCCCAGGTTCAAGCAATTCTCCTGCCTTAGCCTCCCAGATAGCTGGGATTACAGGCGCCCGCAACCATGCCCGGCTGACTTTTTGTCTTTTTAGTAGAGACAGGGTTTCACCATATTGGCCAGGCTGGTCTCGAACTGCTGACCTCAAGTGATCCACCTGCCTTGGCCTCCCAAAGTGCTGGGACTACAGATGTGAGCCACCTTTTTTTTTTGAGATGGAGTCTTACTCTGTCTCCCAGGCTGGAGGGCAGTGGCGTGATCTTGGTTCACTGGAACCCCCGCTTCCCAGATTCAAGCAATTCTCCTGCCTCAGCCTCCCGAGTAGCTGGGATTACAGGTGCCCGCCACCAGGCCCGGCTATTTATTTATTTATTGAGACAGAGTCTCACTCTGTCACTAGGGCTGGAGTGCAGTGTCACAGTCTCGGCTCACTGCAACCTCCGCCTTCCGGGTTCAAGCAATTCTCCTGCCTCAGCCTCCCAAGTAGCTGGGACTACAGGCACACACCACTACGCCTGGTTAACTTTTTGTATTTTTAATTGAGACGGGGTTTCACCATGTTTCACCATGTTGGCCAGGCTGGTCTCAAACTCCTGACCTCGTGATCCACCCACCTCAGCCTCCCGAGTAGCTGGGATGACAGGTGTGAGCCACCGTGCCCAGCCTGGGGAGATAGTGTTTTCGATCTGATGACTCTTTCATTTCCTGAAGGTGGTTGGTGTCCCTGTACCCGCTGTCATTCCTCTGCTTTCTTCCATAGCAACAGCATCACCTGGGGGTCTCCCACCTCCTGAGACCTGGGGCTGAGCACTGTCAGGAGCTGGTGCTCACTGAGGATGAGAAGAAGCTGCTGGCTAAAGAAGGCATCACCCTGCCCACTCAGCTGCCCCTCACTAAAGTGAGTCTGGGGGGACTTCCAGCCCCGGGTCCATCTCCCCTTCGTGCACTTACCTGCGTGTGTGTCCCACCTTTACTTATTCATTTACAGTCTTTCTGTGTCACCGAGGCTGGGGTGCAGTGGCACGATTTCAGCTCACTGCTACCTCTGCCTCCCAGGTTCCAGCGATTCTCCTGCCTCAGCCTCCTGAGTAGCTGGGACTACAGTCGCCCACCACCACGCCCGGATAATTTTTGTATTTTTAGTAGAGATGGGGTTTCACCATGTTGGCCAGGCTGGTCTTGAACTCCTGACCTCATGTGATCCTCCCGCCTCGGTCTCCCAAAGTTCTGGGCTTACAGGCATGAGCCACTGCGCTGGCTATGTGTCTCACCTTTAGAATACCCATACTAGATTGCTATGGTGTGTGTCACCAGATCCAAAACAATCAGCCAGAAACCCCATCGTAAATTCAACTCAGAGGTTAGCGATCAACATCCAGGAATGAATGGCGGACTCCAGGTGGCAGCAATTTGGGTGCAGCAAACTGTGTTTTTGGAGATAGGGTCTTGCTGTGTCTGGCTGGAGTGCAGTGGTGCCATCATAGCTCACTTCAGCCTTGACCTCCTGAGCTCAACAGATCCTCCTGCCTCAGCCTCTCAAGTAGCTGAGATGACAGGTGCACGCCTCTACACTTGGCTAATTTAAACTGTGTGTGTGTGTGTGTGTGTGTGTATGTGTGTGTGTGTGTGTGTAGAAACGGAGTCTTGTTATGTTGCCCAGGCTGGGCTGGAACTCCTGGGCTCAAGTGATTCTCCGATCTTGGTCTCCCAAAGTGTTGTGATGACAGGCGTGATCTATCATGCCTGGCCCTGCAGACATGTTTTGATTCGACTGTACTGCATTTTATACAGTTTTTAATTGCTTGATAATGTTTTTTCTGACCGGTAGATTTTACATGAGGACTCAGTGACTTGAGGCCGGGCATGATGGCACCTGTAAAGTGCTTCTCAGCCTCCCAGCTTCTCAGGAGGCTGAGGCAGGAGAATTTCCCTTGAACCCAAGAGGCAGAGGTTGCAGTGAGCCGAGATGGTGCCACTGCACTCCAGCCTGGGTGACAAGAGCGAAACTCTGTCTCAAAAACAAAAACAAAACAAAAAATCAAAAACATAAAAAAGGCCGGGCGCGGTGGCTCAAGCCTGTAATCTCAGCACTTTGGGAGGCCGAGGCGGGTGGATCACGAGGTCAGGAGATCGAGACCATCCTGGCTAACATGGTGAAACCCCGTCTCTACTAAAAAAAAAAAAATACAAAAAACTAGCCGGGTGAGGTGGCGGGCGCCTGTAGTCCCAGCTACTTGGAGGCTGAGGCCGGAGATGGCGTAAACCTGGGAGGCGGAGCTTGCAGTGAGCTGAGATCTGGCCACTGCACTCCAGCCTGGGTGACACAGCGAGACTCCGTCTCAAAAACAAAAAAAACAAAAAAAACAAACATAAACAAAACAAAACCCAGAAAACCAACTCAATGACTTGAATGGCCTCCGTTCCGTATTCTGAAACCTCCATAGGCACCAGTCAGTGGCTGGGTAGCTGCTTGGGCTCTAGCTAACTGCAGTCCCCACTCAGCCTGCTCCACTATCAATGCCTGAGTTTGATATTCTCATCTGTTTTTTTTTTTTTCTTTCGAGACAGGGTCTTACTCTGTCGCCTAGGCTGGAGTGCAGTGACGTGATCTTGGCTCACTGCAGCCTCCCCGTCTGGAGTTCAAGTGATTCTCCCACCTCAGTCTCCCTAGTACCTGGGACTACAGGTGTACCCCATTATGCCTAGCTAATTATTTATTTATTTATTTATTTATTTATTTATTTATTTATTTTTCTGAGACGGAGTTTTGCTCTTGTTGCCCAGGCTGGAGTGCGGTGGCGCGATCTTGTCTCACTACAACCTCTGCTTCCCAGGTTCAAGCGATTCTCCTGCCTCAGCCTCCCAAGTGTCTGGGATTACAGGCACCTGCTACCATGTCCAGCTAATTTTTTGTATTTTTAGTAGAGACAGGGTTTCTCCATGTTGGTCAGGCTGGTCTTGAACTCCCCACCTTAGGTAATCCGCCTACCTCAGCCTCCCAAAGTGCTGGGTTTACAGGCATGAGCCACCGTGCCCAGCCTAATTTTTTTTTTTTTTTTGAGACAGAGTCTCGCCGTGTTGCCCAGGTTGGAGTACAGTGGCATGATCTCGGCTCACTGCAACCTCTGCCTCCCAGGTTCAAGCGATTCTCCTGCCTCAGCCTCCTAAGTAGCTGGGATTACAGGTGTATGCAACCACACCTAGCCAATTTTTTTTTTTTTTTTTTTTTTTTTGTAGCAGAGATGGAGTTTCACCATGTTGTCCAGGATGGTCTCAATCTCTTGACCTTGTGATCCACCTGCCTTAACCTCCCAAAGTGCTGGGATTATAGGCGTGAGCCACTGCGCTCAGCATTTTTTTTTTTTTTTCCGTAGAAATAGGATCCTTCTATGTTGCCCAGGCTGGTCTCATATTCCTGGCCTCAAGCAATCCTCTAGCCTTGGCCTCCCAAAGTGTTAGGATTACAGGTGTGAGCCACCATGCCCGGTCCCATCTGTTTCTGTTTCTGTTGTTGTTGTTGTTGTTGTTTGTTTTGAGATAGGATCTCACTTTGTTGCCCAGGCTGGACTGCAGTGGTGCAATCTGCAGTTAGTACGCTCCTGGTCTCAAGGGATCCTCCTGCCTCAGCCTCCCAAGTAGCTGGGACTACAGGCATGTACCACCACAGCCAGCTAATTTTGTTGTTGTTGTTTTGTTTTAGTAGAGACAGGATCTTTACTAAATATTGCCCAGGCTCGTCTTGAACTCCTGGACTTAAGCGATTCTCTTGCCTTGGCCTCCCAAAATGCTGGGATTACAGCACTGTGAGCCACCGCGCCCAGCCTGACATTCCCATTTGAAGACACTTATTGGCCGGGCGCAGTGACTCATGCCTGTAATCCTAGCTCTTTGGGAGGCAAAGATGGGTGGATCACCTGAGGTCAGGAGTTTGAGACCAGCCTGGCCAACATGGTGAAACCTCGTCTCTACTAAAAATAGGCATGGTGGTGAAGGCCTGTAATCCCAGCTACTCAGCTGGAGTTGGGAGAATCACTTGAACCCGGGAGGTGGAGGTTGTAGTGAGGTTGACATCTTGCCACTGCACTCCAGCCTGGGCGACAAGAGTGAAACAAGAAAGAGAGAAAGAGAGAGAGAGATTGAGAGAGAAGGAAGGAAGGAGGGAGGGAGGGAGGGAAGGAGGGAAAAAGGGAAGGAAGGAAGAAAGGAAGGAAGGAAGGAAGGAAGGAAGGAAGGAAGGAAGGAAGGAAGGAAGGAAGGAAGGAAAAGGAAAAAAAGGAAAGCAAAGAAAGACGAAAAAGCATGTATCAATTAGTCTTGAAACACTTCCTGTCTCCAGGGAAAGGTACTGTTTCCAGAGATGGCCCCAAGGTGACACAGTGGTACCCGTGCTCAAAGTCCGGTGGGCAGTTGCCCATTTTACAGTATTGGGAGCTGGGAAGAGACCCTCAGACCCAGGCGCCTCCCAGAGACTCTGTGAGGGTTTGCGCAAAGCGTAGCTTTGAGTCATTAGGAATCTGCCTGTGGGTCCTCGGGGATGTCTCATCTGGAAAGAGGATGGGGTGAAGTTGTGGGGTAGAGGTTAGGTGAAGTGGGATCAGGACAGTGGGGACTGTCCCACTGTCCCCAAAGTGAAGACTTAAATTTTTTAATTTTATTTTTATTTATTTATTCATTTATTTATTTATTGAGATGGAGTTTCGCTCTTGTTGCCCAGGCTAGATTGCAATGGCACAATCTTGGCTCACTGCAACCTCCGCCTCCCACGTTCACACCATTCTCCTGCCTCAGCCTCCCGAGTAGCTGGGATTACAGGCACCTGCCACCGCGCCTGGCTAATTTTTGTATTTTTAGTAGAGACAGGGTTTCACCATGTTGGCCAGGCTGGTCTCGAACTCCTGACCTCATGTGGTCCGCTTGCCTCGGCCTCCCAAAGTGCTGGGATTACAGGCGAGAGCCACTGCCCCCGGCCTCCAAGTGGGGACTCGCTGCCCTGACATCCTCCTCTCCATTGCACTTGACAGTACGAGGAGCGAGTGCTGAAAAAAATCCGCCGGAAAATCCGGAACAAGCAGTCGGCCCAAGAAAGCAGGAAGAAGAAAAAGGAATATATCGACGGCCTGGAGACTCGGTGGGTAGTGCTGGACCCAGACTCTACACTCGGGGAGGGAACTGAGGCTCAGAGAGAAGGAGATGTGGCTAAGACCACACAGCTTAGGGTCTGACAAAATTGGAGGTGATTCTCGTCTCTGGAAGAGATCATGCTTCTTACTGATTGCAGGGATGGGAAGATGCCTAGAGATGGTGTAGGACAAGGGTTTGGGAGACCCTTTGCCCCCTGGAAGGTGTGCGGAGAAAGGACAGTGTGACCCATCCTATTCTGACCCTCTGCCTGAAGATAGACACTTCCTTCCTTTTTGTGTGTGTGGCAGAGTCTCACTCTGTTGCCCAGGCTGAAGTGCAACGGTGCGATCTCGGCTCACTGCAACCTCCACCTCCTGGGTTCAAGCAATTCTCTTGTCTCAGTCTCTCCAGTAGCTGGGATTACAGGCGCCCGCCACCACGCCCAGCTAATTTTTTTTTGTATTTTTGGTAGAGATGGGGTTTCACCGTGTTGCCCAGGCTAGTCTTGAACTCCTGACCTCAGGTGATCAGGCTGCTTCAGCCTCCTAACATGCTGGGACTACAGGTGTGAGCCACTGCACGTGGTCTGTCCTCTTTCTTTCTTTTTGATTTTTTTTTGAGACGGAGTCTCGCTCTGTCGCCCAGGCTGGAGTGCAGTGGCCGGATCTCAGCTCACTGCAAGCTCCGCCTCCCGGGTTCACACTATTGTCCTGCCTCAGCCTCCCGAGTAGCTGGGACTACAGGCGCCCGCCACCGTGCCCGGCTAATTTTTTGTATTTTTAGTAGAGACAGGGTTTCACCGTGGTCTCCATCTCCTGACCTCGTGATCTGCCCGCCTCGGCCTCCCAAAGTGCTGGGATTACAGGCGTGAGTCACCACGCCTGGCCCTGGTCTGTCCCCTTTCTTAAATGCAATCTGCTACGCTTCTCATCATCTTTATCCAGGGTCATTCTCCCCACCACCCTATGTCCTGGGTAATTGTATCCCATTTCACAGACACAAAAACTGAGACCAGAGAGTGAAGTGGCTCAAGGTCATGGGTCGGTGGGGAGAGTTGAAACTTGAATCTCCTGGGATGTCCGGTTGTCCTGATATTTCATCTTCTGGAAACATCACTGCCTGAATCTAGGAGGCTTGGCGGGTTTTTGTTTGTTTGTTTTTGTTTATTGAGATGGAGTTTCATTCTTATTGCCCAGGCTGGAGTGCAATGGTGTGATCTTGACTCACTGCGACCTCCACTTCCCAGGTTCAAGCGATTCTCCTGCCTCAGCCTCCCAAGTAGCTGGGATTACAGGCGCCCACCACCAAACCTGGCTAATTTTGTATTTTTAGTAGAGATGGGTTTCATCACGTTGGCCAGGCTGGTCTAGAGCTCCTGACCTCAGGTGATCCGCCCATCTCGACCTCCCAAAGTGTTGGGATTACAGGTGTCAACCACCACACCCGGCTGGGGGGCTCAGCTTTGAGTGAAGCCCCCTCCGTATTAATGCAGAAATGGGACCTAGGAACCAGGCCGATGTGGGTTCAAATCCCAGCCCCATCTGACCTGCCAAGTAACCTTGGATGAATGACTTCCCCTCTCTGACCTTGGGTTCCCTGCTTGTAACGTGAGGCCTCCCGGGGAAGATGTCAGTGCGGCCGTCTGCTGACTGGCATATGCTGAATGTCAATGTGTCTTTCTCCTTTCAGGATGTCAGCTTGCACTGCTCAGAATCAGGAGTTACAGAGGAAAGTCTTGCATCTCGAGAAGCAAAACCTGTGAGTCTGGGTCCTGCCGGGGCAGAGGACAAGGGAAGCAGCCCCAGAGTCCCTTGCAGGAAAAGCAGAGAGCCCATGTGATGGCAGAATGACATAGGAAATAAGAGTTTCACCTACGGGCTGGGTGCGGTGGCTCACACCTGTAATCCCAGCACTCTGGGAGGCCAAGGCAGGTGGATCACCTGAGGTCAGGAGTTCGAGACCAGCCTGGCCAACATGGTGAAGCACTGTCTCTACTAAAAATACAAAAAAATTAGCCGGGCATGGTGGCAGACGCCTGTAATCCCAGCTACTCGGGAGGCTGAGGCAGGAGAATCGCTTGAACTCGGGAGGCGGAGGTTGCCATGAGCCGAGATCGCACCACTGCACTCCAGCCTGGGCAACAGTGCAAGGCTCTGTCTCAAAAATAAATAAATAAGGCCGGGCATGGTGGCTCACGCCTGTAACCCCAGCACTTTGGGAGGCTGAGGCGGGCGGATCACAAGGTCAGGAGATCAAGACCATGCTGGCTAACACAGTGAAACCCGGTGTCTACTAAAAATACAAAAAAATTAGCCGGGTGTGGTGGCGGGTGCCTGTAGTCCCAGCTACTCGGGAGGCTGAGGAAGGAGAATGGTGTGAACCCAGGAGGCAGAGTTTGCAGTGAGCTGTGATCATGCCACTGCACTCCAGCCTGGGCGACAGAACAAGACTCTGTCTCAAATAAAATAAAATAAGTAAAATAAAATAAATAAACAATAAAGAGCCGGAGGTCCTTGAAGGATGGATGGAATTTGGACTTTAGTGGGGCTGGGGGACCCCGGAAATGGACGAGAAGCAGGACCAAGTCCCTTTAGGGCTCAGCGGAGGCCTGCCTGTCTCTCTAAGGTCCCTCTTGGAACAGCTGAAGAAACTCCAGGCCATTGTGGTGTAGTCCACCAGCAAGTCAGCCCAGACAGGCACCTGTGTCGCGGTGAGTCCTGGTGCCCCCAGGAAAGCCGGGGACCTAGGCTTCAGCAGAGGGGCCCATAGGGAGGTGACAGTGTGTCCAAGCTCTCCTCGTGCCCCAACTCAAGTATGATCCAGTCTGGTCTTTGGGGCCTCAGTTTCCCTACCTGTGGGATGGAGGTGCTTGTAGGGAAGGGGAGGGAGGGGTGACCCTGCTGCTGTCTCCACCAGGTCCTGTTGCTGTCCTTTGCCCTCATCATCCTCCCCTCTATCAGCCCTTTTGGCCCCAACAAAGCCGAGAGTCCCGGGGACTTTGCACCTGTGCGAGGTAGGGGATCCCCGCCTTTGAAACCCTTGTCTGGGCTCCCCAAGTCTCCGTCCTAGGCCTCTGGGGGAGGGGAATAAGACCCCTGTGCTTCTGTTCCCTGAGGCTGGGGGCCAGGGAAAGGAGCATAGGACCCCACCTCCACCTTGTCCCCTGTGATGCCCCCCTTCCCCAATCAGTGTTCTCCAGAACTTTGCACAACGATGCTGCCTCCCGCGTGACCTCTGATGCTGTGCCGGGCTCTGAGGCCCCAGGACCCCAACCCGAGGCTGACACAACCCGAGAAGGGTCTCCAGGAAGCCCTGGGGCAGACTGGGGCTTCCGGGACAGTGCAAACCTGACCAATTCGACGGAGGAGGTAGACAATGCTACCCTGGTCCTGAGGAATGCAACAGAGGGGCTGGGCCAGGTCACCCTGCTGGACTGGGTGGCGCCTGGGCCGAGCACTGGCTCAGGACGTGCAGGGCTGGAGGCGGCGGGAGACGAGCTGTGAGCCCCGCCAGGACTATGCTCCCAGGTCCCTCTGCCCAGGGGTGCCTTGGGGATGCTGCTCTGGACAGCGACCCACCTGGGGATGGGACATGAGGCCGAGACCCCAGCAGAGATGCCAGAATGGGGGAGGCACAGCTCACAGCCACACACCCAGGGCCTGACTAGGGCCCACACAGAAACCGACACTCAGACACATGGCAAAGAGAGAGCCACAGGACCCGGGAAATACACACAGAGCCAGGAGCAGAAGCAAAGAGCAAACACACATACAGCCTGAAACAGACCCGGACAGACAGACACAGCCTGAAACAGACCCAGACAGCCAGCCTGAAACAGACCCGGACAGACAGACACAGCCTCAAACAGACCCAGACAGACAGACACAGCCTCAAACAGACTCAGACAGACACAGCCTGAAACAGACCCAGACAGACAGACAGACACAGCCTGAAACAGACCCAGACAGACAGACAGACACAGCCTGAAACAGACCCAGACAGATACAGCCTGAAACAGACCCAAACAGACAGACAGACACAGCCTGAAACAGACCCAGACAGACAGACACAGTCTGAAACAGACCCAGACGAACAGATAGACACAGCCTGAAACAGACCCAGACAGAGAGGCAGACACAGCCTGAAACAGACCTGGACAGACAGACAGACGCACACACACAACAGATGCCCAGCAACCGGCCTCCCTCGCACACTGGGAGGAGGCAGCCGCTCGAGACTGCAGGGAGCCTGGCCCTGGAGCCCTGGGTGCGCCCTGGTCTTCGGAGCAGCCACGGCCCACAATCACCCCTTTTTCTAAGACTGCCTGATCCAAAATAAAGTATTTTGACAGAACCTTGTTTTGGTGTGGAGGCGGAGTCTGGGGCTCCTCGACTCCCCAGAAGGAGGGGCTGGGCCAGCCTGGGATGGGGGAGTGAGGTGTGGGCTCCACACCCCCGCCAGATGCCCGCGCTGGAGCTGCGGAAGGAGAGGCGCCGGGCACGACTTCAGCACCTTGGAGAGCGGCGGCAGGCGGAGTGCGGGGAGGCAGTCGTGGCGCTTTCAAGGTGTCCGCGCCGGGGTTTGCGGGAAGGCAGCTGCCTTCCCGGGGATCTGGGCGGTCCACCCCGCTCGTTTTGCGGGTGGGGACACGGAGGCGTCGGAAGTGGAGGGACTGCCCAAGGTCACAGCTGGGAAAGGTGGAACCCGGCTGCGCCTGCGGTCTTCTGTGGGGTTGCCCCCCAGAGGGCTGTGTGCGCCTGCCAGGCTGCAATCCCAATTGGGCCCAAAGCACTGGAGGGGGCTCATAGCCTGGGGGCAAATGTTAAACAAACAAACAAAAAATGCACATAAGTGTATAACTACAAACTGCGTGCTTAGAAAATGCCAGCTGCTGTATTGACTTTATCAGAAAACTGGCCTGATCCCTCCAGAGGTGGGGTGGGTGAGGTGAGCCCTTGTTCCTTGCCCCCAGGCTTGAGGGGCAGGGATTGCAACGGAGCCCAGGCAGGTGGTTCAGGGAGGAGGGGACCAGGAACTCCTGACCCAGGGGGCGAGGACCTGCCACAAATTGGTAATTTAAACACTCACTGGGCACGGTGGCTCACGCCGGTTAAGTCTAGCACTTTGGGAGGCCGAGCTGGCCTGACTGCTTGAGCCCAGGAATTTAAGACCAGCCTGGGCCACAGAGTGAGACCCCCGTCTCTACAAAAAAAATGCAAACAATTAGCTGGGTGTAGTGGCACAAACCTATAATCCCAGCTACTCGGGAGGCTGAGGCAGGAGAATCGCTTGAACCCAGGGAGGCAGAGGCTGCAGTGAACGGAGATCAAGCCACTGCATTCCAGCCTTGGTGACAGAGTGAGACCCTGGCTCAATAAAATAAAATAACATAACATAAACACACTGAGATGCAAGAAGGAAATTTTTTATTGCATTGAGGACTTTTCCAGAAGCCTGGTGGACCCACGTCTCCCTCCAGCCCCAAAGGCAGTGCAAAGCCTCTACTGTGTCCCCCACTTCGAGGTGGGTCTCCCCTCCTGCAGGGTCCATGGAGGAGGGGTAGGGTGGGGTGTGGGGGGCCCAGTGGGGAGGCCCTGGGGGCAGAGGGAGTTCACTCCTGTTTAAGCTGGAGACCAGGGAGGGCCCAGCCGCACCTCTGGACAACACTCCAAGTCAGAGGATGGGGTGTGGCAGGGGCTCAGCTGTTAGCTCTGGGGTGTGGCTTCTTCCCCAAACCCCACCAAAGGCCCCTAGAGCCCAGGGAGAGACCATGGAGGTCCGGTGCAACCCCTGGCCTGCAGCACAGCTCTCAGAGCCCTGAGGCTCCCGGGGACAGAAACAAGTAACAAAGTGAGACCACGAGAGGAAAAGAATCCACAGTTGCTACAAAAAGCCCCACCCTCCCCAAGCACCCTGGTCAGCTAGGGACCGCCTCGGCCTTCACCCTTTTGGGGGGTCTGTTGGGGGCAGGGCTGGTGGGCCGCTCCCGTTTGGGGCTGGCGGGCTCTGAGCCGTTGTGCTGGGCGCAGGGCTCCTGCTTGGGGCCGGCAGGGATAGAGCCGTTGATTCGGGTGGGTGATTCCTCCTTGGGCTCCAGCTTGGGGGTAGGCGGGCGGGGCAGGGGTGGCAGCGCCCTCTCCAGCACGCGGGGGCCGTCCCAGGCGGGGATCTCCAGCCCCAGGTGCTTCATGAGCCGGGTCATGACCTCGTCGACGTAGCCATGGATGCGGAGGTCAGCATGGCGGTCCTGCCAGGGGACGGGACGGTTCAGGCGTGTGGGGCAGAGGGTGCATGGCGGCCCTGGGCAGGGGTGGGCTCAGACACCTACATGCTTGGTGGGCTGCAGGTTGACGATGACCAGGCGGCCCCCCCGGCGCTTGGTAGCCAGTGGCAGGTTCCCGCTGGGTCGGATCTGCAGTGATGTTCCCAGCGTGATGGACAGGTCGGCGTTCCTGGGACCAGGGAGTGTGGGCTTAGCCTGATCCCTTCCCCAGCCCCGCTCCTGCCAACATCTCGAACCAGCCCTGGGGTCTGGCTCACACCTAGGTCATCTGTGCTCACTGGGGCGGTAAAGGCCAGCCCCGCTCCTGAGTCAGCCTTCGGGATCCTACCCCGCCCTCCTCTGCTGTCGGCCGGCAGGGTCATGGATCTGGGCCAGCCCTTAGACACTCCTAAGGAGCATCACAGTGTGGTAAGAGCTTGGATGCCTAGGGTGGGACCCTGGCTCAGCCACCTCCCGCTGGGCAGCACTGGATAGAAGAGACACCTGGCCAAAGCCTTGGTTTCCTTGTGCAGCACCCACCCAGAGCCATGAGGCGAGGAGTGTGTGTGTGTGTGTGTGTGTGTGTGTGTGTGTGTGCGCGCGTGCGCGCAGCCCCTGGCCTGGCCCACCTCCTCCAGGAAGCCTCCCCTGACTGCCTCTGAGCCAGAGCCACTGCCCCGTGCTGGAGCTGGCTGTGTTTGTGCTGTCGCCCCAGCCCGCCCCACCATAGGCTCCCTGGGGGGGTCAGACCTGCTGGCCTCATCAGCAAGTGCCAGGTCCCGGTCGGGCAGGGAGTCCTCCCAGTCTAGGATGGTGTCCCTCAGCTCCCCCCTGCAATGAGGAAGCCGAGGAGAGTCCACAGGGGCCTAGCAGCCTCCCCTGGAGCCCAGGGCATGGGTGGGGGTGGCTCACCTGCAGGCCCGCAGCCCCCTTGCCTTAGCCACAGTGCAGAGCCGGCCCGTGGCCTTCAGGCCCATGGTGCCCACGACTGTGTCCCGGACGTACTGCCTGTATCGGGGAGGAATGGGGAGGATGGGGCTGGGTCAGCCCCCGTGGGTGACTCTCGCACTGTTTCTAGGGCGACGTTCTCCCAGGAAGGTGGGTGGACAGGTCACCAGAACTAGCACCCAGAGTCACGAACGAGGAGCCTTCCAGGAATAACAGGTCAGGATGCTGTTCGGTGCCCACAGCACAGAAAACAAAGCAGGAAACTGTCTCAGACAAAGCTCGAGAGACAGGACCCCGCATGGGATCCCGGACCAGGAGAAACAGGAACCATTGGAGCATGGGGACAACAGGCCGAGTCTGGATTCAGGATTAGAGAAGGCGATGTCCACTTTACTTTTCCTGACTTTAATCGTTATACTGGGACGGGTGCGGTGGCTCACGCCTTTCATCCTAGCACTTTGGGAGGCTGAGGCAGGCAGATCATGAGGTCAGGAGTACAACACCAGCCTGGCCAATATGGTGAAATCCCATCTCTACTAAAAATACAAAAATTAGTTGTGGTGGCGGGCGCCTGTAGTCCCAGTTACTCGGGAGGCTGAGGCAGAAGAATTGCTTGAACCCGGAGGTAGAGGTTGCAGTGAGCTGAGATTGCGCCAGTGCACTCCAGCCTGGGTGACAGAGCAAGACCGTCTCAAAAAAAAGGAGAAACACAGAGATAAGAAGGCCCCTGTAGCTATAGGCCCAGGACCACCAAGGGTGGCTGGCTGCCACCAGCAGCCGGGAAAAGGCAGGACAAATCCTCCACTACAGGTTGCAGAGGAGCACGGCCCTGCAGACACCTGGATTTTGGACTTCTGGCCCCCAGAACTGTCACAAATTTCTATTGCTCTAAAATGCTTATCTGCGGCAGGTTGCTATGGCAGTGCCAGGACATGGATGTACCCCCCCCAGGAGGGAGGCATGCCCCCCAAATCCCTCTAGGAGGCAGATATGCCCCTCAGATCCCCCCAGGAGGAAGGCATGACCCTCAGATCCCCCCAGGAGGGAGGCATGCCCCTCAGATCCCCCCAGGAGGGCCACACCCCAGTCCCCCCACATCCTCTGGGTCTCTGGGACAACAGATTCGGCCCCCAACCCCTCTGGCAGAGCCTGCCCTGAGGGAGGGATGGTGGCTGCATGGCTCACACTGTGTACCCGCCTGGGGGAAGCCTGGCAGAGCCTCTGCCCCTGCACCCAGGTGGCACTCACGTCTTACACTTGGCACATTCTTCCACGAACATGTTCCCATGAAGCTCTGCCAATTTGTCCCTGTGGGAGAAGGAAGGGGCTCGATGGTGGGAAGGGCTCCCTGGATGCCCAGGCTTTGGGGCTGGTGCTAAGCCCTCTACTCCAGGAAGGCTTCCCGGACTCCTCTCCCACAACGTTGATCAACTCCTTTCTGGCTCTTCTAGCTCGTGGCTCCACCACTCATCTGCTATGTGTCTCTGGGCAAGTGGCCCAACCTTTCTGAGCCCAAGGAATCATTAACCCCTGCGGCTGAACCCACCTTAGATAACGGGAAGCCCTTTCCACTCAGAAAATGCCCGTCCCCTCCGACAGCATATGGGAACCTCTTGATGTCACCAGGTCAGAAGCACAGGAATTCAAATTCCCAGTTTATAATGGAAGAAACCGAGGCAATGAGTGGCCCTGAAGCATGAGATCCAATCCCAGCTTTATTTTATTTATTTATTTTATTTTATTTTTTTGAGAAGGAGTCTCGCTCTGTCGCCCAGGCTGGAGTGTAGTGGCGCGATATCAGCTCACTGCAAGTTCCGCCTCCCAGGTTCAAGCCGCCAGCTCACTGCAACCTCCGCCTCCTGGGTTCAAGCGGTTCTCCTGCCTCAGCCTCCTGAGTAGCTGGGACTACCAGCACCCGCCACCATGCCTGGCTAATTTTTCTTTTTTGTGAGACGGACTGGCTAATTTTTTGTATTTTTAGTAGAAAGGGGGTTTCACCGTTTTAGCCAGGATGGTCTTGCTCTCCTGACCTCGTGATCTGCCCGCCTCGGCCTCCCAAAGTGCTGGGATTACAGGCGTGAGCCATCGTGCCTGGCCTAATTTTTCTATTTTTAGTACAGACGGGGTTTCACCATGTGGCCAGGATGGTCTTGATCTTCTGACCTTGTGATCCACCCACCTCGGCCTCCCAAAGTACTGGGATTACAGGCACAAGTCACCATACCCGGCCCTCCTTTGCTTTTGCTTTTTTTTTTTTTTTGAGACAGAGTCTTGCTCTGTCGCCCAAGCTGGAGTGCAGTGGCACCATCTCGGCTCACTGCAACCTCTGCCTCCTGGGTTCAAGCGATTCTCCTGACTCAGCCTTCCGTGTAGCTGAGATTACAGGCGTGTGCCACCACGCCCTGCTAATTTTTGCATTCTTAGTAGAGATGGGGTTTCACCACGTTGGGGAGGCTAGTCTCGAACTCTTGACCTCATGATCCACCCTCCTTGGCCACCCAAAGCTCTGGGATTACAGATGTGAGACACCGTGCCCGGCCTCTCTTTTGCTTTTATAAATAGAGAAAAATCTCTTCCTCACCCCTTACCCATAGGTGCCCAGCTCCTCGTCTCAACAACTGACCTGGCTGTCACCGGCTGCTTCAGGGGTAAGACCCAGCAAAGAGGGGCAGGGGAGGGCCACACCTCTATTAGGAAATCAGTCTGCCCCAGAGCACAGGTTCACTTCAGTGTCAGACACGTTTAGTGTCAGATTAATAAAGATGGAAATTAAAAACACAACAGGCCGGGCGCAGTGGCTCACGCCTGTAATCCCAGCACTTTGGGAAGCCATGGCGGGCAAATCACTTGAGGTCAGGAGTTCAAGACCAGCCTGACCAACATGGAGAAACCCTGTCTCTACTAAAAATATAAAATTAGCTGGGTGCGGTGGCACCTGCCTGTAATCCCAGCTACTCAGGAGGCTGAGGCAGGAGAATTGCTTGAACCCGGGAGGCTGAGCCGAGATTACGCCATTGCACTCCAGCCTGGGCAACAAGAGTGAAACTCGGTCTCAAAAACAAAAATAACAACAACAACAAACTGCAACTTCTAGACCCTGACAGCTCCACTCGGCCCCATCCCAAGGGAAATTCTGCCTCTGGCCCCGGTGGGGACAGCTCTGAGCCATGGGGCTCAGAAATCTCCACATACTGGGCCAAGAAAGATCCAGAGAGCTCAGGGCTAGAATCTTACAGAACCAGGAAAAGGGGACTTTCCCCCTAAAAACGCAAACCCGGTTTGTGGGGCCCCAAGTGCTTTCCTGGGGGGGGGGTGGGGCCCGGGTGTTACCTGGGGAAGCCTGAGCGCACATGGAGCCCGTCCACGTTCTGGCTGACCAGGAAGTGAAGGAGGCCCACGCGTTCCAGCTGCACCAGCGCCATGTGGGTCTGCGTGGGCCGTGCGCTCTCAAAGGTGGTGTCGAACTTGGGGGCCAGGCCTCGCTCCTCCATGGTCCAGACTCCGTGGGGACCCCTGAAGGTAGCAGGCCGGGAGAGATGGACAGGGAGAGGGGAACAGAAAAAGAGACAGAGGGAGCATCAGAGAGGCATAGAGAGAAAGTTGGAGAGAGAGAAAATCAGGAGACAGAGAGAGGGAATCAGAAAGAGAGAAATAGAGGGTGAGTCGGAAGAACAGGGAGAGGGGGATAGAACAAGACACAGACAGAGAGATAAAGAGTTAAAGGCAAAGAAAGCAAGTGAGAGACAGAATCGGAGAGAGAAAGAGAGAGGGAGAGGCAGAGAGAGAGAGACGAATTCACACCAAGGCAAAAATGACTTATTCTATTCAACCAACACTACTGCTGCAATGAGCCCGGACAACACCCACATGGACCCAAGCCCTGCCCTCCAGAAGCCCTTGATCTTGGGGGAGACATGTGGACACAGACCCTCTGGCCCCACGAGTCAAGCCTGGACCAGAGGAGGTACCCGGGCCTGGGGAAGCCCAGTGGAGGTGGTGGGGGCCCTGGGCTTCCCCAGGCCCAGGTATCTCTTTTGGTCCAGGCTTGACTGGGCTTCCTGGAGGAGGCTGAGCAGTTTCTTGCAGGGTGAGAGGGAAGATCAGACAGAAGGGGTAAACAAAGGCCTGGGTGCTGGGAAGAGCTGGGAAATGCAGGTGTTTTGGGGCTGCAGCAGGAGCAGGAGGGGCTGAAGTTGAAGAGGTGATTCAGGGCTAGGGCAGGAAGGGCTTCAGCTTCCAGCACAAGGTATTCAGAACTCTACACTGCCTGGCAATGGGGAGCCACAGCAGGTTATGGAAGAGGAGAAGGAGGAGAAATGCACGCCTTGGAATTCTTTTTCTTTTTTGAGATGGAGTCTGGCTCTGTCGCCCAGGCTGGAGTGCAATGGCACGATCTTGGCTAACTGCGACCTCCGCCTGCCGGGTTCAAGCGATTCTCCCACCTTGGCCTCCCAAGTAGCTGGGATTACAGGTGCCCGCCACCACGCCTGGCTATACTTGCAAATGTGAAAGACTACATTTCCCAGCATTCCTTGCAGCCAGATGTGATCAGGCAACTGTGTTCTGGCCAATGGGGTGAGTGGAATGCTGGTTGTGACAGGGACACATCTTCGTTTTGTTTTGTTTGTTTTTAGACGGAGCCTCACTCTGTCGCCCAGGCTGGAGTGCAGTGGTGCAATCTCGACTCACTGCCTCCACCTCCCAGGTTCAAGAGATTCTCCTGCCTCAGCCTCCCAAGTAGCTGGGACTACAGATGTGTGCCACCACACCTGGCTAATTTTTTTTTTTTTTTTTTTTTTTTTTTTTTTTTGAGACGGAGTCTGGCTCTGTCGCCCAGGCTGGAGTGCAATGGCCGGATCTCAGCTCACTGCAAGCTCCGCCTCCCGGGTTTACGCCATTCTCCTGCCTCAGCCTCCCGCGTAGCTGGGACTACAGGCGCCGCCACCATGCCCGGCTAGTTTTTTGTATTTTTTTAGTAGAGACGGGGTTTCACCGTGTTAGCCAGGATGGTCTCGATCTCCTGACCTCGTGATCCGCCCGTCTCGGCCTCCCAAAGTGCTGGGATTACAGGCTTGAGCCACCGCGCCCGGCCAATTTTTGTATTCTTAGTAGAGACAGGGATTCACCATATTGGCCAGGCTGGTCTGGAACTCCTGACCTTGTGATCCCCCACGCCCAGCCAAGGGACACATCTTACAGGGAGGGGGTGTTGCCCCTCCCCAGTACCCAGGATACATCCAGGAGAAAAGCAGATGGATGGGTTCTAATTCCCAGATGTATGTGGCTCACAAGGAAGCCCCTGGCAGCCTGGTGGGCTTTGCCTCGAATTCCCCTGCACACTCACAGACCTGAAGTCGGGAATGCCAGAGGCAGTGCTGATGCCAGCACCCGTGTGGAACACCACATTGGAAGACTGCCAGACCAGCCTCGCCAGCTCCCACACCTTCCGCTCCAGCTCCTCCGGGGGGTCGAAGATCTGCGGGGGGAGACAGCAGATGGAGGGGTCAAAACAGTTCCCCGAGTGGCAAGGCCACACACAAGCAAGCCACAGACTGAGCTGTCCCTGTCTTGCCTGAGGGAGGAAAACGGATTGGAAAAGGCAGCTTGTCCTCATGCCCCTCCTCTGCCTACAACCTTCCATGACTCCCACTTGCCTTGTCAAAGCCCTAGCCCTCCCCACAGCCCACCAGGCCCTGCACTACCTCCCCTGCCCCCTCCCTGCCCTCTTCTTCTCCCTCTCCCCGCCTCACTCTGCTCCAGCCACACAGGTCTCCTCCCTGTTCCTCCATCACACCAGGCACAGTCCTGCTTCAGGGCCACACCCTTTAATGCTCTTCCCCCAGATACCCACATGGCTCCCTCCCTCACCTCCTGTAACTTGTGGCTCAGATGTCACTTCAGTGACAGTGACACCTCCCTTGGCCACCTGGTTTCCATGCAACCCCTAGTCAGTCTCTCTTACTAGAAAGAGGGGTTTTTAATCTGTCTTGCTCCTGGCTGTGGCCCTAGTACCTAGAAAGTGCCTGACCCATGGTAGGTACTCCATAAATGTTGGTAGAATAAAGTGACTAACAGGCCAGGCGTGGTGGCTCACGCCTGTAATCCCAGCACTTTGGGAGGCCAAGGTGGGTGGATCACTTGAGGTCAAGAGACCAGACTGGCCAACATGGTGAAACCGCACCTCTACTAAAAACACACAAATTAGCTGGGTGTGGTGGCAGGTGCCTATAATCTCATCTACTCTACGGAGGCGGCTGAGGCAGGAGAATCACTTGAACCTGGGAGGCGGAGGTTGCAGTGAGCCGAGATCGTGCCACTGCACTCCAGCCTGGGTGACACAGAAACTCCGTCTCAATAATAATAATAAATAATAATAATAATAATAAAATAAAGTGACTAACAGCAGCATGAAGAGTGGGGCTTCTGGACGGGTGCACACCATCGGCGCTCATTAAATGCATGATTCAGAATGCATGGGCCAGCCTTTACGGAATGGGGCCATCTTCCCCTCGTTTGCAGAAAGGATGGATATGGAGATCCAGAAGGGAAATGACTTCCCCAAAGTCCCACAGTGCGCGGAGGGGGCAGCCGATCCCTCCACTTCCCCTCCGAGTGGCTGGAGGGATCTTTCTGGCACATTCTGTCCAGGTCCCTCGCCAGGGCAAAACCGTTCCCCATCACCCTCAGGATAAAGTACCAACTCCCCAGCCTGGCATTTGAGCCCCATCCTGGCCCGACTCTGGAAACCTCCCAGGCCTAATCGTTCTCCAAATGTGTTTATTCCCACCTCCCTGCCTTTGCGCCTGTCGTCCCCTCCTCCTGGAACTACATCCCCTCTCTCCCCCAACAGCCCGGACAGGGTGGCCACAGAGTTGGGCGTGTTCGCGTCCCCGGGCGCGCAGGGGCGTCACTTCCCGCCCCTTCCTCACTGGGAAGTCCCTCCCATGGTCTAGCCTCAGTGCCTCCTGATATTCCCACAATGCTCCGCGGCCCGGGGGAGCGAAGCTCGGGACCCTTGGACGCGCTCACCTCAGGGAGGCCGCACTTGCCCTTGTCCGCGTACGGCGACAGCCCCGCCGCATAATTCACCGACATCCTCGCCTACTCCACGGGAACAATAAAGTTTCCCTTGTTGAGGCCGCTTCCGCCGGAAGCGGGGCGGGGCGGGGAAGAAGGAGGAACCGCGTTCTCGTCCTGCGCACCCGGCCTCCCACGGCAAGGCGCATGCGCCTCGTGCTGACGCCGCAGGCGCCATGTTAACTGCTGTCAGAAGGAGACCTGGCCCTTTGCATGCAGGCGTCCGCGCGGCTTGGGAAGAGGCTGCCCTATGACCCGGGCGGGAAATTGGGGCGGTCACCTACGTGACAGTTCTCCAGTCACCTCTAAAATGAGGGACACAGGCTATCGATGCCCCCACAACCCCTTTTACGGATTAGTAAATTCCGTAAGGACGGAGCCGGACAGCAGGGACCCCAGTCCAACGGTTTTGAATGCCACTCAGAGTTATCAGAGTATCTTTTTTTTTTTTTTTCTGTGAGGGGGAGCTTCGCTCTGTGGCCCAGGCTGGAGTGCAGTGGAGCGATCTCGGTTCACTGCAACCTCTGCCTCTCAGGTTCAAGCGATTCTCCTGCCTCAGCCTCCCTAGTAGCTGGGATTACAGGCGCCCGCCACCACGCCCAGCGAATTTTTGTATTTTTTAGTAGAGACGGGGTTTCACCATGTTAGTCAGGCTGGTCCCGAACTCCTGACCTCAGGTGATCCGCCGGCCTCGGCCTCCTAAAGTGCTGGGATTACAGGCCTGAGCCACTGCGCCCGGCCAGGTTATTTGAGTATCATCCAACTGGAGGTTCTGCGTTCTGCAGGACGGGTCCTGCTCAAGGTCAATGGGGCTGGTGGCCTGGAGGACTCATTTAAGAATCATGTGTTGAGTACCTACTTTGAACAAAGGTGGTACCATCTATGCCCTGGTGGCTGGGGGTGGACACAAACATGTGACCAGGTAATGGTGACATGGTGTGGTTGGGGTGCAATGGGTGACAAAGAGGGCACAGGGCAATGAGGGAGCTCACAGGAGGCACCTGACCCAGGCTGGGGGCATCCGGGAAGGCTTCCTGGAGGAGGAGATGTTGCAGCAAAGATCTAAAGAGTGCATGAGCCAGGTAGAGCCGGTTGGGGGTGACATGAAGTACAGAAAGAATGTTCCTGGTCAGGGGAACAGCAAGTGCAAAGGCTGAGAAGAGAGGAAGAGCATGGCTCCTTCCAGAAACTGAAATCAGTCCAGTGATGACAGGGAAGATCGTGGGTGTCTTCCCGCCAGAGCCAGTTGGCCAACAGGCAGTCCGCTGCCAGCCTGTCTCCTCCCTCGGCTCATCCCCGGCCCCCTGGGGCGGCCGCCCGCTCAGAGCCGATCAGGTGTCAGAGTGGAGCGGCTGGAGCTGCTCGTGGCCCAGCTGGGAGTGGGTAACCGGAGCCGGCAGTGGGCACTGTGGCCGGGAGCTCGGGGCACTGGAGCTGCAGGAGGTAGGGGAGGAAGGAGGTGGGAGAGGCCCAGGATGGAGGATCCCCTTAAGGCCCCAAGCCCCTGAGCCCTTGTGTGTGGGAGAAAGAAGCTGTGCTGGGGCCCAGCCAGGCTTCAGAGCTACCCGGGTACCCTGACACACACATGCACTCCTTCACCCACACACTTCGCACTTGCCGGCCTGTGCCCTGCCTCACTTCCTCCAAGGCGGGTGCTCAACATCCCACCCGGCCATCAGGCCCTTCTTATTTACCATCACCTCTTCCAGGAAGCAGCTCCCTAAATTTAGCAGGCATTTTTCCCTCCCCCAAGCCCACGGATTGTCTTCTCCCAAGCAGCCTGTGAACTCCTCTGTTGGGTGTCTTATTACCCCCTGCTTTGGGTGTGATTGAATCCTCCAGTCAGAGGTAGAAGAAGAAAGGGTAGGTAGTGAGTGAATGGGTACTGGTGGAGGGGTAAATGAATGGATGGGTGGGTGGATGGATGGGGGGCGAATAGATGGATTGGCGGTTCGGTAGATGGATGAATGGGTGGGTGGGTGGATGGATGGATGGATGGATGGATGGATGGATGGATCAATCCATGGATCCATGGATGGATGGGTGGATGAATGGATGGACTGGTGGGTGGGTGGGTGGATGGATGGATGCATAAGTGGATGGATGAGTGGATGAGTGGATGGGTAGGTAGGTGGATGGGTGGGTGATTGGGTGGGCAGATGGATGGATGGATGAATGAATGGATGGATGTGCGGATGGATGGATGGATGGATGGATAAGTGGATGGATGAGTGGATGAGTGGATGGGTAGGTGGGTGGATGGGTGGGTGATTGGGTGGGCGGATGGATGGATGGATGGATGGATGGATGAATGGATGTGCGGATGGATGGATGGGTGGTTGGGTGGATGGATGAAGGGATGGATAAGTGGATGGATGGGCAGATGAGTGGATGGATGAATGGTGGGAGTTGGTAGGTGTTTGGGCGGTTGGATGGATATGTGGGTGAAGCCTGATTAAAGGGTGATGAAGAACCATGAGAACACGAATTGGGTGGGTGAGTTTGTGGGTGGTGGCCAGTGGGTGGGTGTACAGTGCTTAGGTGGGAGGATGGATGCCCAGGTGAGTGCATAGGTGGCAACTGGGTGGAAGGGTGGCTTGGAGAATTCACAAGTAGGTAGGTGGACAGATAGAGGCCATCCCAACCCCTACTCCCTGGTAAGAGGCAAATACAGATTCTCCATCACAGAGATCCCTTTCAGACATAGGGCCTCACAGTCACACCCCTCAAAAAACACACCCCCTCGAGATAGTCCTGCCTGACCTCCGTGCCTGCACATGCGGAACATAGAACAGGCCCAGGTGGACAGACGTGCACATGTCCCACGCTCACGTCACACACATGCATGCAGCCATCGCCCCAGACCTCCACCCACTATGGGTGAATTGCTGTCACATGGAGGTTCCCTCTGATTATCTAGCAAACAGGCCTCTGTGCTGAGAGCCCTCAGGCCTGGCTTCAGTCCCCAGGAGCCCCCGACTGTTGCAAAGACAGAATCAGCCCAGACCCTTCCAGCCCATGGAGCCAGGAGTGAGGCAGAGGAAGAGACCCAGCCAGGGTAGGCGGGAACCCAATTTGGGGAGTTAGATCTCTGCTTGGGAACGAGAGGCAAAGCTGATCAGTAACTGGGTTTTGAAGGATGAGTAGGAGTTCTGAGAAGAAAAAGGAAACCGTTCTAGGCAGAAATAACTGCACAGAGAGAAAAGTTAGACCAGAGAAGGCTTGATCTGTTTGGACAACAGGAAATACCAGCGAGATGCATTTATGGAGCCCCTCATGTTTGGCCAGGCTATATGTAGGGACCATACTGAAAACTGACCATGAGTTGCTCAAGAAAGGATCATTTCTCTCGTTTTATAGATGAGGGAAATAAAAACAGAGAGGGCAAGTAACCTGCCAAAGGACACACAGCAGGTAGGAGAGACAGCAGGTCTGTGCCTTGCTCTAGGGGCCAGGACTGGTCAGGGAGGAGGAAGTGGCCCTTTTGAGGAGGGAGAGGCAAGGGACCCTGCCACCCACCAGGACTGGTGTCCCTCACCTTACCCCCACCCTTGACCTTCCTCAGGTGGCCTGGGAAGAGGAGAAACGCAGGGCACCGACCATGAAGACTCTCAGGGCGCGATTTAAGAAGACAGAGGTGAGTGTGAGGCGCCAGATGCCGGATACACGCCCCCCCCCAACTTCAGGCTTCTGTCTCCTGGGGCTTGGCTGAAGACCCTCGCTTTCATTCCAGTACCCACCTCTTCTCCTTTCCTCTCTGCTGCCCCCTAGCGTCCTGACCTCCCCACTGCTCCCCGTACAAGCTTTCCAGCCCAGGCCTTTGCCCAGGCCCTAGTCTGCTCCCCATGGAATACCTTCTCCCTGCATTGCCACCTATCAGACCCGACCCTCCTCATCACAGTTTGGCCCCAGTACCACCTCCCCATCCAATCTCCACTCTCCCCGGCCACAGTGACTGCTTGCTTTTCCAAGGACCCACTTTCCCTTGGACCTTGATCCTTTGCTTTGGAGTGTGTGTACTCAGCACATATTTAGATAGCAGGCGCCGTTCCAGGCACCGGGGAATCAGCCAGGGAATAGGGCAGGCAAAAATCCTTGCCCTCGTGGGGCCGACCGCTGAGTACGGGAGATGAACACAAAACAAGATAAATAAGTGACAATGTGTATTTTGTGTTGCGAAGACAGACAAAACAGGAAAAGGGAATTGAAGCATCCTGGGCAGGGGAGGTGGCTGCAGTTTTTAAGAGGGTGGCCAGGGAAGGCTTCCCAGAGAAGGTGATATTGGACCAAAGACTGGAAAGGGAAGGGGAGAGCTGGGCATGGTGACTCATGACTGTAATCCCAGCACTTTGAGAACCCGAGGCAGGCAGATCACTTGAGGTTAGGAGTTCGAGACCAGCCTGGCCAACATGGTGAAACTTTGTTTCTACTAAAAATACAAATATTAGCTGGGCGTGGTGGCGGGCACCTATAATCCCAGCTACTCTGAGCCCAGGCTGAGGCAGGAGAATTGCTTGAGCCCGGGAGGTGGAGGTTGCAGTGAGCCGAGATTGTGCCATTGCACTGCAGCCTGGGCAACAGAGTGAGACTCAATCTCAAAAATAAAAATAAAAATAAAAGAAGGGGAAGGGGAGTAGGGGAGGGAGTTTGCAGGAATTGCATTCCAAGTGGCTAGAACAGCCAGTTCAAAGGCCGTGAGGTAGATCCAGCTGTCTTCTCTTGCATCTGTGTCTTTAGCTATGAACTCCTAGAAAGATATGCTTCCTCCTCTGTCATCCCCATTCCCTCCCAGCCCCCTAAGTCCCTGTGGCGGCCAGTTGAGGGCACAGATGGAGAGGATGAAAGGGAGGGCTCACCTCCAGGGACAGGTAGTCAGCCTTCCTGAGCACCTCTTTGTGCCTGGCCTGGGTGGGCAAACTTGACTTGGAGCCTTTAATTTTCCCATCATGGGATACAACCTCCCCAACCGGTGTGGCCTGGAGAAATCAGGGAGTCTACCTGGAGGAGGCAGCGCCAGAGCAGAGCCTGGAAGAATAGGGAGGATTTAGAGAAGTGAAGGCAGGCACGTGAGGAGCGGGGCACAGACCCATGTGGGGACAGACTCGGAGGCTGGACCAGGTCTGCTTGATTCACGGGCATGACAGGCAGATTCTCTTGGCAGGAGCAGAGAGTGCGAGTGAGTGGGAGCTCAGGATCTTTGAAAGCCATTTTTGAAAAGTCAAAAAGAGAGGCCTGTGGAACAAACCTGGATTTCATTTTTTATTTAATTTTTTTTTTTTTTTTTTTTTTGAGACGGAGTCTCGCTCTGTCGCCCAGGCTGGAGTGCAGTGGCCGGATCTCAGCTCACTGCAAGCTCCGCCTCCCGGGTTCATGCCATTCTCCTGCCTCAGCCTCCTGAGTAGCTGGGACTACAGGCGCCCGCCACCTCGCCCGGCTAGTTTTTTTTGTAGTTTTAGTAGAGACGGGGTTTCACCGTGTTAGCCAGGATGGTCTCGATCTTCTGACCTCGTGATCCGCCCGCCTCGGCCTCCCAAAGTGCTGGGATTACAGGCTTGAGCCACCGCGCCCGGCCTTAATTTTATTTTTGAGACGGAGTTTCCCTCTTGTCGCCCAGGCTGGAGTGCAGTGGCTCAATCTCGGCTCACTGCAAACTCCAACCCCCAGGTTCAAGTGATTCTCTTGCCTCAGCCTCCCGAGTAGCTCGGATTGCAGGCGTGCACCACCATGCCCGGCTAATTTTGTATTTTTAGTAGAGGCAGGGTTTCACCATGTTGGCCAGGCCGGTCTTGAACTCCTGACCTCAGGTCATCCACCTGCCTTGGTCTTCCAAAGTGCTGGGATTACAGGCATAAGCCACCATGCCTGGTCCAATTTTTTTTTTTTTTTTTTTTTTTTTTTTTTTTTTTTTTTTGAGACAGAGTCTCTTTCTGTCATGCAGGCTGGAGTGCAATGGTGCTATCTCAGCCGACTGCAGCCTCCAACTCCTGGGCTCAAATGATCCTCCTGCCTCAGCCTCCCAAAGTGCGGAGACTACAGGCATGCACCACCACACTGGGCTAATTTTTATTTTTTATAGAGATGTGTTGCCCAGGCTGGTCTTAAACTCCTGGCCTCAAGCGATCCTCCTACCTCCTACCCAAAGTGGTGGGATTACAGGTGTGAGCCACTGCACCCAGCCAAGTCTGGGATAGAATCAGGTGGCTCTGAGTTCAGATTCTTCCTCTGTCCCTGGTGTCCTGTGTAACTCTGGGCGTGTCATGACCCCTCTGTGGCTTCCTTCAGTTGTTTGGGTTCATTTTATTTATTTTTGAGACAGAGTCACACTGTTGCTGAGGCTGGAGTGCAGTGGCATGATCTCTGCTCACTGCAACCTCCGCCTCCCGGGTTCAAGCAATTCTCCTGCCTCAGCCTCCCAAATAGGTGAGACTACAGGCGCCCGCCACCATGGCTGGCTAATGTTTTTGTATTTTTAGTAGAGACAGAGTTTCACTATGTTGGTCAGGCTGGTCTCAAACTCCCGACCTCAGGTGATCCGCCCACCTTGTCCTCTCAGAGTGCTGGAATTACAGGCGTGAGCCACTGCACCCAGCCCATTTTATTTTTAAACTATTTATTAATTATCATGTTCCCTTTCATTTCATTATTCATTTTAATTTTATTTAAAATATTTTAATTTAATATCATTGAATACACTTATTTCTTTTAAGTTTTTCTTTCTTCTTTTTTTTTTTTTTTTTTGAAGGAGTCTCACTCTGTTGCTCAGGCTGGAGTGCAGTGTTGTGATCTTGGTTCACTGCAACCTCCGTCTCCTGGGTTCAAGTGATTCTTTTCTTATGCCACAGCCTCCCGAGTAGGTGGGACTACAGCACACTACCACGCCCAGTAATTTTTTTGTATTTTTAGTAGAGATGGGGTTTCCCCATGTTGGCCAGGCTGGTCTCAAACTCGTGACCTCAAGTGATCCGCCTACCTCGGCCTCCCAGAGGGTTGCCATTACAGGCATGAGCCATTACAGACACGCCTGGCCCTAAGGTTTTGTTTTTTGTTTTTTTTTAAAGAGATGGGGTCTCACTGTGTTGTCCAGACTGGTCTCAAACTCCTGGGCTCAAGAGATCCTCCTGCCTGAGCCTCTCAAGTACCTGGGACTACAGAAGTGCAATACTGTGCCCGGCTTATTTATTTTATTTTCATTTTTGTTGATTTTTGAGCACGATAGAGAACAGAAGATGTGCTTTGCAGGTGTCAGCTCATTTAATCCTCACCACCATGTGATGAGGCAGAAGCTTTTATTATCTTCATTTTATAGATGAGGGCGGGAAGCCCAGAGAGGTTAAGACACCTGCTCAAGGTCACACAGCTAGTAAGTGAGGCACAAGCCTTCCCCTAGGGCTGCATTACTATGAACATGATTGGCCTGGAGGTGGGAGGGGGGTGCATTGATTGAAAAGAGAACAGGTGGAGACAGACAGCGGGAGAGAAAGAGGTGAAAAATGGCTCATTAACTGCTTACAAAATGTGGCATTGGGTGAGTTTCATTCACTGTGGAGTGATCCTAAAATTTTTCTTCCCATTTGGAATCAATTTCTCGATTATATTTGCCCTTTGAACAATTACAGCCCACCACCTGCACAGTCAAAAATCGATGTAGAGGCCAGGCACTGGGGCTCATGCCTGTAATCCCAGCACTTTGGGAGGCCCAGGCGGATGGATCACCTGAGGTCAGGAGTTTGAGACCAGCCTGGCTGACATGGCGAAACCCCATCTCTACCAAAAATGCAAACATTAGCTGGGTGTGGTGGCACGTGCCTGTAATCCCAGCTACTCAGGAGGCTGAGGCAGGAGAATCGCTTGAACCCGGGAAGCAGAGGTTGCAATGAGCCGAGATGGCGCCACTGCACTCCAGCCTGGGCGACAGAGTGAGACTCCATCTCAAAAAAGAAAAAAAAAGACAAAATCCACATATATGGCTGGGCACAGTGGCTCACCCCTGTAATCCCAGCACTTTGGGAGGTGGAGGCAGGAGGATCACTTGAGCCCAGGAGTTTGAGACCCACCTGGGAAACTCAGTAAGACCCAGTCTGTAAAGTGAAAAATAAAAATATTAGCCAGGTGTGTTGGCGTGCCCTGTGGTCCCGGCGACTCAGGAGGCTGAGGGAAGATCGCTTGAGCCCAGGAGTTCAAGGCTGCAGTGAGCTGTGATTGCACCGCTGTACTCCAACCTGGGCAACAAAGTTCAGCCCTGTCTCTTTAAAAAAAAAAAAAAAAAAAAAAAAAAACTAAAAAAATCTGTGCCGGGTGCGGTGGCTCACGCCTGTAATCCCAGCACTTTGGGAGGCTGAGGCGGGCGGATCACAAGATCAGGAGATCGAGACCATTCTGGCTAACACTAGTAGAGTTGGTAGTGAAACCCCAACTCTACTAAAAATACAAAAAATCAGCCAGGTGTGGTGGTGTGCGCTGGTAATCCCAGCTACTCGGGAAGCTGAGGCAGGAGAATGGCATGGACCCGGGAGGCGGAGCTTGCAGTGAGCTGAGATCCGGCCACTGCCCTCCAGCCTGGGCGACAGAGTGAGACTCTGTCTCAGAAAAAAAAAAAAAAAATCTGACTCTGCATGGTGGCTCACACCTGTAGTCCCAGCACTTTGAGAGGCAGAGGCAGGCAGATCATCTGAGGTCAGGAGTTCGAGACCAGCCTGGCCAACATGGTGAAACTCCCTCTCTACTAAAAATACAAAAATTAGTCGGGCGTAGTGGTGGGCACCTGTAATCCCAGCTACTCAGGAGGCTGAGGCAGGAGATCGCTTGAATCCAGGAGGCAGAAGTTGCTGTGAGCCGAGATCGTGCCACTGCACGATTGCCCAGCCTGGGCGACAGAGCGTGACTCCATCTCAAAAAACAAACAAAAAATCCACGTGTAAGTGGACCTGGGCATTCAAACCCATATCGTTCAGAAGTCAACTCCTGAATGCTTTTTTTCCCCAAGCATTCCCCGGAAGTAGTAGCCACTGGTAAACCAAGCGATATGATTGCTTCATTTCCAAAGCACGGTTATATTTAATATTTAAATCAAATCTTTCAAGAAACGTGGGCGGCTAAAAAAGAGATGCCTCATTCGGGACGTGGGTGTGTTTTGATATGTTTGCAATGGGAGGGGTCGGGACAAAGTCAAAACTGGACGGGGACAGGATAGGTGTTAAAACCTCAGATGGGCGTGAGGGCCTCTGAGGGTGTCTGGAGCTGGAGGGGCCTGAGGTCAGCCCACAGCCTGCTGGAGCTGTTGCAGCAGATGGGAGGCCTGGCTGTTGGTGGGGAGCTGCGTGGCCTCCATCCTCCCCTCCCGGGGCACCTCGCCATCCGTCCCTCCACCTGCCCTTCTCCAGTTTCGCAGCAGGCAGCCAGAGTCAAGTTCAGCTTTTGTTCAGCAGCCCCGAGGGAAGAAAGCAAACACCTGCGACTGCAGGGGCCTGGCCTCCTCCTGTCCCTGGGACCTTGTGTTCCGTGTCTTCTAGCCACTGCTACCCCTCTCCTCCTCTCCTTATGCCTGCCTGGTGGCCTCTCTGTGTGCCTTTCCTGGTCTCTTAACACCGGCTTTTTCTTATTTATGTATTTACTTTAATTTAATTTGTTTTATTTTTATTTTTTATTATTATTATTATTTTGAGACGGAGTCTTGCTCTGTCGCCTAGGCTGGAGTGCAGTGGCACAATCTTGTCTCACTGCAAGCTCCACCTCCCGGGTTCAAGAGATTCGTCTCTCTCAGCCTCTTGCGTAGCTGGGATTACAGGCGCGCCACCACACCTGGCTAATTTTTGTATTTTTAGTAGAGACGGGGTTTCACCATGTTCGCCAGGTTGGTCTCGAATTCCTGACCTCATATGATCTGTCTACTTCGGCCTCCCAAAGTACTGGGATTACAGGCGTGAGCCACTGCCCCCAGCCTATTTATTTATTTATTTATTTATTTATTTATTTATTAGATAGAGTCTTGCTCTGTTGCCCAGGCTGGAGTGCAATGGCGTGATCTCGGCTCACTGCAACCTCCGCCTCCTGAGTTCAAGGGATTCTCCTGCCTCAGCCTCCCAAGTAGCTGAGTTACAGGCGCCCACCACCGTGTCCGGCTAATTTTTTTGTTGTTGTTTTTGTGTTTTTATTTTTTTATTTTTTTTATTTTTTTTATTTTTTTTGAGACGGAGTCTCGCTCTGTCACCCAGGCTGGAGTGCAGTGGCGCAATCTCGGCTCACTGCAAGCTCCGCCTCCCGGGTTCACGCCATTCTCCTACCTCAGCCTCCCGAGTAGCTGGGACTACAGGCGCCCGCCACTGCGCCCGGCTAATTTTTTTCTATTTTTTAGTAGAGACGGGGTTTCACCATGGTCTCAATCTCCTGACCTTGTGATCCGCCCGCCTCGGCCTCCCAAAGTACTGGGATTACAGGTGTGAGCCACCGCGCCCGGCCTGTTTTTGTGTTTTTAGTAGAGATGGGGTTTCACCACGTTGGCCAGGCTAGTCTCAAACTTCTGACCTCCAGTGATCCACCCGCCTCGGCCTCCCAAAGTGCTGGGATTACAGGCGAGAGCCGCTGTGCCTGGCCAACACTGTCTCTTTCTTCAGGGTCCCAACAGTTGGCATTGCTTTCTCTGATGCCCCTTAGGCTGTCCGTGGGCCTCAGTATTTCCATCCATAAAATGGGACTTACCTGGAGCTGTCCATCTGGGACCTCACGGACCTCCTGCCTTTATTTTAGGTTTCAGGAAAATCTCCCAAGTGGCAAGATTGGGGTTTCTAGAGATTCACAGATGCCATACATCAATGCTTCGTGGAAAGTCCTCTCTCTCTTTCTGTCTTTTTTCTTTTCATATTTTTATTTTTTACTTAAGTATGCTTTTTTTTTTTCAGAGATGAGGTCTCGCCATGTTGCCCAAGCTGGTCTTGAACTCATGGCCTCAAGCGATCCTCCTGCCTTAGCCTCCCAAAGTGCTGGGATTACAGGCATGAGCCACCACGCCTGGCCAGGCCTCGTATTTTCATTTTTTCACTGATGCCTACGAAACCTGTAGTTGGTCCTGCATGGAATATAGCAGTGACTAAGATAGACAATAATTGCTGTCCCTAAGGAGGTGACATTCTAAGGAAGAGATCAGGAGGAAACAAGCTGGGCACGGTGGCTCACGCCTGTAATCCCAGCACTTTAGGAGGTCAAGGTGGGAGGATCACCTGAGCCCAGGAATTCGAGACCAGCCTAGGCAACATAGCAAGACCTCGTCTCTTCAAAAAAATTCATAAATTAGTTGGGTATGGTGGTGTGTGCCTCTGGTCTCCAGTTACTCAGGAGGCTGAGGTGGGAGGACCACTTGAGCCCAGGAGGTCGAGGCTACAGTGTACTGTGATTGCACCACTGCACTCCAGCCTAGGTGACAGAGCAAGACCTTGTGCCAAAATAAATAAATAAATAAACATAAGAGTAAACACAATATTTTTTAAAAGGTATGTAGGTGGTGATAAAAGGCCCAGCGTGGTGGCTCCCACCTGTAATACCAGCACTTTGGGAGGCTGAGGTGGGTGGATCACTTAAAGTCAGGAGTTTGAGACCAGCCTGGCCAACATAGCAAAACCCTGTATCTGCTAAAAAATACAAAAGTTAGCCAGGCGTGGTGGCGGGCACCTGTAATCCCAGCTACTCGGGAGTCTGAGGCAGGAGAATCACTTGAATCTGGGAGGCAAGGGTTGCAGTGAGCCAAGATCCCTCCACTGCACTCCAGCCTGGGCGATACAGTGAGACTCCGTCAGAAAAAAAAAGAAAAAAAAAAAGCAATAAAGGAAAAATGTAGCCTAAGAAAGGGCTGTCAGGGAAGGGCTCTTGGAAGAGGCATCTCCAGGTGTGGACAGCAGTAAATTAAGCAGCCATGTGCGTGGTGGGGCAGGTGCTCCAGGCACAAGGAGCTGCAGACGCCAAGGCTCAGAGGTGGGACTCAGCTGTTTGAAGGACAGGAAGGAGGCTGCTATGGCAGCATGGGTTGCACCAAGGGAAATGTAAATGGAGATGATGGCAGGTGCGGTGGCACATGCCTGTAATCCCATCACTTTGGGAGGCTGAGGCGGACGGATCACCTGAGGTCAGGAGTTCAAGACCAGCCTGGTCAACATGGTGAAACCCCGTCTCTACCAAAAATACAAAAATTAGCCAGGCATGGTGGCGGGTGCCTGTAATCCCAGCTACTCGGGAGGCTGAGGCACGAGAATCGCTTGAAACTGGGAGGTGGAGTTTGCAGTGAGCCGAGATCGCGCCACTGCACTCCAGCCTGGCGACAGAGTGAGACTCCGTCAAAAAAGAAAGGAAGAGAGGGAAGGAGGGAGGGGAAATTCCATGAGGTCAGGGACTGGCAAAGAGGGGCTGCTCAGAGAAGGGTTGGCAAATTTTTTCTTAAAAGACCAGAGGGTAACTATTTTTGGTTCGTGGTGTAGATCAGCCTCAGCTCTGCCATTGCAGCCTGAGAATAGCCTTTGATTATCTACACTTTTTTTCATACCTTGCGTGTGGCATCCAACCATCTATAAATGAATGGGCAGGGCTTGGCCCCAATACAACTTTATTTATGGACACTGAAATGTGAGTTGTTTTGTTTTGTTTTGTTTTGAGATGGAGTCTGGCTCTGTCGCCCAGGCTAGAGTGCTCTTGGGTTACCGCAACCTCAGCCTCCCACGTTCAAGCGATTCTCGTGCCTCAGCCTCACAAGTAGCTGGCATTACAGGCATGCATCACTATGCCCGGCTAATTTTTGTATTGTTAGTAGAGACGGGGTTTCACCATGTTGACCAGGCTGGTGTCGAACTCCTGACCTCAGGCCATCAGCCCACCTTGCCCTCCCAAAGTGCTGGGACTGTAGGCGTGAGCCACTGCGCCTAGCCAGAAATGTGGATTTCATATCATTTTTCACGTGTCAGGAAGGATGATTCTTATTTTGCTTTCCCCCGCCCCCCCAACGACTCACACGTGTAAATACCATTCTCTGCGGAAACAGGCAGTGGGCAGGATCTGGGCTGCTGTGAGCAGTTTGCATTTTAAGCTGAGTGAGGTCTCTGGAGGCTGCTGTGCAGGAGAGAGAGATGAGGTCTGATGCAGGGTTTATGACGCCGCCTCTGGCTGCTGGGGGAGAAGGGACAAGGCCACAAGGTCAGAGGCTGGAGACCAGGAAGGATGCATCCCAGAGGCAGAACCTGCAGCGATGGGGCTAGACCACGGTGGTGGCTGTGGAAGGGGTGAGAAGGGGCAGAACAGGACCCAGTGTGCAGCCAGCGGGCTTGGCCGGTGGACCGAATATGGGGCAAGAGAGAGGCATCAGGGTGATGCCAGGGCTTGGATGAATCCTGGAGGGATGGCGTTATCCATGGTATACCTCAGTGGGCTCCGAGGGGCATTTGCTCTGATTTTTTTTTTTTTTTTTTTGAGATGGAGTCTCGCTCCGTCTCCTAGGCTGGAGTGCAGTGGTGGTGCGATCTCGGCCTGAGCCACCGCACCCAGCCTATTTTTTTTTTTTTTTTTTTTTTCCGAGTTGGAGTCTCACTCTGTCACCCAGGCTGGAGTGCAATGGCGCAACTTCGGCTCACTGCAACCTCCACCTCCCGGGTTCGAGCGATTCTCCTGCCTCAGCCTCCCAAGTAGTTGGGATTGCAGGCATGCACCACCACGCCTGGCTAGCTTTTTGTATTTTTAGTAGAGATGGGGTTTTGCCATGTTGGCCAGACTGTTCTCGAACTCCCCACCTCGGGTGATCTGCCTGCCTCAGCCTCCCAAAGTGCTAGGATGACAGGCGTGAGCGACTGCGCGTGGCCATTTGCTCTGATCTTGTATGGCATCCAGGAGGACAAGTGCAGGAGACAATTGGAAACTGAATCCCTGAGCTCAGAGATCCATTTCAGTCTCTTCCCTGGAGAAGCTCAGAGGACCTCCCCACCCCCAAGGGTGAAAAGAGAGAGGAGTTCCAAGGACACCCTCCTTCCCAAATGCCTGTCACTTTCCATTTTCCTGCCTTGGTTCACACTCCTCCCTCCTCTTGTCAAAAAGTGTCTAAGAGGGCCAGGCGCAGTGGCTCATGCCCGTAATTCCAGCACTTTGGGAGGCCAAGGCAGGCCAATCATGAGGTCAGAGTTCAAGACAGCCTGGCCCACACGACAAAACCCCGTCTCTACTAAAAATACAAAAATTCGTGGCCGGGCACGGTGGCTCATGCCTGTAATCCCAGCACTTTGGGAGGCCGAGACGGGCAGATCATGAGGTCAAGAGATCGAGACCATCCTGGCTAACACGGTGAAACCCCGTCTCTACTAAAAAATACAAAAAACTAGCCGGGCGTGGCAGCGGGCGCCTGTAGTCCCAGCTACTCGGGAGGCTGAGGCAGGAGAATGGCATGAACCCGGGAGGCGGAGCTTGCAGTGAGCTGAGATTGCGCCACTGCGCTCCAGCCTGGGTGACAGAGCGAGACTCCATCTCAAAAAAAAAAAAAAAAAAAAAAAAACTTTTGCTAGGCGTGGTGGCGCGTGCCTGTAATCCCAGCTACTCGGGAGGCTGAGGCAGGAGAATTGCTTGAACCTGGGAGGCAGAGGTTGCAGTGAGCTGAGATGATGCCACTGCACTCCAACCCAGGTGACAGAGCAAGACTCCTTTTCAATAAATAAATAAATAAATAAATAAATAAATAAATAAATAAAGTCTAAGAATAATCACAGACCACACCGACATGTGAATGAATGCTCAATGCTCACCCAGCCCTAAGCCAGTGGTCAGTGTGTCAGTGGAGGGACACTTGCCAATGTTGGGACATCTGTGGTTGTCACAACTTGGAGGTGCTCCGGATGTGGAGTGGGTGGAGGCCAGGGATGCTGCTCAGCACCCGGCAGTGCCCAGGACAGCCCCACCCTAGAGAAAGATCCAGCCTCAAATGCCCACAGTGCCTCCTTGGTGCCTGTCCCATTATCTATCTAATTTAACAGTTAAGAAATTGAGAAGGAGAATTTCAGAAAAGGAAAGCGATTAGCTCAAGGTCACACCGCAAGGATGACATAACCAAACTGAATTCAAGCCCCTGTCGCCTGTCTGCTGGGTCGTTGTTCTTAAATTCTGGCTCTGGAAGTCCTCGGGTTTTTTTGTTTGTTTTTGTTATTATTTGTTTGTTTTGCAATGGAGTCTCGCTCTGTCACCCAGGCTGGAGTGCAGTGACGCCATCTCGGCTTACTGCAACCTCTGCCTCCCGGGTTCAAGCAATTCTCCTGCCTCACATCCTGAGTAGCTGGGATTACAGGCGCCCGCCACCACACCCGGTTAATTTTTGCATTTTTAGTAGAGACAAGGTTTCACTATGTTGGTCAAGCTGATCTTGAACTCCTGACCTCAGGTGATCCGCCCGCCTCAGCCTCCCAAAGTGCTGGGATTAGAGGCGTGAGCCACCGCTCCTGACCTCCAGGGCTCCTTCTAAAATGCCAGCTACCTGAAAGGATCTTGGTTGTGCTCCCAGAGTCTCCAGGCCTGCGAATGCTGCGTGGCATCCAGTAGGTGCTCAATAAATACTTATTGCATGAAGGAGCATCTCCCCCAAGTGTTCATCTGATGCATATTTGCGGAGCACCTGCCGTGGGCCAGGCAATGGGTATTCGGCAGTGACTAAGAGGAACCCAAGGCTCCTCCTCTGCTGGAGGAGCTGCGGGTCCCGGGAGTGGCGGAAATGGCTAGAGAATGTCAGAGCTGCGCCAGGGCCACCTAGCTCTTTCTGTGACTCACAGTTTTATTGTGCGCTTACTGTATGCCAGGCACCGGTCGACTGAGTGCTGCGCAGGTAGTACTTCAGCATCCTCCCAGTAACCCTCTGCAGTAGGAACTGTTCATTATGAAACCCATTTTAGAGAGGAGGAAAGTGAAGTCCAAAAGTGGTAAGTCTGTTGGCCCAGTTATATAGGCAGGAAAGGCTGGGGCAGGGGCAGGGTGCTGGATTCAAATTTAGGTGTGCAGGACTGCAGATCCCCATTGATGAATGAATGAATGAATGAACAAATGAGTGATTGAATGAATGAATGGGTGAGCCAATGGGTGAATGAATGAACGAATGGGCATGCCAATGAATGAGCAAATGAATGCGAGAATGAATGAATGAATGGTGCAGGAATGAACAAATGAAGGAATGGGTGGTGAACGAATGAATGAATGGGTGAGTAAACGAATGAATGAATGGGTGAGCCAACAAATGAATTAACAAATGAGTGAATGAATGAATGTAGGAATGAGTGAATGCAGGAAGGAATGGTGTGGGAATGAATGAATGAATGAATAGGTGATACAAGAATGAACAAATGAACAAATGGATGAGCCAGCGAATGAATGAAAGGGTGAGCAAATAGGTGAAGGAATGAACGAGTGGGTGAACGAATGACTGAGTGAATGAACGAATGAATAAACGAATGAACGAATGAACGAGTGAATGAATGAATGGCTGAGCCCGTGAATGAATGAACGGGTGAACGAATGAATGAGTGAATGAATGAAAGGGTGAGTGAATAAACAAATGGGTGAATGAACAAATGAACAAGTGAATGAATGAATGAATAAGTGAATGAACGAATGGGAGAGTGAATGAATGAATGAAAGAGTGAGCGAATAAATGGGTGAAGAAATGAACAAGTGCTTGATCGAATGAACTAGTGAATGAACGAATGCACAAGTGAATGAACGAATGGGTGCGTGAATGAATGAATGAATGGTTGAACGAATGAGTGAGTGAATGAATGAAAGCGTGAGTGGCGAGAGCCCTGCCGGCCGCTTGGCTGTGCGAGGCTGCAGAGGCTCGGAGGCACCTGCGCGCCCTTGGCCGACTCGGAGGAGGCGGAGATGGACGCCCGCGGGTCCCCTGGAGATGCAGCCAGCGGCTTGCGCGGGTGAGGGAACCCGGCCCCCGGCGCCGCGTCCTCATCCTCCTCCAGGCGACAAGGTCAGGAGGGGCCGGGGCGGCGCCCCCTCCCTCAGCGCCCAGCCCCCTTCCTGGGTCTTCCCATTCCATCTCGTGGGGGAGGGGGCTGGCGAGGGGGGCGAGGGGGAGGGGGCGGCACCAGGGAGGGCGGGACCGGGCGGGCGGGGCGGGGAGCTCCGGCAGCGCCCAGCCCCGCCTTCCGGCCGCTCCCCGCGGTCCCTCCAGCCCCTCCGGCCGCCGCCTCATCCTGGAACCCCGTGCGCCCCCCGCGCCCCGCGCCCCGGACGCCATGAAGCAGCTGTGTCTGTGCGCAGCCGCCTCCTTCGCGGTAGGGCCTGGGGAGGGGGCGCGGGAGCGGGCGGGGCGCGGGTACTTCCTCTCCCCTCTCTTCCCAGTCCCCGGCTGCCCTGGACCACCCCCTCATTCCAGTCCCGGGAAGGATGGGCGGGGGAGGGGACAGAGGCTGGGGCAGCTTTTGGGGGGATGGAGGAGACATTTGGGGAGACGTGGACACGTTTCGGAAGACACTTTGAAACAAATGGGGACATTTAGGAGCATTTAGAGGGCATTGGGGGGTGCAGTTTTGGGAAAACATTTTGGAGACGGGGTCACTGAGGGGACAACTTGGAGGCTATTTTGGGAGAGGCGATTTTGCAAAGAGGTAATGATTTGGAGAACAGTTTTGAAGAACAGTTGAGGGATGTTTTTGGAGGATATTTTTGGGACCTGACGGGCTCATTGGGAAGGATGGTTTTACAGAACACTTCAGGAATTTCGGGGAGACATTTTGTAATGCATTTCAGGCTATAGTTTTGGGAGGAGAAGCCTCGGGATGTTTAGGGGACAGTGGTGGCATTTCAGGGCAGTTGTGGATAAACAGTGCAGAGGATGATCCTGAGAGATGTTTAGAGGGGCGTTTTAGGGGTTCAGATGGGACTTTGGAGGGTAGTTTGGAAAAGACTGATGGATCCGTTTGCTGGGGGCGATGTTGCAGGGGTGGTTTTCACTAACAGATGAATTGTGGGACAACTTTTTTTGTTGTACACAAGGGGTCTTGCTGTGTTGCCCAGGCTGGTCTCAAAATTCCTGGGCTCAAATGATCCTCCCACCTCAGCCTCCCAAGCAGCTACAGGCATGAGCCACCACGCCCTGCTGATTTTTTTAATTTTTTGTAGAGATGGGGTCCTACTGTGTTGCCCAAGTTGGTCTCAAACTCCTGGGCTCAAGCGATCCTCCCACCTTGGCCTCCCCAAGTGCTGGGATGACAGGCGTGAGCCCCCGCGCCTGGTCCAGGGAACAACCTTTTGGAAATAGATGCCAGGGGGCTGCTCAGGGGATGATGCTGGTGGGGGCTTTTGTTGGACAACTGGGGTGATGGGCCTGGGGGCAGATGCTGGGGGTCACAGGCTTGGGGAACACTGTCTGAGGACCCCCTCGCCCAGGACCACCTCCCCCTGCAGCTGCGGCTCAGCCCCACTGACCTTGGCTCCTGCCCGCCCTGCGGCCCCTGCCCCATCCCGAAGCCGGCAGCCAGAGGCAGGCGCCAGGCAAGTGCCCAGGGGCAGGCGGTGAGAGCCCGGAGGCCCTGTCAGGGGGCGCGGGGAGGGGGCAGGGGCCAACCCTACCCCACGCACCTCTGGGTGTGCCCTGCAGAGTCAAGACTGGGGCAAGAGTGACGAGAGGCTGCTACAAGCTGTGGAAAACAACGATGCACCTCGGGTGGCCGCCCTCATCGCCCGCAAGGGACTGGTGCCCACGAAGCTAGACCCCGAGGGCAAGTCCGCGTGAGTGCCCGTGACCCGGGAGAGAGATGGCTGAGGAGTGCAACCTGCTGGCTGAACCCTTGTCTCTCACTTCCAGGTTCCACCTGGCAGCCATGCGGGGTGCGGCCAGCTGTCTGGAGGTGATGATAGCTCATGGTGCCAATGTCATGAGCACGGACGGGGCAGGTACTGCCAGCTGGGCCCCGGGGAGGGAGGAGGAACTCAGCCCAGGTGCCCAGTCTGAGCATCCAGCCAGGCCCTGATTCCAGGCCTCAATGTTCCCTGCTGAAAAAGGGGGAGGCTCCCTCTGGTGCCCCTCCCCTGCCCCCAGGGAGACACACAGGGGCATGTTAGGATGGGGTGGCCAAAGACAGAGACTGTGGCTGGCACTGAGCAAAGCGAGTGGACAGCTTGTGGATGGGGAGTGACTAGGATTCAGGTATAGGTTCAGTTGGATGGGGAAAGAGCTGGCACAGGGAAGTAGCTGGGGTTTGGGGGATAGCTGCAAAGTTTCTGGGGTTTTGTTGTTTTGTTTTTCTTTTTTTAGGGGAGGGACAGAGTCTCCCTTTGTCACCCAGGCTTGAGTGCAGTGGGCATGATCTCGGCTCACTGCAGTCTCCACTTCCCAGGCCCAAGCGATCCTCCAACCTCAGCCTCCCAAGTAGCTAGGACTACAGGCACGCACCACCACGCCCAATTAATTTTTCTATTCTTAGTAGAGATGTGGTCTCCCTGTGTTGCCCAGGCCGGTCTTGAACTCCTGGGCTCTAAGTGATCCTTCCACCTCAGCCTCCCAAAGTGTTGAGATTATAGGTGTGAGCCACCATGCCCAGCCTGGGGAAGTTTCTGGAAAGTGACTGAGGCAGAGGAAGAACCTGGGACTTGGGAGATAACTGGGACTATTGGACAAGCTAAGCTTTGAAGTGTATCTGGGATGTGGGAGTATCTGAGATCAAGGAAGTGACTCAAGGGAACTACTTGAAGTTTGGAGGAGGAACTGGATTCATGGGAGTAGCTGAGCTTGCAAAGTATCTGAGGCAGGAGAATAACAAGTAGAGTTTGGGGAATATCTGAGGTATGTGGGATAGCTGGGATCTAGAAGAAGCTGGAGTTGTGGGAGCAGCTGGAGCTGTGGGAGTAGCTTGAGCTCTTGGAGTAGCTGGGGTACAAGGAGAACCTGTATGTATGTATGTATGACTTAACTGGGAACCTGGGGGGAATAACTGAGATAAAACTGTGTGGCCAAAAGGACTAGTTGGGACTCAGGAGGCAACTAGCATGGGGACACAGTCAAATCTGAAGCTTTAGGGCCACAGGCATGACGGGCAGGGTATATGGAGTAGCTGGGGATTCGTAGAGCATCAAACAGGGACAGAGTTGGCATGTGGAAGAGCAAGGGTATATGGATTGGAAGAACATATACCACAGCTGTGGGTTGTGAAGGGCAGAGCTGAAACTTTGGTGTAGTTGACCCTGTAGAGTATCTGGGGATATGAGGAGTAACTGAGGCACTAGGGCTTGAGGAATAGGTGGGTGTGGAGAGTCGCTGAGATGGGATTGTCTGGAATACAGACTAGCCATGGCTTGGAGAGTCTCTGGGTACAGGGAATAGCATGGTTTTGAGAAGCACCTGACGGCGGGGCACAATGGCTCATGCCTGTCAATCCCAGCACTTTGGGAGGCTAAGGTGGGTGGATCGCATGAGCCAAGGAGTTCAAGACCAGCTTGGGCAACATAGCAAGACCCCTGTCTCTACAGAAAATACAAATATATTAGCCAGACATGGTGGCACTTGCTTGTAGTCCCAGCTACTTGGGAGGCTGAGACAGGAGGATCGCTTGAGCCTAGGTGTTCAAGCCTACAGTGAGCTATGATCACACTGCACTCTAGCCTGGGCAACAGAGCAAGATCCTGTCTGTAGGGAAAAAAAGAGAAATACTAGGGTTCAGGGACTTTGCTAGATACAGAAATTCATCACAAGTCATTGACATGGCTTGGGGAGCAGCTGGGAGCTACTTGAATAGCTGGAGCTCCAGTAAATCTTCTTTCCTTCCCCAGGTTACAATGCCCTCCACCTGGCTGCCAAATACGGGCACCCACAGTGCTTGAAGCAACTACTGCAGGTCATTTACTTTCTTATCTCAGCTACTCCCTTGGCCCCTACTACTCCTGAGTTCCAGCAATTCCTTGAACCCCCAGATGCTCTATGAATCCTAGATATTCCTTGGCCCCTTTTACTCCAGAACCCTAGCTACTCCCTGGATAACCAGATACTCTCAGACCATCCACATGCTTCTCCTATTTAAGATATACTCCCGAGCCAGGCGTGGTGGCTCACGCCTGTAATCCCAGCACTTTGGGAGGCTGAGGCTGGTGGATCGCCTGAGGTCAGGAGTTCGAGACCAGCCTGGCCAACATAGTGAAACGCCGTCTCTACTAAAAATACAAAAAATTAGCTGGGAGTGGTGGCGTGTGCCTATAATCCCAGCTACTAGGGAGGCTGAGGCAGGAGAATCCCTTGAACTCGGGAGGCGGAGGTTGCAGTGAGCCAAGATCACGCCATTGCACTCCAGCCTGGGCAACAAGAGCGAAATACCATCTAATAAAAAATATATATATATGTATATATACTCCCAGTGCCGGGTATTTCCTGAGCTCTGTTTCTCCCCAAGCCCTAGGTCCTTTCTTAAACCCAGACACTCGCAGAGTTCCTAGCTACTCCCCAAATTCCCAGCTGCTTCTCAGCTCCCAGCTATTTTCTTTTCTCACCAAGTTGCATGAAAATGGAGTCACTTGGGGACCAGGGAAGGGTGGGGCTGAAGTATAGCAGAGCCCATGGTGGGGAAGGCAGTCCTAGAGAAATCAGGCAGCAAGAAGGATGGCTCCGCCTCAAAGGACTCGCCCCATCCCCAGGCTTCCTGTGTGGTGGACGTCGTGGACAGCAGCGGGTGGACTGCCCTACACCATGCAGGTGGGTACAGCCCAGCCCTGACCCCGTAGCCCAGAGGGTGCTGGACTTGGGGGTTACTCTACCCAGGACCCTAGGGACTTGACCTGCTGTGAAGCTTCCTGTCTCCTCCTTTCTCTCTTTTTTTTTTTTTGAGACAGAGTCTCACTCTGTTGCCCAGGCTGGAGTGCAGTGGCGAGATCTCAGCTCACTGTAACCTCCACCTCCCAGGTTCAAGCAGTTTTCCTGCCTCAACCTCCCCAGTAGCTGGGACTTCAGGCACCTGCCACGGGGTTTCACCATGTTGGCCAGGATGGTCTCGAACTCCTGACCTCAGGTGACCCACTGCCTTGGCCTCCCAAAGCGCTGGGGTTACAGGCGTGAGCCACCACTCCTGGCATTCCTTTTCTTTTTATGAGATAGGGTCTTGCTCTGTTGCCCAGGCTGAAGTACAGTGGTGCAATCATGGCTCACTGCATCCTTGACCTCCTGGGTTCAAATAATCCTTCTGCCTCAGCCTCCCAAGTAACTGGGACCACAGGCATGCACCACCATGCCTGGCTAATATTTTAAATTTAGTTGTAGATACAGGATCTTGTTATGTTGCCCAGACTGATCTCAAACTCCTGGGCTCAAGTGATCCTCCCACCTCGGCCACTCAAAGTGCTGGAATTATAAGCGTGAGTCACCCTACCTAGCCTCCTTTTTTTTTTTTTTTTTTTTTGAGATAGAATCTCCCTCTGTCGCTCTGGCTGGAGTTCAATGGTGCAATCTCGGCTCACTGCAACCTCCACCTCCCAGGTTCAAGCAATTCTCCTGCCTTAGCCTCCTGAGTAGCTGGGATTACAGGCCTGTGCCACCACACCTGCCTAAAATTTTTTTGTATTTTTAGTAGAGGCAGGGTTTCACCATGTTGACCAGGCTGGTCTTGAACTCCTGACCTCAGGTGATCTGCCTGCCTCGGCCTGCCAAAGTGCTGGGGTTACAGGCGTGAGCTACCGTGCCGGCCCTTCTCCTCCTTTTTTATTGCCTACTGTATGGCAGGCACTGGAGCCCATCATAAATCCCGGTTACCCTTTGAACTGCAGGCTTTTAGCCCATTGCACAGATGAGGCTTAACGAGGCTGTCACTTGTCCGCAGATAAGTCGTAGGGAATCCAGGTCATCTGACCTCAAGGAGCAGCTGATTGTACTCCTGGTCTTTGTGAGGATGAGGAGAGGTCCCTAGGGTTTAATTTCCTTTGAGGAGTTCCTAGGAGGTGTCAGGAAAACCTTAACTTCAGGCAGCTGGCACCCTCATAATCACCAAATCCAATCTCCTACCCAGAGGGAGGGAAAGGGGTCCACGGATGTGAACCAGAATCCACAGCCCCCGATCTGTCCGCTGTGCCCATGAAATTCAGGCGTGGCTTTCGCTGACGACTCACGAAACATCTGTTCTTTTGGAAACTCAGAATAAAATTGGGCTTTTGGGGTTTTAGTCCCTGAGTGAGAAGTCCCTGCAGTTGGAGTATGCTGCCACCTAGTGGCAGCAATGCCTCTGGTCACAATACAGGAGCCCGTTGGTTTTTGTCATTCAGCAGTTACCGAGCACTTTGGGAGGCAGATTACTAGGAGGGCAGATTACCGGAGGTCAGGAGTTCGGGAATAGCCTGGCCAACATGGTGAAACCCTGTCTCTACTAATAATAAAAAATTAAGGCCAGGCGCGGTGGCTCACGCCTGTAATCCCAGCACTTTGGGGGCCCGAGGCGGGCGGATCGAGACCATCCTGGCTAACCCGGTGAAACCCCGCCTCTACTAAAAATACAAAAAATTAGCTGGGCGTGGTGGCGGCGCCTGTAATCCCAGCTACTCGGGAGGCTGAGGCAGGAGAAGCGCTTGAACCCGGGAGGCGGAGGTTGCAGTGAGCCGAGATCGCGCCACTGCACAGCCTGGGCAACAGAGCAAGACTCCATCTCAAAAAAAACAACAGAAAACAGTTATTGAGTACCTACTGTGTGCCAGGCACTGTTCTACATGTTGTAGATAAGGTTTGCAGCAATCAAAACCTCATACTCCCTCAGACACACAGCAGGTATCCAAATAGAGTTTATTGACTGAAAAGTGATTTTTATACATAGACTGTATGTCAACGTGCTGGAATTCACACCCAGGGATTCCAGAGACTGTGCTCTTGTCTCAGCTGCACAGCCTCCTGGGGAGCCTCCCTGTCTCCACTCTGGTCCTGTGCAAATGGCAGTAGGAGGGATCTCTTAAAATATAAATAGGCCAGGCACAGTGGTGCAGGCCTGTAATCCCAGCGCTATGGGAGGCAGAGGTGGGAGGATTGCTTGAGCCCAGGAGTTTGAGACCAGCCTGGACAACATGGCAAAACCCCGTCTCTACTAAAAATATAAAAATTAGCCAGGTGTGATGGCTCATGTCTATAATCCCAGCTACTCGGGAGGCTGAGGCAGGAGAATCGTTGGAACCCAGGAGGCGGAGGTTGCAGTCATCCAAGATCACACCCCTGCACTCTAGCGTGGGTGCAGAGGGAGACTCCGTCTCAAAAAATAAAAATAAAAATAAAATAAAATAAAATAAATAAATACAGAAGCGGGGCCGGGCGTGGTGGCTCCACCCTATAATCCCAGCCCTTTGGGAGCCAGAGGCAGGAGGATTGCTTGAGCCCGGGAGTATGAGACCAGCCTGGGCAATATAGTGACATTCCATTTCCATAAAAAAAATCCAAAAGAAAATTAACCAGGAGTGGTGGTGCACGCCCACACTCCCAGCCACTCAGGAGGCCAAAGCGAGCAGATTGCTTGAGCCCAGGAGTTCAAGAAAAGCCTGGACAACATAGCAAGACCCTGTCTCTAAAAAAACAAAATAAAGTAAAAATTAGCCAGGCATGGTTGCACATGCCTGTAGTGTGAGTCTCATGCCTGTAATCCCAGCCCCTCAGGAGGCCGAGGCAGGAGGATTGCTTGAGCCCAGGAGTTCGAGACCAGCCTGGGCAACACAGTGAGACCCCGTCTCTACAGAAAGTAGAGGGAACCACAGTGCTTGGGACTAGCAGTTGGCAGACCTAGATCCTAGATCTGACTCTTCCTGTGACCCCACTGGGTGACCCCAGGCCTGGTTGGGCCTCGGTTTCTGTATCTGTAAAATGCAAAATTTGCCTTTGTTACGAATCTCCCAGGGTATGTGGGAATTTCTCATGAAATAAAGGGGCAGGGTCACACCCAGGCAGAAAGTCCCCAGAAAAGGTTGAAGTCTCACCCTACCCCTACTCTTCCCCCTTTTGTTTTTCTTCCTTCCTTTTCCTGGTTTTTGAGACAAGGTCTCACCCTGTCACCCAGGCTGGTATGCAGTGGTGCCATCATGGCTCACTGCAGCCTTGAACTCCTGAGCTCAAGCAGTCCTCCTGCTTCAGCCTCCCAAGTAGCTGGTTCCACAGACACATTCCACCACACCCAGATAATTTTTGCTTTTTTTTTTTTTTGTAGAGACGGTCTTGCTATGTTGGCCCAGGTTGGTCTCGAACTCCTGGGCTCAAGCGATCCTCCTGCCTCAGCCTCCCAAGGTGCTGGGATTACAGGGTTGAGCTACCACACCCAACAATCTTTTCTCTTTTGCAGTGGCTGGTGGCTGTCTCTCCTGTTCAGAGGTGCTCTGCTCCTTTAAGGCACATCTAAACCCCCAAGATCGGGTAAGCTTCTGGGATCTCTTTGGGGAAGATGTTATGCTTGAAGTATGCTGCCACCAAGTGGCAGTATCTCAGGCACTCTTTAAAAGCCTGAGAAAGTTCAAGGTGAAAACCCAAGGGCGGTTATATAGACTTCTGCACCTCCCAGGGGTCAGTTTCTCATGCCATCGCATCCGTCCTCCTCCCTACCAGTCAGGTGCAACACCCCTCATTATAGCAGCTCAGATGTGTCACACAGACCTGTGCCGTCTCCTACTGCAGCAAGGGGCTGCCGCGAATGATCAGGACCTGCAAGGCAGGTGAGCATCTCTCTTCCCAGCCAGTCCATCCTATGCTGTGTGACCTTGGGCAAGACTCTTAACCTCTCTGAGTAAAGCGATCTAGCCAGCCTCCTCTTCCCAGCGCGGCCTGGGTGCTGAGGTGGGCGTGGGGGCTTGGGGGATGTTCTCATCTCCTCAGTAGCCCCCTCCCCTGGTAGGACGGCCCTGATGCTGGCCTGTGAGGGGGCCAGCCCCGAAACAGTGGAAGTCCTGCTGCAGGGCGGAGCCCAGCCGGGCATCACCGATGCGCTGGGGCAGGACGCGGCTCACTATGGCGCGCTGGCGGGGGACAAGCTCATCCTGCACCTTCTGCAAGAGGCGGCCCAGCGCCCCTCCCCACCCAGCGGTATGCAAGCCCCACCTCCCCGCTGCATTTGCTTCTTGGCAGCTTCTTGTCACCCCTTTTCTTTATCATGAATAGTTTCAAGGTACCCCCAACTGTCTGCATTCTAGGAGGTCCCAGAGCTTACCCAATTCTACTCATAACAGTTTCAAGGAGCCCCAGGGCATTTAGAGAAGTCTAGGAGGGAGTCTGCTTCTGCTTTCCTGGGTCATCTGTACAGTAAGAACTTTGTTGGCCATTGGTGGCTCACGCCTGTAATCCCAGCACTTTGGGAGGCCGAGGTGGGTGGATCATGAAGTCAGGACATCAAGACCATCCTGGCTAACATGGTGAAACCCCATCTCTACTAAAAATACAAAAAAATGAGCCGGGCGTGGTGGCAGGTGCCTGTAGTCCCAGCTACTCGGGAGGCTGAGGCAAGAGAATGGGGTGAACCCGGGAGGCGGAGCTTGCAGTGAGCTGAGATCGTGCCTCTGCGCTCCAGCCTGGGCAACAGAGCGAGACTCCGTCTTAAAAAACAAAACAGGCCGGGCGCGGTGGCTCAAGCCTGTAATCCCAGCACTTTGGGAGGCCGAGACGGGCGGATCACAAGGTCAGAAGATCGAGACCATCCTGGCTAAACCGGTGAAACCCCGTCTCTACTAAAAAATACAAAAAAAAAAAACTAGCCGGGCGAGGTGGCGGGCGCCTGTAGTCCCAGCTACTCGGGAGGCTGAGGCAGGAGAATGGCGTGAACCCGGGAGGCAGAGCTTGCAGTGAGCTAAGATCCCGCCACTGCACTCCAGCCTGGGTGACAGAGCGAGACTCCGTCTCAGAAAAAAAAAAACAAAAACAAACAAAAAAAAAAAACAAGGCCGGGCACGGTGGCTGAAGCCTGTAATCCCAGCACTTTGGGAGGCCGAGACTGGCAGATCATGAGGTCAGGAGATCGAGACCATCCTGGCTAACCCAGTGAAACCCCGTCTCTACTAAAAAATACAAAAAACTAGCCGGGCAAGGTGGAGGGCGCCTGTAGTCCCAGCTACTCGGGAGGCTGAGGCAGGAGAATGGCGTAAATCCGGGAGGCAGAGCTTGCAGTGAGCTGAGATCTGGCCACTGCACTCCAGCCTGGGCAACAGAGCGAGACTCCATCTCAAAAAAAACAAAAACAAAAACAAAAAGACAAAACAAAACAAAACAAAACTTTGTGTCTCCTAAGAAGGGCATCCCTGCTGGGCAAGGTGGCTCATGCCTGTAATCCCAGCACTTTGGGAGGCTGAGGTGGGCGAATCACTTGAGGTCAGGGGTTCGAGACCAGCTTGACCAACATGATGAAACCCTGTCTCCACTAAAAAATACAAAAATTAGCCACACGTGGTTCAAACAATTCTTCTGCCTCATCCTCCTGAGTAGCTGGGACTCCAGGTGCCTGCTGCCACGCCTGGCTAATTTTTGTATTTTTAGTGGAGTCGGAGTTTCGCCACATTGGCCAGGCTGGTCTCAAACTCCTGAACTCAGGTGATCCACCCGCCTCGGCCTCTCAGAATGCTGGGATTACAGGCATGAGCCACTGCACCCGGCCTGTCCTCTCTTTTTAAGAGTCCCAAGTCGCTCCCTCAGCACTCTACCCAAGCACCAGATTTCTACCTAAAACGCCCTGATTCTTGGGGAAATCAAGAGCCCCTTACAAGTCCCTGGGGCCCACCAATGCCCTTCCTGGGGCTGGGAACAGAATGTCTGACCCTGCTTCCCTCTCTCCCCGGCCCTCACAGAGGATGACTCAGGCGAGGCGTCATCTCAGGTATGGACCCCTAAGCAGTGAAGGAGCCCCTCCTCCCTGCAACCACACTAACTTCTCCCCTGCCCCAAGCTCTGTGAGAAGAGAAGGAAGTTAGACCTGGGAAAACCTGTTTGGAAAGAATGCTACCTTCAGGGTATGCTGCCACCAAGTGGCGGCAGTGTGCCCAGCCTAACTCCCAGAACTGGGTGAGAATACTGGGGGGATGGGGCCAAATTATGGGGCTGGGGTGGGAGGGCAGTGGGGACTGAGGTTGTTGAGGGTTGTTGTCTTCAGGGAGGGAAGCAGATCTGGCCTCTTCCCCTCTTTCAGTTTTTTTTTTTTTTCCCCGTGAGACAGAGTCTCGCTCTGTTGCCCAGGCTGGAGTGCAGTAGCTCGATCTTGGCTCACTGCAGCCTCCACCCCCTGAGTTCAAGCAATTCTCCTGCCTCAGCCTCCCTAGTAGCTAGGATTACAGGCACCCACCACACCTGGCTAATTTTTGTATTTTTAGTAGAGACGGGGTTTCACCATGTTGGCCAGGCTGGTCACAAACTCCTGGCCTCAAGTGACCCACCCACTTCAGCCTCCCAAAGTGCTGGGATTATAGACATGAGCCACCGTGCCCAGCCCCTCCCAGTTTTTTTGTTTGTTTTTTGTTTTGTTTATTTTTTGAGAGATGGAGTCTCGCTCTGTCACCCAGGCTGAAGTGCAGTGGTGTGATCTCAACTCACTGCGACCTCCACCTCCCGAGTTCAAGTGCTTTTTCTGCCTCAGTTTCCTGAGTAGCTAGGTGCCACCACACCCAGCTAATTTTTTGTATTTTTTAGTAGAAACAGGGTTTCACTGTATGTTGTTCAGGCTGCTCTCGAACTCCTGACCTCCAGTGACCACCCGCCCTGGCCTCCCAAAGTGCTGGGATTACAGGTGTGAGCCACCGCGTCCAGCCCCTCTCCCAGTTTTAAAGCATCTCTGTTCCACAGAGGAGTGAAAACATGTGGGCAATGTGGTTAGCTGGGCAAAGAACTGAGGCACAGAGAGGAGCAGAGAGTGAAGAGTAAGATCTGGAACTTACAGGGAGGTGGTCTTGTCTGCGTTTTGCGGGGATAAGCAAGGGGGAGGAGGCAGGGGCTGGTTCCATGTTTACGGGAAGTCAGGCTGTGACTGGGGCTGGCTAGGTCGGTTTACTGTCAGGGAGGCTGGCATGGACCCCGATCTGCCCCCTTCACCCTCTGTCCCCTCCCTTCCCAGAACTCTATGTCCAGCCATGGAAAGCAGGGGGCTCCCAAGAAGCGGAAGGCGCCTCCACCTCCCGCCAGCATCCCCCTGCCGGTGAGAGACGTCCGGGTCCGGGAGGAGGCGTGGGGAGCCCCCAGGCACAGGGTGGGGCTCTGGCTGCGGCCTGGGATGGGGAAACCTTAGGCCCCATCTAAAGGCCGCGGGCGGGGAGGGGAACAGGACGATCGAGATGCCTATGAGGAGATCGTGAGGCTGCGCCAGGAGAGGGGCCGCCTCCTGCAGAAGATCCGGGGCCTGGAACAGCACAAGGAACGGAGGCAGCAGGAGGTTAGGAGGCCTCCAAGATTTGGGCGTGGGGCCAAGCCCGGGTGGGGTCAATGCAGGCATGAAGATCCCCCTGCTTTTCTCCCACCTTCCCTCCTCCGTCTCTCCCCCTCCCCACCCTGCTGCGGCCACCTGGGCCTCCTCGCTGTTCCTCCAACTCACCAGGCACGGTCCTGCCTCAGGGCCTTTGCACGGCCTGGGTCCTCTGCCTGGAATGCTCTAGCTCCAGATGTTCCCACAGCTTTTTACCTCACCTACTTTATAGGCCCATTGCCAAAGACACCTCCCATGCCCACTTCCTAAAATTGTAACACCCGACCAGGCATGGTGGCTCTGCCTGTAATCCCAGCACTTTGGGAGGCCGAGGCAGGTGGATCACCTGAGGTCGGGAGTTTGAGACCAGCCTGACCAACATGGAGAAACCCCGGTTCTACTGAAAATACAAAACTAGCCGGGCGTGGTGGCACATGCCTTAATCCCAGCTACTCAGGAGGCTGAGGCAGGAGAATCGCTTGAACCTGGGAGGCGGAGGTTGCTGTGAGCCGAGATCATGCCATTGCACTCCAGCCTGGGCAACAAGAGTGAAACAACATCTTAAAAAAAAAAAAAAAAAAAAAAAAAAATTGTAATACCCGCTCCCCCCTGCCAACTCGCTAGTTCGCTTTATTTTTTATTTATTTATTTTTTGTTTTGTTTTGTTCCACTCTTGTTACCCAGGTTGGAGTGCAATGGCACAATCTCAGCTCACTGCAACCTCTTCCTCCCAGGTTCAAACAAGTTTCCTGCTTCAGTCTCCCAAGCAACTGAGATTACAGGCGACCACCAGCATGCCCAGCTAATTTTGTATTTTTGGTAGAGATGGAGTTTCACCACATTGGCCAGGCTGGTCTCGAACTCCTGACCTCAGGTGATCCACCCACCGCGGTCTCTTAAAGTGCTGGGATTGCAGGTGTGAGACACTGTGCCTGGTCTCTTTATTTTCATTTGCAGCACTTACTGCTATTGGGCATGCATTTATTTTATGTATGTCCACCCATTTGACTATGAGCCTGTGAGGGCAGGCATGGCTGGTCGTGCCTGGGTCACAGTATGGGCATCATCAATATTGATTGGCTGAATGAATATTCAAGTGAGTGGATGAATGAATGGCCGAAACCAGGGTCTGCCCTAGAAGAGGCACTCAGTAAAAACTTTCTAGCCGGGTGCGGTGGCTCACGCCTGTAATCCCAGTACTTTGGGAGGTTGAAGTGGGCGGATCACTTGAGGTCAGGAGTTGGAAATCAGCCTGGCCAACATGGTGAAACACTGTCTCTACTAAAAATACAAAAAAATTTAGCTATGCCGGGTACCGTGGCTCACGCCTGTAATCCCAGCACTTTGGGAGGCCAAGGCAGGAGGATCACCTGAGATCAAGAGTTTGAGACCAGCCTGGTCAACATGGTGAAACCCTGTCTCTACTAAAGTACAAAAAATCAGCCAGCCATGGTGGTGCGCACCTGTAGTCCCAGATACTTGGGAGGGTGAGGCATGAGAATTGCTTGAACCCAGGAGGCTGAGGTTACAGTGACCTGAGATTGCGCCACTGCACTCCAGCCTGGGTGACAGAGCATCTCAAAAACAAAAAAAATTAGCCGGGCGTGGTGGCAGGGGCCTGTAATCCCAGCTACTTGGAAAGCTGAGGTAGGAGAATTGCTTGAACCTGGGAGGCAGAGGTTGCAGTGAGCCAAGATCGCGCCACTGCACTCCAGCCTGGGTGACAGAGCAAGACTCCGTCTCAACAACAACAACAACAAAAAAACAAAATAAACTTGTTGAGTGAATGAATGAGCGGATGGAACGGTGCCTGACATACAGCAGGTGCTTAATAAGTGCTTAGTAATGAATGGCCAGAATGGTGCATACTGGCACACAGCAGGCACTCAATAAATACTTAGAAATGAATGACTGGTCAGAATGGTGCATGGTGGCACACAGTAGGTGCTCAATAAATACTGAGTGAAAGGTCAGAACAATAGCACAAAGTAGGCACTTAATAAATAGGAATGAATGGGGCCCAGCATACAGCAGGTGCCCAATAAATACTTAGTAATGAGTGATTAAACAGAATGGTGCCTGGTACACAGCAGCCACTCAATAAATAGTAATGAGTAAGCAGGCAGAATGCAGTAGGTGCTCAATAGTTGCACATGGCCTGCGTGAATGTACATGGAATGGAGGCTATGAAGCAGGAGGTGGGGCAGGGAGACCTTCTGCCCAGATCCAACCCCCTGTCCCTGCTTCTCCCATCAGTCCCCGGAGGCCAGCTCCCTGCACAGCCTGGAGAGACAGGTAGGTGGGAAGGTGGGGAGGAGCTGGCCCTCCCCCTGCCCAGCCTTTCCTGCCAGAGGTAGCTGAGCTTCCAGTGCTGCTCACAGGTGCAAGAGCTGCAGCAGCTGCTGGTGGAGAGACAGGAGGAAAAGGAGAGCCTGGGACGGGAGGTGGAGAGTTTGCAGAGCCGGCTGTCCCTGCTGGAGGTAGGAGCAGTGATGAGTCGGGGCTGGGCTGGGGCTGGGGCTGGGTGGGGGAACTTCTCTCCTGCAGCAGCAAAAACACAGCCACACCAGTGCACGCACAGCCTCACACACATGCAAACGCAGCCACCAGACACATGCACTCACAAACCCATAGTCACGGCTGGGCGCAGTGGCTCACGCCTGTAATCCCAACAGTTTGGGAGGCCGAGGCAGGTGGATCATGAGGTCAGGAGAGGGAGACTGACCTTCCTTCCTTCCTTCCTTCCTCCCTCCTTCCTTCCTTCTTTTTTTTTTTTTTTTTTTTTTTTTTTTTTGACAGTGTCTTGCTATGTCACTCAGGCTGGGGTGCGATGGTGTGATCTCGGCTCACGGCAACCTCTGCCTCCCGAGTTCATGCCATTCTCCTGCCTCAGCCTCCCGAGTAGCTGGGATTACAGGTGCACGCCACCTCGCCCGGCTAACTGTTGTATTTTTGGTAGAAATGGGGTTTCACCATATTGGTCAGGCTGGTCTTGAACTCCTGACCTCAGGTGATCCTCCTACCTTGGCCTCCCAAAGTGCTGGATTACAGGTGTGAGCCACCACACCCAGACCCAGAAAGGAGTTTTCTTTAAGCATGCGCATACACACAGGGATGGATAACCACTCTGTATGCACGTGGCAGAGCATAGATAACAGCAGGCACACCCACAAACACACAGTTTACAGACACGCAAGACACACGTCCAAGAATACATCATCACACACACAGGCACTGTGCATGCATCCGTCTCGCGCAGTCACACACAGACAACATGCCCACAAATACATACACATGCAACAAATACTTCTTTTTTTTTTTTTTTTGAGACAGGGTCTTGTTCTGTTGTCCAGGCTGGAGTGCGGTAGCATGATTGTGGCTCACTGCAGCCTTGGCTTCCCTGGCCTCAAGCAATCCTCCCACCTCAGCCTCCCGAGTAGCTGGGACCATAGGCGTGTGCCACCACACCTGGCTAATTTTTTTTTTTTTTTTTTGAGAGAGGGCGTCTCACTATGTTACCCAGTCTGGTCTCGAACTCCTGGCCTCGAGTAATCCTCCCATCTCTGCTTTCCAAAATGCTGGGATTGCATAAGCCACCGTGCCCCGCCAGTATTTCTGAAAACACATAATTATGCAAACATATATACATACAGACAACCATACACACAAACACAGAGATCCACAGACACATTAAAAACACAGCCACACACACCCGCCTAAAACTCAAGCATGAGGCCGGGCACCGTGGCTCACACCTGTAATCTCAGCACTTTGAGAGGCCGAGGCGGGTGGATCACCTGAGGTCAGGAGTTCGAGACCAGCCTGGTCAACATGGGGAAACCCCATCTCTACTAAAAAATACAAAAATTAGCCGGGCATGGTGGTACATGCCTGTAATCCCAGCTACTTTGGAGGTTGAGGTGGGAGAATCGCTCGAATCTGGGAGGCGAAGGTTACAGTGAGCCGAGATCGTGCCACGGCACTCCAGCCTGGGAAAAAGAAAAAAAATGGGGCCAGGCACAGTGGCTCACGCCTGTCATCCCAACACTTTGGGAGGCTGAGGCAGGAGGATGGCTTGAACCCAGGAGTTCGAGACCAGCCTGGGCGACGTGACGAGACTGCATCTCTGCAAAAAAAAAAAATTAAAAATTAGCCAAGTGTCGTGTTACACACCCATAGTCCCAGCTGCCTGGGAGGCTGAGGTGGGAGGATTGTTTGAGCCCAGAAGTTGGAGACTGCAGTGAGCTATGATCGCACCACTGCACTCCAGCCTGGGTGACAGATTAAGACCCTGGCTCCAAAATAATAATTTTTAAAAAGCGGGGGAAAGGGAGTGGCAAAGGACATAGAAGGCGCTCACTAAATCCTTGTGGGCCAAATCTGGTGGGCCAAATGCAGCCATCTGGTGCTCATGGGAGACATACAGATATGTGAACAGCCCAGTCCCCACTGGAGTCTTGGTGGGAACACACAGGGGTTGAGAGCAGAACCCCGAGCTGGACTCTGCTCCCTACCCCCAGAACGAGCGGGAGAATACTAGCTATGATGTGACCACTCTGCAGGATGAGGAGGGTGAGCTGCCTGACTTTCCAGGTGAGCCCCCACCTCCCCACGCACTCCCGGCTGCCTTGTCCCCTGGGGCCCTGGGAGACGGAGCCTGGACCTTTAGGTGCGGGGGAGTTTGAAGCTGGGAGGGAGGTATGTACTCTTCCGTTTTTTAAATTCTGCTTGCCTAAGTCTGCCCTGGGGACCCTGATCCACCACTCCAGCCCCCCACCTCCTGTCCCCTGTGGCCCAGGCCCCTGGGGCCTGACTCTGTGTCCCCCTCCAGGGGCCGAGGCGCTGCTGTCCAGGCAACTCAGCCCGTTGGCCCAGGAACGCCTGGTCTCACTGCAGGAACAGGTGGCTGTGCTCACCAGACAGAACCAGGAACTGATGGAGAAGGTCCAGGTAGGGAAAGTTAGGCTGGGGACAGATCTGAGGACCTAGGGCAGGTTCCCTGAGGTCAGGGTGGGCAGGGAAAGTGACAAAGCTGCCCTGTGTCCCCATGGTCACATCAACCCCTGCCAGACTCCTGCCCCCCACCCCACTCCCCAGATCCTGGAGAACTTTGAGAAGGACGAGACACAGATGGAAGTGGAAGCTTCAGCAGAGGTCATCCCTCTTGCCCTCTATGACTCTCTCCGGGCTGAGTTTGACCAGCTGCGCAGGCAGCACGCTGAGGCCCTGCAGGCACTGAGGCAGCAGGAGACACGAGAGGTCCCCAGAGAAGAGAGGGCGGCCTGTGGGGAGAGTGAGGGTGTTGGAGCCACAGCCACCAAAAACGGGCCAGCCCACATGGAGCTAAATGGCTCAGTGGCTCCAGAAACCAAAGTTAACGGAGCCGAGACCACAGATGAGAAGGCTGCAGGAAATGAAACCATGGAAGCCAGGACTATGGAAGCCACGTCCATGGCAGCTGAGGCCACGGGAGCTGAGGCCACGGGAGCCGAGGCCACGGGAGCCACGGCCACAGAGACAAAACCCACAGGGGCTGAGGTCAGAGAAATGGAGACTGTAGAAGAGGAAGCAAACATGGAAACTAAGCCCACAGGAGCGCAGACCACAGACACAGAGGCCACAGGAGTGGAGGCCATGGGAGTGGAGGCCACAAAAACAAAAGCAGAGGAAGCAGAAGTGCTGGCCTGTGGAGTGGGTGCTGGGCAACCAGAGCCCCCAGTCACAGGGACCACAAACATGGAGGCCACAGGCTCTAGGGCCACGGGGGTAGAAGCCACAGGATTCAGTGCCACAGGTGTAGAGAACCCGGGGGTAGAGGCCATGGCCCCGGGGGTCTCTGCTGGCCCCGTCCTACATCCTGGTGCTGCAGAGGCCTCGGAAAAGCTTCAAGTAGAGCTGGAGACCAGGATTCGCGGCTTGGAGGAGGCGCTCCGGCAGCGGGAGCGGGAGGCAGCTGCGGAGCTGGAGGCGGCCCTGGGGAAGTGCGAGGCCGCGGAAGCTGAGGCGGGCCGGCTGCGAGAGCGCGTCCGCGAGGCCGAGGGCAGTGGGGCCAGCGTGGAGAGGGGTGGCGGCGACACCGCACAGCTGCGGGCCGCCCTGGAGCAGGCCCGGGAGGATCTCCGAGACCGGGACTCCCGCCTGCGGGAGCTGGAGGCGGCCTCGGCCTGCCTGGATGAGGCTCGCGCCAGCCGGCTGCTGGCCGAGGAGGAGGCCCGGGGCCTGCGGGCGGAGCTGGCCCAGCGGGAGGAGGCGCGGCTGGAGCAGACCCGGGAGCTGGAGGTGCTGCGGGAGCAGCTGGCCACGGCCAAGGCCACGGGGGAGCAGCAGCGCACGGCGGCCGCGGAGCTGGGCCGGGCACGGGACGCAGCCGAGGCCCGAGTGGCTGAGCTGGCTGCGGCCTGCGAGGAGGCGCGGCAGGGCCTGGCCGAGCTGCGGGAGGCCTCCGAGGCCCTCCGCCAGTCCGTGGTGCCGGCCACTGAGCACCGCCGGCTGCAGGAGGAGGCCCTGGAGCTGCGGGGCCGGGCGGCCAGTCTGGAGCAGGAGGTGGTGGCCACGGGCAAGGAGGCCGCCCGGCTGCGCGCGGAGCTGGAGCGGGAGCGTGTGTGCAGCGTGGCGCTCTCCGAGCACGAACGCATCGTGGGCGCCCTGCAGGCCAACGTGGCACAGCTGGAGGGGCAGCTGGAGGAGCTGGGACGGCGGCATGAGAAGACCAGCGCAGAGGTCTTCCAGGTGAGCAGGGCTGGCCCCCACCCGGCACCCCAGCGGCCACGTGGCGGCCTTTTTTTAGCCCCCCGGCCCTGAGGTGTTTTGACACCATCGATTTTACTTGAACAGACTTATTTTATTTTTTAATTTTATTTATTTATTTATTTTTTGAGAGGGAGTCTCACTCTGTCGCCCAGGCTGGAGTGTAGTGGCGGGATCTCGGCTCACTGCAAGCTCCACCTGGGTTCACAGCGTTCTCCTGCCTCAGCCTCCAGAGTAGCTGGGACTACAGGTGCCTGCCACCACGCCCAGCTAATTTTTTGTATTTTGTTTAGTAGAGGTGGGGTTTCACCGTGTTAGCCAGGATGGTCTCGATCTCCTGACCTTGTGATCCACCCGCCTCGGCCTCCCAAAGTGCTGGGATTACAGGCGTGAGCCACCTCGCCCAGCTGGCTTCCTTCCTTCCTTCCTTCCTTCCTTCCTTCCTTCCTTCCTTCCTTCTCTTCCTCTTCCTCTTCCTCTTTCTCTTTCCCCTCTTCCCCTTCCCTTCCTCTCCTTTCTTTTTGTTTTTCAGACAGGGTCTGGCTCTGTCACCGAGGCTGGAGTGCAGTGGCACAGTCATAGCTCACTGCAACCTCCACCTCCTGGGATCAAGCAATCCTCCCACCTCAGCCTCCCAAGTAGCTGGTACCACAGGTGTGCACCACCATGCTCATCTAACTTTTTAATTTTTTGTGAAGACAGGGTTTTGCCATGTTGCCCAGGGTGGTCTCAAATTCCTGAATTCATGGCTGGGCGTGGTGGCTCACGCTTGTAATCCCAGCACTTTGGAAGGCCAAGGTGGGTGGATCACCTGAGGTCAGGAGTTCGAGAGCAGCCTGGCCAACATAGCAAAACCCCATCTCTACTAAAAGTACAAAAAGTTAGCTGGATGTGGTGGCGGGTGCCTGTAATCCCAGCTACTCGAGAGGCTAAGGTAGGAAATTTGCTTGAATTCAGGAGGTGGAGGTTGCAGTGAGCCAAGATGATACTACTACACTGCAGCCTGGGTGACAGAGGGAGACTCCATCTCAAAAAGCAAAAACAGAAACTTCAGCATCAGAGTCCACTGGATTAAAAATAATGAAATCTGGCCAGTTGCAGTGGCTCACACCTGTAACTCCAGCAATTTGAGAAGCCAGGGCGGGCAGATCACATAAGCCCAGGAGCTCGAAACCAGCCTGGGCAACATGGCAAAACCCCATCTCGACAAAAAATACAAGAAAACGGTTTGGGTGTGGTGGCTCTTGCCTTTAATCCCAGCACTTTGGGAAGCTGAGGCAGGCGGATCACCTGAGGTCAGGAGTTTGAGAACAGCCTGGCCAACATGGTGAAACCCCATCTTTACTAAAAATACAAAAATTAGGTTGGCACTATGGCATGTGCCTGTACTCCCACCTACTCAGGAGGCTGAGGCATGAGAATCGCTTGAACCTGGGAGGTGGAGGTTGCAGTGAGCAAAGATTGCACCACTGCACTCCAGCCTGGGCAGCAGAGCAAGACTCTGTATCAAAAAAAAAAAAAAAAAGAAAAGAAAACAGTAGCTGGGGTCGGGCACGGTGGCTCATGCCTGTAATCCCAGCACTTTGGGAGGCTGAGATGGGCAGATCAAGAGGTCAGGAGATCGAGACCATCCTGGCTAACACGGTGAAACCCCGTCTCTACTAAAAATACAAAAAATTAACCAGCCTGGTGGCGGGCGCCTGTAGTCCCAGCTACTCAGAAGGCTGAGGCAGGAGAATGGCATGAACCCAGGAGGCGGAGCTTGTAGTGAGCCGAGATCACGCCACTGCACTCCAGCCTGGGCGACAGCATGAGACTCCGTCTCAAAAAAAAAAAAAAAAAGAAAGAAAAAAACAACGAAAACAGCAGCCGGGCGTGGTGGCATGCACCTGTGGTCCCAGCTACTTGGAAGGCCGAGGTGGAAGGATCCCTTGCCTGAAAGATCGAGGCTGCAGTGAGCCATGATCGCACCACTGCACTCCAGCCAGGACTGCGGCTCTGGAGCAACAGAGCAAGACCCTGTCTTTAAAAAAATCCAAAAATACAAGAACAAAGTAGAAGGGTCATATGAATTCTGGGGTCTAGCATCATTGGAGTCTTTAGTGTCCTGAGAGTCATGCGTGGGCTTGGGCCGCAGGTGCAGCGTGAGGCCCTGTTCATGAAGAGTGAGCGACACGCGGCCGAGGCGCAGCTGGCCACAGCAGAGCAGCAGCTACGGGGGCTACGGACTGAGGCGGAAAGGGCTCGCCAGGCCCAGAGCCGGGCCCAGGAGGCTCTGGACAAGGCCAAGGAGAAGGACAAGAAGGTGGGTGCCCCCTCTCCCACACCCGGTCAGGGAGGCAATCACTCAGCAAGGGTTGGGGACAGTCTGTGAAGGTCCCTGCTGCAAGGGCCTTGGAAAATCAACCCATTTTCCAGAAGGGAAACTGAGGCTCAGAAACAGAAGGGGACCTGGTTACAGCCTCTGATAAGTCAGACACACAGAGGCTGCTGTTCCAGCTACTAATTATAACCACAGTTACTTTTATTTTATTTTATTTATATATTTTTTGAGATGGAATCTCGCTCTGTCACCCAGGTTGGAGTGCGGTGGCGCCATCTCGGTTCACTGCAAGCTGCGCCCCCTGGGTTCACGCCATTCTCCTGCCTCAGCCTCCCGAGTAGCTGGGACTACAGGCGCCCGCCACCACACCTGGCTAATTTTTTGTAGTTTTGGTAGAGATGGGGTTTCACTGTGTTAGCCAGGATGGTCTTGTTCTCCTGACCTCGTGATCTGCCCACCTCAGCCTCCCAAAGTGCTAGGATTACAGGCATGAGCCACCGCACCCAGCCTTATTTTATTTTATTTTTTTATTTTTATTTTTTTCATTTTATTTATTTATTTATTTTTTGAGACGGAGTCTTGCTCTGTCGCCCAGGCTGGAGTGCAGTGGTTGGATCTCAGCTCACTGCAAGCTCCACCTCCCGGGTTTACGCCATTCTCCTGCCTCAGCCTCCCGAGTAACTGGGACTACAGGCGCCCACCACCTCGCCCGGCTAGTATTTTGTATTTTTTAGTAGAGACGGGTTTCACCATGTTAGCCAGGATGGTCTTGATCGCCTGACCTGGTGATCTGCCCGTCTCAACCTCCCAAAGTTCTAGGATTACAGGCTTGAGCCACCACGCCCAGCCCTTATTTTATTTTTTAATTTGAGACAGAGTCTTACTCTGTCACCCAGACTGGGCTCACTGCAACCTCTGGGTTCAAGAAATTCTCCTACCTTAGCCTCTCGAGCAGCTGGGATTACAGGCACGCGCCACCATGCCCAGCTAATTTTTTATATTTTCAGTAGGGATGGGGTTTCGTCATGTTGGCCAGGCTGGCCTCGAACTTCTTAGCTCAAGTGATCTGCCTGCCTCAGCCCCCGAAACGGCTGGGGTTACAGGCGTGAGCCACCGCATCTGTACCCACAGTTACATTTATTTTTTATATATTTATTTACTTTTGAGATGGAGTCTCACTCTGTTGCCCAGGCTGGAGTGCAGTGGTGCGAGCTGGGCTCACTGCAAGCTCTGCCTCCCGGGTTCATGCCATTCTCCTGCCTCAGCCTCGCGAGTAACTGGGACTACAGGCGCCCGCCACCTCGCCTGGGTAATTTTTTGTAGTTTTAGTACAGCTGGGGTTTCACCATGTTAGCCAGGATGGTCTTGATCTCCTGACCTGGTGATCCACCCGCCTCAGCCTCCCAAAGTGCTGGAATGACAGGTGTGAGCCACCGCACCCGGCCCAGTTACATTTATTGAGTGCTTTCTGCATGCCAGACCTTATGGATTTGATGCATTTAATCATATCCAGTTCTCACAGGGTAGGTGCTTTTATTATCCCTGTTTGAGGAAACGTAAGCACAGAGGGGTGAAGTCACTTACGCAGGGTCACACAGCATGCAGTCTTTCAGCTGGGTTTGTGCCCACGCCCCACATTCCCACGTTTGTTCCTAAACAATGACGGTAACAGCAGCCTCCAGTTGTTAGATTGGGAATGTTTCACACATTACCTTTGTTTTTTTTGTTTGTTTGTTTTTTGAGACGGAGTCTCGCTCTGTCGCCCGGGCTGGAGTGCAGTGGCGCCATCTCGGCTCACTGCAAGCTCCGCCTCCCAGGTTCACGCCATTGTCTTGCCTCAGCCTCCCCAATAGCTGGGACTACAGGCGCCCGCCACCTCGCCCAGCTGATTTTTTATGTGTTTTTAGTAGAGATGGGGTTTCACCATGTTAGCCAGGATGGTCTCGATCTCCTGACCTCGTGATCCTCCCACCTTGGCCTCCCAGAGCGCTGGATTACAGGTGTGAGCCACCGCGCCCGGCCTTACACGTTACCATTTTTAATCTTCCTGCAACTCTAAAAGCCAGAAAGCTTTTTTTTTTTTTTTTTTTTTTTTGAGACAGGGTCTCACTTTGTCACCCAGGCTGGAGTGCAGCGACACAATCTCAGCTCATTGGACCCTTGACCTCCTGGGTTCAAGCGATCCTCCTGCCTCAGCCTCCTGAGTAGCTGGGACTACAGGTGTGTGCCACCACACCTGGCTAATTTTTTTGTGTCCTTTTTTGAGAGAAAGTTTCACTCTGTCGCTCAGGCTGGAGTGCAGTGGCGCAATCTCGGCTCACTGCAACCTCGCCTCCTGGGTTCAAGAGATTCTCCTGCCTCAGCCTCCTGAGTAGCTGGAATTACAGGCACCCGCCACCACACCCAGCTAATTTTTGTATTTTTAGTAGAGATGGGGTTTCACCATGTTGGCCAGGCTGGTCTCGAACTCCCAACCTCAGGTGATTCAGCCTCCCAAAGTGCTGGGATTACAGGCGTGAGCCACCATGCCTAGCCTGTTTTGTTTTTGTTTTTGTTTTTTTGTTTTTGTTTTTTTTGGTAAGAGACAGGGTTTCAAACGCCATATTGCCCAGGTTGATCTCAAACTCTTCAGCTCATGTGATCTGTCTGCCTCAGCCTCCCAAAGTGGTAGGATGACAGACGTGAGCCACTGCACCTGGTTTCAGAAAATATTTTTGTCCCCATTTTCCAGATGAGCAAACTGAATCTTTAAGAGATGAAGTTAGTGGCTCGAAATCACGCAACATGTCACTGGACAGGAGATGAGACACCCAGAGTCCCAGGCGCTTCAGCATAAAGAATGACCCAGCCTCGACTCACTGTGTGACCTTAGACCAGACACTTCACCTCTCTGAGCTTCAGTTTCCCCCCGTAAACAGAGGGCAAAATTGCAGTTAGGATGATGGTTTATCTATAGCCTGGTTTCTTCCCCTGCACACTGGACGTTGAGGCAGGATCGTTTCCTGGGCTGGGGCTGTCCTGGGCACTGGGGGGGACTGAGCAGCGTCCCTGACCACCACCCACTCCATGCCAAGAGCTCCTCCAGGTCGTGTTGTCCTCACACAACCCCGAGTGTCCCCTTGGGGGGCAGAATTGCCTCAAGTTGAAAACCCCCGATGTATAGTAATAATAAGGCCCTGCATTTATTGAGTGCCTACTGTTGACCAGGCACAGTTTAAACTTAATGTCTGTGGAGGATCACAGCTACTACTAAGTTAAGAACTTGGCCGGGCACGGTGGCTCACGCCTGTAATCCCAGCACTTTGGGAGGCCGAGGCAAGTGGATCACCTGAGGTCAGGAGTTCGAGACCAGCCTGGCCAACATGGCAAAACCCCATCTCTACTAAAAATATAACCATTAGCCAGACGTGGTAATGGGCACCTGTAGTCCCAGCTACTCAGGAGGCTGAGGCAGAAGAATTGCTTGAACCTGGGAGGCGGAGGTTGCAGTGAGTGGAGATCACACCACTGCACTACACTGCAACCTGGGTGACAGAGCACAACTTTATCTCAAAAAAAAAAAAAAAAGACAAAACAAAAAAAAACGTGAAAACCAATTTTAGCTTGTGGTTGTATAAAAACAGGCTGTGCTGGTAACCACAAACATCTAAAATAGAAATAAATAAATAAATAAATAAATAAATGAAATTAAAACAGGCTGTGGGCCAGACATGGCGCTCAGGCCAGAGTTTGCCTCGGACGGGACCTTCCCTCGAAGGCCTTTGTCCCTGGCCTCTTCCTGTGGCTGCAGAGAGGTCCTCAGCCCCCAGCCTTGGGCCCAGGGTGATGGCTGACAGCACCCGCACCCCCAGATCACAGAACTCTCCAAAGAAGTCTTCAGTCTTAAGGAGGCGTTGAAGGAGCAGCCGGCCGCCCTGGCCACCCCCGAGGTGGAGGCCCTCCGTGACCAGGTGAAGGATTTACAGCAGCAGCTGCAGGTAAGGGCTGGGCTGGGCAGGGGCCAGGGGACCATCAGGATGGAGGAGTCCAAATATTTACCAGTCAGCACAGCGTGGGTGGGGAGCCCAGGAGAGGGGCTGGGGGGGGTCGGTGGCGCCCACATCACCTGCACGGTGCGGCCAGGAAATATTTCCTTTATTTCTTTTGAGACAGGGTCTCACTCCATCACCCAGGTGGAGTGCAGTGGCACAGTCTCGGCTCCCTGCAGCCTCAGCCTTCCGGGTTTAAGCAATTCTCATGCCTTAGCGTTCTGTGTAGCTGGAATTACAGACACATACCACCACACCCAGCTAATTTTTGTATTTTATTAGAGACGGAGTTTCCCCATGTTGGCCAGGCTGGTGTCAAACTCCTGGGCTCACATGGGCCTCCCAAAATGCTGGGATTGCAGGTATGAGCCACTGCTCCTGGTACCCACTCCCCCATTTTTTTTTGGACACAGGATCTTGCTCTATCAGGCTGGAGTGCAGTAGTGCAGTCATAGCTCACTGGGCAGCCTCAAACTCCTGGCCTCAAGCAGTTCTCCACCTCAACCTCCCAAAGTGCCTGGCCATATTTATATGTGTGTGTGTGTGTGTGTGTGTGTGTGTGTGTGTGTGTGTGTGTATGTGTATGTGTATATATATGTAAAAAGACAAAAATATATATAGATATAGACAGATATATAGATATATAGATAGATTTTTGAGAGAGAGAGAGAGATGGATGGATGGATGGATGGATAGATAGATTTTTTGAGACAGTCTCACTCTGTCACCCCGGCTGGAGTGCAGTGACACAATCTTGGCTTGCTGCAACCTCTGTCTCCCAGCTCCCAAGTTCAAGTGATTCACCTGCCTCAGCTTCCTGACTAGCTGGGACTATAGGTGTCAGCCGCCTTGCCTGGGAATTTTTTTTTTTTTTTTTTTTTTTTGAGATGGAGTCTCGCTCTGTTGCTCAGGCTAGAGTGCAGTGGCCGGATCTCAGCTCACTGCAAGCTCCACCCCCCGGGTTCAAGCAATTCTCCTGCCTCAGCCTCCCGGGTAGCTGGGACTACAGGCTCCCGCCACCATATCCAGCTAGTTTTTTGTACTTTTAGTAAAGACGAGGTTTCACCGTGTTAGCCAGGATGGTCTCGATCTCTTGACCTCGTGATCTGCCCGCCTCAGCCTCCCAAAGTGCTGGGATTAGGCATGAGCCACTGCGCCCGGCCAATTTTTGTAGTTTTAGTAGAGACAGGATTTCACCATGTTGGTCCAGGCTAGTCTTGAACTCCTGACCTCAGGCGAGCCGCCAGCCTCAGCCTCCCAAAGTGCTGGGATTACAAATGTGTGCCACTGTGTCCGGCCATCTTTTCATATTTTAGCAGTCGGCCATCAAAATACAGGCTTGGGGTGCAAAGGGCACTCTTTGGTGTGTTTTGCTGTGGGGGGAGGTGGTCCTGTTCTTCTGAGCACCCCTCCCTCATACCTACAGGAAGCTGCCAGGGACCACTCCAGCGTGGTGGCTTTGTACAGAAGCCATCTCCTCTACGCCATTCAGGTGAGTGGCCCAGCTCCCGGGTGCCCGGTGGCTTTGGGCAGGCCACGATTGTTCTCGGGGTCTCAGTTTCCCCTTCTGTACAGTGGAAGGCTGGTCCTGGGGAGAGGTTCGTGGCAGGTGGGAGCCCACCTGTGTGCATTTCCCTCCTGGCTGGCTTGGTCTTTGGGAGTGGTGGAGGGGCCTGGGGCAGCCGTTGGTGGTACACTCAGGGTCCCCCTCTACTCCCCCCACCCTAGGGTCAGATGGATGAAGATGTGCAGCAGATTCTCAGCCAGATTCTGCAGATGCAGAGACTCCAGGCTCAGGGCCGCTAAGAAAGGCCAGGCCCAGTGGCTACACTGACCACACCCACGCAGGGGCCTCACGCCCCTGCAGGCCCCTTGCAGACCGGCTTCACTTGGCCCCATCCGGACCCATGCACTTGGAGACCAGCCTGGTCCCTGCCCGACCGTCCCCAGCTGGCTCCATCGCCCCACCTGGTCTCTGCACGTAGGCACTGGTCGGTCTGGGCCTGGCGCGTGACTGCCCCTCCCCCACCACCGGAGAATCTGTGAGTCCCTGTGTCCTCCACACCCAGACGCCAGCCCAGGAATAAAGGCATTCTGTGCACAGGACCATTGTGTGCCGTCTGGTTGCTGGGCTTCGCCCGTGGGGAGGGGAGGGGGTGGCCCAGCAAAGGAAGCACTCATACCCCTCCCCACCTGCCCCACAGCACAACAAATCAACCATCAGGATAAACCCCAACTTTTTTCTTCCTTTTCTTCTTTTGAGACAGAGTCTGGCTCTGTCGCCCAGGCTGGAGTGCAGTGGCACGATCTCGGCTTACTGCCAGCTCCGCCTCCTGGGTTCACGCCATTCTCCTGCCTCAGCCTCCTGAGTAGCTGGGACTACAGGCACCTGCCACCACGCCCAGCTACGTTTTGTATTTTTAGTAGAGGCAGGGTTTCACTGTGTTAGCCAGGATGGTTTCGATCTCCTGACCTCATGATCCACCCGCGTCGGCCTCCCAAAGTGCTGAGATTACAGGCATGAGCCACCGCGCCTGTTCTCTTTTTTTTTTTTTTTTATGCAGAGTCTCCTTCTGTCACCCAGTCTGGAGTGCAGTGGAGCGATCTCAACTCACTGTAATCTCTGCCACCTGGGTTCTCATGATTCTCCTGCCTCAGCCTCCCAAGTAGCTGGGACTACAGGCGCCTGCCACCACGCCTGGCTAACTTTTGTATTTTTTCTTTTTTTTTTGAGACGGAGTTTCATTCTTGTCCCCAGGCTGGAATGCAGTGGCATGATCTCGGCTCACTGCAACCTCTGCCTCCTGGGTTCAGGTGATTCTCTTGCCTCAGTCTCCCCAGTAGCTGGAATTACAAGGCACACACCACCACGCCTGGCTCATTTTTGTATTTTTAGTAGAGACGGGGTTTCACCACGTTGGCCAGGCTGGTCTCGAACTCCTGACTTCAGGTGATCCATCCGCCTCGGCCTCCCAATGTGCTGGGATGACAGGTATGAGCCACTGTGCCTGGCCTTTGGATAAACTCCATCTTAATGCAATATTTCAAAAAGGCAAAATGGGTGCAAAAAAAGTGCATGATGAACTAAGTATGGAAATGTTAAAGAAAGGCAGGATTGGCTGGGTGTGGTGGCTCATGCCTGTAATCCCAGCACTTTGGGAGACCAAGGTGGGAGGATTGTTTGAGCCCAGGAGTTGAAGACCAGCCTGGGCAACATGGAGAAACTCCATCTCTATCAAAAATACAAGAATTAGCTGGGAAGATGGTGCGCACCTGCGGTCCCAGCTACTCAGGAGGCTGAGGAGGGAGGATTGCTTGAGCCCAGCAGTTAGAGGCTGCAGTGAGCCATGATCGCACTACTGCACCCCAGCCTGGGTGACAGGGCAGGACCCTGCCTCTAAAAACGGGAAAAAAGAAAAAAAAAAGACACTCTCCTAAATCCTAAGCCTGGCCATGGTGGGAGCCCCTCCCCCCAGCCTCTCCCTGCCCCTTGGCAAATCCCTCGAAATCCCCATGAGTTTCTTGGCATTTTTCAGCAAACAGAGGGGAGGTGGGAGTGGGAGTGGGGATCCCCGAGCCTGTCCAGCCTGCCCCTGGGGGTTTCCTTTTTTCTGGGCATCCTGATGACTGGGACATCTGTGGTGGCAGCTGCTTCCCCAGGCCTGCGCTCCTGTGTCTCTCTCTGTCTCTCTTCTCCATGTCTCTCTCTTTTTTTTTTTTTTTTTTGAGACGGAGTTTCGTTCTTGTCGCCCAGGCTGGAGTGCAATGGCGCGATCTGGGCTCACTGCAACCTCCGCCTCCCGGGTTCAAGCTATTCTCCTGCCTCGGCCTCCAGAATAGCTGGGATTACAGGCACGCGCTACCACGCCCATCTAATTTTTATATTTTTAGTAGAGACGGGGTTTCACATGTTGGTCAGGCTGGTCTCGAACTCCTGACCTCAGGTGATCCGCCCATCTTGGCCTCCCAAAGTGCTGGGATGACAGGCGTGAGCCACTGTGTCCAACCTCCATGTCTGTCTCTGTCTCTTGGTCTCCATCTCTGTCTCTCTTGCCGTTTTGTCTCTCTGTCTCCCTGCACCTTTGTGGCTTTCTCCTCTCTTATCTCTGTCTCTCTGTGTCTCTTTTGCTCTGTCTCTCTCATCTCCCCATCTCCCATCTCTCTGACTCTTCCTATCTCTGTCTTCTTTTTCTTTGACACAGAGTCTCACTCTGTCTCCCAGGCTGGAGTGCAGTGGCGCGACCTCAGCTCACTGCAACCTCCGCCTCCCAGGTTCAAGCGATTCTTCTGCCTCAGCCTCCCAAGTAGGTGGGATTACAGGTGCGCACAACCATACCCAGCTAATTTTTGTATTTTTAGTAGAGACGAGGTTTCACCATATTGGCCAGGCGGGTCTCAAACTTCTGACCTTGTGATCCACCCGCCTCAGCCTCCCAAAGTGCTGGGATTAGAGGCATGAGCCACTGCACCCGGGCCTCTGTCTTCTCTTATCTCTCTCTCTCTGTGTCTCTCATCTCCCCGTATCTCTAGTTCTGTCTTCCTCTCTTGTTTCTGTCTCTCTTTTGTCTCTCTTTCTCTGTCTCTGTCATCTCCCCATCAGTCTGTCTTTTTTGTTGTTGTTTTTAAGACGGAGTCTTGCTGTGTCACCCAAGCCAGAGTGCAGTGGTGTAAACTTGGTTCACTGCAACCTCTGCCTCCCAGGTTCAAGTGATTCTCCTTCCTCAGCCTCCAGAGTAGCTGAGCTTACAGGCACCTGCCACCACGCCCAGCTAATTTTTGTATTTTTAGTAGAGACAGGGTTTCACCATGTTGGTCAGGCTGGTCTCGAACTCCCAACCTCAGGTGATCCATCCGCCTCAGCCTCCCAAGGTGCTGGGATTACAGCCGTGAGCCACTGCACCCCACCATCTCTCTATCTCTGTCTATCCTACTCTCTCATCTCTGTCTCTCTGTCTCTGACTCTTCCCATCTCTGTCTCTCATCTCTCTGTCTTCCTCGCTCATCTCTGTCCCTCTGTCTGTCTTCCTCTGTCTGCTCTCTGTGTGTCTCTTTCTGTTTCCATCATCTCCCTGTCTCTCTCTCTCTCTCTGTCCTCCTCCTCTCATCTCTCTCTCTGTCTCTCTCATCTCTGTGTCTTTGTCTCTGTCATCTCCCTGTCTCTCTCTGTCTCTGTCATCTCCCTGTCTCTCTGCCTGTGTCCTCTTCTCATCTGTGTCTCTCTGCCTCTCTCATCTGTGTCTCTCTCTGTGTCTCTGTCTTTGGCATCCCCTGTCTCTCTGTCTCTGTCTCTGTCATCTCCCTGTCTCTCTATCCCTCTACCTCTGTGTCCTCCTTTCGTCTCTCTCTGCCTCTCTCATCTGTCTCCCTCTGTGTCTGTCTCTGTCATCTCCCCGTCGCTCTATCTCAGTGTCCTCCTCCTGTCTTCTCTGTCTCTCTGCCTCCCTCTCCAGTGTCTGCCTCTGTCTCCCTCCACGTCCCTGAGCCCCTGCCTGCCTGCCTGCCTGGGGTTTCCCCGACTGCAGGGCAGCGGAAGGAAGGCCAGCAGGACACGCTGTGCTGGGAAAAGCCAGCAGGTCTCCACTTCTCCCTTTCACAGCCTCCTCCCCCTGCCCCCACCCTCGGGGCCTTCCGCGCAGGGGTGGCCTGCACTCCCCAGGGGGCTGGGGCTCCTCCGCACCCTAATTCATCTCCCTAGGAGCCCGGCCAGTGAGTCAGACCTGAAGGAAGTCGAAGGGGGGCCTTGACCCTGGACTGGGCTTTCCCCTGGGCAGGTCCCAAGTCCTCACCACCACCCCTCTCAAGTCTCCCATGACGTTCCCACCCCCGCTCCTGAGAGCAGAGCTGGCCGCAGCCATGACCTCGCAGCTTCTCCTGGCCCTTGTCCTCTGGGCTGGCTGCCTGCCCTGCAGTGGAAGGAAAGGTATGTGGGGTCCCTGGGGGGCCTGGGGGACCCGGGCAGACGGACATGACGCGTGGGCTGGCCTCGGATCATGTCTGAGGTGGGAACTCACAGGCCTCCTGTGTGCCCACTGGTGGGATGGGGTTACCCTCCCATTGTACAGATGGAGGAACTGAGGCACAGAGAGGCAGTGCCACGTTAGGGGTGGAAGCATGTCACCTTGTGGGTGATAGGGACTGGCAGTCACAGCTTAGAGGTATCCATAGAGCTGCACAGACATAAATACGAATTCAAGTCATAGTCATTCATTTTGTTTCTTCTGGTTTCTGTTTTTCGAGACGGAGTCTCTGTCGCCCAGGCTGGAGTACAGTGGCACCATCTCGGCTCACTGCAACCTCCACCTCCTGGGTTCAAGTGAGATTCTCCTCCCTCAGCCTCCCGAGTAGCTGGAACTACAGGCCCCCGCCGCCACGCCCAGCTAATTTTTTGCATTTTTAGTAGAGACGGGGTTTCACCGTGTTCGCCAGGATGGTCTCGATCTCCTGACCTCGTGATCCACCTGCCTCGGCCTCCCAAAGTGCTGGGATTACCCGCGTGAGCCACCGCGCCCGACCAGGTTTCTATTTTTTGAGACGGAGTCTCTGTTGTCCAGGCTGGAGTACAGTGGCACCATCTCAGCTCACTGCAACCTCCACCTCCTGGGTTCAAGCGAGATTCTCCTCCCTCAGTCTCTCAAGTAGCTGGGACTACAGCCTGCCACCACACCCAGCTACTTTTTGTATTTTTAGTAGAGACGGGGCTTTACCATGTTTGCCAGGCTGGTCTCTAACTCCTGACCTCAGGTGATCCACCCTCCTCGGGCTCCCAAACTGCTGGGATTACAGATGTGAGCCACCGCACCCGGCCGACATTCATTTTGCACTAGAGAACATTTCCAAGTCCTTGAAGACAAAATGGTTACAACAGGGCATGGTGGCTCATGCCTATAATTCCAGCACTTTGGGAGGCCAAGGCGTGAGGATCACGTGAGGCCAGGAATTCGAGACCAGCCTGGGCAACATAGTGAGACTGGCCCCCACCAATCTGTACAAAAAATTAAAAAATTAGCTAGCTGTGGTGGCACGTGCCTGTAGTCCCAGCTACTTGGGAGGCTGAGGTGGGAGGATCGCTTGAGCCCAGGAATTGGAGGCTGCAGTGAGCTATGATTGTGCCACTGCACTCCAGCCTGGGTGACAGAGTGGGATACCTTGTCTCCAAAATAATAATAATAATAATAATAATAATAATTTATAGGCTGGGTTTGGTGGCTCACACCTGTAATCCCTGCACTTTGGGAGACCAAGGCAGGTGGATCACCTGAGGTCAGGAGTTTGAGACCAGCCTGGCCAACATGGTGAAACTCCATCTCTACTAAAAATACAAAAATTAGCCTAGCATGGCAGTACATGCCTGTAATCCCAGCACTTTGGGAGGCCGAGACGGGCGGATCATGAGGTCAGGAGATCGAGACCATCCTGGCTAACACGGTGAAACCCCGTCTCTACTAAAAAATACAAAAAACTAGCCGGGCGAGGTGGCGGGCGCCTGTAGTCCCAGCTACTCGGGAGGCTGAGGCAGGAGAATGGCGTAAACCCGGGAGGCGGAGCTTGCAGTGAACTGAGATCCGGCCACTGCACTCCAGCCTGGGCCACAGAGCGAGACTCCGTCTCAAAAAAAAAAAAAAAAATTACAAAAGAGAGAACACAGTAAAACCTCTCCCTCTTACCCAAGTTCCTCTCTGTAGATGCTTAAACCTCAGCTTCCCTATCTGGCAAATGGGCTAATAGTTCTCACTTTGATGCACTGCATTGGGGATGAAAGATGACAGACGCCTTTTGTCCATGTACCTATTTATTCCACAAGCCTTTATTAGGCACCTACCATGTGCCTGGCACTGGCTGGCAACGTGGCAGGAGCCCAGCGCACAGGAGGGCTGTGACAATCTGGGGGTAAACCAGAAGCTCACTCTTGCTGTCTTCCTGCAGGGCCCCCAGCAGCTCTGACACTGCCCCGGGTGCAATGCCGAGCCCCTCGGTACCCGGTCGCTGTGGATTGCTCCTGGACCCTGCCGCCTGCTCCAAACTCCACCAGCCCCATATCCTTCATTGCCACGTACAGGTTGGAGAGCCTGGAAGGGGGCCTCGGGGACACTGGACTTCCTGGAGAGCCTAGAACTCTGGCCCTGAGAGTCCTGGGGTCAGGAAAACTGGAGACCCAGACATCCTGAACCCTAGGCCGATGGAATTCTAGGGCAGCCCTGCCAAATAGAAATATACTTTCAGGGCCAGGCACTGTGGTGCATGCCTGTAATCCCAGCGCTTTGGGAGGTTGAGGAGGGCGGATTGCTTGAGGTCAGGTGTTTCAAACCAGCTTGGGCAACATAGTGAGACACTATCTCTATGAAAAATTTTAAAAATTGGTCAGGTGCAGCGGCTTATGCCTGCAATCCCAGCTATTCCAGAGGCTGAGGCAGGAGAATTGCATGAACTCAGGAGGCGGAGGTTGCAGTGAGCTGAGATGGCGCCATCGCACTCCAGCCTGGGCAACAGAGCGAGACTCCATCTCAAAAAAAAAAAAAAAAACTTCCTGGGTTGGGCACCGTGGCACATGCCTATAATCCCAGCACTTTGGGAGGCTGGTATGGGAGGATCACTTGAGGTCAGGAGTTTGAGGCCAGCTTGGGCAAAATAGTGAGATCCTGTCTCTACAAACAATTTTTAAAATTAGCTGGGCATGGTGGCTCATGCCTGTAATCCCAGAACTTTGGGAGGCCGAGGTGGGTGGATCACGAGGTCAGGAGTTAGAGACCATCCTGGCTAACACGGTGAAACCCCATCTCTACTAAAAATACAAAAACTTAGCCAGGTGTGGTGGCGGGCGCCTGTAGTCCCAGCTACTCGGGTGGCTGGAGCAGGGAGGACAATCACTTGACACAGGAGGTGGAGCTTGCAGTGAGCCGAGATCGTGCCACTGCACTCCAGCCTGGTGACAGAATGAGACTCCGTCTCAAAAATTAAAAAAAAAAAGAAAAGAGAAAGAAAAAAAAATTAGCTGGGCATGTTAGTACCTGCCTGTAGTCCCAGCTACTCGGGAGGCTGAGGTGAGAGGATCACTTGAGTCCAGGAGTTTGAGATCAGCCTGGGCAACATAGCAATATCCTGTCTGTACTTAAAATCAAAAAAATTAGCTGGATGTAGGGGCACACATCTGTAGTCCCAGTTACTTGGGAGGCCGAGGTGGGAGGATCACTTGAGCCCGGAAGTTAGAGACCAGCCTGGGCAACATACTGAGACACGTGTCTGTAGTAAAAAATGTAAAAATTAGCCAGGAATGGTGATGCTGCTCCTGTAGTCCCAACCGCTCTGGAGGCTGAGACAGGGAAGATCCCTTGAGTCAGGAGTTCAAGGCTATAATGAGCTAGGATCCTGCCACTGCACTCCAGCCTGGGCGCCAGAGGGAGACCCTGTCATGAATGAATGAATGAACGAATGGATGAATGAATGAATGAACGGATGAATGAATGAATGAATGAATGCTGACATCCCAGAAACCTTTAGAATCCAGGACCCTAGTATCTAGCTTGGGTTGTAATCCCCGACCTGAGCCATCGGGGCACTGTGATGTTGGGGCCCATGCCCCGCTCCTCGGAGGGTGGCACGGCCACCACTAGGACCCGACCCCGGGATGCCCATCCGCTGCCCTCTCCTGTTCCTGCCTCTCCTTGGGGTCCCGGGTCAGGCCCGGCAGCAGGAGGTGCTGAGGCCACAGGCGTTCGCCAAGACGCTCAGCAAGCCCCACCCTGTGCAGGTTCGGCATGGCTGCCCGGGGCCACAGCTGGCCTTGCCTGCAGCAGACGCCAGCGTCCACCAGCTGCACCATCGCGGATGTCCGGCTGTTCTCCATGGCTCCCTACGTGCTCAATGTCACTGCCGTCCACCCCTGGGGCTCCAGCAGCAGCTTCGTGCCTTTCATAGCGGAGCACATCAGTGAGTGCGGGCAGCAGTGGGGGTGGGGGCGGGGCTGCCGTCTCCTTCCAGCTCCCCCCACCCCACCTCACTTCCCACCTGTCCTCCAGTCCTGCGGCTGCACCTGCACCTTCACACTTCAGCAAAAATCTGACTCCTTCTTCCCCCTCCTCTACCAGTAGGTGGAGCACCCCCATCATTGACAGCCCAGTCCCCTCCATCCTGAGCCCTGGCCCCACAGTCTGTCCTTCCCATAGCAGCCACCAGAGGGCGCCGGAGAGCACCTAAGTCAGGGCCTGTCCCTCTGCCTACAGTCCTCCATGGCTCCCACCCGCCTTGGGGTCAAAGCCCAAGTCCTTCCTACTGCCCACCAAACCCTGGACAACCTGCCCTGTCTCCTCCATGCCCTCCCCTCCTCCCTGTGTCCCCCTTGCTCACTCTGCTCTAGCCACATGGGCTTTCTCGATGTTCCAACATGCCAGGAACGGTTCTGCCTCAGGGCCTCTGGATGGGCGGTGTCCTCTACCTGGAACACCTGTCCCCATGACTTATTCCCTCACCTCCTTCGGGTCTCTGTGCCTACATCACCTCCTCAGTGAGGCCTCTCCTGAGTAGATTATTACAAATTGCAAGCCCTGGCTAGGCCCAGGGGCTCACACTTGTAATCCCAGCACTTTGGGAGGCCGAGGCAGGCAGATCACCTGAGGTCGTTTGAGACCAGTCCTGGCCAATATGGTGAAACCCTACCTTTACTAAAAATATAAGAATTAGCTGGGCGTGGTGGCAGGTGCCTATAATCCCAGCTACTCAGGGGGCTGAGGCACGAGAATCACTTGAACCCGGGAGGCGGAGGTTGCAGTGAGCTGAGATCGTGCCACTGCACTCCAGCCTGGGCGAGAGAGCGAGACTCCATCTCAAAACACACAAAACAAAAAATACGGCCACTGCCATTCTTGCACTCCCCAGCTTTCTCGTCTATTCTGTGTGACCTACGGATTTCTTATTTCCTGCCTTCCCTCTGATGGATTATGAGTTCCATGAGGACGGGGGTAGGTCAGTTCAGGTCACCGCTGTGTCCCCTCTGTGTCAGCCCCAGGCACGCAGTTTCTCAATAAATATTTATTGGCTGAGTCAGGCATGGTGGCTTACAGCTACTCGGGAGGCTGAGGCAGGAGAATCGCCTGAACCTGGGAGCCAGAGGTTGCAGTGAGCTGAGATCGTGCCACTGTACTCCAGCCTGGGTGACAGAGTGAGACTCCGTTTCAAAAACAAAAAACAACTAAACCAAATAAATATATATAATATGTTGGTTGGTTGAATGAATGAGTGAGTGAATGAATGACTGGACTTACTGACCCCTAACCCTGCTTCTTGCTTGTTCGTCAGTCAAGCCTGACCCCCCAGAAGGCGTGCGCCTAAGCCCCCTGGCTGAGCGCCAGCTCCAGGTGCAGTGGGAACCTCCCAGGTCCTGGCCCTTCCCAGAGATCTTCTCACTCAAGTACTGGATCCGTTACAAGCGTCAGGGAGCTGCCCGCTTCCACCAGGTGAGGAGGATGAGGGGGAGGCCGGGAAGGGCGGTGCCCGGCAGAGGGAATGGCTTCTACCAAGACCAGCAGGTGTGCTGGGCTCTCGCGTAGAGCTTGGGATTCCAGGTGCATTAAATAAGAGCAGTCCAGGCCGGCGCGGTGGCTCACGCCTGTAATCCCAGCACTTTGGGAGGCCGAGACGGGCAGATCACGAGGTCAGGAGATCGAGACCATCCTGGCTAACACGGTGAAACCCCGTCTCTACTAACAAAAGACAAAAAAACTAGCCGGGCATGGTGGCGGGCGCCTGAGGCAGGAGAATGGCGTAAACACGGGAGGCAGAGCTTGCAGTGAGCTGAGATCCAGCCATTGCACTCCAACCTAGGCAACAGAGCGAGACTCCGTCTCAGGAAAAAAAAAAACAAGCAGTCCGGCAATCTGATTCCTGGGCCTCTGACTAAATGGATGGAAAGCAGGGGCTCGCACAAGCAGTTACACACCCGCTTTTGTTGTTGTTGTTCTTGTTATTGTTTTGAGACAGAGTCTCGCTCTGTCGCCCAGGCAGTGGCACAATCTCGGCTCACTGCAAACTCTGCCTCCCAGGTTCAAGCGATGCTCCTGCCTCAGCGTCCGCAGTAGCTGGGATTACAGGCACGTGCCACCACGCCCAGCTAACTTTTGTATTTTTAGTAGAGATGGGGTTTCACCATGTTGGCCAGGCTAGTCTCAAACTTCTGATCTCAGGTGATCTGCCTGCCTGCCTCAGACTCCCAAAGTGCTGGGATTACAGGCGTGAGCCACCAAATTGTTCACTTTATTGATGGATTGATTGATTGAGACAAAGTCTCGCTCTGTCATCCGGACTGGAGTGCAGTGGCGTGATCTCAGCTCGCTGCAACCTCCGCCTCCCAAGTTAAAGTGATTCTCCTGCCTCAGCCTCCCGAATAACTGGGACTACAGGCCACCACACCCAGCTAATATTTGTATTTTCAGAAGAGATGGGATTTTGCCATGTTGCCTAGGCTGGTCTCAAACCAACGAGTTCAGGTGATCTGCCTGCCTGGGCCTCCCGAAGTGCTGGGACTACAGGTGTGAGGACTTCATCTGGCCAAATTAACCATTTTAAAGTGAACAATTCTGGCCGGGCAGGGTGGCTCACACCTGTAATCCCAGCACTTTGAGAGGCCAAGGTGGGAGGACTGCTTGAGTCCAGGAGTTGGAGACCAGCCTGGGCAACATAGTGAGACTCCCATCTCTACAAAAAATTTAAACATTAGGTGGGTGTGGTGACACACACCTGTGCCCCCAGTTACTCAGGAGGCTGAGGCGGGAGGATCACTTGGGCCTGGAAGATTGAGGCTGCAGTGAGCCGCGTTGGCACCACTGCCTTCCAGCCTGGATGACAGAGAGAGACTCTGTCTACCAGCTTAAATAAATTAAATTAAATTAAAAGCATGGTGAGGCTGGGTGTGGTGGCTCATGACTGGAATCCCAGCACTTTAGGAGGCCAAGGCAAGCAGATCACTTGAGGTCAAGAGAAACCCTGTCTGTATTAAAAATACAAAAGTTGGCCAGGCATGGTGGCTCATGCCTGTAATCCCAGCACTTTGGGAGGTTGAGGTGGGCGGATCACGAGGTCAGGAGATTGAAACCATCCTGGCTAACACGGTGAAACCCCGTCTTTACTAAAAATATGAAAAATTCGCCGGGCGTGGTGGTGGGCGCCTGTAGTTCAGCTACTCCGGAGGCTGAGGCAAGAGAATGGTGTGAACCCGGGAGGCAGAGGTTGCAGTGAGCCGAGATCACGCCACTGCACTCCAGCCTGGGCGGCAGAGCAAGACTCCGTCTCAAAAAAAAAAAAAAGGGCTGGGCGCGGTGGCTTATGCCTATAATCCCAGTACTTTGGGAGGCTGAGGCAGGTGGATCACGAGGTCAGGAATTTGAGACCAGCCTGACCAACATGGTGAAATCTCACCTTTACTCTAAAAATACAAAAATTAGCTGAGTGTGGTGGTGGGCACCTGTAATCCTAGCTACTCAGAGGCTGAGGCGAGAGAATCACTTGAACCCAGGAGGCGGAGCTTGCAGTAAGCTGAGATTGCGCCACTGTTCTCCAGCCTAGGTGACAGAGCGAGACTATCTCAAAACAAACAAACAAAAATTAGCCAGGCATGGCAGCAGGCGCCTGTAATCCCAGCTACCTGGGAGGCTGACGTGAGAGGATTGCTGGAGCCCAGAGGCAGAGGTTGCAGTAAGCCAAGATTGCCCCACTGCGCTCCAGCCTGGGCAACAAAGTAAGACTCTGTCTCAAAACAAAACAAAAACCATGGTTAATATAGTGGGACCAATCCCAGCACTTTGGGAGGCAGAGACGGGTGGATCACGAGGTCAGGAGATCGAGACCATCCTGGCTAACACGGTGAAACCCCGTCTCTGCTAAAAAATACAAAAAACTAGCCGGGCGAGGTGGCGGGCGCCTGTAGTCCCAGCTACTCGGGAGGCTGAGGCAGGAGAATGGCGTAAACCTGGGAGGCGGAGCTTGCAGTGAGCTGAGATCCGGCCACTGCACTCCAGCCCAGGCGACAGAGCAAGACTCCGTCTCAAAAAAAAAAAAAAAAAAAAAAAATATATATATATATATATATATATATAGTGGGACCAGGGGTAAAGGGAGGTATGGGGTCCTATCCCAGAGGTCCTGGTTGAGTCCCGAGGAGGAGAAAGAAGAGGATTCTAGGGATCAGGGTGTCCTGACAAACAAAGACCCTCATGGGTGAGATATCCGCAGGGGCTAGTGTGGTCTGGGAAGGATTTGTGAGAGAGGTGGCTCTGGGGGCCAAACAGACAGAGGCCGGGATTGGGAGGAACCCATGATGCTATTTGGAGTGGGGCCGCACAGCTGGGGCCAGCGTCCTGGATTGGAGCCTGCAGCGGGCAGGGAGGACTGCGGGGTCCGTGGTGTGGTTCTGTGCTCAGTGGCCCCTCTCCATCTTCTCGTTCTAGTGACCTGACGCTCTCTCTTCCCTCAGGTGGGGCCCATTGAAGCCACGTCCTTCATCCTCAGGGCTGTGCGGCCCCGAGCCAGGTACTACGTCCAAGTGGCGGCTCAGGACCTCACAGACTATGGGGAGCTGAGTGACTGGAGTCTCCCCGCCAGTACCCCGATGAGCCCGGGCAAGTAGTGAGGGCTTCCCGCTGCCTCCAGACACGACCTGGGTCCTCGCCACCCTAAGCCCTGGGACACCTGTTGGAGGGTGGATGGGCTCTGCCCACGCTGGGCTGGAGTCCTTGCTTTGCTGCTTCTCAGCTGCTGGGCAACCTCGGATGACCAGCTTTTCCCTTTGAGCCTCAGTTTCTCTAGCTGAGAAATGGAGATGTACTACTTTCTCCTTTACCACGGTGCGGGGCTTACTGAACCATCACTGTGAGAGATTTTTGATTGTTTAATTAGAAAAGAATTGTTGTTGGGCTGGGCGCCGTGGATCGCACCTGTCATCCCAGTTATCAGGAAGCCAAGGTGGGAGGGTGGCCTGAGGTAGGAGCTCGACACCAGCCCGGGCCACACAGTGAGACCCCGTCTCTGACAAATTAATATAAAATAAATTAGCAAGGTGTGATGTGGCACACCCACAGTCCCAACTACTTGGGAGGCTGAGGTGGGAGGATCGCTTGAGTCCAGGAGGTTAAGGCTGCAGTGAGCTGTGATCACACCATTGCCTTCATGCCTGGGCAACACAGCAAGACCCTGTTTAAAAAAAAAAAAATCATAGTTGAGGCCAGGCCTGGTGGTTCACACCAGTAATCCCAGCACTTTGGGAGGCCGAGGCAGGCAGATCATGAGGTCAGGAGTTTGAGACCAGCCTGACCAACATGGTGAAACCCCATCTCTACTAAAAATACAGAAATTAGCGGGGCGTTGTGGCACGTGCCCATAATAGGAGCTATTCAGGAGGCTGAGGCAGGAGAATTGCTTGAATCCGGGAGGCGGGGGTTGCAGTGAGCCGAGATTGCGCTACTGCACTCCAGCCTGGGCAACAGAGTGAGACTCTGTCTCAAAATAAAAACAAAAAAATCATAGTTGAAATGAAAACTCCAGCTGGGTACGGTGGCTCATGCCTGTAATCTCAGCACTTTGGGAGGCCGAGGCAGGTGGATCACTTGAGGTCAGGAGTTCAAGGCCAGCCTGGCCACCACAGTGAAACCCTGTCTCTACTGAAAATACAAAAATTAGCCAGGCGTGGTGGCAGATGCCTATAATCCCAGCTACTCGGGATGCTGAGGCAGAAGAATTGCTTGAACCTGGGAGGCAGAGGTTGTAGTGAACTGAGATTGCGCCATTGCGCTCCAGCCTGGCCGACAGAGTGACTAAGACTCCGTTGGAAAAAAAATATAAAGAAATGAAGATTCTTCCCTTCGATTAGATGAGATCCGGCGAGGACTCAGCCCTAAACCAAAGGACACAGACACCACAAATCCCCACTCCCATACTGTCAGGGCTAGACCAGGGGACACCATGGGCTGGGGGATGCCAGGGTTGGGAGGGTGGGGGTTCCATCTGGAGTGGGACAGTAGAATCCATTCAGGGGCAGGCATGGTGGCTCACACCTGTAATCCCAGCACTTGAGAGGCCAAGGCGGGTGGATCACAAGGTCAGGAGTTCAAGACCAGCCTGGCTAAGATGGTGAAACCCCATCTCTACTAAAAATAATAATACAAAAATTAGCCAGGCATGTTGGTGTCTGCCTGTAGTCCCAGCTACTCGGGAGACTGAGGTAGGAGAATCGCTTGAACCCAGGAGGTGGAGGTTGTAGTGAGCCAAGATCGCGTCACATCGTTCCAGCCTGGGTGACAGAGTGAGACTCCATCTCAAAAAAGAAAAAAAGAATCCATTCAGATAAGCAGTTAGGTTGGTTCACTTCCTTCTTTTTCTCTTTCTTTCTTTTTTTTTTTTTTTAATAATAATCCCAACACTTTGGAAGGCCAAGGTGGGAGGATCGCTTGACCCCAGGAGTACTAGACCACCCGTGGCAACCTATCAAGACCCTGTCTCTCAAAACAATAATTTAAAATGTAGCTGGTACTCGGGAGGCTGAGGCAGGAGAATGGCGTAAACCCGGGAGGCGGAGCTTGCAGTGAGCTGAGATCCGGCCACTGCACTCCAGCCTGGGCGACAGAGCGAGACTCCGTCTCAAAAAAAAAAAAATAAAAAAAATAAAAATAAATAAAATGTAGCTGGGCATGGTGGCATGCACTTTTAGTCCCAGCCACTCGGGAGGCTGACAGGGGAGGATCTCTGAGCCTGGGAGCTTGAGGCTGCAGTGACTGTGATCACAGCACCACACTCCACCCTGGGTGACAGAGCAAGACCCTGTCTCAGAAAAAAATATAAATACATAAAACAAATGCGTGTTGTTTTCAGACACTGAGTTGGTAGCTATTTGTTACAACAGCCATAAGCCCCTCAAGCATCACCTACAATTGCCCCCTTTCCATCACTATCCATGGTCAAAAGACAAAGCTGCAACCTTGGCCAGGCATAGTGGCTCACGCCTGTAATCCCAGCACTTTGAGAAGCTGAGGCAGGTGAATCACTTGAGGTCAGGAGTTCGAGACCAGCCTGGCCAACATGGTGAAACCCCATCTCTATTAAAAATACAAAAATGAGCCTGGTGTGGTGGCACAGGCCTGTGGCCCCAGCGACTTGGGAGGCTGAGGCAGGAGAATTGCTTGAACTCAGGAGGTGGAGGTTGTGGCGAGCTGGATCGCATCACTGCACTCCAGCCTGGGCAACAGAGTAAGACTGCCTCTCAAAACAAAACAAATGCTGCAACCTGTATAGTTCAGAGATCTTAATTGGGTTTTCTTTGCAATTCTGGAATCGGGCAACACCTCATTTCATCAGATCGAATTAGCTACGAAAACGCCAGCTGTCTGGTCTAGGTCTTGCTGCCGTCTGTACAGAAAGCCAATCACTGAGACAACAAGGATTGCCAGGGAGGAAGGCTTTATCCTGCGGCTGCAATCAAGGAGAAGGGGTGGTAAAGTCCCATATGTCTCCCTGACCAACTAAAATTGGGGAGTTTACATAGCTGGGGAATGGGAGAAAACAAATTCAGGGAGGATGTTAAGGAAGTAATCTTGATGGATGATGGGGTCTGGACTCTCATTGTCTGGATGTGATGATCTGATGAGTTTCGGTTCCTTACTTGATGGTCAGTTTCCTGAGGAAGGAACCAAGATGAGACAAATGTTAAGTTTCAAGTTTTAAGACTAGGGAGGATCCATTTCTATGTTTATTCAAATAATCATAAGTGTTCGTTCTATGGAACAATTGGACCAGTTTCAGAATGTTTCCATGAGCTGAGCAGAGAATATTAGGGGTTCTTTTTCTTTCTTTTTAGTCTGTTGGCCGGGCGCGGTGGCTCAAGCCTGTAATCCCAGCACTTTGGGAGGCCGAGACAGGCGGATCACGAGGTCAGGAGATCGAGACCATCCTGGCTAACACGGTGAAACCCCGTCTCTACTAAAAAAATACAAAAAATTAGCCGGGTGTGGTGGCGGGCACCTGTGGTCCCAACTACTCAGGAGGCTGAGGCAGGGCAATGGTGTGAACCTGGGAGGCGGAGCTTGCAGCGAGCGGAGATCGCGCCACTGCACTCCAGCCCGGATGACAGAGTGAGACTCCTTCTAAAAATAAAATAAAATAAAATAAAGTCTGTTAAACCTTCCACTTTTGCAAAGCAGGTTTTATTTATTTATTTATTTATTTATTTATTTATTTATTTATTTTGAGACAGAGTTTCGCTCTTGTTGCCCAGTCTGGAGTGCAATGGTGCAATTTCGACTCACTGCAACCCCTGCCTCCCGGGTTCAAGTGATTCTCCTGCCTCAGCCTCCCAAGTAGCTGGGATTACAGGCATGCACCACCACACCTGGCTAATTTTGTATTTTTAGTAGAAACGAGGTTTATCCATGTTGGTCTGGTTGGTCTTGAACTCCCGATCTTCACCGCCGTGCCTGGCTAATTTTTTTTTTTTTTTTTTTTTTTGAGGTGGAGTCTCGCTGTGTCCCCCAGGCTGGAGTGCAGTGGCGCGATCTCGGCTCACTGCAAGCTCTGCCTCCCGGGTTCACGCCATTCTTCTGCCTTAGCCTCCGAGTAGCTGGGACTACAGGTGCCTGCCACGATGCCCGGCTAATTTTTTGTATTTTTAGTAGAGATGGGGTTTCACCATGTTAGCCAGGATGGTCTCGATCTCCTGAACTCAGGCAATCCGCCTGCCTTGGCCTCCCAAAGTGCTGGGATTACAGGTGTGAGTTACTGCGCCCGGCCCTTTCTTCTTTTTTTGAAACAGAGTCTCACTCTTGTTGCCCACAGTGGAGTGCAGTGGTGTGATGTTGGCTCACTGCAACCTCCGCCTCCTGGGTTCAAGCGATTCTCCTGCCTCAGCCTCCGGAGTGGCTGGGATTACAGGCGCCTGCCCCACGCCTGGCTAATTTTTGTACTTTTAGTAGAGTTGGGTTTTTGCCATGTTGGCCAGGCTGGTCTCAAACTCCTGACCTCAGGTGATCCGACCATCTTGGCCTCCCAAAGTGCTGGGATTACAGGCGTGAGCCACCGCGCCCGGCGACTATAACGATCGTAAAAGCATATATTGCTGCACGATATCAGGACCTCTGGACCTTCCATTGTTGTAGGAGTGCGTCCTCCCAGGCATTTGTAAGATGTTTTCTCAATTGTAAACATCTTATGACCCTGGGTCGTGACTGGCCACGAATGTGCCTTGTTACTTTTAAGATGGAATTGATTTGTGGCCGGGTGTGGTGGCTCATGCCTGTAATCCCAGCCCTTTGGGAGGCAGAGGTGGGCAGATCACCTGAGGTCAGGAGTCCGAGAACTGCCTGACCAAAATGGCGAAACCTCATCTCTACTAAAAATACAAAAATTAGCCAGATGTGGTGGTGAGTGCCTGTAATCCCAGCTACTTGGGAGGCTGAGGCAGGAGAATCACTTGAACCCGGGAGGCGAAGATTGCCGTGAGCAGAGATCACGCAACTCCACTACAGTCTGGGTGACAGAAGCAGACTCTGTCTCAAAAAAAAAAGAAAAAAATGGAGTTGATTTAAAATGGTGTCACCCGGCTCTCCTATGCTCCTGTTTCCCTAACATTCTGATCATTCCTCATGCCCTGAAATGACCCTTTTTAATCTATTGTCTGTCTGTCTGTTCCATCAGACGGTGATCCCTGTGAGGGCGGGAATCTTGTGTCTTTCCTTTTTTAAAGTAGAGACGGCGTCTTGCTATATTACCCAGGCTGGTCTTGACCTCCGGGGCTCAATCACTCCTCCCACTTCAGCTTCCCAAAGTGCTGGGATTCCAGAGGTGAGCCACCTTGCCTGGCTGGAGTCTTAGGCATTGTTTTCTCATGGGTCCGCATTTAGTGAGCAAGTCATCTTGTTAGAGGCATTCGAAGCAGAGTGACTCCATTTTGAGTAGGGACTGGGTAAAATAAGGCTGAGACCTACTGGGTTGCATTCCCAGACGATGAAGGCGTATTGAGTCACAGGATAAAACAGAAGTTTGGCACAAGATACAGGTCATAAAGACCTTGCTGCCAGGCGCGGTGGCTCAAGCCTGTAATCCCAGCACTTTGGGAGGCCGAGACGGGCGGATCACGAGGTCAGGAGATGGAGACCATCCTGGCTAACCCGGTGAAACCCCGTCTCTACTAAAAAATACGAAAAAAAATCTAGCCGGGCGAGGGGGTGGGCGCCTGTAGTCCCAGCTGCTGGAGAGGCTGAGGCAGGAGAATGGCGTAAACCCGGGAGGCGGAGCTTGCAGTGAGCTGAGATCCGGCCACTGCACTCCAGCCTGGGCGACAGAGCGAGACTCCGTCTCAAAAAAAAAAAAAAAAAAAAAAAGACCTTGCTGATGAAACAGATTGCAGTGAAGAAGCCAGCCGAGACCAAGATGGCAACAAGAATTACCTGTGGTTGTCCTCACTGCTACACTCCCACCATGTAAAGCCATGACGGTTTACAAATACTATGGCAGGCTGGGCGTGGGGGCTCACACCTGTAATCCCAGCACTTTGGGAGGCTGAGGTGGATGGAACACTTGAGGTCAGGAGTTCGAGACCAGCCTGGCCAACATGGTGAAACCCTGTCTGTGCTAAAAACACAAAAATTAGCCAGGCATGGTGGAACGCGCCTGTAATCACAGGTACTTGGGAGGCTGAGGCAGGAGAATCACTTGAATCCTGGAGGCGGAGGTTGCAGTGAGCCAAGATCGTACCACTGCCCGCTAGCCTGGGCAACAGAGCAAGACTTTTTCTCAAAAGATAAATAAATAAACAAATAAACGATTGCCACAGCAACGTCAAGAAGTTACCCTATATGGTCTAAAAAGGGGAGGTATGAATCATCCACCCCTTGTTTTAGCATATCATCAAGAAATCACCATAAACATGGGCAACCAGCAGCCGTCGGGGCTGCTCTGTCCATGGAGTAGCCATTCTTTTATTCATCTACGTTCTAAATAAACTTGCTTTTGCTTTGCACTGTGGACTTGCCCTGAATTCTTTCTTGCACGAGATCCAAGAACCCTCTCTTGGGATCTGGATCCGGACCTCTTTCCTGGAACAATCTGACATAGAGGAAACGTCCATGAAAGGTGGGGAGGAGGCTGGGGAAAGAATGGGATGGGAAGTCCTCTTTAAAGGGAAGTGACGGGGGGCAATGGAGGGAGCTGCTTTTTTCCTTTTTTAAAGTAGAGACGGGGTCTTGCTATGTTACCCAGGCTGGTCTTGACCTCTGGGGCTCAATCACTCCTCCCACTTCAGCTTCCCAAAGTGCTGGGATTCCAGAGGTGAGCCACCTTGCCTGGCTGGTGGGAGACACTGCGTATGTTTAGGAAGTGGGTTTGGAGCCTGATCTTTAAGTCAATGTCTGTGACTCAAGAGGCGTCCAGGGTCCTCTTAAGTCATCCTATATGCGGCCCCAAACCCATGTGAGAGCTGCGGGCACAGGAACGATGATGTGTGGATTCCCAGAGCCCAGAATACAAGGCAGGCGCATAATCCATATTTGCTGAATAAAAGAATGAAGAACAAGGGCTGTCGCGACGCGCAGCCAGGTCACGTTACAAAATTTTAATGAGCCGCTGCCCGCTTCTAGGGGGCGCAGCGCACTCTACAAAACTCTCCAATTCCGTATGGCTCCCGGAACCCTTATTTCGCGCTACTCAGGTTGCAACTCCGGAGGGAAGACGCCGGGACTTCCAGCTTGATAGACGGGGATTGGAACCAATGAAAGAAGTCGGCTATGTATGCTGCAGCCAATAACAGGATGAAGGAAGTGACGTTTACGGAAGTGAGGCTTCCGTCGGAAAAGCTCGGTACTTAGGCTTAGCATTTTTCAGGTGCTTGCGAGGTGATTAGGAGGCAAAGATGTCGGAGCGAAAAGTATTAAACGTAAGTGTTGGGCGACTGGGGCTTTCCAATCGGAGCGGGACATCCCGGAACTCCGGGAGAGGGAGGAGCTTCCTGGGATCTCCTTTTTGGAACCCTTCTTTCCCAACGGCCTTCCACGGGATGGGGCTTCCCAGACTCTTCCCTAGACTCCTCCCCATCGCCTTCCGTGGGGGGTGGCCCTTCGCTAAGTCTTCCCTTCCGGGCTGGGGTGTAGCCAGTCACCTGTGGGGCGTGGCTTGGGCTTTTACTCAATCACTTCACCTGATAGGGTTTTTCCCGGGGAATGATCCAATCACGTTATCTGTGGGCGGGGCTTCCTTAAAATATTAGCGGTCTTGTGCCATCCTCTTGAGGGGCGTGGCTGTGAGAAGCCATGCCCCTCTTGGGGCCTGTAGCCAATCGTGTTCTTTGGAGAGGGGTGTGTGTGTGTGTGTGTGTGTGTGTGTTTTTATCGGGGTCTGGTCATGCAGATACCCTCTGCCTGACAGTGGCCAAGATTCCAGACTCCTGGAAGAAAAGCAGAGGTTCAGTATAAACCATACTGTTGGCACAGTTGTGTTTTCTTGTTTTTTGAGACTGAGTTTTGCTCTTGCTGCCCGGGCTGGAGTGCAGTGGCACGTTCTTGGCTCATTGCAGCTTCTGCCTCCTGGGTTCGAGCGATTCTCCTGCTTCAGCCTCCTGAGTAGCTGGGATTACAGGTGCCTGCCACCACACCTGGCTAATTTTTGTTTTGTATTTTAGTAGAGATGAGGTTTCACCATGTTGCCCAGGGTGGTTTCGAACTCCTGAGCTCAGGCAATCCGCCCACCTGGGCCTCCCAAAGTGCTGGAATTACAGCCGTGAGCCACCGTGGCTGGCCGCACGCAGGTCTTTCTAGGAGAGTGGTCCCAGGCTTGCTGTAGGAACTCCTGGGAAACAGGAGCCCTGGGATACAAAGGGAGTGTGAGTATGGATTATGACAGATAACTCCACTGCACCACTGGAAAATAAAGCACTTTGTGTTTGAAGCACCTGCTGGGTACCAGACACTGCAAAGAGCAGTTTATCCCCCTTGCCTCAAGGAACACGTGTAAAGACTCTTGGAGACAGAAGACAATGTGCCCGTTTCACAGAGGAGTAAACTGAGCCCCGCAGGTTTCAGCTACTTAGGATTCAGATCCAGGGACATGACTGTGTAGGAAACGATGTAGCATAGTAATTGGGAGGCTGAGCTAACAGTGTCCTGGTTTACCTTCTACAGAGTTGCTGGGGAGTTGGGACACCTTGGGGAACTCAGTCTCCTGCCGGAACAACAGAAGCACTAAGCAAAGCTTAACCTCTACAAAGGGCGGGGTATGGGGCCTCACACATGTAATACCAGCACTTTGGGAGGCCAAGGAAGGTGGATCACCTGAGGTTAGGAGTTCAAGACCAGACTGGCCAACATGGTGAAACACCATCTCTACTAAAAATACAAAAATAAGCTGGGTGTGGTGTTGGGTGACTGTAATCCCAGCTACTGGGGAGGCTGAGGCTGAGGCAGGAGAATCGCTTGAACCCGGGAGGCGGAGTTTTGCAGTGAGCTGAGATCACGGCACTGCACTCCAGCCTGGGCAACAAGAGCAAAACTCTGTCTCAAAGCAAAAACAAACAAACAAAAAAACTGGCTTTTTAGAGCTTCCCGTGTAGATACCATTTCACGTGTATTGTCGTGACTGGTATTTAGGAGAATCGAATGCATCCTGTATGTCTCCACTGGGAGAGAGTCAGGAAGCTTGTGCCTGGCCTCCCTCTGACTGTACTGAGTCCTGCCAGTCCTCCCTGCCTATCGCAGAACCTAGGGTGGGCTTGGGGACCCCCGACACAGCTCCCCAGAGCCCCTTCCCTCTGCCATGTCCTGCCCCTGCTTCTGAAAATAACTCCCCCAATGTTTCCTTCCTGCCCCGCAGAAATACTACCCGCCGGACTTTGACCCGTCAAAGATCCCCAAACTCAAGCTCCCCAAAGACCGGCAGTACGTGGTGCGGCTGATGGCCCCCTTCAACATGAGGTGAGCACCCCCCGCGAGACCCCACACACCAGCCGTGGCTGAAGGACGCAGTGCCTGGCATCCACAGAGGTGACTCGTCCTGTGTTCAGACCAGATCACTGGTCCTGGCTCAGACATTGACCACTCCAGCCCTCCTTCGCCTCACTATTTGGGATTAAGCTCTGGACCTTTTAGAACCCCGCCTCCGCCAGTGCCTGCCTTGAGATCTTGGTGGTTAGTAAACATATGAGCAGAGAGGATAGGACCCCACAGAGTTGCAGCCCCATAGATATATTTCAGCTTCTCCAACAGCCAAGCTCATCCTATCCCAGGGTCTTTGCACACACTGCTGCCCCTGCTTGGAGCTCTCTCCCTCTACTTTCTTTCTTTTGTTGTTGTTGTTGTTGTTGTTGTTGTTGAGACAGAGTCTTGCTGTGTTGCCCAGGCTGGAGTGCAGTGGTGTGATCTCGGCTCACTGCAACCTCCACCTCCCGGCCTCAAGTGATTCTCCTGCCTCAGCCTCCTGAGTAGCTGGGATTACAGGTGTGCGCCACCACGCTCGGCCAATTTTTGTATTTTCAGTAGTGTTGGGGTTTCACCACATTGGCCAGGCTGGTCTCAAACTCCTGACCTCAGGTAATCTGCCCTCCTCGGCCTCCCAAAGTGCTGTGATTGCAGGCGTGAGCTACCACGCCTGGCTTTCTCCTTCTACTTACACGTGGTGGGCTCCTCTTGTCTGCCATAGGTCATGGCTCCAATCTCACCCCCTCCGGGAGGCCTCCATTGTCCCCACTCACGGTACCCACATCTTGCCCTTTGTAGCACTTTAGAATTATTGTATTTCACCAACTCTAAACCCCACACCTCTTCATGCTGTAGCATATCTGAAATCACTCACCTGACGAGGAAAGAGACATCTGGGTCAGTGAAATTTGTTTCATGCCCATATGTTGATGGCCTGTCTGCTCCTCCCCCTCCTTCATTCATTCATTCATTCAACACTCATTTATTGGGCACCTGCTGTGTGCCAGGGTCTGTGCTGGGCGCCAGAAACAAAGTCCCTGGCCTCATGGAGCCCACAGTCTACTGGGAAGTGGAGATCATTGGTAGTCAGGCAGGTGCACGGGCCCCGGAAGTCAGGCAGGAGAGAGAGCCCCTGGGGCAGTGGCGGAGGAGGGAGGGCTGTAGGTAGCTGGGGTGGTCAGGGCGACATCAGGCAAATTGCTGGTGGCGCTGAGGTCTGAGGATGAAGGGCGTCACCGGCCATGGGACCGTAGGAGCAAAGGCCTCGAGCTAGGACTGAGCGGGGGGTGTTTGCAGGCTCAGACAGGAGGCGGGCATGCTGGGCTGGGGAGCAGAGCCCCGAGTAGGAGAGGAAGAGGGAGGTGGGGCGGCATTTTTCTGTGCGGCGTCTTTCCTCCTGGGGGGTGGGGTGCCCCGTAAGCACCAAGATTGCTTCTGGGAGTGCGTGACAGGCAGGCCTCACCTACTCAGGGGGCTTCCCAAGCTGGCGACCCTTGGACCGAGCCCCAGAAAGCTATGAATGAGAACACGAAGTTCTCAGGTAGAGGAAATTTGGACACAGGGTGGGGCAGCCTGCCCCGTGAAGGAGGAAGCTCCCCATCGCTGGAGGCAAGCAAGCAGTGATCTTGCAGGATGCCGCAGGGACAGCCCACCAGTGGGAGCCAGAGTCCCAAGACAGCTCGCTCCCCGACATCCCGCCCCGCAGGTGTAAGACGTGTGGAGAATACATCTACAAGGGGAAGAAATTCAACGCTCGGAAGGAGACGGTGCAGAACGAGGTCTACCTGGGCCTGCCCATCTTCCGCTTCTACATCAAGTGCACGCGCTGCCTGGCAGAGATCACCTTCAAGGTAGACGAGATGGCCAGCCAGGCCGGTCCCTTTCCCCTAGCACACCTCAGATCAGGGCAGGCCCCGGGGTTCCTTACTCCGATCCTCTCCATGCAGGGAATCTCATTTCAGTTTATCCCCAATTAACAGACAACAGTTTGGGGGAGATGTTCATGGCAGCATTCTATATAAAGGCAAAAAGACAGAAGCGACCTAGATAGATAATAATAAGGGATGAGAAAAACAAATTAGCTTGCAGGCTGGGCGCGGCTCACACCTGTAATCCCAGCACTTTGGGAGGCCAAGGCGGGCGGATTGCCTGAGGTCAGAAGTTCAAGACCACCCTAGCCAACATGGCGAAATGCTGTCTCTACTAAAAATACAAAAATTACTGCACATGGTGGCGGACTATAATCCCAGTTACTCAAGAGGCTGAGGCAGGAGAACCGCTTGAACCTGGGAGGCAGAGGTCGCAGTGAGCAAAGATTGCACCGCTGCACTCCAGCCTGGGCGACACAGCAAGACTCTATCTAAAAAAAAAAAAAAAAAAGGCCAGGCACAGTGGCTCATGCCTGTAATCCCAGCAGGTTGGGAGGCCAAAGCAGGAAAGAGAGCCCCTGAGGTCAGAAGTTCAAGACCAGCCTGGCCAACATTGTGAAACCCTGTTTCTACTAAAAATACAAAAATGAGCCAGGCGTGGTGTCTCTTGCCTGTAATCCCAGGTACTTGGGAGACCAAAGCAGGAGAATTGCTTGAACCCGGGAGGCAGAGGTTGCAGTGAGCCAAGATTGCACCATTGCATTCCAGCCAGGGTAACAAAGTGAAACTCCGTGTCAAAAAAACCAAAAAATTAGCATGCAATGGAATATTACGCAGCCAATAAAAATCACAATTTGACTTTTAATTGTTACCCTGAGGATTTGAGGAAAGGCTGAAGAGAACTTAAAATTTTCTCTTCCTATGCTTAAGTACTCTTTGAGTACTTTTTTGCCATAAACTTTCTTTGATTAAAAAAAACATTTTGGGCTGGGCGCAGTGGCTCACAGCTATAATTGCAGCACTTTGGGAGGCCAAGGCAAGCAGATCAGTTGAGGTCAGGAGTTCGAGACCAGCCTGGCCAACATGGTGAAACCCCAACTCTGCTAAAAAAAATACAAAAATTAATAATAATAATAATAATAATAATAATATATTTTGGCTGGGTGGAGTGGCTCACGCCTGTAATCTCAACACTTTGTGAGGTTAAGGGAGGAGGATTGCTTAAATCCAGGAATTCAAGACAAGCTTGGGCAACATAGTGAGACCCCACCTCTACAAAAAATACAAAAATTAACTGGGCATGATGGCATGCACCTGTAGTCCTAGCTACTTAGGAGGCTGAGGCAGGAGAATCAATTGAATCTGGGAGGCCAAGGCTGCAGTGAGCCATGACTTCACTGCTGCACTCCAGCCTGAGTGACAGAGTGAGACCCTGCCTCAAAAAATATATATATATATATTTTTGAAATGCTTGTAGATTTACAGAAAAGTTCCAAAGATAGTAGAGACAGTTCTCACCTACCCCTCACCAGCTTCCCCACGTATTAACATCTTATATAACCAGGTTACATCTGTCACGCTAAGAAACTAAGGGTGGGGCCGGGCATGGTGGTTCACCCCTGTAATCCCAGAACTTTGAGAAGGCAAGGCTGGAGGATTGTTGGAGACCAGAAGTTCAAGACTAGCCTGGGCAACATAGTGAGACCCTGTCCATCTCTACACACACACACACAAAAATTTTAATTAAGAAAAGAAACTAGGCCAGGCGCAGTGGCTCAAGCCTGTAATCCCAGCACTTTGGGAGGCCGAGACGGGCAGATCACGAGGTCAGGAAATCGAGACCATCCTGGCTAACCCGGTGAAACCCCGTCTCTACTAAAAAAATACAAAAAACTAGCTGGGCGAGGTGGCGGGCACCTGTAGTCCCAGCTACTCGAGAGGCTGAGGCAGGAGAATGGCGTAAACCCGGGAGGCGGAGCTTGCAGTGAGCTGAGATCTGGCCACTGCACTCCAGCCTGGGCGACAGAGCAAGACTCCGTCTCAAAAAAAAAAAAAAGAAACTAAAAGTGGAATGTTACCATTAACATTGTAGGCTGAGGCTGGGTGCAGTGGCTCATGCCTATAATCCCAGCACTTTGGAGGCCAAAACAGGAGGATCGGTTGAGCCCAAGAGTTAGAGACCAGCCTGGGCAACATGGCAAAACCGTGTCTCTACCAAAAAGAAATTTAAAAATTAGCCAGGTGTGGTGATGCATACCTGTAGTCCCAGCTACTCGGGAGGCTAAGGTGAGGGGATCACTTGAACCCAGGAGGCTGAGGTTGCAGTAAGCCATGATCCTGCCACTGCACTCCAGCCTGGGCAACAGAGCAAGACCCTCTCCCAAAAAAAACAAAAAACATAGTGTTACTATTAGCATTTAGACCGAAGGTAGATTTCAGTTTTTCTGCTAATGTCACTTTTCTGTTCCAGTGTGTAATTGAAGATACCAGGATGTATTTAGCCTCTCTATTCAATAAACAATAACGTGGCATGCTCTATATATATTCGTACATAGGGTTTATAATCAAAGAAAAGGTGTTAATAAATACAAAGGGCAGAAATCACAACATGTGCAGAGCCTTGGAGATCTTTTTTTTTTTTTTTTTTGAGACAGGGTTCCACTTTGTAGCCAAGGCTGGAATGCAGTGTCACAATCTCAGCTCACTGTAACCTCAACCTCCCAGGTTCATGCGATTCTCATGCCCCAGCCTCCAGAGTAGCTGGGATTATAGGCATGCACCACCTTGCCCCGCCTAAGTTTTGTATTTTTAGTAGAGACAGGGTTTCGCCATGTTAACCAGGCTGGTCTTGAATGCCTGACTTCCAGTGATCTGCCCGCCTTGCTGGAGATTTTATTTGCAGTCATGTTGAGGGTAGGGAGTGGAGGCTGTGGGGAGGCATTGGGCAGATGAGAAGAGTCTTAAAGTCCTTGCCAGGGCGTTGGGCACTTTTGCCCAAGGAGATGGGAGGAGCACTAGAAAGAAATCTCAGGCCGGGCGCGGTGGCTCAAGCCTGTAATCCCAGCACTTTGGGAGGCTGAGACGGGCGGATCACGAGGTCAGGAGATCGAGACCATCCTGGCTAACATGGTGAAACCCCGTCTCTACTAAAAAATACAAAAAACTAGCCGGGCGAGGTGGCGGGCGCCTGTAGTCCCAGCTACTCGGGAGGCTGAGGCAGGAGAATGGTGTAAACCCGGGAGGCGGAGCTTGCAGTGAGCTGAGATCCGGCCACTGCACTCCAGCCTGGGTGACAAAGCGAGACTCCGTCTCAAAAAAAAAAAAAAAAAAAAAGAAATCTCACCAGCCAAAGCAATAAGACAAGAAAAAGAAAAGGTAGTAGAACTAGTAAAAATCAGAGAGAAGGGGCCCTGAACTGCTGGCACTGCTTTAGAAGATTCCAGTGCCTGGGGATGTAGGAGCTGATGTCTGTCTATCTTTCCCCCAGACAGACCCTGAAAACACAGACTACACCATGGAGCACGGAGCCACGCGGAATTTCCAGGCTGAGAAGCTCCTGGAGGAGGAGGAGAAGAGGGTGCAGAAGGAGCGGGAGGATGAGGAGCTGAACAACCCCATGAAGGTGAGTTGGGGGCCATACAGGTGTTCATGAGCACTGTGTGTTTGGGTGCATGTGTGTGCTGGGGGGTGTGCCCTTCCTGCCTCAGGTCCCCAAGGAAGGAAGATAGGGTGGGGGACGTGGTTGGCAAAACTTCAAGATGTCACCAGGAGGCCAGGCATAGTGACTCATGCCTGTAATCTTAGCACTTTGGGAGGCTGAAGTGGGAGGATCACTTGAGGTCAGTAGTCCTAGACCAGCCTGGCCAACATGGCAAAGCCCATTCCTACAAAAAATTTAAAAAATTAACACTGGGTGCAGTGGCTCACGCCTGTAATCTCAGCACTTTGGGAAGCCAAAGTGGGTGGGTCATGAGGTCAGGAGTTTGAGACCAGCCTGACCAACATGGTGAAACCCTGTCTCTACTAAAAATACAAAAATTAGCTGGGCATGGTGGCACGCTTCTGAAATCACAGCTACTCAGGAGGCTGAGGCAGGAGAATCACTTGAACCTGGGAGGCAGAGGTTGCAGCGAGCTCAGATCACACCACTGCACTCCAGTCTGGGCAGCAAAGCAAGACTCCATCTCAAAAATAAATAAATAAAAGAAATTATGTTCACTTCCAATAGGACAATTTTGTTTTTTCTCAGAAATATTAAAATGAGTCAGGCATGGTGGCTTGAACGTGTAGTCCCAGCTACTTTAGGAATTGAGACAGGATGATCACTTGAGTCTAGGAGTCCAAGACCAGCCTGGGCAACATAGTGAGACTCTGTCTTTACAAAACATTAAAAAATTAGCCAAGTGCTGGCCAGGCGTGGTGGCTCACACCTGTAATCCCAGCACTTTGGGAGACTGAGGCGGGTGGATCACGAAGTCAGGAGTTCAAGACCAGCCTGGCCCAGATGGTGAAACCCCATGTCTACTAAAAATACAAAAAATTAACTGGGCATGGTGGCAGGCGCCTGTAATCCCAGCTACTTGGGAGGCTGAGGCAGAGAATTGCTTGAACTCAGGAGACAGAGGTTGCAGTGAGCCGAGATCATGCCACTGCACTCCAGCCTGGGTGACAGAGCAAGACTCTGTCTCAAAAAAATAAATAAATAAATAAATAAATAAATAAATAAATTAGCCAGATGCTTTGGGAGGCTGAGGCAGGTGGATCACCCGAGGTCAGGAGTTCAAGACTAGCCTGACCAACACGGCAAAACCCTGTCTCTACTAAAAATATAAAAGCTAGCTGGTCATAGTGGCCTGTATCTGTATTCCAAGCTACTCAGGAGGCTGAGGCAGGAGAATCGCTTGAACCCAGGAGGCGGAGGTGCAGTGAGCCGAGATTGCGCCATTGCACTCCAGCCTGGGTGACAGGAGTAAAACTCCATCTCAACAACAACAACAAAAATTAGGCAGGTGTACTAGTGTGCACCTGTGGTCCCACCTACTAGGGAGGCTGAGGTGGGAGGATCACTGGAGCCCAGGAAGTTGAGGCTGCAGTGAGCTATGATCACACCACTGCACTCCAGCCTGGGAGATGGAGCCAAACTGTCACTAAAATATATATATATATACACACACACACGCACATATATATACACATACATATATATACATACACACGTATATACATGTGTATATATAATAATTTTTTTTTTTTTTTTTGAGATGGAATCTTGCTCCATTGCCCAGGCTGGAGTGCAGTGACGCAATCTTGGCTCACTGCATGCTCTGCCTCACGGGTTCATGCCATTCTCCTGCCTCAGCCTCCCAAGTAGCTGGGACTACAGGTGCCTGCCACCACACCCAGCTAATTTTTTTTGTATTTTTAGTAGAGATGGGGTTTCACCATGTTAGCCAGGATGGTCTTGATCTCCTGACCTCCTCGGCCTCCCAAAGTGCTGGGATTACAGGCGTGAGCCACCATGCCCGGCTAATAAATTTTAAATGACTGTTCCCTGCTGTCCCGTCCTGCTTCCATATTTCCCATCCATTCCTATCTATTCCTGGACCCACCCACGTCTGCCAAATGTGAGTTTTCTGAGCAAGCCACATCAGAGCAGATCCAACATTTTCTATGACCATACGGAACAACTGGGAGGGAAATGAGCCTTGGCGAGGGTTTGGTGTGTGCCTGGACCTGTCGCACTGCTGTCTGCGTGTGAATTTAGTTACACTGACAGCAAGGGGCTCTTACCCTGGTATTAGTCAGCTATTGCTACATAACAGGTTATCCCAAAACTTAGTGACTTAAAACAACAAACATTTATTATCCCACAGTTTCTGAGTGTCAGGCATCCAGAAGCAACTGAGCTGGATGGTTGTGGCTTAGAAGCTCCCATGAGGTTGCAGTCAAGGTGTTGGCCGGGGCAGTATCATCTGAAGGCTGGACTGGGGCTGGAGGAGCCACTCACAAACTGGCTCCCTCTACTGGCTGTTGGCTGTCAGCCTCAGTTCCTCACTGTGTGGGGAGCTGCTTGAGCATCCTCACAACATGGTGGCTGCCTACCCTAGAGCACGTGACCCGAGAGTGAGAGCAAGGAGGAAGCCTTGTGCTTTTACTTCCTAGTCGCAGAAGTTAATATGTCGTCACTTCTGTCATATTTCATTAGAGCCAGCCCCTGCTCAAGGGGAGGGGAGTCACCTCCACCCCTTAAAAGGAGGAGCCTCAGAGTTTGTGGACATATTTTTAAACTGTCAGAATTGCCATTTTCCAAAGGGCAAATACCACAAGGTTACAGCACTGGGAAGCAGCCAGGCGGGATTCACTCCCAGCCCTGCCTGGCTCCTCAGGGGCCTGTGGCCGCCGGACTTGCCTCCCTCAGCCTCAGTTTCCTTTTCTGTAAAATAGGGGTTGTAAGGATTAAATGAGATGGCATATGGAAACGTCTTAGCCCAGGGCCTGGTGTATAGTAGGTGTTCAGGTTGTCTTTTACAATTTTTCCTTTTTATTACTATTTTTGAGATGGAGTCTCACTCTGTCACCCAGGCTGGAATGCATTGGCATGATCTCAGCTCACTGCAACCTCTGCCTCCTGGGTTCAAGTGATTCTGCTGCCTCAGCCTCCCAAGTAGCTGGGATTCCAGGTGTGTGCCACCACACCTGGTTAATTTTTGTATTTTTATTTTTATTTATTTATTTTTTTGAGATGGAGTCTCACTGTCACCCAGGTTAGGGTGCATCAGTGCAATCTCGGCTCACTGCAACCTCTGCCTCCTGGGTTCAAACAATTCTCCTGCCTCAGCCTCCCAAGTAGCTGGCATTACAGGCACATGCCACTACGCCCGACTAATTTTTGTATTTTTAATAGAGATAGGGTTTCGTCATGTTGGCCAGACTGGTCTCAAACTCCTGACCTCAAGTGATCCGCCCGCCTCAGCCTCCCAAAGTGCTGGGATTACAGGCGTGACCAATAACACCCAGCCTGTATTTTTAGTAGAGATGGGGTTTCACCATGTTGGCCAGGCTGGTCTCGAACTCCTGACCTCAGGTGATCCGCCCACCCCGGCCTCCCAAAATGCTGGGATTATGGACATGAGCCACCGCGCCTGGCCAAATTTTTCTTTATTATTCTTACTGAAAGATGGCACCAGGCCGGAAATCCAGGCCACCTGAGTCCAGAGCCAGCCTCTTTCCACCCCACCCTGCCCAGGGGCTCAGATCCTGGCTCCACCACTGCTCAGCCCCATGTGGTCACTTTCCCTCCCCAGACCTGAGTGTTCTCACCTGCGAAATGGACACAGAGCTCTGGGCGTGGGCAGGGGGTTCCCTGAGCAGGATGGAAACATGGGGGTAGGGGACTCCTCCCTTGGCCCGTGGTGGCCCCTGAGGCCAGGCAGGATTTGCCCCGGGGTGCGATCCCCATGCACTCAGCCCCGCCGCCCTGCGCCCACCAGGTGCTGGAGAACCGGACCAAGGACTCCAAGCTGGAGATGGAGGTGCTGGAGAACCTCCAGGAGCTGAAAGACCTGAACCAGCGGCAGGCACATGTGGACTTTGAGGCCATGCTGCGGCAGCACCGCCTGTCCGAGGAGGAGCGGCGGAGGCAGGAGCAGGAAGAGGATGAGCAGGAGACTGCGTGAGTCCGGGCCGGCCCAACCCAGCCCCACCTCGCTGCCTCTGCCCCAAACGCTTCCCCCGCTGTCTGGAGTGTCGCCTTTTCAGGGACCCCTTTCCCACCGCCAATCTCACTTTCTCCCTTGCGGTGTCTGTCTCGGGGGTCCCCAGCCCACTGCCAGGCACGGTGACTCAGCACGTGGTCACCCGCATGACTGCGGTTTGTCACAGTGAGAGGACACAGCAGATTGAGCAAAGGGAAAAGGCATTTGGGATGTGTCGGGGGCCAGGCCTTCCAGATCCTCTCCTGGTGCAGTTTCGCAGGACGCGCCTCATCCCCCAGCCCCAGCTGGGAGGACTCGAGAGACGCGCCATCCGCAGGAAAGCTCCTAGAGACCCAGCGTGGGGTTCCTATGGGAGGTCCCACAGGCCCCGCTGCCTGGCCCGTGCCGGGATTCCAGAGGAAAACAGGGCTCAGGCATAAACCATGGTGTTTGCAGGAACAGCTGAGGCCCCAGAGCCCGTCCCATCCATGAGGGTGGGAGGTCCCCAGCACAGGCTCCCAGACACCCACCAAGGGCCACCCTCACCAGCCGCCTTCTGAGGACACAGCCTCAGGCCTCCTGGGTGAACACTTTTCTTTTCTTTGAGACAGGGTGTCGCCGTGTCACCCAGGCTGGAGTGTGGTACTGCAACCATAGCTCACTGTAGCCTCCATCTCCCAGGCTCAGGCGTTCCTCCTGCCTCAGCCTTCTGGGTAGCTGGGACCACAGGGGCACATTAGCATGCCCAGCTAACTGTTTTTATTTTTGTAGACAGGACCTCGCTATGTTGGCCAGGCTGGTATTGAACTCCCGGCCTCAAGCGATCCTCCTGCCTCAGCCTCCCGAAGTGCTAGATGACAGGTGTGAGCCCCTGCTGGCTGGTGAATGCCTTTGATGCCAGCCACCTCTGAGCCCGCATGCTGATCCCCTCCTTTCCTGGTACCTCATCTCCCCTCCATCCTTTAGAATCTGAGCTGTAAGGACAGGGACGTGGTGGCCTCTCCTGCATCCCCAGGGCTTCCAGCAGGTTTGGGTTTATGGTAGGTTCCTCATCAGTGCATAATTGGTGCACAGATCAGTGATGCCGTGCAGAACAGTGTTGGGAGCCTGCATTCATCCCATACCTTCCGGGCACAGGGCGCGGCTCTAACCTCGCTACCCACACAGCCCTCAGAGTCAGTGTGATTTTCATCATGGGCAGGAGGGCTGAGGTCCAGGGAGGTCCAGACATGGGCCCCACCAAGATGACCCTCCAGGCTCGATCCAGACAGGCTGGTTCCAGCATCCACGCGCTTAACCACACCACTGCCCTCAATGGACATGGAAAAGTTAATGTAAAAATGTAGAAGGGGCCGGGCATGGGGGCTCCTGCCCGCCATCTCGCACTGTGGGAGGCCGAGGTGGACGGATCACCTGAGGTCATGAGTTTGAGTCCAGCCTGGCCAGCATGGCCAAAGGCCATCTGTACTAAAAATACAAAAACAAATTAACGGGGTGTGGTGGTGGATGCCTGTAATCCTAGCTGCTCCAGAGGCTGAGACAGGAGAATTGCCTGAACCCAGGAGGCGGAGGTTACAGTGAGCCAAGGTGGTGCCGCTGAACTCCAGCCTGGGCGACAGAGCAAGATTACGTCTAAAAAAAAGTTAAAAATTAAAAAGCAGACTGGGTGCGGTGGTTCACGCCCTTAATCCCAGCACTTTGGGAGGCCGAGGCGGGTGATCACCTGAGGTCAGGAGTTTGAGACCAGCCTGGCTAACATGGAGAAACCCCACCTCTACTAAAAATACAAAAATTTGTTGTTGTTTTTTTTTTTTTTTGAGACGGAGTCTTGCTCTGTCACCCAGGCTGGAGTGCGGTGGCCGGATCTCAGCTCACTGCAAGCTCCGCCTCCCGGGTTCATGCCATTCTCCTGCCTCAGCCTCCCGAGTAGCTGGGACGACAGGCGCCCGCCACCTCACCCGGCTAGTTTTTTGTATTTTTTAGTAGAGACGGGGTTTCACCATGTTAGCCAGGATGGTCTCGATCTCCTGACCTCGTGATCCGCCCGTCTCGGCCTCCCAAAGTGCTGGGATTACAGGCTTGAGCCACCGCGCCCGGCCTTAAAAATACAAAAATTAGCTGGACATGGTGCCTGCCTGTAGTCCCAGCTACTTGGGAGGCTGAGGCTGGAGAATTGCTTGAACCCAGAAGGTGGAGGTTGCAGTGAGCCAAGATCGCACTACTGCACTCCAGCCTGGATGACAGAGAAAGACTCCGTCTCAAAAAAAAAACACACACACACACACACACAAATTAGCCAGGCATGGTGGCAGGCACCTGTAGTCCCAGCTACTCGGGAGGCTGAGGCAGGAGAATCGCTTCAACCCAGGAGACAGAGGTTGCGGTGAGCCAAGATTGCCCCACTGCACTCCAGCCTGGGCCACAGAGCGAGACTCTGTCTCAAAAATTAAATGAAATGAAAATTAATGAGGCATAGGGACACACGCCTGTGGACCCAGCTACTCAGGAAGCTGCTTGGGGAGGATCACTGGAGCCCAGTAGGTGGAAGTTGCAGTGAGCTATGATTGTGCCACTGCACCCCGCCTTGGGTGACAGAGTGAAACCTTGTGTCCTTTGTTGTTGTTTTTAGACAGAGTCTCGGTCTGTCGCCCAGGCTGGAGTACAGTGGCGCGACCTCGTCTCACTGCAAGCTCCGCCTCCCGGGTTCACGCCATCCTCCTGCCTCAGCCTCCCGTGTAGCTGGGACTACAGGCGCCTGCCACCGTGCCCGGCTAATTTTTTGTATTTTTAGTAGAGACGGGGTTTCACCGTGTTAGCCAGGATGGTCTCGATCTCCTGACCTCGTGATTCACCTGCCTCGGCCTCCCAAAGTGCTGGGGTTACAGGCGTGAGCCACCGTGCCCGGCCTAGACTTTGTCTCTAAAAAAAAAAAAAAAAAAAAAAAGACAGTAATCTGTGTGCCCTCTACTCCCTCCCACCCCTGCTCACTGAGGACAGAAAGAGGTCTCGAGGCACCCAGGCCCCCTCGCCACCCCAGCAGGCGCATCCCAGGCCCTGTTCCCCGTGCAGAGCACGTCCAGGTTCCCATCTTCCATCCCACAGAGCCCTGTTGGAGGAAGCCAGAAAGCGAAGACTGCTGGAGGACTCCGACTCAGAGGATGAGGCTGCCCCCGCGCCCCTGCAGCCAGCCCTTCGGCCCAACCCCACCGCCATCCTGGACGAGGTGAGGGGGGCTGCCTGAGTCCCGGGGACTCCCAGGTGAACTAGGGATAACTGAAGCCAGAGGTCAGCTTAACTTTTTCTTTTTTTTGTTTGTTTATTTGTTTGAGACAGAGTCTTGCTCTGTCACCAGGCCGGAGTGCAGTGGCACAATCTCGGTTCACTGCAACCTCCGCCTCCCAGGTTCAAGTGATTCTCCCGCCTCAGCCTCCCAAGTAGCTGGGACTACAGGCGCCCGCCACCACACCTGGCTCATTTTTTGTATTTTTAGTAGAGACAGGGTTTCACCATGTTGGGCAGGATGGTCTCAATCTCTTGTCCTCGTGATCTGCCTGCCTCAGCCTCCCAAAGTGTTGGGATTACAGGCCTGAGCCACCGCGCCAGGCCAGAGGTTGACTTTTTCTTAAAAGGCCAGTCTGCATCCTAACTCCTCCACTCCACGGCTATAGCCCACAACAACCATGATCAGGTGTAAATAAGTGGGCGTTGCCCGGTGCCAATAAAGCTTTATTTATAGGCTGGGTGCGGTGGCTCCTGCCTTGTAATCCCAGCATTTTGTGAGGCCAAGGCAGGAGGATCGCTTGAGGCCAGGAGTTTGAGACCAGCCTGGGCAACAAAGTGAGACCCCTTCTTTTTTTTTTTTTTTTTTTTTTTTTTTTTTTTTTTTTTTTTGAGACGGAGTCTCGCTCTGTCGCCCAGGCTGGAGTGCTGTGGCGCAATCTCGGCTCACTGCAAGCTCCGCCTCCCGGGTTCACGCCATTCTCCTGCCTCCGCCTCCCGAGTAGCTGGGACTACAGGCGCCCGCCACTGCGCCCGGCTAATTTTTTCTATTTTTAGTAGAGACGGGGTTTCACCATGGTCTCGATCTCCTGACCTTGTGATCCGCCCGCCTCGGCCTCCCAAAGTGCTGGGATTACAGGCGTGAGCCACCGCGCCCGGCGAGACCCCTTCTTTACAAAATTACAAAAATCAGTCATGGGTGGTGGTGCATGTCTGTGGTCCCAGCTACTTGAGAGCCTGAGGCAGGAGGACCGCTTGAGCCCAGAAGGTCAAGGCTACAGTGAGCTGTATCAGTGTCACTGAACTCCAGCCAGCCTGAGCAAGAGTGAGACCCTGTCTAAAATAAATAAATAAAAATTAAGGCTGAGTGCAGTGGCTCACGCTTGTAATCCCAGCTACTCAGGAGGCTGAGGCAGGAGAATCGCTTGAACCTGGGAGGCGGAGGTTGCAGCGAGCCAAGATCGTGCCACTGCACTCCAGCCTGGGTGACACAGTGACACTCTGTCTCAAAAAAAAACTTAATTTACTAAAACCTGTGCCAGGCCTATGGGTGTGTAATTTGCCAACCCCTGTTTAAGCTTCTGAAAGAAGGGAATGTAAAGAAAGAACATAGAAGTTTATTTCTCAATCATGTAAGAGCCCTGGGCTGACACTCTAGGACTTCCGGGCAGCTCTGCTCCATGGAGCCATTCAGGGATTCAGGCTCCTTCCTTCTGGAGCACGGCTTCCTGTGCTGTGTTCACAGCTGGCTCAGAGCACCTTCAGGGTCTGGCTGTGGGAAGACAAAAGGTGCGTGGAGGACCACCCAGCCTCAGATGCAGCCCAGCTTAATTCTTCTCTTATGCCATAGGCCACAGCATAGTCACAAGGCCCCATCTGGCTGTGAAGGAAACTGTGAGCTGTATTCTCCAGTTGATCTGTGCCTGGCTGTGCTGCTAACTAGAACGAAGGGAGGCCGGGCGCCGTGGCTCAAAGTGCTATAATTCCAGCACTTTGGGAAGCCGAGGCGGGCGTATCATCTGAGGTCAGGAGTTCGAGACCAGCCTGGCCAACATGGGGAAACCCTGTCTCTACTAAAAATACAAAAATTAGCTGGACATGGTGGTGCATGCCTGTAATCCCCCAGTTACTCGGGAGGCTGAGGCAGGAGAATCACTTGAACCTGGGAGCACAGGTTACAGTGAGCCGAGATTGCACCATTACACTCCAGCCTGGGTGACAGAGTGAGACTCCATCTCAAAAAACAAAAAAAGAAGGGGGGCAGGATCTTTGGCAGATGACCAGCATTTTCCACCACAGCTGACTCATCCAAGGTGGCCTCAGCCACTCTGGTTTGTTCATTGAAGAAGGTGGTAAAAGTAGGGGCTCATAAACCAATAACACAGACACACAGAAACGATTGTTCTTTTTTTTTTTTTTAAAACACAGAGTCTTGCTCTGTTGCCCAGGCTGGAGTGCAGTGGTGCAGTCCCAGCTCGCTACAGCCTCAACCTCCTGGGCTCAAGCAATCCTCCCACCTCAGTCTCCTGAGTAGCTGGGACCACAGGCACACACCACCATGCCTGGCTAATTTTTCTTTTCTTTTTTCTTTCTTTTTTTTTTTTTTTTTTTTTTTTTTTTTTTTTTTGAGACGGAGTCTTGCTCTGTAGCCCGGGCTGGAGTGCAGTGGCCGGATCTCAGCTCACTGCAAGCTCCGCCTTCCGGGTTCACGCCATTCTCCTGCCTCAGCCTCCGGAGTAGCTGGGACTACAGGCGCCCGCCACCTCGCCCGGCTAGTTTTTTGTATTTTTAGTAGAGACGGGGTTTCACCGTGTTAGCCAGGATGGTCTCGATCTCCTGACCTCGTGATCCGCCCGTCTCGGCCTCCCAAAGTGCTGGGATTATAGGCTTGAGCCACCGCGCCCGGCCTTCTTTTTTCTTTTTTTAGACAGTTTCATTCTTGTTGTCCAGGCTGGAGTGCAATGGTGCAATCTTGGCTCGCTGCAACCTTCGCCCCCCCGGTTCAAGCGATTCTTCTGCCTCAGCCTCCCAAGTAGCTGGGATTACAGGTGCCTGCCACCATGCCTGGCTAATTTTTTTTTTTTTTTTTTTTTTTTTTTTTTTTGAGACAGAGTCTTGCTCTGTTGCCCAGGCTGGAGTGCAGTGGTGCGATCTCCGCTCACTGCAAGCTCTGCCTCCCGGGTTCATGCCATTCTCCTGCCTCAGCCTCCCGAGTAGCTGAGACTACAGGCACCCGCCACCACGCCCAGCTAATTTTTTTCTCTTTTTTAGTAGAGATAGGGTTTCATCGTGTTGGCCAGGCTGATCTCGATCTCCTGACCTCAGGTGATTCAACTGCCTCGGCCGCCCAAAGTGCTGGGATTACATGCGTGAGCTACTATGCCTGGCCTCTAATTTTTCAAATTGTTTTTGCAGAGATGCGGTCTGGCTGTGTTGCCCAGGCTGGTCTCCTGCTCCTGGCCTCCAGCAGTTCTCCTGCCTTGGCCTCTAAAGGCACAGGGATTCCAGGCATCAGCCACCATGGCTGGCCCTAAGACAGTTTTCTAAAAGATCCTTTCTTTGAAGCTAAATCCCCTGATGCAAGTTCTCACACTGTGGTTCTTGCATAAACCACTCCCAGAATTCATTGTCTACAGCTTCTTCTCTTTTTTTTTTTAAAAATGAATCAACAGAGTAAAGCTACTTTGAAAGCAGTCCAACCTTTTGTGATTTATTCCCTCAGTCTTGTGCCTGTACCTGATTTTATAGCAGGTGTTTTATTTGGTTTTACGTGATACACCTTCATCAAGACTTTTCAAACCTTCACCCTAACTTTTATAGGAAGGAATATCTCCACACTTGCATTTTCTTGGTTTATTTTAGAGATGAGGTCTTGCTCTGTCACCCACGCTGGAGTGCAGTGATGTGATCATAGCTCACGGCAGCCTCCAACTCCTGGGGTCACATGATCCTCCCACCTCAGCCTCTCACGTAGCTGGGACTACAAATGCATGCCACCACAGCCAGCTCATTTTTAATTTTCTTTTCTTTTCTTTTTTTTTTTTTTTAAGAGATGAGTCTGTATGTTGTCCAGGCTGGTCTCAAACTCCTGTCTTCAAGCAGTCCTCCCACCTTGGCCTCCCAATCCTTCGTTTAGTTTAATGATGATGAGTACCACCTGTAGAAACAGGTTTGAGAACTAACCTAGGTATCTTATTTTTATTTTTGAGACGGTCTCGTTCTTTCGCCCAGGCTGGAGTACAGTGGCACAGTCTCGGCTCACTGCAAGCTCCGCCTCCCAGGCTAAAGCAATTGTCCTGCCTTAGCCTCCTCAGTAGCTGGGATTACGGGCGTGTGCTACCACACCTGGCTGTTTTGTATTTTATTTTTATTAATAAAGTGACAGGGTTTCACCGTGTTGACCAAGCTGGTCTCAAACTCCTGACCTCAAGTGGTCCACCCGCCCCGGCCTCCCAGAGTGTTGGGATTACAGGTGTGCGCCACTGCACCTGGCCATCTGTGCCTTTTGACTTGTTTTCCTCATTCTGACATCAGCCCAGGGCCACGACTTTTTCTTTTCTTTTTTTTTTTTTTTGAGACGGAGTCTCGCCCTGTCATCCAGGCTGGAGTGCAGTGGCACAATCTCAGCTCACTGCAACCCCCGCCTCCCAGGTTCAAGCGATTCTCCTGCCTCAGTCTCCCAAGTAGCTGGGATTACAGGCATGTGCCACCAAGCCTGGCTAATTTCTTGTATTTATAATAGAGATGGAGTTTCAGTGTGTTAGCCAGGATGGTCTCGATCTGACCTCGTGATCCACCCACCTTGGCCTCCCAAAGTGCCAGGATTAGAGGCGTGAGCCACCGTGCCCGGCCCAGAGCCACAACTTTAAGGAGGCCTCTCCACCACCTTAGCAGTGGCTGCCCCTCACACCGTCAGCTTGGCACTCAAGGCCTCTGCCCATTCTCCATCCCACATAACCTGCCCTGGCACTTCCTGAGTCACACTGTGGCTTCTCATCACACCTTTACCTGTGCCATTCCCCTTACCTGGGATGCCCCCTTTTCCTTCTCGCTTGATGAACTCCTACCCACCCTTCAATACCCAATGCAAGACACCCTTCCTTTGAGAAGCTCATCCTCACAATTCAAGCTCATGCACCCTGGCTTCTCTCTCACCCAGATGGATGTAGTCCTGCATATTGGTCTCCTTGTTCCTCTCCCTCCCCACACAGTGAGCTCCGTGAGGGTAGAGCACCCACTGGGACTTCCTTAACCCAGTGGTTACCACTTCCTCTATTTAAACATAAAACAGATTAAAGAGGCCAGATGCAGTGGCCCATGCCTGTCATCCCAGCTCTTTGGAATGCTGAGATGGGAGGATTGCTTGAGCCAGGAGTTCGAGACCAGCCCGGGTAACAGAGTGAGACCCCGTCTCTACAAAAATTAAAAATGTTAGCCTGGCATGGTGGCGTGCACCTGCAGGAGGCTGAGGCAGGAGAATCGCTTGAGCCCAGGATTTCGAGGCTGCAATGAGCTATGTATGATTGCACCACTGCACTCCAGCCTGGGCAATAGAGTAAGACCTTCTCCAAAAAAAAATTTAATAAATAAAATAGATTAACGAGTCCCTTCTGTTGCAATGAAGGAGCTGGAGGTCTTTTCTATTTGCCCCTAACTCTTTCCCAAGGCGGCTTCCTCCATTTTCATGCGTTCTCTCAAGTACATTGAGCACTTCCTTGTGCCAGGAACTGTTTGTGGCACCGCAGAGCCAGCAGTGGGGAAGACAGGAGCTCACGTCAGAGCTGGGGAGAGAGTTATAACAGCCAGCAGAGGGCACTGTGAGCGTGGACATGCAGCCTGCATGTGAGCTTGAACCATGATGGGCTTCTCAGAGGAGGGGTGTCTTGTGTTGGGTATTGAAGGGTGAGTAGGAGTTCACCAAGTGAGTGCATGGAAAAGGGGGCATCCCTGGTGAAAGGAATAGCATGGGTAAAGGCGTGGAGATGAGAAGTCACAGTATGATTCAGGAAGTGCCAGGGCAGGCTATGTGGGATGGAGAATGGACAGAGACCTTGAGTGCCAAGCCTAGGGCAGTGGGGAGCCATAGAGGAGTTTAGAGCAGAGGAGGAACATGGTCAGCGCAGCAGTGGAAGAGGGACATGGGGCAGTGAGCAGGGGTTGAGGGCAGAGGGGCCAGACTGGGCCCTGGATCCGGGCCAGACCCCCACACATGTCCCCATCACCTGCAGGCCCCAAAGCCCAAGAGGAAGGTGGAGGTCTGGGAGCAGAGCGTTGGCAGCCTGGGCAGCCGGCCCCCGCTGTCGAGGCTGGTCGTGGTGAAGAAGGCAAAGGCCGACCTGGACTGCAGCAATGGGCAGCCTCAGGCAGCCCCCGCCCCAGGTAAGGTCACAAGAGTTCCCAGAGCTGGGCGCGGTTTCCATAGTGACCTCTAGGTGGCGGCAGCGCTCCCTGTGCAATTACAGAGGCTTCATGGGGTAGGTTGAGGGTGGCCTGCCACCCCCACAGGACCAATTAGTGGAGTGAGCAGAGAAAGCAGGCAGCTTATTTTTGTCTTTTTTCTTTCTTTCTCTTTTTTTTGAGACAGTCTTGCTCTGTTGCCCAGGCTGGAGTGCAGTGGTGCCATCTCGGCTCACTGCAACCTCCGCCTTCCCGGTTCAAGCAGTTCTCTGCCTCAGCCTCCCAAGTAGCTGGGACTACAGCACCACGCCCGGCTAATCTTTTGTATTATTAGTAGAGATGGGGTTTCTTCACGTTGGTCAGGCTGGTCTCGAACTTCCGACCTCAAGTGATCCAGTCACCTCGGCCTCCCAGAGTGCTGGGATTACAGGCGTGAGCCACCGTGCCCGGTCTCTTTTTGTCTTTCAATTACAAAAGGAGCCAGTGCTTGCTTTTAAAGCCCAAATCCTGTGGGAATGTATAAAATCAATGTTGAATCCGTGTTTCCCTGCCCAGCCTTCGCTGCCAGCAAGTGCCAGGATCCCCCGTCCCACCTCCGGGGCTGTCTGTATGGCATGTGTGTCTCTGTTGTCACACACCTGGTGCTCTGTAGGGACGAAAGAGTCCCACACCCCCAGCCCCGGGGGATGAAGGATGGGGGTGGGGTCAGCATTGCCAGGTGGTTAAGACCAGAATTCGGAGCCAAGCATCCCGGGGGCAGGTCCTTTGCACCCCTACCTGCTTGTCCTGTGGCCTTGGCCAAGGGACTTTCCCCCCAGCGAGGCCTCAGTGTTGTGTCCTGTAAAATGCAGCCAAGGGGACCTACCTCACGTAGGTAGGGTCGGCTCCCGGTTTGGGTTGATTCCGTGAGCGGTGGCGCTTGAGTAGACCCTGGCACACGACGAGACTGTGGGACATTTGAGACATTTTTATCAGTGCTGGTAAAAATTATGCCATCTGGCCAGACGCAGTAGCTCACACCTGTAATCCCAGCACTTTGGGAGGCCAAGACCGGCAGATCACTTGAGGTCAGGAGTTCAAGACCAGCCTGGCCAACATCATGAAACCCCATCTCTACTAAAATTAGCCAAGCATGGTGGCAGGTGCCTGTAATCCTAGCTACTTGGGAGGCTGAGGCAGGAGAATTTCTTGAATCTGGGAAGCGGAGGTTGCACTGAGCCAAGATCGCGCCACTGCACTCTAGCCTGGGTGACAGAGCGAGACTCCGTCTCAAAAAAAAAAAAAAAAATAGAATTATCCCATTTGTCAGAGGAAAAGACTGAGAGTCAGAGTGGCTTTCACAGCTGGGCATAGAATCTGCCCCTCTTCATTGCCTTAGTATGATTTTTCCTAAGGCGATTAAGTCCACAGTGACTGGACTTTGAACTTTGCGCCATTTCCATTTTTGGCAGCGCACGTTGCCTGCCTGGGCAGGGTTTGCATGGGCCATTGTTCAGAAGCGGAGCTGTTGAGTCCCGGGTATGCAGATATAAATCTGTGATGGGTCCCATCAGGTGCCATCCAGAAAGGCCAGGCCATTCACATGCTGTCGCCTCTGGCCTTTGCAAACCTGCAGAGGTGGCCGGTCCCGTGCTCCAGGCCTTGTCCCTGGCCTGTCTGTTCTGGAGCTGAGATGAGCTAACTCTCCCTCTCCCCCCAGGAGCCCCGCAGAGCAGGAAGGAGGCCGACCCTGCACCCCCGACGCCTGGCGCGTCCTCCCTGAGCCAGCTGGGTGCGTACCTGGACAGTGATGACAGCAACGGCAGCAACTGAGCCCTCCTAGGACCCCCGCCCTGAGTCAGGGTCACACGTCCAGCTTCAGCCACGTTGAGGCCAGCGTTGCTGGTGGTTGGGGCAGGAGGCCTTGGCGTAACCGGAGACCCTACAGACAAGTGCCAGCGTGCTCCAAGCACATAGGGCCAACAGGGACCTCAGCCCCAGGAGGTCACTTCTCTGTGCCCTCACCAGCCTCTCAACACCTCGGGGACACCTGCTACTCCTGCCTCCGCCTGTCACTATGCTTAGGGCTGCAGTATCCCTAGCGCGTCTCAGCTTCCAACTCTACGTCAGGGTGGCAGTGTCTGGGGCACTGGGCGAGCCCACTGGCCTCTAGACGGCCTCATCTCTTCCTTCCACAAACTGTCTAGAACCAATAAAAGGAAATCTGCCAACCGCCCGGGCCCCTTCTCTCTCCCAGAGTCTGAGGAGGCCCCAGGACAAGGCTCTGTTAGCACAATTCGAGGGGCATTCACAGAGGTTTGTTTCTTGAGACAGGATCTAACTCTTGCCCAGGCTGGAGTGCAGTAGCGTGTTCTTGGCTCACTGCAGCCTTGAACTTCCGAGCTCAGGTGATCCTCCCTCCTCAATCTCGTGAGTCGCTGGGACCTCAGGTGTGTGCCACCATCCCTGGCTAACTTTTTGTATATTTAGAAGAGACTGGGTTTCGCCATGTTGCCCAGGTTGACCCTGAATTCATGGGCTCAAGCGATCTTCCTGCCTCGGCCTCACAAAGTGCTGGGGTCACAGGCATGAGCCCAGATATTTATATTTAGTTCTCGCCTAAGTGTGCCCAGGCTTACCATCTGGGCTTTTTTTGTTTTCTCTTATTTATCTTTTTTCTTTTATTTATTTTTTTTCTTTCTTTTTTTTTTTTTTTTTTTTGAGACGGAGTCTTGCTCTGTTGCCCAGGCTGGAGTGCAGTGGCCAGATCTCAGCTCACTGCAAGCTCCGCCTCCCGGGTTTACGCCATTCTCCTGCCTCAGCCTCCCAACTAGCTGGGACTACAGGCGCCCGTCACCTCGCCCGGCTAGTTTTTTGTATTTTTTAGTAGAGACGGGGTTTCACCGTGTTAGCCAGGATGGTCTCGATCTCCTGACCTCGTGATCCGCCCGTCTTAGCCTCCCAAAGTGCTGGGATTACAGGCGTGAGCCACCGCGCCCAGTCCCGACACCCTTCTTATGTTAACTTTTTTATTTTTTTTTTTGAGACAGCATCTTACTCTATCACCCAGGCTGGAGGGCAGTGGCATGATCTTGGCTCACTGCAACCTCTGCCCCCTGGGTTCAAATGATTCTCATGCCTCAGCCTCCAGAGTAGCTGGGATTACAGGCACACACCACCATGCATGGCTAATATTTCTATTTTTAGTAGAGATGGGGTTTCACTGTGTTGCCAGGCTGGTCTCGAACTCCTGATCTCAAGTGATTCGCCCACCTCGGCCTCCCAAAGTGCTGGGATTACAGGTGTGAGTCACTGTACCCAGCCAAAAAAACTTCTATGTATTAAGTTTTACAATAACATACAAATAAATAAAATTAATGTATACCAAAAGTGGTGATGACTATGATGAAAATAAAGCAGGTAAGTGAGTTCTAAGAGGGTGCAGAGAGGTTGCCTTGGGGGGCATGTTTATTGCTCACCTCTCCCTCTGTTTGTTTTCTTGTGCTGCATAACAAATTATTCCAAAACTGAGCAACTTAAAAACAACAGAAAGCTGGGTGTGGTTTCACTGGGTTTCCTGCTTTAAGGTTTAGCAAGGATTCAATCAAGACAGAGGCCAGGCTGGGCGCAGTGGCTTACGGCTGTAATCGCAGCACTTTCAGAGGCTGAGGCAGGCAGATCACGTGAGGTCATGAGTTCCAGACCAGCCTGGCCAACATGGCAAAACCCTGTCTCTACAAAAAACACAAAAATTAGCTGGGCGTGGTGGCTCATGCCTGTAATCCCAGCTACTTGGGAGGCTGAGACAGGAGAATCACTTGAACCCAGGAGGTGGAGGTTGCAGTGAGCCAAGATTGTGCCACTGCAGTCCAGCCCCGGGGACAAAGTGAGACTCCGTCTCAAAGGAAAAAAAAAAAAAAGGAGGACACAGGCCCGGGCTGGGGTGTCATCTGAAGGCTCAACTGGGGAAGGACCTGCTTCCAAACCATTGTGGTGGTTGACAGAATTCAGTCCCTCATGGCTGTTGGCCACAAGACACTCTCAGTTTCTTACCTACACACACCTTGTCTGCAGCTTCTATCTTTGTCCATTTGCTGCTGCTTTCGCATAACACCACAGACAGGGTAAATTATGCACAGTAGAAGTTTATTTGGGTCACGTGCGGTGGCTGATGCCTATAATCCCAGCACTTTTGGAGGCCGAGGTAGGTGTATCACTTGAGGTCACGAGTTTGAGACCAACCTGGCCAACATGGTGAAACCCTGTCTCTACTAAAAATACAAAAATTAGCTGGGTGTGGTGGCAGGTGCCTATAATCCCAGCTACTCCAGGGGCTGAGGCAGGAGAGTAACTTGAACCTGGGAGGCGGAGGTTGCAGTGAGCCAAGATCGCGCCACTGCACTCCATCCAGCTTGGGCAACAGAGTGAGGCTCCATCTCAAAAAAATGGGTGCAACCCAGCACACTGAAACCAACTGGCACATTGTGTGTGCTCACAAATGGGTTGAGTGGGCATCACCCCATTTCCCAGTGAGGAAGCAGGCTCAGGGAGCCCCAGGTTTCACCTCCTCCCTTCCCACACGCCACTCTTTCATACACCACTGGAATTTTATTTTTATTTCTTTTTTTTTCCCAGGGAAGCTTTGTTCTCACCCTGTGTCCCAGGGGCAATTCTGCTGTCGGCTTCCAGTTCGCTCCTGGGCGTTCTCAGGGCTGAGGGAGTCGAGGGGCAGGCACAGCCATGCATCGGGCTCTGTCCCTCCTGACCAGTGGGGGACCCCTCCCTGCCCTGCCCCACCTCCCAGCGCCCGCTACCTTCACCCTCTGAAGCCTGCCCTTCCCCCATCCCTGCCGACAGTACTGGTTCCCCACCAGCCCTCGTCTGTCATCCTGCCTTCGGGAGCTGTCAGCCTTCATCTGAGATCTCCTCCATCAACTCCTCCGGGGCTGCCTGGCTGCCGGAGCACATCAGAGGGACGGGGAGGAGGGGTGATGGGAACCCCTTCTGCTGGAGCCCACTGCCACCCCAGCCTGGGCTTACAGGAGAAGAGGGGCCCACGCCATGTGAACCTGGGGCTCCCTGAGCCTGTTTCCTTATCTGGGAATGGGATGACACCACCCACTCGGTCCACAAACACCCCCGGGGACACGCTCTGTTGCTGCCCCATTTATAGGTAAGGGAGGCTCCTCAACCTCTAGGGTGAGGGAGGGACAGGGCCTGGGTTTGAATCTCCAGGCTCCAAGGCCATACCTTTGGTTATCCGCCCCACTGCAACTCCACTGCAATTGCCTGCATGTCAGACTGGAGTCCTGGACGGGCTGGATCATGCCTCCCCCATCAGATAGAGGCCTCTAGAAGGAAGGCTCACGTCTCCTCTAATAGACTGGGACCTTGTGAGTTAGTTGGGGCCATGCCTCCCGTGTTGGACTGGGGCCCTTGAAGTTTACACCATGCCTCTGCCATCTGACTGGGGATGCTTGAAGTTTGGACTATGCCTCCCTCATCAGACTGGTGACCCTTGAAGGCAGGCCTGTGTCTCCTCCATTACTCTGGGATGCTTGAAGTCAAGGCTATGTCTCCTGCATTAGACAGGGGGCCTCTGAAGGTTGGACCTGCCTCCCCCATCAGACTGGAGACTCCCGAAGACAGGTTCATGTCTCCTTCATCAGAGTGGGAACCCCTCAAGGTAGGGCCGTATCTCTCCTATCAAATGGAAGTTCCTGAAGTGAGAACCACAATTCCTCCATCAGACTGGGGGCTCCTGTGGACAAGGCCATGTCTCTGCCATCAGACTGTGAGTTAAGAAAGGCAAAGCTGGCCGGGCGCAGTGGCTCACGCCTATAATCCCAGCACTTTGGGAGGCCGAGGCGAGCAGATCACCTGAGGTCAGGAGTTCAACACCAGCCTGGCCAACACGGTGAAACCCCGTCTCTATTAAAAATACAAAAATTAGCTTTATGTGGTGGCATGCGCTTGTAATCCCAGCTACTCAGGAGGCTGAGGCAGGAGAATTGCTTGAACCTGGGAGACGGAGGTTGCAGTGAGCCAAGGTCATGCCACTGCACTCCAGCCTGGGTAACAGAGTGAGACTCCGTCTCAAAAAAAAAAAAGAAAGATGGCTGAGTGTGGTGGCTCTCACCTGCAATCCCAAAGTCACTTGAGGCCAGGAGTTCAAGACCAGCCTGGGCAACATTGCAAGACCCCAATTCTAGAAAAAAAAATTTTTTTTTAGATGGAGTCTCATTCTGTTGCCCAGGCTAGAGTGCAGTGGCACAATCTCGACCCACGGCAACCTCTGCCTGCCAGGTTCAAGCGATTCTCCAACCTCAGCCTCCCAAGTAGCTGGGACTACAATGTGCCCACCACCAAGCCTGGCTAATTTTTGTATTTTCAGTAGAGATGGGGTTTCACCATGTTGGCCAGGCTGGTCTCAAACTCCTGACCTCAGGTGATCCACCTGCCTCAGCCTCTGCAAGTGCTGGGATTACAGGTGTGAGCCACCACACCCGGCCCTCTAGAAGAATTTTAAAAATTAAAAAACACAGGCCTGACCAGGTACGGTGGCTCAAGCCTGTAATCCCAGCACCT